>NC_045979.1:9356664-9956664 GCF_010909765.2 Amblyraja radiata | reverse complement strand
TCTTTCCAGTTTCCACCTCTCTTGAGTTTTTTTTTAATGTAGAGATAAATGCAGAAGGTTCACCACCATGTCAGTCACAAAAAATGATCATGGACATGCAAACAGGCTACATCAAACCAAGTCTGTACTTCTCAGGCAGACATCAGAGACACTGTACTTGACATCTAATTTTACTATTTTTATCATCTGTTATGGCTAACAACCGAGTTCTCTATATTTTGCACCATCATTATATGCTCAGATCTTGTTCTTACGTAATTACGCTGATAAAAAATATATAACTAGTGCCAAGTTATTGTGACCTTCTGTGATGAAGGATCATTCTAAACCAGACCGTTGATCATTGTTTGAGTTGTAGAATCCATATTAATGTACTCTCTGTTCTATCAGAGATGGTTAAAGGTAATCTGTAAGAAGGCATTACTGATGCTGGTTTACACTTAAGATAGTCACAAAATGCTGGAGTAACTCAGCGGGTCAGGTAGCATCTCTGGAGAAAAGGTATAGGTGGCATTTTGGGTCAAGACCCTTCTTGAGACTGCTGCAGAACTCCCATCAGAGAGAGGACTTCTTCAAAGTAGGCACTCCTTGAGGAGATTTTGCAGTGGAGCAGACAAAATGTGTAGGATTGAACTGCAGAAGCTGGTTTGCACCGAAGATAGACACAAAATGCTGGAGTAACTCAGTGGGACAGGTAGCATCTCTGGAGACAAGGAATGGGTGACGTTTCGGATCGAGACCCTTCTTCAGACTGATTTCAGACTTCCTACTCATTTATATGTATCACAAACAGAGGTCTCAGCACGGATCGCTGCAGAACCACACTGGTCACAGACCCCCAGCCAGAGTAACATCCTTCCACCACAACCCTCTGTCTTCTAAGAGTGAGTCAGTTCTGAGACCAAATGGCCAAGTCATCATGAATCTCAAATTATAGGAAAATGTCAACAAAATAGAGTACAGAGGAGATTTACTAGAATGTTGCCTGGGTTTCAGCACCTAAGTTACAGAGAAAGGTTGAACAAGTTAGGGCTTTATTCTTTGGAGCGCAGTAGGTTAAGGGGGGGACTTGATAGAGGTTTTTAAAATTATGAGAGGGATAGACAGAGTTGACGTGGATAAGCTTTTTCCATTGAGAGTACAAGAGGACATGATTTGAGAATTAAGGGACAAAAGTTTAGGGGTAACATGAGGGGGAACTTCTTTACTCAGAGAGTAGTAGCTGTGTGGAATGAGCTTCCAGTGGAAGTGGTGGAGGCAGGTTCGTTTTTATCATTTAAAAATAAATTGGATAGTTATATGGACGGGAAAGGAATGGAGGGTTATGGTCTGAGTGCAGGTAGATGGGACTAGGTGAGAGTAAGTGTTCGGCACAGACTAGAAGGGCCGAGATGGCCTGTTTCCGTGCTGTAATTGTTATATGCGTTATATGTGTAAATTATTTTTCCCAATTTAAGACTCTTTGTTGATTCAAAAACCATCCTTTCAAATTGAGTTTAAAGCCATTCAAAATCTTTTCAGTGGTTTATATGTCTAAATTTGGCAATGTGATGTTGGTAGAACAGAAGGCAAGTAAAACATTTTAAAACTGTAACATGGATAAGGTGATAGAATTGGATGTGAGTTGGAAAAAAATCGGAATGAGTCCACTTAAAACAAATTAAAAGATCAAATGTTACAGCGGGTACAACATTTATATTAAACTGTGTTTTTGGTATAGATATCGCTTGGTAGTTTTTACTAATATCATGGATGAATAAAGCTCCGTTTGAACAGTTTTATTATTACAAAATTAAAGTTTTTTTCAGCATTATAGCACATGCGATTTAGCAAGCAAAGCGGCCAACTGAAGGAAAAGTGCTTCTCTGACTGAACCTTTGGCAAGAGCTTAAAAACTGTAGCCATTGACTTCCTCCTTGTGGCATTAAAATTGTTCTCCATATGTTTGCTTATTTGATATTTTCTCTTCGTTAGGATAAATTCAAAGACTGAAAATCTCAGCATTCTGTTTTCATTACTTAAAAGTAACTGACCTCAGACCCTCATTGCAAATTCCTAACCCTGGTTAACAGAAAATTGGAGCAAAGAGTGAAGGTCAGGGCCAGAAGTACAGAAGCTCTGCATTAACAAACTCGACGGCCATAACACTGACCATACTATGTATTATTTTCATCAGTTCTGCACTAAAAAGTCACAAACAAACTTCCAAGAGAGATTCAAACGCCACTCCAGTTAAGTCCCGAGGAGCCGCGTCTGCCCTATCCACCCGCCGAACAACCGCGTCGCCAACGACCAGAACGATGACTGAAGACCGGAACGTGCCCCGGTAGCCCCGTCTTGCCCCACAGGCCTCCCAGGGGACTGTGGTGAAGCCGGGCGGCGAGGCCTGTCTGGGCCAAAGGAGCCTCAGAGGCGGCGGCGATGGGAGCCTCAGCGGCAGCAGTGGGAGACTCGGCGGTAGTGGGGCCTCGGCAGCAACGGGAGCCTCGATGGTGGTGGGGCCCCACGGTCGATGAATGTGAGAGGGGAAGTTTTCACTTTTAATTTCAAGTCTTTATGTACCTTGTGTGCTGTGACTGTCGACAGACTAATTTCCCTGCAGGAAGAATAATGTTTTATCGTATCGTATCGTGATATGAAATACAAAATGCTGGAGGAACTCAGCGAGTCATGCAGCATCTGTGGGGGAAATGTACACGTGATGTTTCTGATCGGGGCCTTTCTTCACCATTTAATGTTCTTTCCAAACATTGTTTTCCTTTGGTCACACAATAATCATCAGTATTGCGCCTGTACTTATATACACACACACACACAATTATATATAAAACCAGATGTATCTTTTATAGTTTTTTGAAAAACTAAAATGCTCTCTTTCCTATTCCAGAGGTTTCTTTTAAAGAAAAGCTGTAAATCATGCTGCCTAAGATGCCATCATTTGCCACCAAAACTTTTCATGAACAAAGCCACAGTAATCAATAGTTCTACTGGTTCCAGTCACAGAACCATTGTAAACATGCCTGAAGATGTACACTGCAATGAGAATCTGAAACTATTGTGGCCAATCTATCATAGAAACATAGAAAATAGGTGCAGGAGTAGGCCAATCGGCCCTTCGAGCCTGCACCACCATTCGATATGATCATGGCTGATCATCCAACTCAGTATCCCATCCCTGCCTTCTCTCCATACCCCCTGATCCCTTTAGCCACAAGGGCCACATCTAACTCCCTCTTAAATATAGCCAATGAACTGGCCTCAACTACCTTCTGTGGCAGAGAATTCCACAGATTCACCACTCTATGTGTAAAAAATGGAGTCTAAAAGACTTCCTTCTTATCCTTAAACTGTGACCCCTAGTTCTGGACTTCCCCAACATCGGGAATAATTATCTCATACCATTGCAAAGATCTATTATAAGGAAATTTGAATAGCTGGGAATGGGCGAGATTTCAGGGGGGCCACAGTATGAAATAGTCCTTGTGATTGAGGGGAAAAAGGGATACCAAGTCTCAGAGTCCCCTTAAACTTTTATCGTTAAAAAACCGAAAGATATTCGCTCTGGAAAGCAAAGGTGCACCAGATGAGGTTTGTTGGAGAAGTGACAATAGCCATGTGGCAGGACAAGGTATGAGCACCATCTAGTGGAAGGAATAATATGAGAGGCCTGTAAATGAACCATAACCACAAACACAGATATTCACATTATAAATGTTTATATACTTATAATAAATACCGACATTAAAGACTTACTCAAAATTCCTGACAAAATTTGTGCATAAGCATCACAAACCGTACACCAACTTTATAATATGATTGGGTGCAAGGATTAGAGTGTATGGAGTGTTTGGATAGACTTGAATTGTTTTCTCTGGAGCATCAGAGGCTGAGAGGAGACCTATCAGTATACAAAATAATGAGAGGCATAGATTGGGTAAACAGTCAGAACCTTTCTCCCAGGGTAGAAATGTCAAATAGCTTTAAGGTCAGAGAGAAAAAGTTTAAGGGGACTTTCTTTTTTACACAGAAAGTAGCGGGTGCCTCAAATACACTGGTGGTGGAACAGACACATTAGTGTGTTCATGTGATGTACTGTTCTAGTTATGGAAAATATGGAAATATTGTTTTCCTCTATCTTCAACTTTTAAACTTTAAATTCTTTGCCAATCTTAAACGTTGAATTGAATTCTGAACAAAGTTAAGAGTTCTGTTAGTAAGTGGGTATTCATTAGAGGGGTCAGTCTTATTGTCAAGCAAATGCTGCTCTGGTAAGAATTCAATTTTACTCCTTAAGTCTAACAAATTTTCTCATTTATTGTGATTGTCAGGCAGCTTTTATGGTTACCAGATCCAGATATGAAAGTAATCAAGAACAGCTGAGAGAACGAAAGTCTTATTAGAGTCTTTCGAATTTCAATAAAGATAATTACAGCTATAGAAAGGAGCAGTAAGTTTGATTTTAAAATATGGGTTAATTATGAGTTTACTCTCGGACACCTGCAGCCAATTGTCCCCAAGCTTTTCAGATCAATTGGAAATGCCCAGATTATTAACTTATCGTCATACAGCCCATGGTCAGCTTGTAAGACAAGGTCAGTATGCAGCTAGAGGTGTTAGAACAAGTGATTCATTTCGAAGAGAGGCTTCAGGATAAATAGTGACAGCAAAATCCAGGAAATCAGTGGAGAGAGAGAGAGAGAGAAAGAGTTGTTGCAGTAACGGGGAGGGAGAAAAGGTTCAACAGTCTATGTCTACTACAAGAGCTTCCATTCATACAGCGCATTTAACCTAGTATAAACTTTACAAGGCAATCACAAAGGCATTATCCAAGAAAATGATGCTGCCACATGAGGACATTCTATTGGGACATTTTATCAGAAGGAAATAAAGAATGGGAAAGGCAGACAATTATAGAACCTTAGCCCCTGCCAAATGATATAGCAGCAATTAAATTCAAGGATTCTCAAGAGAAGCACAGATACCTCATGGGTTATGGATCTGGGAAGAGCAGATTTGAAAGAATCAAAGCACTGCTTAACTGGGACCTGCTGTCAGCCAGCACGCAGACAGGTGTTGGTTAAAGGGTGATTTGTGTGAATTACAACACTGGCACCAGAGCTTTGCGTGACCTTGTTTATAGAGCAGAGTAGCCCTTGAAAAGTAAAAACTTAAATTATAAACAACCTTTCATCCCCAAAATCATTGACTGTGTAGCCTAAGAACCACACCGGATGATAAATTTATCTACATAAATACAAAAATATTTTTTTAAGTACCTATTTTTGAAACCATTATTCTACACAATTTTCTATAATGTGTTCACTTATAGTCATTTATTTATGCAACAAAGTAAAATGTACAATGGATCTTTAGTGAAGCAAGGTGAAATATGTTTTCGGAAACAGGCGTTCACTTTTTGAAGGAGTTAAGGGCCTGTCCCACTTGGGGTGTCATTTGCACGTCACGCAGGTGGCGAGCGAAGATTTTGTGAATCCCAAAATCCTGGGGCACCGCGCGCGACCGCCCGTCACTTCCTACGCCGCCACGCGTGCGTAATGCACGCATCACGTGCACGTCATGTCGGGTAAATGATGACGCGTAAATGATGTCACGTAAATGACGCGCAAATGGCGCCCAAGTGGGACAGGCCCTTTAAAGCCCAATGGAAATTTATGAACAGTATTGAAAGCAAAGTTGCCACTGGTCATTTTGCCACAATTACAAATCTGATGCAACTATTTTCTCAACTAAAATTGTGGGTAATTTACCGGAAAGTCAATGAAAATCACTGGGATTGAATCTCCCGTCCCATTACTTTAACCACAATGAGAAATACACGGCAATCAGAATCTCTGCACAAGTATCATCATTGCAGGATAATAGATGGTTGATAGCGAGCTGCAAAGGAGTTATTTAACTCAACAAATGTGATGACAACACAAGCCACAAAAAAAGCTTGAGTGGTTCATGAACGTCAGCATATCCTGCATATTAATTTACTGCCCAAATTTCATAGCAAGAGATTACATACTTTGCTTGGTGTTTTGCAACTCTTGCTGATTTACTTACATTCTGTTTACAGGGCATTGAGAGTGGAAAGGTTGGTCAGCCATCCATAAAACAGCAATGAAATACTGCAAGGCAGCCCAAAGGTGCAGGGTTGTGGCAATCAAACTTGAAGTTGTGTGAAGGTTCCCTTGCAAGTGCTGACACACATCCAAGAAACTCCAGGCTGACTTTTGTGGCAGTCGCCCAAATGAAAGTAAAGCCAGCAACAGAAGTAATGAGTAAAACAAAGAAGACCAGAAAAAGACAATTTCATGGACATCTTATGTTTTCCTCATGGATCCTCTCAGGTATTAACACAAAGTTTCTTGTGTACTCACTACTGAAGTCATATGGGCGCATAGTCTGATCTCCCGATCAGAACTTTTTATTTTTATTTTTGAGGACATCTACCCGATTCCCATTATTATTGCAACAAATATCCAGTCAGTCTCTTGTGGTGTCTCCCTTTATTGTTGAACACATTTCCATCAAACAGTCAAGGTCACAGTACATGTGTTAAACTTAAATTCTCTGTGTATTTTTTATCTTAGTTCCGTGTGGCATGGTTACTGGCTCATCCACTTCTGCAGTGTTACTCCACCTTTACTCCATCAAACCTCTTTGCCATTTTGAACACAGATTCAAATCTTTCACAATTAGAAAAACTTTAAGAAATTTCCAAGATAATACACCACAAGACTGGTCTCAGCAGAAGAGCCAAAACAATTTCTTGTTACAATCATTCACTCAACATTAAGTAACAGATTTTCCAAGAGTTTCGTAAGAGCATTCCATTAAAAATAAACTCAAGTGCAGAAATACCATTTGAAAGTTGAGAACATGCTCAAGCTGGGCCTGTCTGTGGTACATGGAGGACAGAGAATGTGGTAAAGAGAAGCAAGTGGAGAATGGTCCAGGGTGTTGCGTGTCTGTTACTGGGGTCTGCATGGTGGGGTCTTACTGGGGAGGAAATTGATTAGTCCATCTGAATTCAAACCAAGAAATGGAATTGTTATGAATTCTGGCAAACTGCTTCCCTGGTCCAGGCAGTAAAATACTCAAGATAAGTAATGGATCACGTGGCAGTTCTTTCACCAAATCCTGTTCCAGAGCTGGAATGCTCAGGCCATCAATGACCCAACTTAGGCCAAGAATCAAATCTTGGTGACGTGTCTGCCTCAACGGTGGCAAGCCATGTGCTTATTCATCAAAGCCATTGATCGTTTGTGTTAAGTGACAGTTTTTAAACACGTTCTATAATGCACTGTTCAAAATCCACATTATCTTATCTTCATATTCCATGACGTTTTTGTGTCTGATTCAGCAAAATAATGCTATGTGAAATTATTGTGTTTTAACTGACTTACTACCATTTAGAGCAGGGTGCAAGCACATGACACTGCATTGTTTCAAGTGGGATTTGATAGACAAACTCAGTATGCAAATTATTTTATTACATGCAACATGTATCCAAAACTAAACTTCATTAAAAAACTATGTTTTAGATTTTGAAGTTCATTTGTACTGGATGAGTTATTGCTCTAAAGACCATACTTCAAAGCACCACAGGCAAAGTGGTGCAGGTGGCAGGTAGGCATCGTTACCTCATTTTCCCCAGACCTAACGAGGACATTGAGGCAAAGTCACAACAGTGGTTCAGAGGTTTCATACCAGAAAGTAGAGGAACTTAAAACCAAGAAAATTCCATCCCCATGGTTAAGAACTGAACGTCCATTGCCAATGCCCC
Organism: Amblyraja radiata; assembly: GCF_010909765.2. Lineage (NCBI taxonomy): Eukaryota > Metazoa > Chordata > Chondrichthyes > Rajiformes > Rajidae > Amblyraja > Amblyraja radiata. Next base: position 9,948,869 of record NC_045979.1, on the reverse strand, counting down.
AGACTGTCAGTGTCCTTAGAACGGGCAGCCCATTAAGGTGGAATAAATAACAAGGAAACAGCAGCAATTTGTAGACCAGAGCAGCATTTTGTAACCCGTGACATAAAAGTGAGGAGAGAGGCCACTGATATTGTACAGAACACTTAAAGGTAGTCCAGAAGAGGTTTTGAAAGAGAGTGAGAAGAATGGAAAGGCAGTGGCTTTCAGTATGTTAAATGATGGAGGAATTGGCCACCATTGTCAGTGCAGTCATGTCCCAAAAGAAGGGTTGAAGGAACACATCTGGTACCTGCGCTAGGACATTTGGTTGGATGCTACTCTCTTGAATAAGGAAGCAAGCATATTTATATTTTAAGATATTTTAAAATTAGAATCTAAAATGTATGATGACAAAGAGAGCTCTAAACAATTTTAGATTACAATAAAATTGTATGGCAGAAAAAAGGAACTGCAAATGCAGGTTTACAAAAAAGGAGCAACTCAGCGGATCAGGCACAATCTCTGGAGAACATGGATAGGTGACATTTCGGGTCGGGACCATTCTTCAAACGCATTGTGTCACAAATATGCTGTAATGCCCAGGTTCAGGAGCAGCTTTTTCCCTACAACCATCAGGGCTATTGAACACTACAACCTCCAAATAGGCTCTGAACCACATAGACTTGGGGCATTGTTTTTATCTTTGTACTATTATTGTTTGTATACATATATACTGAACTTTTTTTCTTGTTTGTTATGGCGTTTACAGTACTATGTTTGCTTATCTGTTGCATTGTTGCAGGTAAGAATTTCATTGTTCTTGTTTTAGGACAAATGACAATAAACCACTCTTGACCCAAGCTTTTGTGCACCATACAGCTAATTGCTTTGTGTTAAAGAATACCATCTCCTCCAAAATACTACAACTTTTTAGGAAATGCATAAATATCCAACAAAATTGTCATTAATGCATTTTTTGATCAATAATACTACTAGAGAAACAATACAAGACTCCATTGAAAAAGGGCCATCATTTTACACTGCTTCCATTTTTGGATATTTTTAATGTGTGTAAACCAGATACAATGCATGCCTGTGTGTAATAATGCTTCATGGCAGTTCATGATGATTTGATCAACCGACCAATAATTAATCCACTCTGTTATCTCCAAAGTCTGACCCCAAAATAAACGCAGTAACAAAAATAGTATTACAAGCAGATCAAACATTAGAACCGCATTCTTCTCAGAGATAAGTTTTTTTTCAAGCAGCACATCACAGACAATCTGAAGAATGACAACCAATGGGAGCTACATTATGGACCACACTGAACATCACAACTTTTCATAACGCTGTAGTCTCTTGGTATCCCTATAAAAATACAGCAGGACTGGTTTAATGAAAATGATCAAGAGATCAGGGAACCGATTAACTTTAAACACAAGGCAAACCTGGTTAAAAATCACCTTCCATCCATGGAAAAGCAGCATCTCTACAGGTACCTGAAGGCTGACAGCCAAGAGAGAATCCAAGATCTAAAGATAATGAATTGGGCGGAAAGAGCACAAGTGGCACAGCAACGTGCTGGAAACGTTCAACAGTTTGGGTAGCATCTGGGGAAAGAGAAACTTGACATTTCAGGTGGAAGATCTTTCATTTGAATGGGAAAGCAGAGGAAACAATTAACTAACAGGGCTGCATCATTCCCCAGCCCTAACCTTAACTTTCTCACTGAAATGCGACACCTCATCTTCAACAACCTCCCTTTTGATGAAGAGATAACTGCTTAACTCACGCACATTGACTCCAGAACCAGAGTTTAAGTCAAAATCTTTAGTCTGGCATAATTTTAATGTTCTAACAAGCAGCAGTGATATAGACCACCAGACCTCCGACATCAAGTTCCTCAAAAACTGCAGACATTGCACACCCAACATCTTCCGACCCCACTGGCAAGCCAGACAACATCCACAAACTCACCCTGAACAATATCCCCCAGCGCTGCAGCCCCAATTACACTCATTTCACTCTGGTGGGTGACCCATGTCATTCACATTCCTGACATGAGATCCCCAATAGACACTTTACTCTGGGTTCCACCATGACAAGGGAATACCAGGTGGACGGTAAAAATGATCCAAGGAACTTCTCAGAGCCTCCTTTGTAATTTATGCCATAGTTCTCATCTGCAGTTGCTGCTTGACCCATCTGAGCTCCTCCAAAAGTTTGTTTTTTGCACACTTTATTTTGATCACCATCAATGTTGTTTGAAGTGGTTTATTCATGATATGGAGAGATGTAAGCACAAGACAAATTAAACCAAAATAAAATGAAGTAAAATATTCTGGAATTGAAAGCCCAATCCTCCATGCAATAAGCTCAACAATGTCACTACTTGCCAAGGTCCAAGCCAAACTACATCAATATCAGGAAAGAATCTTATTACAAAACAAGGAAAGGCTGTTGAATTACTCACACTCTGGCCTCTTTGTTAATATTTATTTATTCAGTTTGCTAAAATGTCAATACCTTTTGCTCTTATGGGATGCTGACTGACCAGTGTGCATTTCTCTGCTTGTTTAATACGTCCCACATTTGCAACTTGTTCATTACTTTTGTTTTACATCATTGCGACCTGTTAATCTCCTGAGGAAAGATTGTGCAAAGTTTTCCTTGCCCCTCTTCCTAAAGGTCAATGTTGTGAAAGTCGTCCGCACAATCTGTTAACCCCACATCTACATTATTCATCCCTGACCATTCCTCTCCCTCCACCCTGACATTTCCCACAGCCCAGGCAGCTCAGAAGCCAATATGTTCCACAGGGCACTAAATTATTCCTGTCTGTCCACTATCTTTATAACCTTTCATCCCATTCCTATCCAGATATTCACACAACTCTTCTTGCCAAAAGGTGTTAATCAACAGAGAATTAACGGTTTTAGCTGGGAACCCCTTGCACATATTTTAGCCTGGGTGCATGACACAGGAGGTCCCAGAAAGGGGAAGGCGAAAAAAAACATCCTCAGAGGAACCAAATGGGGGATGAGTATAGAAAACTTTTAAGCCCAAAGAATATTTCAAATTCCAGCACTCTGATCTTAAATAAGCATTGCTGCCATAGTGAAGAGATTTCAGCCAGGCAAAAATCTTACAATAGCTTCCTTAAAAACTACAAAATCATCACGCACACAAAAAAAAATTCCAATGCAGAAATCTGAAGAAAATTTACTCCACAATAAACTTTGAGCTCAATTCTGGAGGCTGGAAGTCTAAGAATCTCTTGAATATGGTTGAAAATACCACTAAATCTGCCATTTGCAATATTTTTTTTCATTAGTCGCCACTAATTAGGGCACTTCTGCATTCACTACAGGATTTACTGTTGCTTTGGTGAATGACACCTCCACTTTTAAAAACAAAGGATACAATGAATAAAATTCCTGCATCAGTTGACTATCCTCTTTGAGGGAAGAGAACATTGTTTTTTAAACTAACTTGTTGTTTGATTCAACATTGATATTCATTACAAACTACTCCTTAAGCTGAATTGTCCCCAATCAAATCATGAATACATGTTCCAGTTTAACATGTGTTTTCATCTGATCACAAACACATCGAACACAATAATGAATTTGCCAAACATACTCCTACCATCTAATATTTTTTCCCAATTTTTTTAAAGATAAAAATAATCGTAAAAAAAAACATTTTGCAGGTACAATACTCAAATCAAAAAGGCGAGAAGACGCAGGTACTTTAAGTGTTTTTCTATTTATTTTAGATAGTTATATACCTTAAGAAGAAAAATAACAGGTCCAATAACATGAAAAACATTCATCGCCAAGTGATACTTGACTCTCCAACCACTTCCTTTAGAAATATAGAAAAATAGAAAATAGGTGCAGGAGTAGGCCATTTGTCCCTTCCGGCAAGCACTGTCATTCAATATGATCATAGCTGATCATCCAGAATCAGTACCCGTTCCTGCTTTTTCCCCCTATCCCTTGATTCCATTAGCCCTAAGAGCTATATCTAACTCTCTCTTGAACACATCCAGTGAATTGGCCTCCACTGCCTTCTTGGCAGAGAATTCTGCAGATTCACAACTCTCGGGGTGAAAAAGTTTTTCCTCATTTCAGTCCTAAATGGCCTACCCTTATTCTTAAACTGTGATCCCTAGTTCTGGACTCCCCCAACATCGGGAATTTTTTTCCTGCATCCAACCTGTCCAATCCCTTAATAATTTAATATATTTCTATAAGATCCTCTCTCATGCTTCTACATTCCAGTGAATATAAGCCCAGTCGATCCATTCTTTCATAATTTAAAATAATATATTGAATGGTACAGCAGGGAACCAGACAATCAGGACAACAGGTTTATTATGCTGTTGTTAATGTTTTAGCACAAGCCAGGTGGAGACTGTAATCTATACAGATGAAACTTACAACGGGTAGTTTCTTTACTTTTCGGCATTAATCACATCATGCCAGGGGCCAGTGCAGTGGCAGAGAGCCAACGGCAGTAGCACCAGGTTCACATTTCTTTGTTGCAGTATAAAAACTGAACAAACAAATTATTTTCATAACTGGGTTATGCCAGAACTAAATTGGCACTGTATTATACACGAATTTAGCAGAATGCCTTTTGAGTGCTCCGATCATATTGTTGGCAAGGTTGAGTGTGCCATAGAAAAAGTAACACAGTCCATGAACAGGAATACAAATCGTGGCTTCAAAATTGTGCGGCCGCAGTTTTTCCGATTGCTGCTGAATCTTCCCTGTAGTTTAAACAGCACTGACAGCCAGAGGTTGTACAATATAACATGCCAATGGGAAAGTAAGCAGTCATCACATTCGGTAATGATTTCATAATATTATCAACAAAAAGCTTTTCACTGCACCTCGGTACACGTGACAATAAACTAAACTCAACTGAACTGAACAATATCAGAAATCTAAACAATCGCAAAAGACTGCAGATGCTGGAATCTTGAACGAAAAACAAAATGCTGAAGGAATTCAGCAAGACAGCCAGAATCTAAGGAGAGAAATGGACAGGTGACGTTTCGGGTCGAAATCTGAAGAAGGGTCCCAACCCGAAACATTATTTGTCCATTGCCTTCCACTGATGCTGCCCAACCCGTTGCATTCCTCCAGCACTTTGTTTTTGATCTAAACAATTACTCTGACTAAAGAGTAAAAAGATCAAAAGTATTTCACCTGTGAACTAATAAAAGAGAAAAGAAGATATCAGCCAGGATCTCTGTTTCTGACCGTTGAGTACTAACTACCCTTGGATATATTGTTGGATGGAGCTCAGATATGTTGAACCAATTACCACCGCCCCTTGTTTCCATCAGCTCTACAGGCAATAATCTGGCAAAACCCTTCATTCTCGATTCCAGTACACAAAGTGGCCACTTGAAGGAGATTCCATGGCACTGGAACCTGTGGAACTAAAGTCCTCCATGAGTTTATACCTTTCAAAGAATCATAAGAAAGAGGCAGAACAGAACCAAAGCATTTTACTTGCAATCTTTAGATGCATATTAACATAAGAGAAGATCATACTAAAGGGTAAAAAATCAGATGGTGCCTCTGCAGCTTTACATTACACATGTAAACACATTTGTTTCATGTGTTTACAAGCAATATGATGAAAGCTATAAAGGCTAGACATCCAATTCTTCACGGTTACCCTACACATAATATAAAAGGGGACTGACTCTACAGCTGAGAAAATACATCAAACATTGCTTGCAGAAAGTATTCGCTAATGAGTGGTGACAATTTGTTAGATGTAATTATTTGAAACCTTATACTCTGCACTCGGGATAGTGGTAGCATATGGGGTGGAGTGAGTGTTTAGAATTTACTAACACTCGATTTCAAACAGTTCGGGAACCCAGCAGAATGTCCACATCACCCACCTCCCCAGCCAACCTCTCATTTATTAAGTAAGTGTGGATGATCTGCAATGCACTCATCTCATGAGAGGTGTTTCCCTTGCACATACTGAGCATCGATAATGGGAAACATCTTTTGTTCTACACCAAGAATGTCAGCTCTCAGGGTTCACCTTGGTAATATTTCAAGATAGACTGTAGGATACTGTTGCTTTTGTAAATTCCCATCAGTTGTACAGTCTTCATGAAACAATCGATTCATTATTGCAAAATAAATCAGGCCATTCAACTCTCAGGCTGCCATACCAAGTGCAACAAAAACATCTGATGGAAAACCATGTCCACATTACACACTAAACTTTAAAAAATGACAATCTTATTTAATTCAATTCTTTTTAAAATTATCTTACTAGTCCCATACAGAGCAGCTTCCAACGATATTTTCTTTGTGAAATAATTGAATTTTTAGGAATTTAAAAAGGAAGACAAGCATGACTCAGTGGTGTTTGCTTATGAAACCAATTCAAATGATTGAGCACAGCATGTGCAATGATTAGAAATGAACAGTTTAACCAATGATCACATCTCATTTGGCCACTGTGGGGACCTGAATTGGCCTCAGTGTTAATTGTTACGGAAAGACAGGAATTGGACAAGGTCTCTCCTCATAGTCAATGCTCAGTGGCTCCAATTGATCGCTGAACAATTGTAAGTGCTAAGCACACATTGGAAAAGGTTGGAATATGATGAACCAACTCAAATAGTTTCTAACACTTACTGTATGATTTTACATGAAGAATGGCAACTTGAACAATGTACCAGAGAGCGAGAGCAGGTAGATAACCAGAATAATATCCCAACAGAACAGGAGAAAAATAGTTAACAGAAATTCTAACTTCCCATCCACCTCACCAAAATTATTCAGAAAAACTAAAAACACCTCACAGACAGCTCTCACTGAACATACCATAGTTTTTGCAATTCTTTGTTGGGTAGTCACAGCACAGATATCAAACTAACTCCATCTAATGTAACAATTGTATATTCAGCTACGTTAAGCTATGCTCAAAGTGGTGCAAATTCTTGGTTAAATGTTCACTCAGCACTTTGCACAGTAATGTGTCAACATCATGCTGAATAAGTCCCAGCTTGTTCAGATTACATTTTTCAGCAAATACATATGTCAATCGCCCAGCTAATAAACTAAAGACTAAAACCACATTGCAGTGTTTGTTTTGTTATTGCCACAATGTCAGCAGACACAAGTAAAACAGGATTTGAAAAGCCAGATTTGAGTGTATGTTCCTAAGTATTGTACTATGTCTGTGTTGGCTGAATCCAAGCCAACCGATTATTTAATGTTCTATTGATTTACAGTTTGCATAACAATAAGTCAATTGTAAAACAATTAATTTATTCCTATCTAAATGAATGAAAATTATTAAATACTGTTTTCACTCACATCAAATATACACACACATATAAATATATATATATATATATATTTATTTATTTTTTATTTATTTATTTATATGTATACATATTCTATATACCGTTCTGATTCTTAAATGTATCATTATATCTGCTACAGTTCAATTATGAAACATAATTTTGCATTAAACATGTTGATCAATTTATTTCATCTCATTAGTGTTTAGGGAAACTGCAAATATTGTTGACATTGACATCAGCTTTCTATAGTGTACACAGTTGGAAAACTTGTATCAATCTGTGGTGAGAAAGAAAATATCCTGAACACATCAGGTTGGAAAGATTGGGCTTATTTGAGAACAGAATACAGGGTCTATAGTTACCATATTTTAAAGAGTGTCAGCAAATGAGACTTTAATCAAGATTACTTTAAGGCTTAAAAGTCACGCACAAAATTGTCATTCAATTGAACTCAAATCACAAAATTGTTGTCTTACCCACTTTTTTTTTTCTCCCCTTATGTGGGATTGTTGATCTTATTTAAACACGCACAGAGACGGTTCCCCCCATGCAATCAGACCCCTGTGATCCTTTACAGTTCACGAACTGAATCTCAGCGCTGATTCACAGAAGGAACAAAACATGTTTAAAGTGAAGAAGGCGAGGGGGACTGGGTGTAGGGGAATACCATAAGGTTTCCTTACCTTGATTTGCCTTATTTCCCGCGGTGCTGAGTGGGTTTAAGAGAAGGAGCAACAAACAGTAGCAGCCGGACAGACGGATAGCCTCTATTCTGCTCTGCATTTTCAGATGTCTTTCGGGGCAGGGATGCGACGCGAATTTTTTCCTCTTCTTTCTCTCTCTCTCACTCTCACTCTCCTCTAAGAGGTCCTGATGGAGCTGAAATGAACCTCGATCGGAGCCTCCCACGTCAGTCAGATCGCCCTCTGTGGGATCAGGAGGATTTGCTGTGCCCTGATCATCGCTGCGAGCAACACAAGGTCTGGAGGGAGGGAGGAGAGGAGAGGGGGTGGGGGAAAGAGAGAGAGAGAGAGAGAGAGAGAGAGACGCACACACACACACAGGAGAGAGGGAGGAAGAACGGAGATGGAGAGTCCGTGGATCTTGCTCGGGATTCAACAAAGGGGGAGGAGGGAGACACTCAACACGCAACGCTTCCAGTATCTGCAGGAATTTACAATCAGCTGCTGCCCAGAGAAATTCCTGCCAGAGACACAGAGTGGGGAAAAAAAGGCTGGAGGAGGACTTCCAGTCTCCATGGAAACGGCTTCTTTGGGATCAGGAGGTCAGAGCAGGACCATGTGCAATCAATGGATCGATAAAGGCAGGATCATGTCGCCGGGCCGGGCCGGCCATTAGAAGCTGCACAAATCCAGCAGCGACTGAATGGACCTCCGGCCTCTGCCACTCACAAGCAAGTGAAACAGCGGGGCAGAAAGGGGGGGATTTAAGGCACAGATTAGTATCAAAGCCCGGTCTGGTTTAGAGCGCATACAGCTCCTGCGGGGTTTTGTTTTGTTGTTGTTGAATTATTCAACACAATTCGCGGTCATCCAGCCGATAAAACTAAGAACTTGAACTAGCGATGAAGCTGTTGTGAAAAATAAACTGATTAAACTGCCGCCAGTGAGTTTGCAACAATTTTTTTTTGTTTAAGTTCAATTGAGGCCAGTCCGCCCGCTCCTTCCAGCGAGAGGCGGCGGCGGCAGCGGCAGCGAACCGTGTGTCTGCGAGGACAGAGAATGTAAATGTTAAACCAAGAGTGTATGGGCACCCGGGACAGGTCATTCTCCCGCCCAAAGGACAACACCGGCCCGGCTCCGTCCGTCCCTCACACTCTCAGACGAAAACAACATCGTTTTGTTTGCTCTCTACTCCCGCCCTTGTCCATCTAAAATGTCAAGGGAGCCGGTCACCGTGACAGTAAATAACCTCATTGTGAGAGTGTGGGGAGAGAAAGAGAGAGAGAGTGTGTGTGTGTCCCTCACGGCAGAGGGACAAGTAGTGGAGGTGGGACAGGTTAATCCACCCCCACAACACAACACATCACCAGCAAGCTTTCATCTCATTCATCCTTCAATTCAGGGAGGAAGTCTAAGGGCAACTTTGAGGAGAGAACCTTTTTTTCCATTAGTGTGAAACACTTCTGGGTGGAAAAAAGATATTTGCAACTAGTCATATTTAAAAACATTCAGCCTTCCCCTCACTTACACTTCCATTGGATGCTGTTCCTTAAATAAACTAATTGCTCTTGACCAATGTCTTCATATTTGGCGGGAAAATGAAAGGCTAAGAGAATTGAAAGTTCCATTTCGCAAAAGTGTTGTGACAAAGACATCCTGGTGAATCTTGTAGGTGTATTACTTGAGTTGGCATCAAGCCCCTATAGCAGTATATTTTATGACACAAATGCATCCTATTAGATGATGTAACTAATATGCAGAGAAGTATTATTATAAACTAGAGTAATCATAAGGTCTGCTCCAGTGATAATGTGTACTTTATATTTATGCACCTATGTATGTGTGTGTCTATGAAGCAAGGATGCGTAGACCAGGGCTTGGCTAGCATGCCGGCTAAGGTGGAATATTCTAAAGTAAACAAAGCAAAATGATGAGAGGCAGATACAAGGAGCTACAGGTGCTGGTTTACCAAAAAAAGACAAAGTGCTGGAGTAACTCAGCAGGTCAGGCAGCATGTCTAGGGAACAGGGATAGGCGACTTCAGGTTGGGGCCCTTCTTTGGGGGGGGGGGGGTCGGTGGGTGGAGAGGGGGGAGGCAGGACAAGGCATGGCAGGTCACAGATGGATACAGGTGAGGGTGGTTTTGATCTACAGACAGGTGGACAAAGGCCAGAGATGGGATGATGAGTGGCTATGTTCATAGTAACAGAGGTGAGGGAACATGAAATTCAGAGCAGGGGAGACAGGAAAATTATGTTCATTTTATTTGTTAAATCATCGTCTCCCAACAACAATTGCGATTTTGCCAATCAGAGACTTTGAGTTTAACACTCTTAACAGAGGAAAATCCCAGAGCAGCACTCCTGTCCCTTTTCTAAATCTATTTTAATGGAATTTTAAGATAGAAATGAAACCATATTAATTAAATTCATGATAATTTGTGATTTAAAAGTTATTGCCATATAATTTGAAGGTTGATGCTTTATAACTAGTTGATATTAATAATTGTGACCAAAGATACTAGAGGATCTTTGATTGTGACCATCAGGAATGATGGGCAATCTCTTGAATCTATCTTTACAATGCTAAATGTTGAAACATTTTGGATCCCAAGTTTCTTAATCTTTGCATTACTGATCAATCAGTTAGAGACCATATGCTGCGGGGTGAGGAATGATTCCTTTGAGGCAGGGCCACATCATCAGCCAAAAATCCATTGATCCAGATTATGCTCAAATATACCAGTCAGCTGTCCATCTGCATCATCGGCAAATCGTCCTTTGATTTTTTTTTCCTGGAGGAGCATTACACAATGAAACTGGATTTGCAATAAAATAGTGTAACCAGCTGTGGTGTTTGTTTTTCGTTATTCAGAGCTAATATTTCACTTTTAGGTACAACATCCAGAGTCAGTTACAAATCACAAAAATAATGTGCATGCTAATGCAAGCACCTACTGCAAATACCACGTAATTTGTAACAGCATCAGGCTGGGGAACTGTTCTGGGGAAGGATGAAATTTCTGTTTCCAATGCCTGAACAAGCTAACCATTTTCTCCTTTGCAGAACCACTGTCCACCCCAGTGTGCTCAGATAGAGTGTAAAGTTCTCTCAATATTCTCGCTCAATATGTTCTGCCAATATTCTACCTCTCATATCAAATATTATTGGAACCTGCCTGAATGAGTTGACATTGTGCTGCCCAATATTAGTAATTAATCAATAACAGAGTAATTTTATGCACATGCCTTGTAACAAATATGGTAAATATACCACCCAACCCCTAGCTTTCTCCCTTTTAATCAATCCCTGAGTGACATTGCTTCCTGTGGTCACATCACAAAAAGGAAAGGAATCCAACCAATTCCTAAGACTCCAACAATCTCAGAACATGTCATTCAAAAATGTTTGATTGTAGCCTGAAGATGACTTTTCTGCCTGTTTTGCTTCCTTGAGGGGATATGTTTGGCTTCTTCATGAGAGAAGGAATTCAGCAGGATTGGGTGGGGCTTGTAATTGAATACACTTATTTTGCACATGAGTACAGTAATGTAAATACAGAAGTGGTCACTTGAAACTCTTGACACATGCCCCAATTCAACTTAATATCATGTGTAAATATTCTGAAGCAGATTCAGTTTCAAGTTACATTGATTCTGATTCAATGTAATTGATCTCCTTGCATAAGTATAGCTTTAAAGAAACAGGTTCCAAATAAATAGTGTGGAAATAACTTACAGAGCGAGAGGTTTACTGCCAAAATGTACAATACCTGGAGCTGCGATAACAGTGATGAGCCATTATAGGAGTTAGATACTATGACATAATTTCTTGCAGCAATAACATTCTATTATAGTTAGAACCTCTGTGAGCTTTCTCATAACACTGTCATTGGCTATGTGGACCAAACTGTACAACTTTCTTACTATTAGAATGTTCTTTTAAAATGTTTTATAAAATCTGTTATCTGAGCATCATTTAATACAAATCAATATTATGGAAAACCTCTTATTTCTATGCAGCAAAATATCTACCAAGCACATTTTAAATGCACAAACTAAGTATATCAATTATTAAAATAAATCTAGCAGTGGGTGTAAATCTGCACTTTAAAATCATTATGTCACACAGGCTGCTGCAAGTGGTAAAGATGATAGTGTAGCGGCGCCTGCTAGCGCACGCAGATATCGAACCTGGCATTCGGAAGCCGCGGTCACGTGACTCGGGAGGGGCTGTTGTTTTTGCGCGGATTTTCCTTTGCGCGCGCCAGTTCAGCGCTGACCACCGATGTGGCCAGACGGTTCTGATTAACCTGTATGCTGCAACTTGATCTTTCGAATAAAGTTACGTTGAAAACCCCAGTAGTCGTTTCTCAGACCGCTAAAATAGGTTTGGAAACTGCTGTCGGTGTATTCAATGCAAAGAACTTCTGCTCAACTAAGAGAACTGCAAAATGCACTACAATTTCCTTTATTGCAACAGTTTGCAAAATGAAACCTTCAATTCTTTTAGGCATACAGGCTGAACCTGTGTTCCACTGGTGGAGGAGGGAATGAATCTTCAGGCTGTTAGACAGAATGCCAATCAAGTGGGCTGCTTTGTCCTGTAGCTGCTTTGTCCTAAGTAGTGACAAGCTTTTTCACTGTTGCTAGAACTGCACATTCAGGGAAGAGAAGAGTATTCTGTCATGGTCCTGACTTTGGCCTTGCAGATGGTGGAAAAGCTTTGGATTGTCAGGAAATGAATCACTCACCACAAGGTACCCAGCTCCTGACTAGCCCTCCTCATCTCAGTATTTATATCTCTGATCCCATTGATTTTCTGATAGATCAATATAGAAGCTACATCACCCTCTGTGGGTACATTGGATCTTTAATCATCTGCCATAATGCTAAATTTTAATCGAGAGGAAATGTGGCCATTATTTCAACTATTAACTACAACATTTTGGCTGATACACAACAAAATCTCACCTTTACAAAAAAACTTTTAACTTCAGTCTGGGAAATCATATTTACCTAACTTAAAATAACATAACATCGGAAATAGTTTACCCAAATCATGCATCACAAGCTAGTAGGAGGATATGTTAAAGCTAATATAGGAGGTGTTTTATATTATGGGAGCTGGTTACTAACATCTGTTACATCTGAAAGTGGTATAGGGTGTAATAGAAACCACAGCTTGCTGTCTTTAAACAGACACAACCCAAATGACTGATGGTGCTGATGATTATTAGTCCTTGTACCTGCAGTGGCCTGTGGTTACATTGTTATCAGCAATCTGATGTCTTAAATTGTCATATCCCATTGAAACAGGATCAGATACATTAACCATTAAAGTATCATTCAGCAGCATTGGTTAAATTAGCTGAATGTAATTCCACTTTATGGCACTGTAGACACAGCAAGCCAAAATGACGAAGTTTGCCGTTTATCACAGTAATTACTGCTGTTGTCCTTATAATGAGAATGGGTTATTTTTAAGTCATCATATCTATCTATCTATCTATCTGTCTGTCTGTCTGTCTGTCTGTCTGTCTGTCTGTCTGTCTGTCTGTCTGTCTGTCTGTCTATCTATCTATATCTATCTATCTAAATACTTTTAAAGTTCTCTGTGTGTGTGTGTGTGTGTGTGTGTGTGTGTGTGTTTGTGTGTGTGTGTGTGTGTGTGTGTGTGTGTGTGATTTCGCATTTGAAACGCATCTCCTCGAAAACCAGACGCCGAAACGGGGAAATTTTTACATATTTCAGTAGAGATTTTCCTTATGATTTTAGAAATCCGCTCCTCTGTAAATTTGGTCAATTATTTCCCATACTTTTTAATTAAATTGTTGACCAATCTGACCTTTTTTTCTAATCTGACGGTACAATAACGGTGACATTTTTACATATTCAAGGAGAAATTTACCTTATGATTTCAAAAATCCACTCCTCTGTAAATTTGGTTAATTATTTCACGAGTTATTTACTAAAATCTATCACCAAATTGAAATTTAAAAAAAAATATAACAGCTGCCCAGCTGCTGACATCACAATGCCTTTGCTCGTGGCCTGGCGCCTGATAGGGAGGCTTGTGCTCTATGACTTAGGTAGGTGCTGCCTCTACCCCCTCCCTCCCTAGGGCAGAGAAAGAGAGAGGGGGGGAGAGAGGGGGGGGAGGGGGGGGGGGGGGGGGGGGGTGAGAGAGGGAGTGGGGGGAGAGGGGGGTGGGGGGAGGGGGGAGAGGGGATGGAGAGGGAGGGGTGGAGGGGGGAGGATGGAGAGGGGGAGGAGAGAGGGGAGAAGAGGAGAGGGGAGAGGAGAGGAGAGGGGAGAGTAGAGGAGAGGAGGGGGGAGGGGCCCTTCCTCTCTGCCACACACCTCTCTGCCTCCTCCCTCTCTACCCCCCCTCCCTCTCTGCCCCCCCTCCCTCTCTGCCCCCTCCCTCTGCTCCCCCTCCCTCTCTGCCCCCCTTCTTTTCTGCCCCCACCCTCTCTGCCCCCCCTCCCTCTCTGCCCCCCACTCCCTCTCTAGGGAGTGGTGAAAGTTGGGACCTATGGGTGAGTGGTGGAGTATTGCATTCGAGAACCAGCCCTCCCCTGTGACACCCCCCAATCCCCTCAATCTCTACCCCCTCTCTACCCCCCTCCCTCTCCACCCCCCACCTCTAGCCGCGCCTGCGCAGTTGGGGGTTATGTGTGATTGGATAGGGCGGGGGATGGGGTAAAAGGAGCGAATGAATAATATTAATATAATATCAAGGGGGGGGGTTAGTGTGTGTGTGTGTGTGGGGGGGGGGATGGTTAGTGTGTGTGTGGGGGGTTAGTGTGTGTGGGGGGGGGGGGGATGGTTAGTGTGTGTGTGTGTGACGCCAAAGGCCCCCCCCCGTTGAGTGGACAGGACCCAATGGGTCCCCCTTGGTCTAGTTAGATTTAAAACTACCAGTCGTACATTTGTACTGAAATCTCATGAAAGCCTAGATTAATAGTCAAAATATTACTGTTGTACATTAAAACAAAATAGCAACACAATGAAACCTTGACAATTTATATATTTTTTAAAGGTGTTGAACAGGTTAAATGCTTAGAGGATGATTCATCTCAAGGCTGAGTCTAGAAACAGATGTCATGGTCTCAGAATAAGGGGATATATATTTAAGAACGAGATGAGAAGGCATTTCGTATCTTACAGGGTTGTGAGTCTTTGGGTGTTTGCCACAGTGAGCTGTGGGGACACAGAATTTCAGTATGTAGAAGGCTGATAGATTGATAAGCAGCAAGGGAATGAAAGGTTATGGGGAAAATAAGGAAGTGCAGTAGATCCCATTGAATTGTGAAGCATGTTCAAGTGGCTGAATAGCCTTCTCCCCTTCCTACTTCCTTTATGGTATTTTAATTTTATTTGGAGTGGGTGAATTTCTCCTGGAGAAATTATCACTGATTTGCAGCAAGTTATGGGAATGGATATCAACAGTAAATGCATTGTCATAGAAATCGGGTCTAACGCAGGTTTCACCTGCATCCTAAGTGAATCCTGGGTTAGGCTGAGTTGACCCTATTCAACTCTGAGGAAGGGTTTCAGCCCGAAACGTTGCCTATTTCCTTCGTTCCATAGATGCTGCTGCACCCGCTGAGTTTCTCCAGCTTTTTTGTGTACCTTGGCCCTATTCAAGTTGTGCTTAAAACAGAACGCTGCCTTTCAGTATTAATTCAAGTGCACTTGCAACAAAGTTCCATGTAAGTTGATCCAGCCACAATCTATTCCTACAATTCTTTCCTACACCATCTATTGTGGCTTGGGCTTGGCCAGCACACAAGTAACAATAATATAGCAGTCTTGTCTGAGTTGTGATACTCCAGCCTCTGAGATTGAAGATTATTAATTGGTCCCCTGTTCCAGACATTTGTAAACAGTAATCAACCTGTTATTTCTGAACACTACTGAGGGGACCCTATATTGTTGGATTTACTCTTTTGGACATGATATCTGCCGCCTCAGGTGGACAAACTTCTCATTATAACATTCAAGAAAATGTTGGAGTTCTGGAGACATACAGCATGGAAACAGCCCTTACGCCCACTGAGTCCATGCCAATTATCAAGCACCCATCCACACTGAAATGTACACTAATCCCAATTGATTCTCCCCCCTCCCTGATTCAACCACCCGTGTACGCTCAAGGGGTAATTTATTGTGGCCAATTAACCTGCCAAACCACTCATCTTCGGAATGTGGGAGGAAACCAGAACCCCCTGGAGGAAACTCACAGAGTCATAGGGTGAATGGTCAAACTGCACAGAGAGAACCAAGGGTCATTAGCTACTCCACTACAGTGTTCTGGCCAATATCCATTCACTCAACTAAAACCTGCTGGTGTGACCTTGTTGTGGTCAACGTTACACATTACAATATTACAGAACAATATTTTGGCAGTAAAAGGGGCCCAGGCATAGTTGTGAAAACTAATTTATAAACACAGGGCTTTATATTAATACGATTAAGCAAGCATGCATGATTTAACATTTATAAAAGGCATACTTGCTTTGACCTCAAGTTCTCACTCATTCTTTAAAACAAAATAAACTGCCTGGTCTGTATCCTGGACATTGTGAAAATTTTAAGAATCGTTGTCAGGAGTATGTTCTTGGCAGCGTTTTTGTTTTGAGCATCTTATCAGTAAATAGCAGAAAACACTTGTCTCCGGTGTTAAACTGAACGTTGTCGCGGGCAATGTCTTCTCAATTGCTTTGGATGGGCAGGGAGTAACGAGGAATGCAAATGCCTTGTGCTGCTACATTACTACACTTGCAGGTGAGCAAATGGCAATGTCAGGCCCACAGGAGCAAAGGGAAGGGAAAAGTGGCACGGTAAGAATAAGGCACCGAGCGTAGGTGGGAACATGGAGGAAGATGCTGCTAAATAATATGTGAAGGATTTCTGATTCTTCTGCAATCTTCCAAGAGAGGTGCAGTAGCATGAAACTGAATTGTTTAATCTCCCACAGTAAAATAAATGATTTATCATGATAGTGATCACGCCATTATTAACTTTTTTCCCCAAAATGAAAATTTAGATATATACCATTGTAAATACTTTCATCATCACAGATGTATATTTATGTCAGCAGCCGATTTTTATTTCCCAGTCCATGCAGTATACAAATGTGATACTAATGTATTGGCGCTTTCTATCCAATCAATAATTGCTCTCTCTTGGTAAAATCTCTTTCGGGTGAGACAGAATATTTTAGACAGGAGTGTAAAAGTTTATAACTTCTTCCAGTATTTTTCATTTCACCTCAGTTCAGTTCTATCACTTTCTAAATCAAAAATTCATAGGTTCCTTAATCCAGAATCCAATTTGTAAGAGTGCCACATCAATAGACACACAGTCTTTCAACAAAAAAAAATACTCGTGACACATTTTCAAAGAGGGAAAGGTACTCTTTTGCCAAAAATCTATAAACAGGCTGCCAGTGAAATAACAATGACTATGTTTCAAATTTTGACCAGAGGTAATGAAGCACATTGGAACAGAATCATATTGCTTTCTTTCAAAGGATCCTAAACATCAATTAGAATAAATAATATTTTGCCAACTCCAGCAATCTCCCATAGACAACATAGATTCAAACCAGGCGGAAGTACAACTCCCACCTCTGGAGACATCAAGATAGGATTAAAGTGCATTAAATCAAGCAACTTTTTGACCTATTCAAGCCTGTTGCTGTCCAAGTTCCACATATTAATTGCCAAGCATAGTTTGCTTTTCCTACCTAGACAGGAAATTAATTATTTCACGTCTTTCAATGTATTTAGCTGATGAATGATTCATCTCCTCTTCTCATTATTTTCTGTTGGTGCACTGATTTGTCTTCTCTTATCCACAACCCCACATTTAAATGATTAATAAGATTTAGACAAAACATCTGACTGATGTTAAGAACAATGTTTTATATCTGTAATACTGAAAATCCCTGACTAAATCCTTGGTTCAAACAAAATAAGGTTGCAAGATATTTTCTTGTATCAGTTGCCCATGTTCTGTCTTTACATGAAGTTAGTGTATGACACAGAACGTGGATGAACAGTGTAGGTAAATCAAACAAGAATAGCATGTAACCAGAGGCAATGACAGATCACAAAAAAAGAATAGAAATCAAATTGAAATACTTCAAAAAGACGAGTCTACCAGCCTTTTCTTCATCTTGGCCATTTTCCAGCTATATTATCACAAAGGAACAAATAACCAAAAAGCTATCAAAAGATTTAAAATGCGCTTGGTGGCTCTAGGACATCCATAAAAATGTGCATAATTACCATCTACTCAGTCGGAATCTAGTCAAAGACAAAGTTATAACCAGCTTTGAAGTTATTCCGGGATTACTGAGAATCAGAATAATTTGGTATTTCCATGAATTCTACATTATAGTTCTCAGCATTTGGTATGTATTAAAACATAACGTCGCAAAGGGTTCATTGTAAATTTGCAGTGATAGACTGTAGTTCAAAAGTTGAAAAGGTCATTGAGTACTTAAAGAGGTTAAGATCGTGTGTCAATTCATATTAATACAGTAAATTCTCCATTACAGCTATTGCTGTTGACAGAACAGACAATTCCTTGTAAAGAGGTAAAAGCTAACAAACGCTATTTGGGGCAAAAGACTTTGTACAATTTTGAACAGCTCATACACATAATCGAATGATGGTCATATCTGATTGTGTTGTAACTCAGGTTATTAGTTTATTAATAACAATAGAAATTTGGAAAGAAAATTTTGAGAAAATGAAGAACAAATATTTTCCTTTAACAAAATTGATGGACAGGTAAGCTAGAACCAGGAACAGATTATTAGATCATGCCAGCCACCAAAATTGTTAAACTTTGTCCAATCTTATGAGACAAATGGTCACGAAGATCTGGTTTGGCTTATTTAAAGAATGACAGAACACTAAGATAACAGAATAAATTACTACACTGAAAAAATACCATGTTAAATATACACAATTGCACAACAGTTCACAGGCCTTGAGCCTATGGAATGCAGCTGATGAATTCTGGAGTTTCACCTTTTTAATTATTGACTATTATTTTTTATTTTTGAAACATCATTTGTCTGATGAAAAGTCTTTAACTTGAAACATTATCTCTGTTTCTTTCTCTACAGAATGCTATGTGAACTGTTGAGTATTCCTAACACTTTCTGTTTGTATTTTAAATAATTAGAAACTCACTAGTTGTTGACTGATTACGGTCAATCTCATTCATTTTGAAGGGTCTCAACCCAAAACATCACCCATTCCTTCTTTCCAGGGATGCTACCTGTCCAGCTGAGTTACTTCAGCATTTTGTGTCTATCTTCGGTGTAAACCAGCATCTGCAATTCCTTCCTACGTCATTCTTTTTTTGGTTTGCTTGAAGTCTTGCCTGTCATAGCCAGGCCAAAAGCATTGAGAACATAAGCCTCTGATCAGGATAAAAGTAAGGAACTCACTGTTCCCAACTGTACCCTTTTTGTTCCCCAAAATGAACAACCCATGAAGTAATTTGGTTCACTTTACACCAACACACCAATGACTGGCACAAGGAAACAATTATCGTTTCCCGAATGGCAATTTTAGATGTGAACAGCTTTCACCACAGCAGCAGATGTGTGATAAAACATGTTTAATGTAGTCCACTCACTCACAAGATTCAAGATTCAAGAGAGTTTATTGTCATGTGTCCCAGGTAGGACAATGACATTCTTGCTTTGCTTCAGCACAACAGAATATAGAAGGCATAAATACAGAACAGATCAGTGTGTCCATATACCATTGTATAAATATATACACACATGAATAAATAAACCAGATTAAGTGCAAATAAACAGATAATGGGCTATTAATGTTCAGAGTTTTGTTTGAGTTGAGTTCAATAGCCTGATGGCTGTGGAGAAGAAGCTGTTTCTGAACCTGGACGTTGCAGTCTTCAGGCTCCTGTACCTTCTACCTGAAGGTAGCAGGGAGATGAGTGTGTGGCCAGGATGATGTGGGTCCTTGATGATGCTGCCAGCCTTTTTGAGGCAGCGACTGTGATAGATCCCCTCAATGGTAGGGAGGTCAGAGCCGATGATGGACTGGGCAGAGCCAATTACAATGAACTAGAACAGGTAGTTAAGAAATTGGGTGATGAAAATGAATACTCTTGGAGAATCCAGACATCATCCTTTTCATTATAGCCAGCATTGTATAAACAGTTTATATCTGAGTGAAACTTCCTCCAAATCACTGAGCATCGATGTGACAAACCTCTTCAACCGCCATTACTAATTATGATAATGTAGGGGGGTTTAGGGGAGGGAAGGTGGGGGAGGGGATGGAAGGGAGGAGGGGGAGAAAAGGAGGGGGGGAGAGAGGGAGAGAGGGAGAGGGAGAGGGAGAGGGAGAGGGAGAGGGAGAGGGAGAGGGAGAGGGAGAGGGAGAGGGAGAGGGAGAGGGAGAGGGAGAGGGAGAGGGAGAGGGAGGGGGAGAGGGAGAGGGAGAGGGAGAGGGAGAGGGAGAGGGAGAGGGAGAGGGAGAGGGAGAAAGAGAAAGAGAATGCCTTTTTACTTCAACCCAAACAACCATTTGCAGGCAGTGCTTTTTTACCTCAAACTAACCATATTTTCATTTTCAAACCAAATTAAGGGTGCTCACAGTGCTGTAGACATTTGTTCCGTGTCATTCAGAGCTCTGGTTGAGGCACACCACTTGCAGAGACTGATTGAGGCACACCACTTCCTGGTTTTATAGTCCCTCCCCCTCCCTCCAGCAGGGGCAGCAGAGAGAATGGGGAATTTTGTAAAATCATTAATATCTCTGTCATATTTCATCGACGGGGAAAATCCTCGGCACACATGCGGCTGAGGGGGGCTCTGAGCGAGGTGGCCAAAAATGACGGCCGTAGGTGGCGGCGTTCTCTCGGAAATCGCAGCACAGATCGCCAAAACCGGTCAAGAACAGAGTTTTAGTAATATAGATAGATTATCTGGGAAGGGCAGGAGTACAAACTGGTAATGTTAATATTCTACTTCATAATGAATAAGTGTGGTAATGCTACATGTCATGTTGTTATTCCACCATTCTCAAATAGTCTTAAACTTCAAAATCTGGACAAAATATACATTACAAAATCAATTTTACAAAGGTGCAAAGATTTGTGTATGTGCCTCTTTTATTAAAAACAAATAAAGTAATTGTTTAGTGAACTTACACAAAGCACTCTTCCTTAATCAAGTTTACTCAAAATATTTATTACAGTATGACAAGGATGTGGCCAATAGAAGTAAACAATGTACAAGTCTAATCTAAAAATCCAGCTTTTGAAGCACAATCAAAGCATTAAAATGTCTTAATGTGTGACAAAATACACGATTAATTCTTCAATTAACTCAGATTAAAAGACAACATTTTAGGCAGTCTGAAAGAGAGACATGGAATAGACATGTAATGTGTCAAGTTCATCTGTGCAGCTATAATGTTTGATCATAGGCCAGTACTTTTCAAAGCTCCGCTTGCTTTGTTGAGTAATGCAAGTTCCTTATCCAGCATCTTTGCTTTGCATAATCTGATTAACGCAACATTCCCAGTCTAAATGCGGTCTATGTACAGAGTTCAAACAGATATGTAACTACTTTTTAGATACCCACAAGATAATTTCAATCAAGATGCATTGGCGAATTATAACATGTCATATCACCAGTGAATGTTTAGTTTATATATACACAGAGATCAACAGGCCATTGCACAAAGAACTGATTGTTGTGAAAGGCATTTGTTTACCTTTCCCTGCTGTACATTCAGCAATTGTTACATGCAGATAAAGAATGAATACATTGCATTCACATATGTTAACAAATTTCAGAGAAAGATAATCAAATTGCTGAACATTAGAAAATATATTAAAATATATTGTGCACAAACTCATTTAGAATGTAGGATCTAACTGAACTTCATTGGGAAGAATGGTTATATGAACAAAATATTATACATCTAATTTTAAGAGGTCATAGAGAAAATCGAAACTCTAGGGGAGTTGTTTCTTGATTTTATAATTCAGCAGCTGTTTGTAGGCAGAAGGGTTTTGGATTAATCACAAGCTAATCCAAAGAGAATTTCAGGTCAGTTATAAAATCAATAATGCTGTCTTTCTCTATTTTATCTTTGTCCCTTTTTGTTCCCATGCTCCAATTATGCCAAACCACAGTGCTCATCTTCCTTTATTTATGTTGTGTAACTTATGTTCGGTCTCTCCATACTCATTCTGGGGTATCATGAGATTGATTGCTTTTGATATCGAAGCACAATTTGACCTAGAAGGCCAACAATTAGTGTCAATACAATTGTAATAAATGAGCATTAGGGGCAGTAGATCCAGTAATACTTGCCAGAGATGATCCCACTTTCAGGATATTGGTGTAAAAACCACCCAAACACCAGGCAGTCGCCATCAACGGCCCTTGATACTTCAGTATCACCTTTGCTGTTTTCTCACATGTCTACTTTAGAGAGTATAATACCAATAAAGAAAGCTTAGACACCATCCAGAGCAAATTTGTCTATGTAATTACCATGCCATCCACCAGTTTAAGCATCCATTCTTTCCACCATTGGCAGACCATGATGCAGTTTTCTCACAGAGAGTGGTGAGTCTGTGGAATTCTCTGCCTCAGAGGGCGGTGGAGGCCGGTTCTCTGGATGCTTTCAAGAGAGAGCTAGATAGGGCTCTTAAAAATAGTGGAGTCAGGTGATGTGGGGAGAAGGCAGGAACGGGGCACTGATTGGGGATGATCAGCCATGATCACATTGAATGGCGGTGCTGGCTCGAAGGGCCGAATGGCCTACTCCTGCACCTATTGTCTATTTTCTATTGTCAGTGTACAATGTAAGGATGAAGACCCATTTTCAGTGAACCTTCCCAAATCTATCACCGAGGTAGATAAGCTGCAGATACACCAGTTTTCCCATTTACTTAATGCCATCTTGCTGTTATCAGGCAACTGAACCATTCTACAACAACTAGAGAGCAGTCCTGAACCACTTCATAGGATACCCTTGGACTATCTTTGATTGGATTTTACTGGCTTTATCTTGCACAAAACATTATTCCCTTATCATGTATCTGTGAATAGATCAATTGTAATCATGTAGAAGGGTCTCGACCCGAAACGTCACCCAATCCTTCTCTCCAGAGATGCTGCCTGTCCCGTTGAGTTACTCCAGCATTTTGTGTCTACCTTCAGTTGTAATCATGTATTGTCTTTCCACTGACTGGTTGGCATGCAACAAACGCTTTTCTCTGTACCTCGGTACACGTGACAATAAACTAAACTAAACTCAATTTGGACATCTTTGCTCCCAGGTCACAAATCTAGCCCAAAATCTAACGTGTTTTGGGAATATTTTCATTTGGACCATAAAGGTTTGAAGAGAAGGCAGCTCACCACTATCTTCATGAATACAATGAAGAAGATCAATGATGCTAATCTTAATGAAATTTAAGGGTTCCAGGGATGTGGGTTAATGTGGGAAGGTAGTACTGAGATGAAAGTTTAGCCATGACCTTATTGAATGGTGAAGCAGGCACAGGGGGACAATTGGCCTACTCCCACTTCTATAACTGATATTCTTATGTTCTTGTTGTTTTTGTTAAGGCTGTGTCCTTGTTCAGGGAAAGGATTTGTAACGGGCCCACAACAGCTTGGGATGTGCCTGGAACAAGCACTAGGGCACAGACTTTGACAATAACACCAAAACATGGCGCCTCTTGCGTGCAATCTGAGGAGAATATATCTAATCAAGGATTAGAGGTATGGCAATACTCTACTGGACTGTTTGAATTTCACTGTGTTAGCACTTTGCATATGTGACAATCAAAGCATCATTGAACCATTTCAAAGCAGGGCAACTTCCTAAGTCTCCAAAACTAAACTCTCTTCTGCAACCAGAAGGCTTTTGAAATGTTAATTTATTATCGTGGTCCCTTTTTTTATTTACTTCATCCACTCTTCCAAACATTGGTGTAGCCCTGAAGCAGGGGCTTTTGGCCTTCACCTCAATTTCTCAATAATTGATGGAATACACACAAGAAAGTTGATACTGGGAGTGATTATAAGGCTGGAAGGCAATGTCACAAACTATTAGCAGTAAATGCTGTGAGTGCACAGACAGCTCAATAGTTTAAAAAAACCAAAAACAGGCTTGAACATTTTTCACACAACTGCAAAATAAGTGGTTTTGTGCTGTTGGAAATCAGTAACCTATAACATCCAGGTTCAGGAAAAGCTTCTTTCCAACAACCATCAGGTTATTGAACAACCTCCAACTAAACTACGAACTACCTGGGTTGCACTAGGGACTTGGGCTTTATTTTGTTTTTGCACTATATTGGGTTTTTTATTTATTGAACTTCAATTTTGTTTTTTTTGTTTTTTTATATATAATTTATTGAGTACTATGTTTACAACCCTGTTGTTAGTGCAACAAGTTACTGCTGCTGAGCAGTCAGGTTTTACTCATGCTCATTGCTCAGAAAACACGCTATTAAGACCAAAATCGTCCATAGCCAGACTGCTGATCATAACTCAGCAAACTCCACATGTTGGCACTTAAGAATGAAGCCACAGGGACATCACAGTCACCCACAGACACATGGAGATTGGAGGACAGGAGTTGTGAAAAGGGGGCTCATTACACTTATCTGTACATTGTCTGATATATCACCAGTATATTACTTCATCCACCCTCCCCCGGTGGTCAAGTAGCATTGCTCTTAACTACACTTCCCAGGTATTATTTCCACAAGGTGATTGTCACTGAAATCTGTGTCCCCCTTCAGGCCTCCAATAAGGCTCACACACATGCCTGGACCTCTCTCACAGTTGAAGTCAAGGTCACCATCACTCTCATATTCCTAGCCTCAGGATCATTCTGGGCGTTGCCAGTGATAGCTGGCACAATTCTTCATTTGCTGCTCACTGCTGCCTGCAATCCAGAAGAAGAGACCTCATTTGCTTGTCCTTCAACCCACAGAATTAGGCAAACCAGGCACAGGGATTCACAGGGATTAAGTCTGAAGAAGGGTTTCGACCTGAAACATTGCCTATTTCCTTCGCTCCATAGATGCTGCTGCACCCGCTGAGTTTCTCCAGCTTTTTTGTGTACAGGGATTTACTAGATCAGCAAGCTTTCTAAATGCAGTTCTTATAGACTGTACTCATGAAGGCATTTCCCTCGTCTTCTTCGGCTGCCCCTTAGGATCTTTCTTCCAATGGGTTTTGTGGGTTCTGAGCTGGTTTAGGTTAGTTTATTTTAGAGATACAGCGTGGAAACAGGCCCTTCGGTCCACCGAGTCCACGCCGACCAGCAATCCCCGCACACTAACACTATCCTATGCTGATGTCCTCTCAAAATGTCCATATTGTAAAAGGACTTGTTCGACACACAAAGTCTCTTACTAAGTATCTTTATTAAGTCACTACACACATTGTGCTCTAGCTGTCCGTGGTCATCACTGGGACTAGAGAGCGAGCTAGAGGCGGGGAAGCTACAATTATACAGGAGACAATGGGGAGTGGTTAGTAGTGGTGAGGTCACTATGTTAAAGGAGCATGCACTGATCTACATCCTTCCTCTTGGAAACAAAGCGACCACGGCTCATACGCTAGAGGCAAACCAGAAACAGTTAGAAAACATTATGACGCAGACTACTCGCACACTCCGTACCGGACAGGCGGCTTGACCAAACGCCCAGAGCGGGTGCGCAACCCGCCTTCCCCTTCAACCGCAGGAGCTACAGGAACGGGGGCAGGGACAGAGATGGGAGACCCGGGAGACAAACGCCCAGGGGAAGGAGGAGAACGGGGGGAAGGAATGGGTACCTCAGCAGGTGAAGCAGGAGAAAGAGGCTCGCGTGGGCTGGGCACCATGAGCTGAAGGAAGAGTCCGTGGCATGCGAGGAGTGACAGGGGCAGGAGGAGTTACAGGCGGCAGTGAATGGACAGGCGGCGAATACGGGTCCGCGGGAGGCGGAGCAGGCTCGTTGACAAGCAGCAGGTGCTGACGTGTCCGACGGTACACAGTGCCCTCGTAATTAACCAGGTAGGACCGGGGAGAGTCGGCATTGCCAACGACAATGGCCAGCTGGTGATGACCGGAGGTGGACATCATCCGGACAACCTGGCCTGGGAACAGACGGGGAAGCAGTCGGGAAGATTTGTCAAAGGAGCGCTTTTGGATGACCTGTTTCTCGATGATGCGCTCCTTGACAGCGGCAGGGCTGCGGACAGCGGGCTTTAGAGATTGCTGAGAAACCGGGAGAGGGGGTCTAGTGGTGCGGGACATGAGGCGCTGGGCAGGCGAACCAAGTGCGGGGTCCCGGGAAATGTTGCGGAGTAGGTGAGCCTGTACCACAGGAGTGGCACCAGGATGAGCGATAGCGATGTAGTGTTCATAGTCGCGCTGGAAGACAGTCCAGCGGTGCACGATGTCCGCGTCAAAAACGAGCTTGTCAGGACGACGGCACGAGTTAGCAATAGTAAAATGTAAAGGTGGGGAAACAACAGGGAGAAACAAATAATAAAATAAAGCCGATATACAGGAGACGCAAGTCTACCGCGCTGACACCATGTAAAAGGACTTGTTCGACACACAAAGTCTCTTACTAAGTATCTTTATTAAGTCACTACACACATTGTGCTCTAGCTGTCCGTGGTCATCACTGGGACTAGAGAGCGAGCTAGAGGCGGGGAAGCTACAATTATACAGGAGACAATGGGGAGTGGTTAGTAGTGGTGAGGTCACTATGTTAAAGGAGCATGCACTGATCTACACATATGATCTCATGCCCTGTCGTGGGTGGCTTCATGCTGCAGAGGGCAAAGAAGGGAAGAGTTGTTGGGATGTGGGATAAGTGGCGGGGATTGGAGGAGAATCAGTTTATCATGTAGGTTTGGGAACAGCTGCATCCAAGACCACAAGAAATCGCAGAGAATTGTGGACGCAACCCAGACCATCACACAAACCAACCTCCCTTCCAATGGCTCCATGTACACTTCACGCTGCCATGGCAAGGCCACCAGCATAATCAAAGACAAGTCTCACCCTGGTCACTCCCTCTTTTCCCCTCTCCCACCAGGCAAGAGGTACAGAGTGTGAAACGCACACTTCCAGTTTCACGGACTGTTTCTTCACAGCTGTTATCAGGCAACTGAACCATCCTATCACCAACTAGAGAATGGTCCTGACCAGCTATCTACCCTAATGGAGTATCTTTTAACATACTTTACCTTGCACAAACATTATTCCCTTTATCCTATATTCGTACATTGTGGATGGCTTGATTGTAATCATATATTGTCTTTTTACTGACTGGATAGCAGGCAACACAAAGCTTTTCACTGTACCACGGTATACGTGACAATAGTAAACTAAACTAAGCTAAACTTTGAGAAGTGAAATAGCAGAGTGGATTATCTATGTTTCAACACTGCCGCTTCTCACTGAGATGATGGTGTGCCTATCTAGTCCTTCACCAACCCGTGTAACCTGTGCCAGCCCTGAATAACCAGCTCCACACTGCACAACCAAACACAACGCCTCCCTCCCACTGCTCCAAACAGCTGCAGGCTGACCACCATTTGGCTTGTGTCCTGTGACCTGAGCCTGGACTGGAATAGTTGTCTTTATTGGAAGTGTCCGTACTGTGTGCAGACAACGTTTCCTTTGATCTTACAGGCTGGAGTAAGTCCAACAGCAGGTAAAGTATCACAGCAGTTAGGAGTGGGAGAGAGACCTGGAGATGGTGAGACATGGAGAGGAGGGTGAGTCATGCACAACAGCAAATCTCAGAAGAGACGCGAATGAATGAATGAATGAATGAATGAATGAATGAATGAATGAATGAATGAATGAATGAATGAATGAGTGAATAAGTTTATGAATAAGTTTATTGGCCAAGTATGTACACATACAAGGGATTTGCCTTGGTGCTCCGCTCGCAAGTAACACGACATACAGTAAACAATTAAGAATAAAACGTAAAACATCAAAACATTAAGAATAAAACATTATAGTTTAAACATGTGAATGAAATAAAATACCAAAGGAAAAGGAGGCTACAGAGTTTTGGTTATTGAGTAGAATTTAAAAAGCTGTTTTTATGTCTGGCTGTGGTGGCTTTGACAGTCCGGAGTCGCCTTCCAGAGGGAAGTGATTCAAAGAGTTTGTGGCCAGGGTGAGAGGGGTCAGAGATGATCTTACCCGCTCGCTTCCTGGCCCTTGCAGTGTACAGTTCGTCAATGAGGGGAAGGTTGCAGCTAATAACCTTCTCAGCTGATCGGACGATTCGCTGCAGCCTCCGGATGTCATGCCTGGTGGCTGAGCCAAACCAGACCATGATGGAGAAGGTGAGGACAGACTCTATGATGGCCGTATAGAATTGGACCATCATTACCCACTCATGTTGCCTTCTACAATACTTACAATATTTAAGGCGCCTTGCCTGCTCTTTTCTTGTTCCCTTTCATCTCACACTTCACAATATGGTCTTTATCCTGTTGGTTGTCCAACATTTTCAGTCTGACTTTGGAGAGATCTGCGGCTTTGCTGTATCCGCTCTACTGGAATTAATTGTGTCTTGTTTGGCAGCTGTTCCCTCAGGCTGGGCACCCAGATTCCACAAGTAATCTTATCTCTGATGAGCGTGTCCTTCAAATCTAACCAATCTTGGCTCTGGTGAGAAAGTATCAAAGGATTCTCCCTGCTCTTGATTGAATGCAAAGAAATTATGTCAGTCAACTGTTTCATTTCGAGACCAGTTGCAATGTTCATCTAAAGCATTCTCCAGGATCTCACTAGAGGGCTTTATGCTTTGGTTCAATTCTCTATCGCTTGGCTTCGACAACAATTTAACTTTAGTCTCTTATGATTTGGCTGCCACAGCCTCAATTCTTTGGACTGGTTACAGAATGGAAATCCTATAGTGTGGGCTTCTCTACCGGTTCAGTGGTACACGCTCTCAATTGAATCGTACTGTTTGTTATCTCAATTGCAAAAGATTATTCATTGTGTGCAGTATTCTCTTTCAGGCATGGCATCTGAATGTCGTAGTTTCATCAGCCAACACTTCAGACACCATATCACAGTTTCTTTCTTTTGTTATCTCATGAAGAGACAGGGGAATAGCAAGTTATCAGAACTAGCAAAGATAATTTATGGAAAAAATTACATTGTGCAAAACAGCTCACCCAAGGCATCCACCCAAGCAGGTAGCTTCACCTCAGTGGAAAACAATCTCCCTGTCTTCCCCTATCACAGTTAAAGGCAGGATAGTGGTGTAGTGGTAGAGCAACCTTCTTACAGCACCAGAGACCCGGGTTCGACCTTGACTACGGATGCTGTCTGTATGGAGTTTGTACATTCTCCCTGTGACAGCGTTGGGTTTTCTCTGGGTGTTCCATTTCCCTCTCACATTCAAAAGACGAGCAGGTTTGTAGGTTATTTGGCTTTTGTAAATTGTGTGTAGGATGCAAAACTGAGCCGAGGGGCCTGTTTGCATGCTGTATCTCTAAAACTAAAACTAAATATATACTGTATAACAATGAGCAATTGGTCAAAGTTTTGAAGAGGTATCAACCCACGTCACATATGCCATATGCCATGTCATTTGGAGTGCCACATCACATATGCCTTGCATTCTCCTGTGGAACCATTCATTTTTGGCCACACCCTTATCACAGGGACAGGAAGCTGTGGACAGCAGTCTATCATTAGCGATGGAGCAGGACACTGTGACATCATGGTTTCTGGTGGTGGGTATGGAGATAGCTGATAAGCCATATGTGTTGGTAGAGGGGATGAGCAAAGAGAAAGAGTTCTGCAGAAAATGACCAGCAGTTTTGAATCAGATAATGTGGAAGGGATGAGAAAAGACTTCCATTATTGCATGGTGTGATCATTTAACTTGCTTCACCAGCTAGGGGGGGTTCACAAACACTCAAACATTTAACTTGAAAACATTATCATACATGATAATACTAATACATGAAAGCCTGTTAGTTTAAGCAACAAATTTTACGCAAGGCAATTATTTAATAAGATGGAACTGGAGTCTTTTTTTTTGAATGGTGTAAAATCAAATTGGTTGTCCTATTCAATTCCCTATCTCTGATATTACCTACACAATTAGAGTGCTTCATTGAATATGAAGTACTTTGGGACATGGGGTCATGAAAAATAAAATAGAAACGTACGCCTCTCGTCCTCTTTGTTGACATCAATGGTGAGTTCAATTGGGCATGAAATACTGTATCTCCCCTGACAGGTCCTGCACTGATGAGTTAGTTCAAAAAGGTAGGGAATTAAATTTACTGAATTATTTTGGGTTAAGCTTGTAGATTCTGATATTATACTTATAAGCCGACAGTAATATGGTTAAATATTTTTTGTAATATCTTGTTCAGTACAAAATGTAAATCAACGTTGTTTATTAATAGCCCCATTGACATGATCGCAGAATTTGAGCTAATTCCAACCAGTGGGCAGCTGTCAGTAATGCTGCTGCCTCACTGTGCCAGAGACCCGGCCTCGATCCTGACCTCAGGTGCTGTGTATGTGGTGTTTGTACATTCTCCCTGTGACCACATAGGCTTCCTCCAGGTGCTCAGTTTCCTTCCACTTCCCAAAGATGTGTGGGTTTGTGGGTTAATTGGCCACTGTAAAACAGGGCGCTTGTGTGCAGGGAGTGGATGCAGAAGAGGGATAAACATGGAACTAGTGTGAATGGGTGATTGATGGTCAGTGTGGCCTCAGTGGGCCAAAGGGCCTGTTTCCATGGTTTATTTCAGTCTGTTAGTCAATCATATGTTTTCCTATCATGGGATTTCCAGTGACCTTGGACTTTCTGCAAAGGGTTGATTTGCTTCTAGTGGAGCAGTGCAATGCTTTGGAGATGCCCACATCGGGCATAATTAGCACCATCAATAAGTAAACAGGGGGCACTGTCGTACAATTGTTGCCACAAACACTGCTTTCCATTGGAATTGTAGTAATTATGACAAAGGGAAATAGACTTGCTTTCAATTTATAAAGTTCCTCAGAGTCTCAGACAGTTCCTGAATGGGCAATGCGCCCAGACCATATTACCACATCGAACAAGGCACAGATTGGAAATTTTGCTCAGGCCACAGGATGACTGATGTGGGAAGTGGTAGGAAATTGCAGCACTGCATTGAAAAGGGCTTTTCTGAATAGTAGTGACATAGTTGTAGACGGGAGAGGAAGATTTATTTTTCATATAATAGATCCTACACTTTTCCTTGAGTGCTTGATGCTGAAAAAAGTGTTTTAGATTCAGCATAATCATCCACACCTTGATAAACAACCATGCACTGCAACAAACATATGTCTTGAACACATTCTTTGTAAGTACATGATTGCGTAGGATTTGTGTATTTTATTTTAAATCATCATCTAAGCTGGCAGTATACACGAAGGGCAGTTCTTGCATCATTAAGTCAGCAATGTCTTCTGGAGGCAATGCCTACAGTGGAACTACTGTACTTTAGTTTTAGTTTTAAAGATATCCCAAACAGGCCCTTTGGCCCACCGAGTCCATGCCAACCAACACTCACCCATACATTAGTTCTATGCTGCACTCAGGACAATTGACAGAAGCCAATTAGCCTACAAACCTGCAAGTCTTTGGAGTAGTGGGAGGAAACTGGAGCAGTTTAAATTCCATTTTAACTCCAGTTTAAATTCCATTCGGAATATTTTGGAGGACCAAGAAACCAAGAACCACCCGGAGAAAACCCACGTGGTTACAGGGAGAATGTACAAACTCCATATAGATAGTATCAGCATTCAGGATCGAACTTGTCTCTCTGGCTTTATGAGGCAACGTCGATTGTTGCCCACTGTGCTGCCCGACGAAGCTGGTTCAAATCTTTCTACCAGGCAAAGCTACTTCAGTGACAACCCTTGGTGGCACAAAGCATGTATAACTTGCAGCAAAATTTACCTATTCACAATTGTGAAAATATCCTGCCACTGTCCTTCCAATGGATGCGAGTGAAGCCAGTACAGGTTGATATACCAACTGGTAAGAAAGTGGCAGAACCCCCCCCACCACTCTTAGATTGACAAATGTTGACGATGCATGACATATAATATTAGAAAGCAGAAGGTCATATTATATATCCCATTCTTGCAGGGAATAATCTGACCCAGAGATGGTCTGCTTTGTGATATGTCATTGACTGATTTACATCCCAGGCAGCATGGGCTGATTGATCTCCTTTGTGCTATATCGTTCTACGGCTCTATGATTACTTTAAAAAGATGATTATTGATCGTGGCTGGGAGCTGGAGCCTGCTGTACAACCCCCTGCAGTTTTGCTAAAGAGGTTAAATAAATGCACTTTTCACATGTCAGAGATTTCTTAGATCAGCCCCGCACCCCTCCCCCATGAAGAAAAAATTTGAAAGTTAAATTATGAGATGAACATTTGTTAGTAATCATATTTAGAGAAATGCATAAGGCAGACACACACACAAAGAAATCCACAGACACAGAAAAATGCATGGACAGACAGACCCAGACCTAGACACTGACACTTCACTATTAGGAATGATTTTATTAACCGTAATGAATTTCTCAAAGCTCAAAGCTCAAGTAAGCTTTCCCTGAGCCCTGAAGCAATGTGGACTCAAGTGTTTTCAGAACTGGTTTGATGAGGTTAATTTCTTGTGCAATGCAACACGTACATTGCACGTATTGAATTTTACAATTTTTAATGAAATAGAATTTAGATGGAAAATATTTAATTTTGAAATAAAGCAGGAAATTCCCTTCGCTCCTATAGTGCAGATGTAAAGTTCCTAATAAAGACTCAGGATTTCTTTAGTGAATTGTCCCCCTTCAATTCCTAGGCAGCAACTTCTTCACCGAGGCTGAAATATACATGCAAAGCTAAGAAGGCAGAGTTTCAGAGTTAAACCAAAAGAATCTGTCCTGCAATGCTGCTGGAAATGGTATCCCAGCCCCTGATCTGATGGAATGTGGGTGGAGGTGAAGCCAGAAGACAGTTACGGAACTAAGGCCCAGATCTAATTTCTCTTAAAGGAAAGCTCCACCCTCCTGATAATTGTAGTTAAGCTGAGAGGTCATAGGCTACGTTAGGGACTCATTGTCTGTGCTCATCTGAGCAAAGCTGCTGGTGTCAGAAATTCCAGGTATCTTGCCTGAGTTTTACAGATTAGGGTGGTGTCATTTTTGCCATTCTTCTTCAAAGCTCTGTGAACAACCTTACCTTGCATCCCCCCCCCCCCCCCCCCCCCCCCGTGCTGCCAACAAGAGATGTGGTACATCCTGGTGGACACAAGGAATAGAACCTGATATCACTTCTCGTTAAACTATACACAACTAGGGGGGGGGGGGGGGAGGGGGGTTGGTTGTCATAATTATAATCTTCCAGGTTAATATTCCTGACAAAATGAAAGTGGTCGGAGGCCAAATACACTTTTACAAACTCCCGCACCACAGTGCCACAGTGCGAGGAACAGCGTGGCTGGAATGTGCTTTCAGGACCTTTCATATGGTGGTGGGTGATCAAATTCAAGGTTTGCTTTCAGGCTTCATAATATCCTCCGACGCATTGTCTGGAATATCTATCCGCTCAATAACTCTGGTTAATACTGGATGTAACTTGACTCAGCCTCTGACAGATCTTGCATAAAAACTACAACTATGCCAAATACTATTGGATGCATCCTGAATATAATATAATGTGACCTGTGCATTGCAAGGCAATGCTGTTCCATTTGAATTCTGTTATTCAAGAGTCAAGAGTGTTTTATTGTCATATGTCCCAGATAGAACAATGACATTCTTACTTGCTGCAGCACAACAGAATATGTAATCATAATAAATAATAATAAAAACTCAGAAAAAAAAACAAACAATAACAGGACAATAATAATAATAATAATAATAATAATAATAATAATAATAATAATAATAATAATAATAATAATAATAATAATAATAATCTATTGTAGTTCATAGCTTATGAGGTTGTAGAGTTCAATAGCCTGATGGCTGTAGAGAAGAAGCTGTTCCTGAACTTGGACGTTACTGTTCTCAGGCTCCTGTACCTTCTTCCCGATGGCAGTGGTTAGATGAGTGTGTGACCAGGATGGTGTGGGTCTTTGATGATGTTGGCTGCCTTTTTGAGGCAGCGACTACAATAGATCCCTTCGATGGTGGGGAGGTCAGAGCCAGGGATGGACTGGACAGTGTTTACAACTTTTTGCACTCTTTTCCGCTCCCGGACATTCAAGTTGCCGAACCAGGCCATGATGCAACCAGTCAGTATGCTCTCTACTGTGCACCTGTAGAAGTTCAAGAGAATCCTCTTTGACATACCGACTCTCCGTAATCTTCTCAGGAAGTAGAGGCGCTGATGTGCTTTCTTTATGATTGCATCAGTGTGCTGGGACCAGGAAAGATCGTCGGAAAAATATGCACGTCCAGGAATTTGAAGTTTTTTTACTCTCTCCACCATCGTTCCATTAATGTAAACAGGGTTGTGGGTCCTCAATCTTCCTCTTCCAAAGTCCACAATTAGTTCTTTGGTTTTGCTGACATTGAGAGCCAGGTTGTTGTGCTGGCACCATTTGGTCAGTCGGTCGATCTCACTTCTATACTCTGACTCATCACCATTTGTTGAGAGTCTGGAAAAATTCTAAATGCTTAGTTTAGAATAAAAGCAGTCGTCTTAATTTTAGTTTAATTTAGTTCAGTTTAGAGATACAGCATGGAAACAGGCCCTTCAGCACGCATAGTTCACGCCACCTATCGATCACCTGTTCCCACTCGTTCTAATTCATCCCACCTTCTCATCCATTCCCTACACACTAGGGGCAATTTACAGCAGCCAATTCACCTACAAACCTATTGGGATGAGGCAGGAAACCAGAGCACCCGGAGGAAACCCACGAGGTCACAGGGAGAACATGCAAACTCCAGACATAGACAGTACCCAGGGTGAGGATCGAACCTGGGTCTGAGTGCTGTGAGACGGCAGCTTTACCAGCTGCCCAATTGTCCAGGCTGGATTCACAAAATTAAGAGGATTTTCTGAGAAACATGTTATCTTGTTCAACAGATTCAGAATTTTGAAATCCTTATATTTATTATTAGTAACTGCCTGGGCGCTGATGAATTTTGTAATTGATATTAGCTGCCGGAATTCTATTTATTATTGTAAAATTAGGTTGGTGTTAGTGCCCTCTAGTGGCTAGAGTGAAATAGTTGTCTATAATAACTGGGTGAATTTATTGATCGGAGATTGTCACATGTTTGATAAAAAAATTAGTAGAGCTTGTGCAATTATAAATGTTGGTTGTTGTTTTAACATGCTGCCCATTGTGCCTAGTTCAAAGCCGTTCAGGAAATTGTCAGTGAGCATAATGCTAGGTGTCCAATATTGATTCACAGATTGTCTTCTTTCCCAAAGTCAGAGGATTGAGCACTCAAAGACCAATCCAGGGACTGGGGCATGAATACCTGAGCTGTCAATACACTGATCAAATGCTGTACTGTTGAAGGTGTCTCAGTTGCATGAAACATCAAACCAAATTCCCAACTGCTATTCCCAAAGGACATAAAGGATCCCACAAGCATTATGTTGAAATGAAGCAAGGAAGTTGTCAGCAGAGTCCAAGCCAATACTTAAGTCTCGATCAACATCACAGTAACAAGTCATGTAGTCAATATGACATTGATTATAGGTGATCATTGGGGAGAACTGTTTGCTGCCCCTTTATGTTACATTGGGTATACAACAGTACTATCTGCCTGTAAACCAGTTTGGGAAGAGTCATATTCTTTGAGAAACTCAGCTACCCAAACCTGGTGTGTGATTCCACTGGTGCTAGCTTGCTCTGACTATCTGTGGCAGCAAATAAGCTCCGACACCACATTCAAGGATGTATTTCGCCAGATGGCATGTGGTCTAGGCATCTCATTCTAGGTACAGTTCCACTTCCAGCTGTTCCATGGAGATCACCTCAGTTCTCCTGGTGCCTAATGATCTCTTGCACCTTCAGCCTGGTATTGATGCCAGCTGATCTGTATAATGCATTTAGGGTTGCAGTTCCACCAGGCTCTGACTCCATGCACAATTGCAGTTTTGTGAATACCATCCTGGTTCCTGATACCTCATGCTGGGTTACAGGTCCATAGGTTTCAGCTTGCCCCAATAACAGATGCTGCACTAAAGTTATTCTGCTGTCACGTTCCAAGTACCCCACATTGACATAGTGTCCTACTGCTGCCAGGCGATCCCTTATGCCCCTGTCCCACTTAGGAAACCTGAACGGAAACCTCTGGAGACTTTGCGCCCCACCCAAGGTTTCCGTGCGGTTCCCGGAGGTTTTTGTCAGTCTCCCTAATGGTCAAAAGTGGTTTCCGCTTCTTCTATGTTCCGGCGATTATTTCAAAAATGTTTTAAACGGCCGCGACTAAAAATAGGTTGCCGTTTTAAAAATAGGTAATTTTTTAGTCGATGCCGGTTGAAGGTGGTTGCCGGAGGTTGCAGGTAGTGGAAGGTAAGACCTTTTTTTCACCCAGTTTTATTCCACCAGGGAGGTCTTACCTTCCACTACCTGCAACCTCCGGCAACCACCTTCAACTAGCATCGCAATCGGCTTCGACTAAAAAATTACCGATTTTTAAAATGGCAACCTATTTTTAGTTGTGGCCGGTTTTGAATTTACACATCTGCCTGAATTGCAGTTCCACTGGTGAGAAATGGGCTCACTCATCTCACACTGACTTTCAGTCACATATCGCAGCACAGAAAGAGACGATTCAACCCTTTGGTCCTTACTGGTTCCTATCACAACAGTCCCACTGGTGCCATTCCAGTTCTTTATTTCCATGATAAATTTGCAACCTTTTCTCTCTCACATGTATATTAACATCGCAATGGTCCATTTGTCACTTACATACACTGAGGGTAATTTATAGTGGGCCAATTAGCCTACCAGCATATCTGAGGGCACCTGCTGGAAACCTACATGAAAAAATAATTTAAATTCAGATCAATAGAGCTCAGACGCTGCAGAACTAACTGCTGCACCTCCATGGCTTACTACTAGTGCCAGCTGATACATGTATTTTAGTATGGTGTGCAATTTTAATTAAATGAAAACAGAAAATTCTGAAAATACTGAGGGATTCAGGCAGTAACAGAGGACAGAAAAATAATTATGATTCAATGGATAAAAGGCCATCAATCTGAAAAGTTAGCCCTGATGTCTCTCTCCACTGATGCTACCTGACCTGCAGAGTATTTCTAGTATTTTCTATTTTACAGCATCTGCAGAATCTTTTTCATTTTGTTTACTTTTCTGATGCCCGTTGATTACTGCACCTTACACAAGGTTGCAGTTCTACTGGGACCATATCATTCTGATGCTCATGTTGGGGTCTACATCTATTGTTGTATAGTGATCTCCGTGCCTCATGCTAGGGTTCAGGTCTACTGGTGTCAGCTAGTCTCTGTACCATGTGTTGACAGGCGCTTGTACTGGTGCCTGTTCATCTCTGCCATCTCATGATGAAATGCAGTTATATTAGACCCTGTGCAATCCCACACACGGGTACAGTTCCAGTGTCCAGCTGGTTTCTGACACTATCTGCTGGGATACAATCTTTACTGGTACCAGATGGTCTCTGACGCATGATGCTGAGGTGTTGTTCTACTGTTGTAGGTAGTCGGCCACTTCATGCTGGGGCTCAATTCTATTGGTGCCAGTTGGCACCGTACATGATGCTCAGGTACAGTTCTATTGATTCCAGATCTGCTCTAACACCTCGTGTTGGTGTTTGTTGTACTAGTGCTATATGGGTTGAGATACCTCATGCGAGGATATTACTATTGGCTCTGACACCATCTCTGACAGCTCATGCCAGGATCCAGTTCTGCTGGTATGATGTTATAGGCTATGATGTTTCTTGTTGGAGAATAGTTCCATTGATGCCAATTTAATTAACGTTTAAGATGATACTGTGAGGCAAGCTGATTCATGTTGCCTTGTATTCGTGTGGTGTATTTGCAGTTCTCACTGAAGCTTCCAGACAATTGAAAAAAGGTGGGATCAAGTTTCCTGGAGAGAGAACTAGGTAAAAATCTCTAAATTTTGAGACTATTCCCAGCCCTTTTAGAACACATACCTGTTTCAGACAAGTTTCAGACACAGGGGCACAACTGGTAGAGATGCTCTCACAATGCCAGAGACCCAGATTTAATCCTGATCTAGGGTGCTGTCCATGTGGACTTTGCATATTCTTTCTATGACCATTTAGATTTCCTTTGGGTGCTCTGGTTGACTCCCATATCCCCAAAATGTGTGGATTTGTAGATTAATCTGTAAATTGCCGCTAGTATGGAGGGAATGGATGCAGAAAAGTGAGATAACATAAAACTAGTGTAACTGGGTAATCAATGGTCAGATTGGACGCGGTGGACCAAAGGACCTGTTCCCATGTTGTATCTCTAAACTCTAAACAATCACCTAAAATAGACATTTGTATCATTGAAACATTTCTAGGAAATCTGACTACCCCAACAAGTGGCTCATAATTGTATCCTCTATGAAGGGGAGTTGCCTGTCTTTAGCCTCTCTGGAGAACTCATCCACAATAAACATGAAGGCATTGGGATAGATGTTATCACCAGCATAATTCCATTTCCAAAGTTGTAACTTTGGGTTATTGGTACAGAAGAACAATTATTAAAACACTGGTTTTAACTCCGATTAAAATGGTGAATTTACTTGGCTATAATTAACAGTATATGATGCATTTCTGCTACGGGTTTGTTGATGCCCTGCAGCACGACTTCTGTACTCTAAAGAGTGTCATTGTGACAGATATTGGTGGTTTGAAGATTAAATTCTGACTGGTGTGAGGGTCAGAATCTATATGTAATATAGTCATAGAGTCATGCAGCACAGAAACAGGCCCTTCAGCCCAACTCGTCCATGCCAACCAATACTCGAGTCATCAAAGCCCATTTCAATCCCCTTCCTGGGACATTCCTGAAAGCCACAGCTGGCAAAGCAAGCTAAAGCTTTTTGATTTCATCCCTCAGATAAGGCACCAATGGTGGGTCAAATACAAGCCCAGACTGTTGCAAAAGGGGAAAGAGATGTCAGAGATAGTACAGTTGAATTTAAGGGCAGGGTGAAAGTTAATGAGTGTCCATGAGTTTTGCATGGATGCAGGAGGCAGCCCCCACACACAAATTGAAGGAACAGCACCTCATATTTTATTTGGGCATCTTATAATGTTGATTTCTCTAATTTCATAACCCCTGCATTCCCTCGCTCTCTGCCCCTCACCCACCCCAGTCATCCTGCCAGTTCCACTGTTTGCATCCTTATATTCCTTTGTTATCATTTCTTCTACTGTCAACAATGGACCTTCCCTTGGTCATCAGTGCCAGCTCTAATTTGGCCAGAACCTTATCATATCTCTAGTTTCCTTCTCCCCTGACTCACAGTCTGAAGGTTTCAATCCGAAACGTCACCTATTTATTTTCTCCAGGAATGGTGCTTCCTCTTCTTCTTTCGTGTGGCGTGCACAGCCTAAAGTTGTTGGACAACTTGTTCTATTTGATCTTCCGTTTGTGCATGTCGAGTTGATTGCATTAGTCGAAACAGGGCGGACCACGTGAAGGTTGCAATCTTCCACCCCAGGAATGGTGCTTGACCCGCTGAGATAGTGAGTTACTGTATCTGCCAGAATACCTCCTCTGGTAGCAGGTTCCATACACCCATCAAATGGACATACGCTGTAGATACATTTTATAATACTAGCTCCAGTTTTCCATTCATTTATCTTAATGAACAGGATACCAAGAATAACACATAATCTGAAATGCATCTCCTTGTTTTGACTGACTTAAAAAAAGTCATTCTTGTAAAATGGGTTCAGAATAATTAATGAGGACACCATAAAAATTTAATGGTTTAATTTTGGCCTAACTGCAGAATTGGGATTAAATAACAGTCTGCGCTTGTATTTGACCTGGCATTGGAAACATATCTAAGGGATGAAATCGATGTTCAGCCTGCCTCACCAGCTGTGGCCTTCAGGAATGTCCCAGGAAGGGAATTGAAATAGGCTTTAAGGGAGTGTTGGTGGGGAGGTGTGGAATGGTACTGGGAGAGCTGGGGGGGTGGGTGGGAAGACAATGGGAACTTGCAATCCTTTTAGTCTGGAGGATTATCTTTAACAAGAATACTACAATCCTCACTCATCACCGATTGATTTAAATGGAAAGCCATCAACAGGCATCAAGAACTCAAATGATCTTGTGCCTCTTTCAGAAGTATACCTGGGATGTTTCAACGCGAGGCCCCATGAATATAACCAATATATATTAGCACACAACATGAAGAAACCCCAATGCAAAATCAGTTTGCATTTTCACTGAACTCAGCATATGCATACCAATTTCCCTCATTTTGAATCTAAGGACAATCTGAATGGGTGTAGTTCATGAGTATGATTGAGTTTATGAGTATGAGAGTATTATTTTCTAATTTCCAACCATTTGAACAGAGAGTTATGACAATACCGCTCTACTATTGTTATGCACTTCCAGTTGGTGAACTCTCACTGATCTCCAAGTGGGAAAATCACTAATTGGCAGTGCATAACTATAGTTCAGTGGTCATATAGTGTGTAAACAGGCCCAACTTGCCCACACTGGCCAACATGTCCCAGCTACACTAGTCCCACCTGCCCGCGTTTGGTCCATATCCCTCCAAACCTGTCCTATCCATGTACCGGTCATCATTTTCTGTTCATATGGTTGGAACCCTGTAGACATTGATCACTCAGAGTTTCATCATGCACTGCCATTAGTTTAGACCACTTTTCCAGAATCACAAAAACAGGAATTACCACCTGTAGAGAGGGAGAGAAAGGGGTTCAGGAATCAGACACCTTGTGGCTACCTGTACTAAACAGCATGAGAAACAGTAATGTCAGGCACATAAAGGAGAATGCCATATTTTGAACACATTGTACACTATGTCAGATGCAAGCTGTTGTTAACACAGCAATACATCACTAGTTATTTGTTTAAAGTGTTTGAACTTTGAGGTATGTAACTACTTCATAAAGTGTTCAAGATTGTATGCAACCTGAGAAATATTATGTACCATGCTCCAAATCATGTACTTTTGTGGAATCAAATGTAGAAGCATAATGCTGCTCTGTTGGTTCAGTGAGTTTACAATAATACCTGTATTTATATACTACCTCCCTACATTCAGAATTTTCACAATTGTTTGCCATCAAAGTTTCAGGTTAATATTTGTCAAATTTTAATTGGGCTTGAATTGGTTCAGATACGATTCATTTTTTGGGAATATGGGCATGTATTACCTATGCTTAAATGACCTTGAGAAAATGCAGTTCTCCTGGAGAAGGTGCTCCTGCAATTCGGTTTGGTAAGAATATTTCAGATGTGAACCAACCGATCATAGAGTCATAGAGCCAAGTACCACGGAAACAGGCCCCACGGCCCACAATGTCTGTGTCGAACATAATGCCAAGATAATTGCCTCTGTGCAACATCAAAAACTATGTACCTTAATAATAAACTCAATCAAGTGTTGTTATCTGAGGCAGTGAATTACCTCTGGCGTTCTTGCCATAGAGGGAGTACAGAGAAGGTTCACCAGACTTGATTCCTGGGATGGCAGGACTTTCATATGAAGAAAGACTGGATAGACTCGGCTTGTACTCGCTAGAATTTAGAAGATTGAGAGGGGATCTTATAGAAACTTACAAAATTCTTAAGGGGTTGGACAGGCTAGATGCAGGAAGATTATTCCAGATGTTGGGGAAGTCCAGAACTAGGGATCACAGTTTAAGGATAAGAGGGAAGTCTTTTAGGACCGAGATGAGAAAATCATTTTTTACACAGAGAGTGGTGAATCTGTGGAATTCTCTGCCACAGAAGGTAGTTGAGGCCAGTTCATTGGCTATATTTAAGAGGGAGTTAGATGTGGCCCTTGTGGCTAAAGGGATCAGGGGGTATGGAGAGAAGGCAGGTACAGGATACTTCCCCACAGCCATCAGGCTATTAAACCTGGCTCGGCCAAACTCTGAACATTAATAACCCATTATTTGTTATTTGCACTTTATTAGTTTATTTATTCATGTGTTTTGTAGTAAATGCCTATTATGTTCTGTGTGCTGAAGCAAAGCAAGAATTTCATTGTCCTATCAGGGACACATGACAATAAACTTGAACTTGAACTTGAGTTGGATGATCAGCCATGATCATATTGAATGGTGGTGCAGGC
This sequence comes from Amblyraja radiata, assembly GCF_010909765.2. Classification (NCBI taxonomy): domain Eukaryota; kingdom Metazoa; phylum Chordata; class Chondrichthyes; order Rajiformes; family Rajidae; genus Amblyraja; species Amblyraja radiata. The sequence goes on along the minus strand of NC_045979.1, from coordinate 9,906,454 downwards.
TCGAAGGGCCGAATGGACTACTCCTGCACCTATTTTCTATGTTTCTATTCAGCCCTTTGATCCATGTTTGGTATAAGACTTTGATGAGGTCTGATGCCAAATGATCCTGACCTCACTGAAAAGATTATTGGTGAGTAGATGCCACTTGATAGCACCATCAACAATGTTTTCCAACACTTTGCTGATGATTGAGGATAGAATGACTGGGACACAAGTAGCTGGATTGAATTTGTCCTGCCTCTAATGGGACTGATATGGATGTGTCATGTGCAAGTCCTTATCAAGATCCCTTTGTAGGAAATCTAGCAACCATACCTTTGATGCCTTCCTCCAATTTATGCAAAAATTGCAAGAAATTAAAGATTTAGCTCAGATCCATGTGGCTCACCACTTGTTACATCATGCCAACCAAATAAAGAATGATTTATACCTCTTTGATCAATATTTTGGTAACTTGGCTTGATATCTATTATGTGACAAATGTTGTTTGATCACCCTCCTTGTTTGGAGCAGCTTGGATGCTTTAGTACATTAAAGATTTTATACAGATGCTAACTTTTGTTGTTGAGAAGGCAGGGGTGACTTAAGGTTGGCTGTGTTACACTCTGATTGAAGATGCAAACTAAACCATACATGTCACTGGGCTCTAAGCATGGTTGCTTGCTGCCATTGAGCAGATTAACTTTGTTCTCTTGTTCTGTACACAAAATAAAAGCACATACTCTCAGAACATTATCAACGCAATTGGATCCGCATTTGTGTTAGCAGAACCACCAACGCCTTTGGTCTTTGAATGGTGTGTCACAACGTTAAGATACAGGAATTTTGGAAAGAATATAAAGCAAAGGCAAGATATGCCGTTGCACCAACATGCCAAAGCAACAGCAGGCAGAGGCTCCAGCATACTGTAGCACCTATGGGCTGTAGCGGGAATAATTCAGTGTCGGATTGATGGTGTCCTGAAGTATCACCAAGCCAAATAGCAACAAAGTAAGGGGACAAAACATTCACAGGCCAGCCTAAAAACAAATTTACTTTTCAAGTATGGTCATCCCAGGAACTAAATTTCCAGAGTGCTTATAAACTGAATATCCATGCCATAGAAGGCTAGTATGCTTGAGCATTTTAATACTGGCATGCTTACATACTAGACTGTCTAGTTCATAAGTTCAAGGAGCAGAATTAGGCCATTTAGCCCATCAAGTCTACTCTGCCATTCAATCATGGCTGATCTATCCCTCTCAACCCCATTGCCACAAAAGCTGAAGTACCAATATATTAGAGTATCCATTTGCCAGAAAGTCAACAGACAGTAGCACAGCTAATAGACTTGCTGCCTCACTGCAGCAGTGACCCAGGCACAATCATGGCTCCTGTGCTGTCTATGTGGAGTGCTCCATTGTCCTCCATATCCCAAATTGGTATGTGAATTGGTCACTGTATTTTGCCCTTACAGTTTAGCTGACTGGCAGAAACTGGGAGGAGTTGATGGGAATGTAGGAAGACTGAAATGGGATTAGTGCAGAATTAGTGCAAATGCGTGCTTGATGGTACGCGATGATTTTGTGGTCTGAAGGGGCAGGTTCTGTCCTGTCTGACTCCAGGAGCTCTGATGACAGAGTGGGGTTGGAGGTATGGTTCGACTTCATTATGTTTCTGCCAAAGTTTATCAGTTAAACCCACTCTTCCACGAAAGGATTTGATGCACGGAGCCTCTCACAACCTCAGGATATTCCAGAAACATATGTCTGTTTTTTTGCCCCTGGTGTAATGTAGGGATTGCAACAGTTAATTTGCAGAAATGATCTCAGAGACAGAAATGAAGTAAAATACCAGAATCGGTAACTTTGGTATAGAGGTATAAAATAGCCAGGGCATCAGGGAGAATTCCTCTTGCTCCTCTTAGATTCATCGTCGTTTCTGTCCATGTGAGAAGGCAGCATGAGGATTTGCTTAACATCCTGTCCAAAAGTTAATTATGAAACCTAGTTACTATGCTTCAATGGGACTTGTTCTTATAAGGAATTTCCCTTCGTCCTTCATCTGAAATTTATTTTTCCACTGATGTAGAACTTCAAAAATATTTGTAAATTGCTTTTAGCTGCTTGCTGTTGAACTTTGTAACCTCTAACGCAGATGAATGATGCAGAAACCCAAGTTAGACATATGAAACAAGTACTGTAGTCATAACCATCTTCTAGATAAATCAGTTGTTACATTTTCCAAACAATTTGCACTAATAATAACCTTGTCATTGCAAACTGGAATTAAAATGTTCTAAATTAAATCATAGACAATCTAATCCAAAATTAAAATTATAATAAAATGGTCTGGTTATTTGGTTTTACTGATTATTCATTTATTGAATTATTAATTATTGTATATTTATTTGGTCTTATTGTATTAATGGACCTGCAAACCTGCAGCAAGAAATAATTTAATTGTTCTGTTGCTGAAACACATAACAAATAAACAATCTTGTGGTCTCCAGTTTATCTGTCAGGTTTAGATGAAAGTATCAGCTGTGACTCAGATTTCTAAATATAAAAATGCCACTTAAATTTCAATTCTACTCGAGATCAATCCATCAAAATTTGGAATCCTTCTATCCAAAGGACAATCCAAGATACACTGGCACACCAAGAACCACACTAACTGTCGGCATGGAAACAAGGCCTTCGGCCCACTGAGTTGGCCCTGACCATAGAGCACACTTTTGCACAAATCCTACATTGATTCCATTTTCTTTTCCCTGCATTCCCATCTTCTCACTGCACATCCTACCACATCGCTGCACACTGGAGCTAATTTACAGTGACCCACCTGGATTCTTTGGGATTTGAGAAGAAACCTGAAGTTACAAGAAGTTACAGGGTGCGATGTGCAAACTCTACACGGATTGTAGCAGAAGTCAGGACTGAACCCGATTTGTTGGAGCTGAGGCAGCAGCTCTACCAGCTGCGCCACCCTTAGCTTTCCCAAGGTACTTGCCATCCCAAATTAATTAATTTGATCAAAATCATGCTTTCTTTGAAGTTCACTTCATTAAATGGCAGTGAAAAGTCTCAGGAACACTGAGTTACCCTGGAGATATTTTGCCCACATTTGAAAGCATTGCTAGCTTGCAATACCAGTCAAACCCACTGAAGCACCTGAAGCTATTTAATAACTCTTTTACCCAAATATTACAGGTCCCCCCCTGATCACAGGCTAGACTGAGGATGGAATCTCCAGTTGGATCTTGAATCTGAAGGGTCTCGACTCGAAACGTCACCTATTTCTTTTCTCCAGAGATGCTGGACCCACTGAGTTACTTCAGCTTTTTATCTCCCATGAGGCTGTGTAGCGACACTGCCACCTGCTGTCACTGTCAGATATATAATTCTGACATCCAGCACTCAGCCCACCTCGCTCCTTGATGGCCCACCTTGCTCTCTGACAGCCCACCTCGCTATGCAACGGCTATCCTCGCTCTCCGATGGCCTACCTCACACCCTGCAGTTGCTCGCGGGTCCCCCCTCCCCCTCGTGGCACATGTACTGTCAACGTCCCCAGTGGGCAAGACGGGCCTACTGATGGGCTTGGCCACGCTCGCCAGGTACACTCCCCGCCGTGCTGCTGTACTCAAATGAAGTGTACACCTGCATTGACTATAAAAATAAGATACACACGATAAGAGCTTAAGGTACTCAGGGAAGTGTTTTGGCTTGAACTAAAGATTGGTTGTTGCATAGAAGACAAGAGTTGGAATAAATGGGACTTTTCCATACAAGAAGGTCTAACTAGTGGATTGTCCCAAGGATTAGCTTTTAGCCTTGAATTATTTACTTTATATCAGTAACCTGGTGGGAGAGGTGGAGTGTAAGGTATCCAAGTTTGCTGACAAGAAAATAGATGGGAAGGTATGTCATGATGAAGGTATTAGGGTTCTGCAACTGAATGTACATGGGTTGAGTATGTTGCATATGAGCAAGTACAGAAATATCTAGATGCTCTTGTGCATGAATTACAATAAACTAACAAGGAAGCACACCACGTGGTTAGGAAGGTAAATTACATATTAGTCTTTTTTGCGAGATGGTTGGAGTTTAGAAATATGGATGTAATGTTACAATTGTACAGGATATAGATGACGCCACATCTGGAGTACTGTGGTCTCAGTTTTAGTCCCCTTATTTAAGAAAAGATGTACTGGCATTGGAGTTTTTGTGTCTATCTTCATGCTGAATGAGGAGCAGACTTGAGGGGCCGAGTGGCCTACTCCATCTATTTTCTTACGTTCTTCACTTTTACACTACTTTAGTTTGGTTCTCTGAATGACAGAACAAATTGTGATTAATGGTGCTCCTTTCACTCGGGTTTGTTGGAGCCTGAGAACGGGGAATAATAAAGATTGATGCTACTTTGATGGATCTGGTCGAAAAACTTTAATTCTTTGCAGACAGGATTTGAGCTGATAGCTTGTTGTTCGTCAAAGAGAATTGTACAGTCCTGACGCTCTGAAGGAGATTGTTCAGCTCATTGGTTTGTGCAAACCGTTTCAAGGACTATCAATAAATTCCAGTCTCCACATTCCTGGTATTTTTCATCCCTCATGAATCCATCAAATTCCCTTCAAAGTATGAACCAATTTAATCTGCCTTTCACCAGCCTTTCAGTGTAGGTACATTCCACTCCTAACCAAGTTAAATCATTTTACTTTATCGACTGCTCCTCTCCCCCAACCCACCAGATTCCAATTCCTTTTTTAATTTAATAAATGCGTAATATACTATGTTCATTATGTTAATCCTGGCCAAACATGGACACAAGGACAAGGAAAAAATGGATTTGAATCTCATCCATAGTGACTTCTGGAGCCGTCATGTGAACTCATCATGTGAGTGGCATTTGTTTGCTCTGACAAACACTAAACCACCTCTATGAGCTATAAATATTGAAGCAGCAACTCCATCCCAGAACTCATTCTTCCTTAAAAAATGGGCACAAATTGGAGATGCCTTTTCCTGCTGGATTCAAGCTAGAGTTACGGAGATAAATGTAAATCAGTCTGAAGAAGGGTCCCGACCAAAGGTTCTATAGCAAGCCTGATAGATCACTCCTTCTAAATGCAATGGGCTGACGTGTAGTACGCAACCGAGCGGAACGTGGGCCTTTTTTTCATCCATTTCCGTAACCCGACCCGCAGTGTAATCAACGTTGCGGGGGAACAGTTTGTGTTAATAGATTAAAATTCTGAAAATGAGAAGATTTTTACCCAAGAACTTTTATTTTTACGAGGATGTTTCCGTAACCAGCTTCCGTCTCCACACTAGTATCCTATGGGATCTTTGGTGCGGAGACGGAAGCCGATTACAGAAATGGGGCCAAAAATTACCCATGAATCTGCCCATGACCGCATTTCGGCTTTTGCGTCGAGTGATCTATCTTGCTCGCTATAGGATCTTTGGTCCCGACTCATTGGCACAAATATTATACGTCCCTTCTGATCACAGTCTAGAGGCTGGAATCTCCAGTTGGATCTTGAAGTAAACATGGATGGTCTCGACCAGAAACGTCACCCACCCATGTTCTCCAGAGGTGCTGCTTGATCTGCTGAGTTACTCCAACACTTTGTGTCCTTTTATGTAAAGGATACAAGTCTATTGCTGGACTTGTTTGGATTTAACTTTTAATTACTGAAAGCATCCATTCCACCAGCATAACATCCAGTATCAGAAGTAGCACAATTAAACAAACCCTGCATTTATTTCAGTGAACTTCACTAAACACTAACAGTATTGATTGTGGAAATAAAAGTTAATGTCTGCAAAGTGATTGAGTTTATTTAGTTGAAGGAATCTACTCCATTTTAATTTCTTTCCATTCTTTCCTTTCATCCAATATCAATAGCTGCGTATGATGATGCTGTTCGATTAACCAGCTGTAAGAAATAATTATTTTCTCCCGTCTTCTTGAGATGTTCCTCATTCTATACCTCTGCCCTTTGTTGATTTAAACACTGGTAGAAACTATCTTTTAATATTAATCTTTTATCATGTAATAATTCTGAAATGGCATGTGGCAGGGTTGCAGTTGTAAAATAAACTAAGCATAGTTGAATTGTAAATCGGAATGCAGCAAATAAACTAAATGTATTTGTGCATTGGTTAATGGTTTCAGGGAAACAATCCACTACCTCGTTGTGTTTTGATGTATTAAAGTCATTCAGAGATCAAAATCAACCTCGCTGGTCTGGTGGAGTTTACATGTAATTCTAGTCCCAAGCGGCAGTCTAGTTGACTCAAAAGTCTCTCGGCAACCAGAGATGAAAACTAAAATATGTTGCTCATGTCGCACGTGTATAAAGAAACAATAAAAAAATAAACTTACTAAGCATGTCCATTCTACAATCAATACTGAGCTCAACAATTTCAGATCATTATCACTGCTCACTTTATTTTGTTGTCAGTGGTTGCTAGTAATGATTCTTTTTATTTGTTTGAACATTTAATAGCCTTTGGCAGACTGACAGCTTAACACCCATTACCAGTCTCATTCGGTTTCAAAGCAGTTTTATCTCTAATTTATTCCAGAATTGATGGAAGGTCATCAACATGAAACTCTGTTTCTCACTTCTAACCACAGCCTGAATCTTCTGGGTTTCTCAGCACTTTCTGTTTATAGTCTAGACTTCCAACATCTACAGTACTTAATTTTGGTAAATACAAAATGCAACATAAAGAGGCAAGCAGCTGATTAAGTTGTCCAATTCTTTGTATTTTTTGGAAGTAGTGATCTTTAAACTGATCACGTAACAAATAGGATCACTAACTTAAAACACTTTATAGCAACAAACGTAACTATATAGTATATCAAACATTGCACTGAGGTACGCCTTTCAATAAGTAGGGCGGCACAGTGGTAGAGCTGCTACCTTACAGCGCCAGAGACCTGGGTTCGATCCTGACTATGGGTGCTTGTCTATACAGAATCTGTACGTTATCCCCGTGACCTGCTTGGGTTTTCTCCGGGATCTCCGTTTTCATCCCACACTCCAAAGATATACAGGTGTGTAGGTTAATTGGCTTGGAATAATTGTTAATTATCCCTAGTGTGTGTAGAATAGTGTTAGTGTGCGGGGATTGCTGGTCAGCACAGACTCAGAGGGCTGAAGGGCCTGTTTCTGTGCTGTATCTCTAAACTAAACTAGACTAAACGGAGTGACTGCAAATTGCTTTCCAGTGCAGTCTAGTAGATGGCCGTACCTCTAAGGAGACTCCAGCATTTTTTACAATAAGAAAATAGGTGTTTTTTTCAATCCTTTCCCTCCTCCTGCTAACTGAAGGTAAATTTACAAGCACACTACTATCCTTTCATTTCCACTTCCAACAATCTGTGACAAACAAGGTTACATATAATTTCACATGGATAAAACCTCAGTGAGTAATGCTACAAGCAAACCTATCATTACATGTCAAATTGCTACTTTTTGCTATGTCCCTCACCACATCAATGTGTATCACGTCTGAAGGCAGAGATGTTTTACTGGGATTAAAAACCAAAACATCCATGTCTGTGGAACATGCAATTGTTGCATTTTTTATGCAAGGGATACACAAGTGACAACATGGAGATGTGACTATTTGAGATAAAACGTTGTCTGTTGATGTCAAATTAATATGCACATATTAAACCTAATAAGTTACATTCATCAAGTATTTTCCTACTACGTAGTTATGGGCAATTTCTCTTTGTCTAATCTTCAGAGGGGAAGCTGTGCAAATTTTCTGCCAAATTTCCAATAGCTATCTCCCCAAGATTACTCCTCTGTGATTTCGAAGCTACTGGTTGCTTTCCTAAATGATATTCCCATGAGCGTAGCATCACACAAATCATATTATTCCATAGATTCACTGTTTGCATGTATCACTATTTTCAAGCATATATTAGTCCAACTCTTTCTGGAATTAATTCATGAAGCTTATTCTTCTTGTAAAATCTAGTACTATATATTTTTTCAAATTTAAGAACGAAGTGTCTTTCTGTTTTGCATTTATAAAATGGTTCTATTGCTTATTAAAAAATAACCTTGTGAAGTAATCTTGGTGAGAATCTAAAACATCTAAAAACTGTAATTAGCAACATCACAAGTCTATAAGTAAAAAATATATATTTTCCAATCACACAATGTGCCTTTATTCAGACTTTTGCTTGTAAGCCAAAACTTCATCCAAAAAAAGCATGTGTTTGAATTGATGTTTTAGTTGAATTAGGAACAGAACATGGTCAGTGTATATAATTTTATAGGAACCCTCTGCATTGTCGAGACAGTGGTGCATATTTTAACAGAGAAGTTGTGTGTGTGCGTGTGAGAGTGAGCGAGTGAGTGTACTTGTGCAATGATTGAAAATATACAACTTGAACTCAATGAGTGAAATTTACAGAAGAAAATGTCAGAGCATTCTACTTCATAAATATGTTTAATCTTTTAGACAAAAGCTTTGAGTTGAAAAACTTCAAACTTACTTTGGGAAACCTGTCCTCATAACTCAACTCTCTAATCCAAATATCATATTATAGTATTCTGCCTTTCTGAGGTAGATTGTTAGACTGTATTTAGTATCCCAATTGTGGTCTTGCTAGATTTTTACACATCTACAAGATAACTTCCATTCATTTGCATTCCAACTCTGAGCTAAAAAGCAATGTACTATCTCTGTACTATTCATTAACGTTTAGCTATTTCTGAAGCTGGACCCTAAATCACTGTACCTACCCATATTTCATAATTTCTTGCCAAGCAGAAAGTGGTTGGATTATGCTTTCTTAAATATTGATGGAGGATCATACATTTTCCCATGTACTCCATTTGCCACAATTTTTTTTTTAAATATATTTTTTTATTAAAGGTAATCAATTACAATGCTTCAAACAACTTTATATCAAATTAATTCAATTTGCATTAAGTAAAACACTAGTAATACTTATCTACTATTTTTTTAGAAATAATGATAGAGAAAGAATAGAACAGTTATAAATCATTAAGAGAGTGATTAAATAATAATTTGATTATATATAAGAAAGAAAAGAGAAACGAAAAAAAAAAAAAAAAAAAAATATGTAACCACAATATGTATTATTAATAACACTACTACAAGTGATAGTATCAATAAAGACATATATGTTAATTCCAATAGCTTTCCCCACTGACCACAAAGTCACAGAGAGAGGCAGCACAGTCACGGGCCATCAACCATACATTTACACTAATCCTACATTAATCTCACCTTCTGATCTATTACCCCATATTCTACCACTCACTTACATATATTAATAGGCCCCTTTAAATATGCATACGCACACACTCGCGCGCACACGCTATGCATGCCAATAGTTTTTCTCAAAATTGACACACCTTCACTTTTTTTAATGCTACCCCATTTGCAACCTTGTTCACTACCTTCTGAATATCCACATGAATAGCATATTTAGAAATTTCTTTAGCTTCCATTTTGGTTAACTCCTAAAGAAAATATAACCAATGTAATTAAATTTGATTTGGAAATCCATGCTGCATCTCTCTGATCTGTTCGGATTTGCTTAGTCACCCAGGAGATTATTACTTGTGTTCTTTTGGGAGTAAGAAGAGCCACTAATTATCACCTGTGTTGCAACACTGTGTTACCAGGATGATAAATACCAGGCCTTAGAGAAGAGTGGGAGACTCTAAAACTGATGCAAAACACAGTGTTGGAGTAACTCAGTGGGTCAGGCAGCATTTGTGGAGGGAATGGATAGCCAGCCGCAAAAGAGAGATGGCAGTGGGACAAAGCCTGGTAAGATGGCTCAGCGGCACAGTTGCTGCCTTACAGCCCAGAGACTCGGGTTCGATTATGAGTATGGGTGCTGTCGGTATGGAGTTTGTATGTTCTCCCTGTGACTGCGTGGGGTTTTTCCAGATGCTCCGGTTTCCTCCCACACTCAAAAAACGTACAGGTTTGCAGGTTAATTGGTTTTGGTAAAGATTGTAAATTGACACTAGTTGCAGGATAGTGTTAGTGTACGGGTGATCGCTGGTCGGCGTGGACTCGGTGCGCCAAGGTGACTGTTTTTGTGCTGGCTAATTAAACTAAAGTAAAAGTGATAAGTGGATAAAGGTGAGGGGGATATAATTGGCAGACGGGTGAAGTAAATGATAATGGTAGAGATGAAGACTAAATGGTGTCAGATAAGGAGAGACAAGGAATTGTAAATCAAGAGGGAGGGATTTGGTGGAAAAGGATAGGGGGGCAGGGGTGGTAAATTGAGAAGGATGGGACAGTGGGATAATTGATACATAGGGGCAATACTGCGAAAGCGCTTCCAGTGAAGAATGGCAGTAAGTATTCAACAATCAGGCTCTTCAATAATCAATCAAGGCAGAGTGCAGTGCAAGTGAAGGAGACAAACCAAAGTGTTTGCACTTCAAACACTTTATCATTCAAAACCTTAGCCTCTTATCAAGATCAATGTCAGTGTCAGTGTCTGGATAATCTAGTTGCAAGGCATCAACATGTGGCTAAGTGCACCGAGCAAAAATAAAGCTGAACTGTAAATCAGAACAATCTACTCAATCTGCGGTATACTTATGTCAGTGCCATCTTTACTCCAATGTGGAAAATTGCCCAGACATGCCCAGTCACGCAATAACCTCCAAAATCATCACATTATTGACCTAATAGTCTCCTTTCAATCAACAGGAATTAATCGAAGAGGCATCAATAATGTTTTCACATTGCAGCTGACCTCCAGTAGCCTCCTTGCTTTAGTCATTTTCAGGACATCATGAGCAAGGTTGTATCTATTGCCCCTTCATACACATAACATATAACATATAACAATTACAGTACGGAAACAGGCCATCTCGGCCCTACAAGTCCGTGCCGAACAACTTTTTTCCCTTAGTCCCACCTGCCTGCACTCATACCATAACCCTCCATTCCCTTCTCATCCATATGCCTATCCAATTTATTTTTAAATGATACCAACGAACCTGCCGCCACCACTTCCACTGGAAGCTCATTCCACACCGCTACCACTCTCTGAGTAAAGAAGTTCCCCCTCATGTTACCCCTAAACTTCTGTCCCTTAATTCTGAAGTCATGTCCTCTTGTTTGAATCTTCCCTATTCTCAAAGGGAAAAGCTTGATCACATCAACTCTGTCTATCCCTCTCATCATTTTAAAGACCTCTATCAAGTCCCCCCTTAACCTTCTGCGCTCCAGAGAATAAAGACCTAACTTATTCAACCTATCTCTGTAACTTAGTTGTTGAAACCCAGGCAACATTCTAGTAAATCTCCTCTGTACTCTCTCTATTTTGTTGACATCCTTCCTATAATTGGGCGACCAAAATTGTACACCATACTCCAGATTTGGTCTCACCAATGCCTTGTACAATTTTAACATTACATCCCAGCTTCTATACTCAATGCTCTGATTTATAAAGGCTAGCATACCAAAGGCTTTCTTTACCACCCTATCTATATGAGATTCCACCTTCAAGGAACTATGCACGGTTATTCCCAGATCCCTCTGTTCAACTGTATTCTTCAATTCCCTACCATTTATCATGTACGACCTATTTTGATTTGTCCTGCCAAGGTGTAACACCTCACATTTATCAGCATTAAACTCCATCTGCCATCTTTCAGCCCATTTTTCCAAATGGCCTAAATCACTCTGTAGACTTTGGAAATCCTCTTCATTATCCACAACACCCCCTATCTTGGTATCATCTGCATACTTACTAATCCAATTTACCACCCCTTCATCCAGATCATTGATGTACATGACAAACAACAAAGGACCCAACACATGTTCTTGAGAAGGTGGTGCCTTCTTGAGCTATGAGAGTTATGTTGGTGAGGACACTTCCACTGTGCCTTTGGATGGTGAGTTCAAGGAATTTAGAAACGGCAATAATTAAGGATCAGCAATGTACTCCTGTGGATAGATAGATAGATAGTGTGCAAAGTGGAGGGAAACCTGCAAATGTCTGCTGCCCTTTTGATGCTGGAGGTCCTGGGTTTGGGTGGTGCTGCTGGAGTACCCACAGTGCATTTTTAGATGGTGCACACAATAACCACTCTGCACAAGTGCCAAAAAAATAAATACTTATAATAGTTGATGAATTACCAATCAAGCAGACTGTTTTATACAAAATGGTGTTGAGCTCGTTGACAGTTGTTGGAATTGCAGTCAGGTTTGTTGCAATCCTGACCTGATCCTTGTGAATGGTGGAAAGGCTTTGGAGTGTTAGGGAATGAGTCACTCATCACAGATACCCAGCCTCTGACCAGTATTTATACCACTGGTCTAGTTGAGATCATGTTGACATGCCATGATATTGATGGTGGGAAACTCAGCAGTGGTAACACCATTGAATGACAAGAGTGTTTAATTAAACTCTCTCTTGCTGAAAATATTAATTGCCCGACCCGGATGTGCCACTTCTCAGTCCAAGCTTGGCATGTTTTCTAGTTCTCACTTCATGCAGACTCAGGCTGAGACATTGGAAATGGAATAGAACATTGTGTACTCATCAACAAACATCCACATGTACAAACTTACAATAAACTTACATTGATGAAGAGCTGGTTTGACTTCAGACACTGTTGTGTCAAACTCCAACATTGATGTTCAAAGTCTGGGATGTGAACTACCATCTTACTCTGAGCAATTTACGAGGGATTCCCCTCTGCATTGAAGTTAGTTTTACCTCATTCATTCCAATGCTATCTTGATGTCAATCCAGGATTCAGTGAGCAGATTATTGGTGAATAGGTGTTGTTTGATTGTACTGATCATTTTTAATTAGCCAAATTGGTTTTGCAACTAACTGCAGGTGTTTTGTCAAACTCAGAACAAGTGCCATGAAAGTTTTATTTATCAGAATTTTAGATGCTATTTAGATTTAGAATGATAACCTTGTTCTCATGACGCTGAGATAATCAGGCAGAAAGACTCAGTCACTGAAACCTAATGAGATGTCAACAACACAGGTGCAGTCAAATATCATTAGCTACTGGTGCTGGACACACACCCTACCATTCAATGTGGCCCTGCCATTTCTTACCTGAGTCTTTCTACGTATAAAAAGCAACAGTTGACCAGGAATCAAACCTAATCTGCCTTCCTTTGTCCTGTGATGCCTTGTTTCCATTCCAGTTGTGTTGGTGCAGAGGTGGCTGCATACTTTACCACTGATGCTTGTCTGTGTGGTTTGAGGGGTATTTGGGAGATGGTTCACACTTTCTTTGGTTTACCCTGGGCTGCTATGTTTTCCCTGTGTAAGGACTCGCGTGACTTTTGCCCCGAATGCTCCATCTCCATCTTGAGTCGTCATAGTCCATCAGTCAATGGGGATGTTACATGTCTTTAAGGAGGTTTTGAGAACATCCTTGAAATGTTTCCTCTTGTTCCCAAAGATATGAAATTTGATCATCAATGCCTGCCTTCCCTGGGAGGTACAAGATTCTGCAGATGCTGAAATCTGTAGCAAATGTAAGGTGAGCTGGTGGTGAAACCCAGTGGGTCAGGCATCATTTACAGAGGAAAATGGACAGTCGATATGTCGGGTCAAGATGTTCCATCTAGCAGACTAGATGAAAGGTCTCACCCCGAAATATTGACAGTTCATCTTCAGATACTGCCTGATCCGTGGAGTTCCTCCGACAGTTCTTCCTTCTTTTGCCTTCATTGGGAGATGGCAAGAAGGTATGGGAAGTGGTCCATGTTTTCCAGGAAGAGGGCCTTTATTGTTCAAGGGCAGGAGGATCAGGTTGGTAGAGGACCTCCATTATGTGGATGTTGCAGACTTCAGCATATTTGTTGGCACTGGGGGAAGGGGTGGAGGTTTGGTGCAATTGTAGAGTGGACTACAAGTTGGCACATCTGTCAACCACAACATGTTGCAAGTTGAGGAAAAGATTGGAAGGGGAAAGTGAGATGACACAAACTCCTCAGGAAAGATGCAGTTATTCACACCTGGTGATTTGTTCCATTAATGGTACAACAATCTTTACAACATCATCCAAGAAACTCAAGCAGGAGTCGGCCTTTCTGTCCCTCACTTATTTTCCACTAATAGTCCCATTTCTCTTTATTCCCTCAAAATCCAAATATAATAATCCTTGTTTTAAATAAGATTGACAACTGAGCTTCATGCCTCAGCTATTATCTACCTCATTGGAGGCCCTCAAATTATTTTTAACTGTTTTTATAGGACTTTAAGTTGCACTAAATATTATTCCCAGTATCTGTACACTGTGGACGGCTCGACTGGAATCATGTATAGTCTTTCCGTTGACTGGTTAGCATGCAACAAAGTGCTTTTTATTGTACCTCAGTACATGTAACAATAAACTAAACTACCTCATTGCACAGCCCTCTTGGGCAGGGAATTCGAAAGATTCGCTATCTTCTTGGTAAAAAGAATTCTTCCCATCTCATTCCTGAAAAACTGACCCCTTATTTTGAGATTGTGACCCTTGACTCTAGACACCTCAACAGGAGAAACATCAACTTTGTATCTAAGCCTACGAGCCTGTGATAATTTAATGTGTTTCTTTGAGATCATCAGAATCACAATGTTTATTTACTGCATTATAATTCTTTCTATGGCTAGCTTTAACCTTTGTTGCCACAGGACACTTAAAGCTAATGTATGATAGGAAGCATCAGCATTTTTCCAGCTGGTCACTTCACTGACTTTTAGAAGTGTTGATCCTTTTATTTTCTGAGTATATACATCATAGCTGGTTGGGAGTGTGGGACAACTATTCTAAAACCTTCAGCTTCTAATGACCATTTTCCTCAGATAGTTCAAATGAACTTTGGTGATTATTACGATGAAAGATGATAGAGCAGGAAATGCAGACCTGCAAATTATAGACCTGTCAGCGTCGCATCTGTAATGGAGAAAATGCTTGAGGGGATTAAATGGGTTGCTAACAAATCTTATCTAAAGAGCACAAAGGCCATCAAGAGTGGTTGCAAACTACAGAGATGCAATAATTCATGCCTCACTAATCTGATGGAATCCTTTCAGGGCTGTCTAATGGATTTTTTTAAGACGGGTGCTCGATTTCTCTAAGACGTTCAGGGTTAATGTAATTAATGGTAGATTTGTTGGCTGGATGAAAGCTGGATGAAAATAGGTAATGGAAAGTATGACCATGAAATTTGTTATCTGTTAGACAATCACTGCAGGACGTACATTTCAGTCTCCTGCTACACATAGTGTAGTATTGCTAAACAACTGGAGCAGATCGTTGGAATATTTGTTAAAGACTCCTCACAATGTGACCGAATGATAAGTGCAGAAGGTAAATATCATTGAAAGAGATTTGATCCAAATAAACAAAAATGAGAGATGAGTAAAAGCTTGTGTAATTTGTAAGATGGAGGGAAGAGAAAACTCATAAAGATTTTGCTGTAATAATACCCATCGCAAAATCTAGTCCAAAAATACATCAAATGAGTATCATAATATTATGTGATTCCAACATTCATAGATACAAAGTTCATGTTGGAAATACCCTACAATTCTGGTCACAGGACCTGATTTTAAAATTAGTAAGTGGGATAAGTGAGGACAGAAACTTCAGATGAACTAAGACAAATCCCGAGGAAAGAAACTTGGTAAATGTCTGTGTGTAGCAAAGATTTTGGAGAGTAGGTTTAAAAATAGAGGTAGACAGGGTTGTGGTTCACAGCAAGCTACAGGCAAAAACTTAATAAAGGTATTCTGAAAGTTACTTTGGTATTTATAGACGTCACATTCCATTTCTGGCAAGCTTTATTCATGACATCGTTTTCCTTTTATCATTTTCTCTTAAATCAATGCGAACATTATTGGAACTTTATCTGAATCAAAAATTCTTTTGCCTAGAAATAAGTAATACGTAGCCGTTAACTGAAAAGTTGGTTGTTGAATGTAATTGGATAGCTACTGAAGTCTCAGTTTCTAAAATAGTTTAAGTACTTCAAGCATGTGACCAGCAATAAACTGTGAAATAAACTTTAAAATTTTAGCATCTTTCTAAATCCTAGTCCATAATAGCATTTATTCAGCAATTTTAAGATAAATACTTTTTCAAAACAAGATCAAATGTATATATGATACTAATTGGTTACTGTTGCTTAATAAAAAGATTCTGTAACTAGCCAACACTATAGCTTCCAAAGTAGTCATTCGGTCCCCCAACTCTTATTAAATGAAACATGCAATTCATGAAAAGGTTGTTGAAATATATATTTTTATATACGAAATGGTCCTTTATGCTAATCCTTGCAAGTGGATAATCCTAAATGGTTCATTATAACATGGATGCTCATCTTCAAAACTCACTATTGGATTAATTCTTATGATCCGGATGGCCAGATGCAAACTAAAATACTAAACTCATAATTTATATGTTCTATGCCATAGAACAATACAGAACAGAAACAGTGTTTAAGAAGGAACTGCAGATGATGGAAATCGAAGGTAGAGAAAAGTGCTGGAGAAACTCAGCGGGTGCAGCAGCATCTATGGATAGATCCTGTCCATAGATGCTGCTGCAGCCACTGAGTTTCTCCAGCACTTTTGTCTACCTCAGAACAGAAACAAGCCCTTTTGGGCCGCAACATCCATGCCAAAAGTGAGGCCAAGTTAAACTAGTATCCTCTGCCTGCAATAATTTTTATTTTGGAGGGTTATAGACCACGTAGAAGTAAAGAGGTCAAGCAGGCAGAGATAGACATAAAAAGCTGGAGTAACTCAGCATCTCTGGAGAAAAGGAATGGGTGACGTTTCGGGTCCACGAGGGGCGCCGCATTGATGGCAGCCTCTGCCTACAGTCTGTCTGTTTTTCTATCTTTTTTTAATTTTTAGTCTATTTTAGAAGTATGTTTTGCAGGTTTATTTAGTTTTTCTATGCGGGGGAGGGGGGTAGAGTAAGGGGGAAACCGTTTCCCAGTCACTTCCTGGCGAGGATGCGACTATTCTCCGAGTTGCGTCCTCGCCACCCCCCGCGCCTACCAACTGGATTGGTGCAACCTTTCCTACCGAGGACAGGACCAGCACTGTATTCACCGTGGAGCGGGTGGATGCCTAGCTGGATCGCCGTTTGAAGCCCCGGAATGCTGGGCCTGCTGCATCAACATCTCGGAGCTTGGGTTTGGAGAGCTCCCAGCGCGGGTGGCACTGACCAACATCGAAGAGTCCTGGGACCCTTTGCCGAGAGCCGCCAGCGTTGAATCTCCGCCCAGCGCGGCCTGTGGACTTCGGGAGCCGCGGACTCCGGTAGGAAGTGGCCGATTCGGATTTCCAAGCCATTGAGGTGGTTCTCCCGTTCCGACGTCGGAGTTCCATCATCCCGGCGTGAGGGCCTGAACATCGGGCCGCCCGTGGCGGCGACTGCGTGGGGTTCGGGAACCCCCCGACCACGGGTGAACAACGGAGGACAACGGAGGGGGATGACTGAATTTTAGAGCCTCCCCTCACAGTGGGAAACTTTGATCCCATTGTATGGGGATGTCTGTGATAAAGTCTATCATGTTCTGTGCTCTTTATTATTCGTATGTCTGTATGGTGACAACACATTTCAATGTACCAATTGGTACATGTGACAAATAAATTTATCTTGTATCTTGGGTCGAGAACCTTCTTCAGACTCGGGGTCTGTCCCGAAGTAGGCAGAGATGTCAAGTACAATCATCACATTGTATAGACACTGGAGGGTATGAATTAAGTAAACATTAAAAATAGGCAGCATTTGTGGAGAGAGAAGCATTGATATAGTTTCAGGTCAATGACCTTTCTTTCACCCATTATTTCCAGCATATTTTGCTTTTATTTCAGCTTACGTCTGTAGATTTATTTTGTTTGCTTTTTAATAACTAGTCATGAATGTTTAATGCTTGGGATCAAGTTGTGTAAATGATTTGTCACATTCTTTCATAAAGTAGAAAACTAACAAAGGCACAATGTGGTTAACAGAGGAGAGTCAACGATACCAAAAGCTAGAGTAACTCAGCGGGTCAGACAGCATCTCTGGAGAACAGGGAATAGATGACTTTTCGGGTCGAGACCCTTTTTCAGACTGAGAGTCTTCGTCACCTGTTCCTTTTCTCCAAGGATGCTGTCTGACCCGCTGAGTTACTCCAGCTTTTTTTTGTCTATCTTCGGATTAAACCAGCATCTGCAGGTCCTTCCGACACAAGAGTCAAGGATACCGTTAGATTGAAAGGAAGGGCACTCCTTTAAGAATAAGGAGTAAGCCATTTAGAACGGAGACGAGGAAACACTTTTTCTCACAGAGAGTAGTGAGTCTGGAATTCTCTGCCTCAGAGGGCGATGGAGGCAGGTTCTCTGTTGTCTGCAGGAGAAGACGGACAGACTCTCACAAGCTGCAACAAAACTTGGTCTTACATTCAATACAGCAAAGACACAGGTGATGAGGATCCACTCCTGTTGTTTCTAACCCGCAACAGTGTTTGAAGTAAAATGACTACTTTAATCATGTGTACATTTTAACGTTGACGTGACAATGTTGCACAAATACCTCTGCCCATGGTCACATCTGTGCAATGAATGCAGCAGCAGAGCGATACCAACCCTATCCTTATGCACAGCACTGCTCTAGAGGAGGTAGAAACATTCACATACCTACCTAGGCAGTGTTGTGGACATCACTGGAGGGGCAGAGGCAGACGTAAAAAGTAGAATCAATAAGTCGAGGGTGGTGTTTAACATGCTCAGGAAGATCTGGAGCTCAAAACACATCTCAATCAAAACCAAAATACGCATCTCAAATGTGAAACAGGTGATGCTGTATGGATCAGAGACATGGAAAACAACAAAACACGCTACAAACAGGCTGCAAACATTCATTAACACTTGCCTTCGGAGAATACAACATCTGGTGGGGAGACAAAGTAAGAAATGCGGACCTGTGGAAAAGAACAAGCCAGGAGCCGATTGACTTACAAATTCGAAGGTGAAAATGGAGTTGGATTGGACACACCCTCAGGAAACCTGCCACAAACATCACCGGCAAGCACTGACATGGAACCCCCAGGAACAGCTGGAGAAGAGGTGTCCAGACAGAGATGTCTGAGAGTGGGCTCAACTGGGGAGATCTTGAAATAACTGCCAACAACCAAGTGAGGTGCAGGACATTTGTCAATGGCCTATGCACCCTAGAGGAGCAAAGGGAAGAAGAAGAAGCAGAAGAAGAAGGGTACATGTGGACCTCTAGGCAATAAGGCTGGTGAATTAATAACAGGGAATAAGAAGTGACAGATAGAAGATAGATACAAGATGCTGGAGTAACTCAGCAGGACCGGCAGCATCTCTGGAGAGAAGGAATGGGTGACGTTTCAGGTCGAGACCCTTCTTTAGAGTAGATAGAGTTGTAAAGTTGTACAACAGAGAAACAGGCTCATCGGCTCACTGGGTCTATGCTGATCATGTTGCATAACTACTAATCCCACTTGCCTGCATTAATCTACATCCTGCTAAACCTTCCTCTATCACGTACCTGGCCAGATGCCTCTTAAATGTTGTTTCTAACCCACAACAGTGTTTGAAGTAAAATGACTACTTTAGTCATGTGTACATTTTAATGTTGCTTTGACGTGACAATGTTACACAAATACCTCTGCCCGTGGTCACATCTGTGGCAATGAATGCAGCAGCACAGCGATACCAGCTGTGATCTGTATTGAGCATCAAGGGGTGATTGTAAAAAGTTCAGGTTACATCGGCTTCCTGCTTGGATACATTCTGCCTTCCGTCCTGCACAAGGGCTGAGCCAGGCCAGAAGCATCCACCGGGTGGCGCTTCGATGCCAGCCACGCCTACAGTCTGTCCTTTTCGGCTTTTTTTCGTTATTTTTAGTGTGTTTAAAATGTATGTGTTAATGTTCTCTGGTTTGTTTTATGTGGGGAGTGGGCGGGGGGAGTCGAGGAAAACTTTGTTTCAATCTCTTACCTTGCCGGAGATGCGATTGTTTTCCGGATCGTATCTCTGGTCGCTCTGCGGCCTAACATCGTGGAGCTGGAGGCCTTGCTCGGGACTGACTTTGAGCGTGGACTTCCCATTGGAGCCGATTCCTTGCCTGGGATCGACACTCCAACCGCGGCCTGTGGACTTTAACATCAAGGCGCTCGCAGTCTCGGGTTGAGACCGACGTCGGGAAGCTCCAAAAGCTGCAGGATGTTCGACTAGCCCCAATCCGGGGTAGATCGGCCGGAATGGGGGAGCTGAGATTTCCCCCCACCCCCCCAATGCAGGAGCTTGATCGCCCCGACGAGGTGGTCCGCAGCCGGCTACGGGAATAAGATTGTCCCGTCAACGGAAGGTTAGAGGCCCCTGACTGCTGGAGGACAATGAAGGGAGAGATTTAAATTTTTTCCCGCTTTCCATCACAATGAGGAATGCTGAGTAGCCACTGTGGTGGATGTTCATGTTAAAATATATTTTGTGCGTTCTGTTGCTTTTTATTTGTATGACTGTATGGCAAATCAAATTCCTCATATGTTGCAAAACATACTTGGCTAATAATGTATGATTATGATTAATCCTTGAACCTTTTTTGCAGAAAAATCAAACACTCTTGAGAAATGACACTCATTAGTTTCTGTAGTGAAGCTTCCCAACATAAATGAAGGAGAAGGAAAAGAAATGCTATATTAATGATGTACATTGGTCTTTACTGTGGAAGGCACTGCAATTATCCCACAGGTAGCAGGTGGGCTAATTTCAAATAACATGGAGGATCTTGTAAAATTTCCAGTCATAAGGGATTAGTTTAGAGATAGAGTGTGCAAACAGGCCCTTCAGCCTACCGAGTCCACACCAACCAGTGATCACCATACACCAGTTCTAGCCTACACACTAAGGACAATTTACAGAAGCCAATTACTCCTTGCACATCTTTGGAATGTGGGAGGAAACTGGAGCACCCGGTGAAACCCCACTCGAGAACATACAAACTCCCGTACAGATAGCACCCATGGTCAGGATCACATCCGGGTCTCTGGTGCTGTAAGGCAGCAACACCACCGCTGCACCATTGTGCCGCCGAGGGATTAAGGACAAAAACTCAAAGAGCTAAAGGGAGAAAAATTGCAAGGACTCAATGGCCTGCCCTCATGGCCTTTGAAGGAAGTGGCTGCAATGGTAATTGTACATTTACAGGGATCCCAGGAATGATTGTTAACATTTGATGAACGTTTGACGGCACTGGGCCTGTACTCGCTGGAGTTTAGAAGGATGAGTGAGGGGGGACCTCATTGAAACTTACTGAGCAGTGAAAGGCCTGAATAGAGTGGATGTGGAGAACATGTTTCCACTCGTGGGAGAGTATAGGACCTGAGGCCATAGCCTCAGAATAAAAGGACATGCCTTCATAAAGGAGATGAGGAGGAATTTCTTTAGTCAGAGGGTGGTGAATTTGTGGAATTAATTTCCACAAAGGGCTGTGAAGGCCATGTCAATGGATATTTTTAAGGCGGTGATTAACAGATCCTTCATTAGTACGGGTGTCAGAGCTTATGGGGAGTGGGCAGGAGATTGGGGTTGAGAGGGAAGGACAAATCAGCCATGATTGAAAGGCGGAGTAGACTTGACGAGCCAAATGGGCTAATTCTACTCCTATAATTTATGAGCTTATGCAAGGACAACAGTATTGGACAACGAAAACAATCAGAAAATAGTCCTTGCTTGTGTGGGCTAAACATCCAATTTTGAAGAGTGTGGCCATATAATCTGTTGACTTCATTGGAATTTTGGAAGAGGTGTTCAACATGCACACCATGGTATCACACAAGGAGCACATGTGACCAAGAACAATGGTCTACGTGTGTGAGCGATATAAATCCCTACCCAACATTGCCAAACACATTTCTATAAACTCCCACCATAACTGCTGCTTTAGATTTAATTGTCTTCATAACAATGTTTCTTAGTTTTCACTGAGGTCATAAGGTAACATGCTTCATTGTGGTGAAATATTCATTCTCAGGGGAATAATGAAATTTTAAAAAAGCTAGACAAATCTAATTCAGTACATAGACTACACACACAATTAACCTATGGCTGATGGTTCCATGCTTCAGCAAGTAGTCAGCCATTGCATCTAGGAGTCAGAAGGTGAAAATCAAACTCATTTGCAATTATATAATGCCTGAGGGGGCCAGAGGTGCTTTCAGAAATATAGCAAGAGTTTGTACACAGTGTGCTCTATCAGGCACCAATGCAATAAATTACCAGATCATCTGTTTTAGATATGGTTGAGAGACAAATACAGTATGTAGCGAACAAAATCTTTGCTCGCCAATGGCCTGTCGTGGAACTGACGGCTAAAGTGGGACAGGCCCAAGACCCTGGCACGATGCAACATCTCACCTCCAACAGCAGCAGAAGCAGGCAAACAATCATCAAGCTCGGACTGGGGCTCACGGCCGTTGCGGTCCGGATCCGCCCCCGCTTCTACTCCCAGAGTGGGGCCAAGAGAATTGAAGATGAACACAAAATGCAGGAGTAACTCAGCGGGACCGGCAGCATCTCTGGAGAGAAGCAATGGGTGACGTTTCGGGTCAAGGCCTTTCTTTTCAGACTGAAGAAGAGTCTCGACACGAAACGTCACCCATTGCTTCTCGCCAGAGATGCTGCCGGTCCCACTGAGTTACTCCAGCTTTGTGTCCATCTTCAAAAGGCGTCACGCACTCCAGACGGCCGTGCGTACGCATGAAATAGCGCATGACCTTTGCGGGACCGTCGCGGCTAAATGCGACCATGAGGTCGCGTAATTTGCGTGCCAAGGACACGTAAGTGGGACAGGCCCTTAACGCATTATTCATCCCGAAAGGAAATTGGTCTGATGACAGTCACAACACACAAGGTACACAAAATCTTGAAATTAAAAGTGAAAACAAAAATAAAAAGGCCAGCGACTGTTGGCTGGCTGCCATGTGCACAGCACCTTCACCGGAACAAATGAACAAATAAACAAACAAACACAGACTTATCCCCTGGGCAGAGGATTCTAAACTAGAATGCCCCCCTCCTCTCCCATACGCCGGGCCCCCCATTGATATCCCACTCCCTCACAGCGGTCCCCCCAAGCCGGGTCCTCCATTTTCTTCTCTTCCTCCTCACGGTCATCGACCGTGAGGTCCCTCCACCACCAAGGCCCACACTGAGTCTCCCACTGCCGCCACTGAGGCTCCCATCGCCACCACCACTGAAGCTCCTTTGGCCCAGACAGGCCTCATGCCCGGCTTCACCGCAATCCCCCAGGAGGCCTGTGGGGCGATTCGGGCCTACCAGGTGATGTTCTGGTCTTCAGTCGTCGTTCTGGTCACCGGTACCCCGGGAGCCGATGACCAGAACGATGACCTACCCATTTGTTCAATTACTTAACCATTATGGTTAAACTATGCCGCTACATCCTTGGTTAAGAGTAATGGGATGAAAATGTATATAAGAAATTAGTTTGGTCAATTAGATCTAGTTAGAAATCAGCTATCATCTCATAAAATGGAGGTAGAATAGGGAGAAGCCTAAATTTTCCAATCCATTCTCGAAATTCCTATGTACTTTGTGGCATTGTCTTAACATCACTTTAAAAATAATAGCTATCAAATATTTCAAGAGATTATGATGTAAGGCAGTATTCCTTTTCATCCCACACATAAAGGAGTCCTTCAGTAGGTTGTTTCAGAGCAAAATACATGCCAGCTCATGGATTTTATTTTAAATCTTCCTCTCTATGAACAGGAGTTTTTTGTTTGACTTCAGACCAACAATATAGTGAAAACAAAGATTATCAATTAATTAATCATTGTATAAGCACATTTGAAATATTTCTTCTCAGTAACCAAATTTTATTTACTGTAATCATGATTTTTAGAAGAACACTGTAGATCAATGAAGGTATAAATCGTATATAATTCTGGAGGCAACAGTCTCCAGTAACAAAGGCACAACTCAATAAGCAGTTGATCTGGCAGAGAGAATAGATCTATCTTTTACAAAACAAGTCAAGTCAACTTTACTTGTCACATACACATACAAGATGTGCAGTGGAATGAAAGTGGCAATGCCTGCGGATTGTGCCAGAACAACAGAACAACAGAACAGAATAGAACGGAACCAGTATTTACATTTTAGAAAAAAAAAAATTTTGTTTAAACAACACAACAGTAAATTAGTCCCTGGTGAGATAAGAGTTTACAGTCCTGATGGCCTGTGGGAAGAAATTCCGTCTCATCCTCTCTGTTTTCACAGCGTGACAGCGGAGGCGCTTGCCTGACCGTAGGAGCTGGAACAGTCCGTTGCTGGGGTGGTAGGGGTCCTTCATTATGTTGCACCTCCTGGTGTATAGGTTCTGCAGGGGAGTGAGTGTAGTTCCCATAGTGCGTTCGGCCAAATGCACTACTCTCTGCAGAGCCTTCCTGTCCTGGGCAGAGCTGTTCCCAAACCAGATTGAGATGATACCGGACAAGATGCTTTCTACAGACCCAGAGTAGAAGCACTGAAGGATCCTCAGAGAGACTCTGAATTTCCTCAGCTGCCTGAGGTGGTAAAGGCGTTGCCTTGCCTTACTCACCAGTGCTGCAGCGTGTGTTGCCCGTCAGATCCTCTGTGATGTGGACTTCCAGGCATTTGAAGCAGCTCACCCTATCCACAGTATCCCCATTTATCTCCAGTGGCGTATACGTCCTCAGATGTTGAGCCCTTCTAAAGTCTACAATCAGCTCCTTAGTTTTTGTGTCATTCAAGAGGAGGCTGTTGTCCTGACACCAGAGTGCCAGATCAGCCACCTCCTCCCGGTAGGCCTTCTCATCGTTATCGGAGATTAGGCCCACCACCCCAGTGTCATCAGCAAATTTGATAATGGAGTTGGAGCTGAACCAGGCCACACAGTCATGTGCGTACAGGGAGTACAGTAGAGGGTTAAGGATGCAACCCTGGGAGGATCCTGTGTTCAGGGTGAGGGGGTTGGAGGTATGTCTCCCCATCTTGACCACCTGGGGCCTGGCGGTGAGAAAGTCCAGGACCCAGGCACGCAGGGGAGTGTTCAGCCCCAGTTCCAGCAGCTTCTCAGCATGTCTGGTGGGGACTATGGTATTGAAAGCTGAACTGAAATCAATGAACAGCATCCTCACATAGCCCCCCTTCTGGCTGTCAAGGCGAGAGAGGGTGGTGTGCAGAACCTGGGAGACCGCATCATCCGTGGATCTGTTCGGACGGTATGCGAACTGCAGCGGGTCCATGGTGCGAGGGAGGAAGGCGCAGATGTGGATTTGATGTGGATGTGGATGTGGATTTGCCAAATGGATGTGGCAACATCTGGGGAGGGAATGGACAGGCAACATTTTGGGTTGGAACCTTTCTTCACATTGGTCAACAATAGAAGATTATTGGTGTCAAATGGCTTGGTTAACAACCTCCAAAAGGACATACTATCAAAGTTCCAGAGATCCAATCTCTACCCCTCCACCAACATACTTGTTTAACAGTCAATTCATTCTCACGGCAAACAATTTCTTCTTTAACTCCATACACTTCCCCCAGATCAAAGAGGTACCTATAGGAATGCACATTGGATGTGTGGAATGGTCTATCGTGCAGTCCTACTCAGGCATCCTCCTTCAATTCTGCTTCCAGTCCATCGATAAATGAAGAGAGTGCTTCCAGCATTCATTAAGAACTCAAAACCTTGATTACCTTTGCTTTAATTTTCCACCCAGTTCTTACTTCCATATGTCTAGCCCTGATTTTTTGTCCTTCCCTTCTTGGACAATCTAAGACATCTGAGTCATCTCAGGACAAAAATCAGCGCCACATATCCATTACATGTCTCCCATATCTATGTCAATGATACTTTCTCCCACACCACTAAGTGGAACAGTATAAGAACATTATTCCATTCTCCAAGTTCCTCCCTGTTGTATCTATTCCAGTGATAGCATTTTCCATAAATCCACTCATGAGATGCCTTTCTTCTCCCTGAACATTAGTTTCCCCACTACCATTGTTGACAGACCCCTTGACCACCTCTAAACACATCTAGAATATAATTTCCACGCTCCTCTTTATCCACTCCACCAGCCGGCTGCATTCAATAAATCATCCTTTGCATATTTTACATCAATGAAATTCTCCAACCAAGCACATTTTCTCCTCCCTTACCGAACAGCACTCAAAAGCAATGGTTCCACTGACAATTATCTCGTCCATTCCTCTATCTCCACCAAAACACTCCCCTTCTCATGGCACTTTCCCAATTTCCCATGTAACTGCAAGATATGCAGTATCTGTTATTTTATCTCTTCCCTTCCTACCATCCAAGGATCCAAACTTTCCTTCCAGATGGAGCAGCAATTTACTTGCACTTCTTTTGGACTAATGTCTTACATTTGGTGTTCACAAATCAGCTGTTTTCAGGCGCCTGTACTTTTTTTTCCGATGGTAGCAGAGAAGGGGCCATCAAGGGAATCTGTGGGAAGCATTTCCTGAAGAAGGCAGCTAACATCATCAGCGGTCCACACCACCTCTCTTCTCACTGCTATCATCTGTGAGCCTTCTTCAGGAAGTACTTCCTGCTGATCCCTTTGATGGTAGGGAAGTGAGGATCTTTGATAGACCTGGCATGTCCATCACTTCCTGAAACCTTCTTCATTCTTGTATGTTTGAATTTTCTAATTTAAAGATGGTGTTGGAGCGGAGTCTGGCTGCACCACCATTGGTATAGAGAGTGAGCACACAGCCTTGAGTTCCCTGTGCTGACCATCAGCGAGGAGGAGATGCTGTTGCCAATTGGTATTGACTGAGATGTGCCGATGAGATAGTTAATGACCCAGTTATGTAGGGAGAGGAAAAGGCCAGTTCCATGAAGTTGCCTGTTCAATCACTTGCCAGATGCTGCTTGATCCTCCAGCACTTTGTGATTTGCCAGTTCCAGAATTAGATGGTGAGATTGGAAGAGAGTGGGGCATCAAGTTGTGGCAGTAAGTGAATTGATGAGGGTCCAGATTCTTGAGACAGGAGTTGATTGTATTAACTCAATAGTTCTTCCTGGTTTTGATGGAGAAAACTTCTGGCTAATGGCAAGAACAGTGGCCTGCAGCCAACATATCCATCGGTATCCAGCAGTTTAATATTGACCTCTAAATTCAAGTAACCCTTGCTTTGCCTCTCTCTCCATCCCTCCCTCTTCATAGTTCTCCAACCTGTCTGACTGTCCCCCTGATTAAATTTTATCTCTGCATGCTTCATTGTCAACTTCTCCTAACTAACAATCCTTGAACTTCACCCCCTTTGATGTCTCATTGCCACACCTTACACTTCCTTATCTCTGTGTCTCTGACTCAGTTTGAAGAAGGGTCTCGACCTGAAATGTCACCCATTCCTTACTGCAACCAAACAACCCATGGAAATTCACAGTTGAGGTTAGTGTTATGTACTGCTCAAGAGCCTGATGGTTGTTGGGAAGAAGCTATTTGTGAACCCGGTGGTCACGGTTTTCAGACTCCTCTTCCTTATTCCCGATGGGAAGTGGGAATATGGCCAGGAGAATGTGGGTGTTTGATTTGGGGGGGGGAACCAAAGACCCAAAACATTATGTATCCATGTTCTCCAGAGATGGTGCCTGACCCGCAGAGTTCCACCAACACTTTGTGCCTCTTCTTGTAAATCAGCACCTGCAGTTCTTTATTTTGTACATTTTGGGCATTTGATGATATTGGCTGCCTGATTGAACCAACATCAACTGTCACCGCATCTTCAATGCACAGGTAGAAATCTCTGATCCCAGTTTTGTGCAAACAACTGGTAGGATTTGTAGTGTCATCCATTCCAGAACATTTGTACAATCAGTGATCGGGAGAACGGGCGACTGCAGTGTACTAAATTACCACGGTACCACATTTATTGGTACTCTAATGTAATAAAAAGGAACTGCAGTTGCTGGTTTATACCAAAGATAGACACATAATACTGGAGTAACTCAGGCAGCAACTAGGGAGAAGGTGGATTAGCGCGGGTCTTCTTCCTTTATGAAATTCTACGCGTTTTATGACATTCTAGATCTAGAGGTTGGAATGAGCGCTTTAGAAATGTGAACTTTCCTCTTTTCAGCCATTCAATATTTGTCCAAAGGCACGAATGTTGCATATCACATATCACTTCCTCGTTGCCATGGTAAAATGTTGCTTACTTTTAAAAATGTTATGAGTTGCAAATCGTGCTTCCCTGATTCAGGATTCAATGCAGATTATTTCTGCATATGCTTTTGCAAATCATTCCGCTTTTACACCGTTTGCCCAATGTTAACAAATATGGTTTTAATGAAATGTTTCGACATTTCTATAAACATTTTGCAAAGATTGTAACTGACTGTAGGGGGCGGAGTCTCGGAGCTGTTTAGTTTCAATATTGGAAGAGCTCACTGATCGAGGGAGTTCTAGAAAACGTTTAAAATACCGTGTTGTCAACATTAGAAAAATGAAACATTCACAGACTGTGCATACAATAGCTAACTAAGGATTATTCGATCTAAATATGATGATATTGCCGTTTAGGACGCGCCTCCGAGCCTGAATGTATTAGCTGTGCTGCAGATCCCCCAGTGTTTGCCCGGTGGTTGGATCGTATTTGAAATTACAGCGGGACTGGTCGCGTAAACCTCTAGTATCTTTGGGGTAAACACAGAAAGTAGAGTCAGAGCGGTCGCAAGGTACGTGGCTTTAATCCAGTAACAATGACAAACAAAAACTAATGGGTCTTACTTTTCGAATACTCTTTCACCATGGTGGACAAATTGTTTTGTTTGATGTTGCAAGGAAGTAGACTTCTGGTTAGTTTAATCACTAAACGCTGGAGTAACTCAGCGGGTCAGACAGCATCTCCGGAGAACATGGGTAGGTGACTTTCGAGAAGGGATTCGACCCGAAACGTCACCTATCCATGTTCTCCAGAGATGCTGCCCGACGCGCTGAGTTACTCCAGCACTCTGTGTCCTTTTGCTGGTCGAGCATTGGACGTGGGGGGAAAATGCCACATCAAGATGTGCACTTTCAGCAGCTTGTTTGTTGCCTCAGATTGCAGCATTTGTAGTATCATGTGAATCCATTCTCTATCTTCCAGCTCGATTTTATTTTTGCTATTTATGCACCTTTTAATCTACCACGCGCGACTCGCAGTATATGTGGAGAATTGTGATACTTAATTAAAGAGGTGGACAAATTAAACCGCACTTGCTGGAAATCTGAAATAATTGGACGAGCATTTCTATCCGTCTGCGGGGGTGGAAGATTGCAACCTTCACGTGGTCCGCCCTGTTTCGACTAATGCAATCAACTCGACGTGCACAAACGGAAGATGAAATAGAACAAGTTGTCCAACAACGTTAGGCTGTGCACGCCACACGAAAGAAGAAGTTCCGTCTGCGAGAAAGCACGGGCAGGCAGGTCGATGGCAGGAGATGTTGGGCAGTGTTTGACTTCTGATCAGCTGCTGCCTATCTCCAGGGTCTCCCATGGGTGGAGGTATGCAGTGGGTGCAGGAGTGTTTGCGGGCCGGCGGCACGCCTCTGCCAGTGCATGCATGCAGGGGGGTTCTCTGTGAGAGCCAGGAGACATCAACTCGTGAATGTACTGCGACGAAGATAGACAAAAAAAGCTGGAGTTACTCAGCGGGCCAGACAGCATCACTGGAGGGAAGGCATGGATGACCTTTCGGGTCGAGACCCTTCTTCAGACCTGAAACATCACCCATTCCTTCTCTCCAGAGATGCTGCCTGTCCCGCTGAGTTACTCCAGCTTTTTGTGTCTATCTTCGGTTTAAACCAGCATCTGCAGTTCCTTCTTACACAATGTACAGTAACGCACAGTTAACAATGTCACAGATATCAGTGCACTGGTGGAAAGTAGTACATGAGACGAAATACTCATGTATTTATTTCCACGGTTGTCATTGCCACAGACGTTTGTAATAGTCAGTGCCATCTTCCGTTTTGAAATGTTGACCATTCGCTAAAATGACTTCAAACATATTCTTAAACTTAAACTCTGTGCACTATGTGATAGTGCGATCTTGATCTCAGTAGTCACATATCGTGTCCACACTGGAGATATAATCTATAAGTTTGTAATTATTGAGAAGAAATCAGAATTGAAAATACTCTGTCTAAATTTAATCTTCAAAGCCACTGGGTTCGCGATGGATTTAATTCAGAAACATCACATACGTGGGAGGAAGAAGCATCAAATTCATGAATTGTTCTGAGATATATGACAATAAAACACTCTTGACTTGAAATACTCAAGAGGTCGGATAACATCTGTGGAGAGGCTCCGAGCGTTTCAAGTCAGCGACTGGTTCCAATGAGCTGATTTTGACTTGAAACAATCAAATCTATTTCCCCCTTCACAGACACTGCCTGTCCTGGTGAAAACTAACAGCATTTTCTAGCTTTTTCTCCTCACAGATTTCTAACTTTTGCAGTTTATTTTCATTTCAGGCACAGGTAGATAGATTCTCAAGTAGTTCAGGTGTCAGGAGTTATGGGGAGAAGGCAATAGAATGGGGTTAGGAGAGAGAGCGATAGATCAGCCATGATTGAATGGCGTAGTAGACTCGATGGGCCGAATGGCCTAAATCTACTATCATTTATGACCTTATCAAATGTAACACAATGGTGAGGTCTTCAGCATGAAGATGAAACTGTCTCCACAAAAAGGACACTGATCACTCTTACCAACACCATCCAGGGCACATACATCCACAACAGACGAATAGATAAGTCAGGGCAAAGATGTGAAACATACATAAACCGTAAGCCTGCCCCACCTACCACAGTCCTCTCTGCCACCTGCATCGTAATTCACATCAAGACCTGTTCATTTATGACCTCTGTACCCTCCGACCCGTATGCCTTCTTTCATAGCACGTCAAAATGTAAATTCTCAGCCTCACTTTTAAATTCTCCAAATCGTGATTCACATAATACTGAGTTCCTTGCCCAACAGTAGTTGCTTCACTTCTATTCCCTCAGGTTTAAATTCCTTCTGACAATCTGTCTCACATCCCTAAAATGTATCTTTAGCCCCCACAATGTTCTTGATTAGTGTGGGTGTCAGGAGTTACGGGTAGAAGGCAGGAGAAGGGGTTGAGAGGGAAAGATAGGTCAGCCACGATTGAATGGCAGAGTAAACTTGATGGGCCAAATGGCCTAATTCTGTTTCTATCACTTATGAACTTTCAGCAAAAGAATGGCTTTGGTATGTTCTGAGGACATTTTTGAAAGATGAGAGAAATGTGGATGATCTGGAGCTTTGGGTTAGGACTGTAAAAGTAGTAGGCTCCCCTCAGTCATGACTGGCCATGGGTGATGCATCCAAGTTTGCAGGTGATGTGTGGTTGGATGCAAGCCTAGGCGATGTTATATGGAGGACAGGCTGTTGCCCATGCAGCACGTCCCCCCTCTCCACGTCGCGAACAGCAGGGCCGTTACAGTTTGGCACCAGCGCCGTCGCAGAAGCTACCAGAGCGAGGTTGCAGACAACGACGAACTGCCTTAGGGGCTCTGACTCCTGATTTTCTTGAGGTTTACTCCAGGGGCCTTTTCCATGACTGGATATGGCCACAAGGCAGTGGAGGTTGTAAATAAGAGTTTTTCCTCTCCTAGATGGACTGCCTTCCCAGGCTGACGAGCCCCATCTGTCCGAGACAAATGGGGACCGGAGCGTCTACCTTCCCGTGCAGGTCTATAGCACCTGCCCACCGCCCAAAATTACAGTGTAAAAGTACAGGAGCACGAACTTGTATGTTGGAGAACATTTGGAATAAGAGAAGTGGGAGTGGGTGCAGATACAATGAATTGCTGATGCTGGTTTACAAAACAAAAGGCATCAAGTGCTGGAGTAGCCCAGTGGGTCTGACAGCATCTCTGGAGAACATGGATAGGTGACTTTTCAGATCGGGTCTGAAGAAGGGTCCCAACCTGAAAAATCACCTATCCATGTTTTCCAGAGATGCTGACTGACCTGTTGAATAACTCCAGCACTATGTCTTCTGTTAGGTGGGAGCTGGTGGTGGGAAAGTGAGTGGGTTCCACAGAGCTAGTTGTGATGGGGTGCTGAGGAGGTAGGGGAGGTGATGTGAAGAATGGCAATGGAACAATTTACAGAGAATAGTTTCAGTGCAATAGATGGTGTGACTGTGAATGGCAACCAGGGCCAACAGGAACGAGTGTAGCCATTGTAAGAGACCACTGGAATTGAGAATTCACCAGAGTTTTGACAAGAGAAGGATTGCTGATGAACATACAATGGCATTTAGAGAAGAATCCAACCCCATGGGTAATTTCTTCAGCTTTTTATTTGGTATTTTGGTTCCTTTCCCCCATCGCTCCTTTAGGTGACAATTCTAAAATCTGAGCAATTGAGAAAGTGTATTTCATCGTATTACAGAATTACAGAGCATTGTTCTGAAAAGCATGCCTTTTTTTATCCAACAGATTTTATCCTTTTCAACTGGACTTGGAGGGAGAAATAAATCCGCACACAATGCCCAACAGTGAGGGCCAACTGCCCGCGAGTGACAGCCACAACATCGGTCAAGGGGAACGAGAGGGCAGGCGTGCAACGTCTACTGACATTGAGTCTAAAGGGGGAGATGACAACACCAATATGCCTAACCTCTGCAAGCCAAGTATTTCCTGCTGTAAGTATGAGGTTAGGATTCACTTTGTGGCCGTATGTATCAACTACAACAAGCTGGCAAAAGCTGCAATTACAGTCAAAAATACAGGGAAGAAATATTAATCACAAAGAAAATGCTTTCTACATCATTTGATGCTGCTAGGTATAATTCCTGGTGTGATCCTACAAATATCACCCAATTGATGTTATAAATATTTGTAATATGAATGTATAATGATACAATACAATACAATACAATACAATTCAATTTATTGTCATTTGGACCCCTTGAGGTCCAAACGAAATGCCGTTTCTGCAGCCATACATTACAAACAAATAGACCCAAGACACAACATAATTTACATAAACATCCATCACATTGCTGTGATGGAAGGCCAAAAAAACTTCTCTCTCCACTGCACTCTCCCCCCCGTTGTCAGAGTCAAAGTCAAAGCCCCCGGCGGGCGATGGCGATTGTCCCGTGGACATTAAAGCCACGCCGGGTGATGCAAGGCCACGCACCGGGTCTTGGTGTTAGAGCCCCCGGCGTGCGCTCGCAGTCCCGCAGCCATTCCAAGCCGCGCGGGGCGATGGTGTAAGGCCCCGCTCCAGGAGCTCTTCAACCCCGCAACTCGGGCGGGAGAAGTCGCCGCTGCAGAAGCCCCGAAAAGCGGTCTCCCTCCAGGGACCCGCGGGCTCCCGGTGTTACCGTCCGCCAAACCCGCAGTTGCAGCCACCGAATCTCCGGGGGTCGGGTCGCAGCAGCGTCCACCACAGCTCCACCCGCTCTGGACTCGGCCAGCTCCGCGACGGTGAGGTGAGTAGTCGGCACCAGAGCCCCCGGTCTTCCTGTTGGAGGCCGCTCCTCGTTGCAGCCCCAACGACAACGGAGACCCGACAAAGAAAAGGTCGGGTCTCCCGTGCAGGGAGAGATTTAAAAGTTACCCCCTCCCCCCCACACCACCCCCACCCCCACCCCCCCACACACATACCCCAACAAAAATAACAAAAACTACATAAAAACATAGACATAAAATAATAAAAACGCAGACGGACTGCAGAGGCCGCTGCTGACGAGAGTCGCGCCGCCTACCGGACGGATGTAGATCATTAATTGTAATGATAATTTATATCTAATTAGTAATTAGTACCATGAACACATTTGCACCTCTACTGAACTGTCGATGTCTGACAAGGCTCATTTAGATGTTTATGTTCTAATTCCATTGTTTTACTTGCAAAACTACATGAAGGTCATGACTGCCACATCCACTCTATCTAAGCCTTTCACTATTCGGTACATTTCAATGAGGTCCCCCCTCATTCTTCTAAACTCCAGCGAATACAGGATCAGTGCCGTCAAACGCTCATCATAAATTAACCCACTCATTCCTGGGATCATTCTTGTAAACCTCCTCTGGACCCTCTCCGGGGCCAGCACAACCTTCCTCAGATATGGTGCCCAAAATTACTCACAATACACCAAATGCCCAGCGCCTTATAGAGCCTCAGCATTACATCCCTGTTTTTGTATTCTAGCATTCTTGAAACAAATACTAGCATTGCGTTTGGTTCATTACTACTGATTCAACTTGCAGATTAAATTTTGGGGAATCCTGCACCAGTCCCTTTGCACCTCCGATTTCTGGATTCTCTCCCCATTTAGAAAATAGTCTTCAAGAAGGAACTGCAGATGCTGGAAAATCAAAGGTACACAAAAATGCTGGAGAAACTCAGCGGGTGCAGCAGCATCTAGGAGCGAAGGAAATAGGCAACGTTTCGGGCCGAAACCCTTCTTCAGACTCCACACTTTGCTACATTATATTCCGCCACTTCTCTACCCACTCTCCCAACTCTCCCAACTCTGTCCAAGTCCTTCTGCAGAGTCCCTGCTTTCCCTGCACTACCTGCCCCTCCACCTATATTCGTATTATCCGCAAACTTGGCCACAAAGCATTCAATCCCCTCATCCAAATCATTTATATACAACTTAGCTTATATGCTGTTTACATCTGTTACATCAATTCAAATCAATTACACCATATCAATTGTAAAGGGTGCAGAGCAGGTTTACCACACAACACAAGTTTATAACAAGTGGATAGAGTGGTAAAGAAGGCATGTTATATGCTTGTCTGCCTTGGTCGGGGCATTGAGTATATGAGTCAGGAAGTGATGATGCTGTTTTATAGGACCTTGGTTAGAATGCATTTGTAGTATTGCGTGCAATTCTGGTTGGCCATTACATGAAGGTTGTGAAGGCTTTGGAAAGGGTGCAGTGGAGGTTTACCAGAATGATGCTGGATTAGGAAGTATTAGCTACAGGAAGAGGTTGGACAGACATGGATGGTTTTCTGTGGAAGACTGGAGGTTACGGGGAGACATGATAAATGTATATAAAATTGTAAAATGCAAAGCTAGGGTAGACAGTCAGAACCTTTTTCCCAGGATGGGAAGATCAAATATTAGAGGTTATAGCTTTAAGGTGAGAGGGACAAAGTTTATTGTTTTTACACAGTCGGTGGTGATTGCCTGGAATGCACTGCTAGGGATGGTGGCTGAGGCAGATGTGATAATGACATTTAAGAGATTTTGGATAGACACATGGATATGCAGGGAACAAAGGGAAATATGAATTATGTGCA
Organism: Amblyraja radiata; assembly: GCF_010909765.2. NCBI lineage: Eukaryota > Metazoa > Chordata > Chondrichthyes > Rajiformes > Rajidae > Amblyraja > Amblyraja radiata. The sequence continues at coordinate 9,871,086 of NC_045979.1, read as the reverse complement.
GGCAGATAGGAATTGGGCTTAATATCACATTTGGCACAGATATTGCGGGCCAAAGGGCTAGTACTGGGCTGAACTGTCCTATGTTCTAACACCTTCTTAGTAAGCTTACTTAAGGGCCTATCCCATTTAGGCGACCTTATTTGCGAGTTCAGGAGACTCTGCGCTCGCCACAAGCTCGCCACATGTTGGTAGGTGGTCTCTGGTGAGTCTCCTTCGTGGTCGAGAGGAGTTCCCACACGGTGGTATTCTATGTGGCTCAGTATGGTGGCGCAAAATTTTTCAACATGTTGGTCGCCATGGAGAAAATCGATACTTTTGAAGTCGTAGTGCAGTGGTAGTGGGGTCGCCATGTCGTTGTAGGTAGTCGAGATAGCCGGAGGAAATCTCCTTTGCTGACCGGGCATTTTAATTGGCTTATTGGGGGAAAAAAACGTAAGCACGAGTTTTCAGAACCAAGGAAAACCGACCGGTAATGTTAAATGCCCGCTAAAACTTCACAACTGTGGCTTATTAAAAGTTGTCTGGCTTCTTAAAATGTATCTTTACTCCTTGCCCCCCCTTTTCCCCCCTTCTCCCGCCATCTCTCCCCTTCTCCCCTTGCCCTCCCCGCTCTTTTAAATGACTTACCGTACACTGTGCTAGCCGCCTTTAAACTTCCTGTTCATCGTGGGTATCACCTTAGCTTTGCACCGTGTGAATTTCAGACAGCGCTCCCCTGCTTTTCCTGGCCCCCGCCTTTGCGATGTGTTTGTGTGTGTGTGTGTGTTATCCGCGCTGACGGTCGTTCCAGCTCGCGGTTTTTCAGGCGAGTTCCCCCGAGCTTGAATGTCGCAGACAGTCCGCTGAAAAGTTGCGTAAGTGGGACAGGCCCTTTATTGAGCATTATGGTTCACCTCGTCTGTGCTAGATGTGCAAAATATTGACCACCATTAGACCTACATATAGATAGCATTCAACTCAAAACGATAATGTTTAGGGAGATAGTATGGATGGCGTAAATAGGGCTTGTTATGCGCATAGGGTCGCTGCAGAAATTAGATTTTTCAGGAATAATTAGCAAACTTTAAAAAACAGTTTTCAGTCACACGCACAAATCCGGGAGTTGAAGATAGTTTATGGAGTCATTTTTGCCCGCTAATACCTGAAACTTTCAATTCCATTGGAACGAGCGCAAAGCTGCACAATTACATGAAAAGGATTTCTGAACATAACTACTTGAAATCATGAATATGATTTAAAGACGGACAACAAAAGGATAATAAGAGCACTATTTCCCACGTCTTAATAGTCATTTGGAGCTCCATCTGCTCTTCGCCTGGAGATTGAGATCCCTTTAGATGTGGCTTGTGTGTCTTTGAGGTTTGCATGGGGCAGGATCAGGCATGTTGAGGCAATTACAGGTTAAGCAATTACCTGACTATTAAATACATTTTTCCCTTTAAACTTAACAGCAGAATGATGGGCGGAACAGTTTGTTTAGCACAGAATCATAGATCGAATTATTAAGATGGTGCACTGTTAAGAGCTGCATGAAAGAGGCTTTGGAAATTCGACATGACTGAACCCACTGTTTAATTTGGTTGAAAAATTGGTTCAGAAGTTGTTGTGGAGAGTTGTTGTCATTCATGTATATTTAGGAGCTGGCTCAATGCAGAGAATTCCAACAAATAAATATGGCTGCCACACCCGGTGCCTACCTTGAGACAGTAATGGTGGCATTTAAGATAACTCACAAAACCCATCAAAAATGAATCCAGCGACTGATGTGGGAGAACAGTCATCCTTTCACTTTGACTGTGCTGAACCAGAGTGTCTCAGAGATGGCCCGTGGACTAGAGAGCTAAACGGTCCATCTTGTGGGTGGCACAGTGGCGCAGCTGGGAGGGCTTCTGCCTCACAGCTCCGGCGATCTGGGATCATCCTGACCCCTGGTGCTGCCAGGGTGGAGTCAGCATGTTCTTTCAATAACCGCTCTGGTTTCCTCCAACATTTCAATGACATGCAGGTCGGCAGGTTAATACATCACTGTTAATTTCCCCCAGTGTGTAGATGGGTGGTGGAATCTATGGGATAATTGCTGTGAATGTGAGCGAATAAAATGGATGAGGGTGGGATTAGGGTAAAAATGGCTGCTTGATGGTCAATGAAGACTCAATAAGTTGACGGGCTTGTTCCCATGCTGCACCTGTTTATGACTCTAATTTCAAGCAGCATACAATTAGACCACATGTCGTCAGTACAGACCATAATCCATGGGTGAGTATGATGGGACCTGCTCTTTAATCACCACTTTGAACCGCTTGAAGACTTCCAATCATGTCTTTCATTATCAGCTATCAGCAATCTAGTGACTTGAAATGACCGCGATTCCATGATTGGAAGTTATGCCTCGTTCCAACTTTGACCAAGCTTTAACTTACATGTTCTCACATACTCCTTACTTAGCTTAATGTTGAATCTCATTTGAAATATTGGGCTCTTTACTGCATTAATGTTAGTCACCTTTGTGATTTATTTTTAACTCCTGGGATCTGGGTTCCAATTCGGTCCAATACAATATTCAATTTTCACCTTGTGTTAGAAGGTTTTTTGGGTTCACTCTCCCCAAAGATGTGGATTGCAGGCAGATATATCAATATAGGACTGCAGAATGCTACACTTTTGAAGGTAACATTGTTAACGAGAGAGGTAAAATTGAAGAGAAACGTGGTAATTACCTCCACTGTCTTGTTCAATATTCGCGCTCAATCATTCCAACAAATGAGCAGGTCATTATTACACTATTGTTTATGGGAGTTTATTTTGCTCACTCGACCGAATGTTACACCATCGGTGACTCTTAAAGCAGAGTTAATCGTAGCATTTAGAAGAATAAGAAAATAGTAGAATTCAGGATGAGCTGAACAAAGGGAGATCATGTTGTGTATAGTTGCTTTGTTTCATGCATTATAACAGTGTCTATCGCATTAGTTTAGGGGCTTGATGAGATTTTACAATACATCATATAAAAACAAATTTTTTCCATAAAGGAGAAAGCGTATTTGAAATGTGAAGGCTCAATTTGAGGTGGGATTTAGAAAGTTGAAGGGAAAAAACTTTATGTAAGGTAATGTTCACTGGAGTCAGAAAAGAGCAGAGTCAACAACCTTAGGAGTATATCTCACGTTATTGCTGGGAAAGAAAGTTTAAAGGAGAGAATTGAGAGTTTTTACAGAGGCATGATTTTAAAGTGACCAAGGTTCAGAATTAATTCCTTCAGAATACTTCAGCGAAATGGAAAGAGGATGGGCAGCTCTGATAGTAAGGGATGGAGAAAGGCTGTAAAGAGAAACGATCTTAGCTCAAAATATCAAGTAGTAGAATTAATTTGGATGGAACCAAAAAAAATAGTAGTAGAAAAAAAATGCAGGAGTGGTATAAAATGGCCATGATTATGTGGAACATAGAATACATGAAGAGAATAGAGACACATGTAACAAGTGTAGTACAATAAACTATGGTGATTTAAAACTGCCTGCAGACTGTACACACTGATAGTGTGGGACATCAATTCTTGGAATGTTTATAAGATGATTTTCTAGCCCAGTTTGTTGAAGAGCCAACAATGAACCAGTTGTAATGAACATTTTAGTTGTAATGTTCTATAATGAGAAAGGATTAAATAGCAATATGGCATTTAAATTGCCTTCAGGGAATAATGATTATAACACAATATAATGTTATATCATATAGAATGATTTAACTCAATCTGAAACCCTTATGCTATAACAAAGGAAACATCAAAGGTATGAATTAGCTATAGTTGATGAGCAAGCTGCATTAAGAGCTATGACAGTAAATGAGCAATGGCTAATGGGCCTGCCCGCTTGGCGATTTTTTAGGCAACTGCCGGCGACTGTCATTGTCGCAGCAGGTCGCTGAAAAACTGGCGACAACTTACAACAGCACCTACTTCAGGAGAAATCAAGTTACGCTCATTGGCGTCAAACCCACTGTCACCGAAAATGTTTCAACGTTGAAAAATTAGCGGCGACAAGAAAGACGCTACGACTTTTTGCGCGACTGGGGAGACTACAGATGGCACAATGGGCTAAGTGTTCGGCTGGCAACCGGAAGGTAGCCGGTTCGAATCCCGCTTGGAGTGCATACTGTCGTTGTGTCCTTGGGCAAGACACTTCACCCACCTTTGCCTGTGTGTGAATGTGTGTGAGTGATTGGTGGTGGTCGGAGGGGCCGTAGGCGCAGATTGGCAGCCACGCTTCCGTCAGTCTGCCCCTGTGGCTACAGAAGTAGCTTACCACCACCGAGTGTGACTGAGGAGTGAATGAATAATGCGATGTAAAGCGCCTTGAGCATTAGAAAGGCGCTATATAAATCCCATCCATTATTATTATTATTACACCCGGTGACCATGTGTCGACAAATTAGTCGCCTGTAGTAGCCTAAAAAATCGCCTAAGTGGGATAGGCCCATAACACTTAGGGTGAAAACATAATTTCTAGTGAATGCATATCTTTTTAAGGCTTAAATCCCAATGAGAAACGTAATCCAGCCATGGCTGGCAAAGGAAATTAGAATGTGGTATGTCAAAGAAAATCACAAATTACCTGTAACTATGGAAGGGAAGCCTGTAATAATAAGACATAGCCATTGGACCCAGAGAGTCGACTAATATCACTCCACTAACATGTCCAGTCACTGCAGGGAGCTCAGTCGTGCATTTCTAGACAGCTGCTGTCTAGACATCTAGGAACAGATGACAGAAAATTCTCACAGTTTAATACATGCCAATTTAACAGGTTATTTTTGGAGGTGAGAGAATATTCACTTCTTTTATGTGTTCACCATCACATGACATTTGATTTGAAAAGCTTTATCAGTCTTCAAATTAAAGTCACTTTCTAATTGCATCAACTTCGTAGCTCTCCCATTGATTAGGCATTGATTAGGCAGGCACTCATTATGTACAAAACTTTCTCTGGTTACGGTTTAAAAATGTTGCTATCCAACATGCCAAGCAAATGTCACATTCTCTGCCAGAACAGGGGAGAGTCTCTTGGCGTTTGCTTCAAATAGGAGATATCCATTTGAATGTCTAATTATACTGAAGTCAACAAACAACAAATTACACTTGCTCATTTATTGTGTGTCTCTTTTCGGAATGCAGGAGGGATGAGGCAGCCCAGAAACAGACAATTTGGCACAGAACCCCACCTTCGCAAGGACGCTGGCGGGTGGCATCAGAAAATTGGAATGCTGCTTACAGCTGTCCACTGTGCCATCACATGTTACTAGACAGAGCTCTCACTGAAGAGGGAACCCTGTGCTAAATGCCCATGCTAAGCTTTGTTTTGTTTTATTGCCTTGAAATACAAAGTTTAAAGCAAACAAAGACCAAAGTAATATAAGAGGACATAAAGCAATTTTTCATTTATGTTTAAGAAGGAACTGCATATGCTGGAAAATCGAAGGTAGACAAAAATGCTGGAGAAACTCAGCGAGTGAGGCATCATCTATGGAGTGAAGGAAATAGGCAATGTTTTGGGTCGAACCCCTTCTTCAGACCTTCCCTATTTTTTATTTATCTGCTTTACAAGCAGTTTTAATGACTGGACTTTCGGTTATGTGCTGTCTGCTTGGTTAGTTCTGAAACCAACAACTCACCACATGATTATGCCACTGTAAGCACATTTATGGTGGAATATTCCGACCGTCTCCACCTGCATGGCTCTGCATTATCTATCCGGTCGAGAGGGCTATTGGCTGATTAAGTTGCCTTGAAACCAGATACATGTTGGTGTTAGCATGGTATCATGGTGGCGGCTGTGTGCAAGTTTGTTAAAGTAAGGATAATGGACTGAGACCCCCTTGATGTGATCCACATCTCTCCTGTGTGGAGGACTGATAATATCTGCTGCAGTAAGCAGGCAGGTTGTTGTGGAAGCAGAAGAGTGTGAGGACCTTATTCCTCAACCTACAGCTCAACCGTTATAACTATTATGCAGCAGATCTGCCTTGAAATTATGGTATAATTTAATAATCTCATTTTGTACTGGATGGTATTTTAAATTTAATTGAAAGTTAACTGCAGGCACTCATTGATGGTTGATGATGTTACTTTGGTGGAGAAGGGATTGAATTGGACACATGAAGGGAAATGGGAAATAATGAAGCAATGAACCATCTTTGGTGGTGGAGACAGTAGAGTACAGAACATGGAGGAAAATTATGTGGAGTAAATTAACGTAGGAATGAAGAGAAGACAAGTAGAATTACTACTATTATTTGCATGGAGAAGAAAACGCTGACATAGATCATTTGGGCCTGTTTCCATATTGCATTTTCAGTGGAAAGTTTCACATAAAAGATCTCTAAAGACAGCAGAGAAACTTGTTTCTAAATTACCTGCTGCAGCAAATTAATTGCCGCTATCCCAAGTCGTGAGATGTTTATATTTCATTGGGCAAAGTATTTGGATTTGAGACATGAGAAAGTACTGTTTTCAACAAACAAGACTCACTAAACATATGACATTTGATTCCACAAGGCCTGGTGAATACAGTGTTAGTATTATCTGGATGATGCATTCAAATGGTGTTGGTCACAATATAATTTCCTGTCCTTAAAAACTATGGAAACGGTTATCTTTTGATATAATTTACACTTGTTATTTAATTAATGTTCTCAGATGTAAAATGTCATAAATATGAAGAAATGAGAAATGCAAATATTAATAGAATTCAATCACCTCCTTTTAAAGTGAAATTAATCTATGATTGGTGATGCTATCTAGCAGCAATAGAGCCCTGCTTCTAGAGTTCAACTTAAGGTCTCTCCAGTGTCATGTAGATTTGCACTATTTCCACAAATGGGTATCTCCGGTTTTCTTTAGGAATGTCACGCTGCCTCTTAATTAAATCAGACTAAATCTAACATTAATCTTCGGGTCATATGGAGACTATGTAGCAAGCAGACACACCAGTAAAGTGGGTAAGAGCCTAAGCAGTACATAGGGAATCATGTATGGCACAGTGTGGTTATGGCAGAGTGTTGTGAGCTCAACACACTAGTGATGGATATGGGGCAGATAGACTCAAATCTGTACCATTGAGGCCCCATAAAACTTTGTTTCTAAGCTGAAGGATATAGTACAAAGGAAAGAAGTGAAGGATTTGCTGAAGAAAAGATAATTAAAGGTGGAGGTGAGAGAGTGGACCTTGGACAGGTAAATAGTGGATGATCGGAAAAAACTGGTCATCGACAATATTCACTGCATCGACCTGAATCAGAACAAAATGGGATTTGTTCAAACTAAATGGTGACGTAAATCCTAACTATTCTGATGTAGGTTCAGAGAAAATGAGAGCAAACTGTTTACATTTTGTCCCTCCCACAGGCAGCCACACACGGTTAGTATCTGTGACTGAAGTGCTGGAAACTGCTCGTGATGTGTCCAACATGGCCATAGCCCATGAGGTTGTCATAAACAGCAACTTCCAGATCCAGCAGATGGAGTCACCACAGAACAGGTAAAGGGTGAATTTACCACTTCTCACTTAATTATTTGTACCTCCCCCCCCCCCCCCCCACACCACTTCATAAGGTATAATGTATGAGATGTAGAAAGCATTTGATCAGGATGCATCACAGCATGGTTTGGGAATGGGCAGTCACAGTGGCGCAGCAGTAGAGTTGCTGCCTTACAGTGAATGCAGCGCCGGAGACCAGGGTTCGATCCCGATTACAGGTGCGGCTGCTGTCTGTAGGGAGTTTGAACGTGCTCCCCGTGACCTGCGTGGGTTTTCTCCACACTCCAAAGACGTACAAGTTTGAAGGTTAATTGGCTTGGTAAATGTAAAAATAGTCTCTAATGGGTGTAGGATAGTGTTAATGTGCGGGGATCGCTGGTCGGTGTGGACCCGGTGGGCCGAAGGTCCTGTTTCCACGCTATACTAAACTAAACTAAAACAGCACCATCCAAGAATGCAAGAAATTGCAGAAAATTGTGGACACAGGCCAGACAAGGTGTGGAAGTGCACACCTCCAGATTCAGGGACAGTTTCTTTCCAGCTGTTATCAGGTATCCTAACAACAACTAGAGAGCAGTCCTGAACTACTATCTACCTCATTGGAGACACTCGGACTATCTTTGATCGGACTTTACTGACTTTATCTTGCAATAAACGTTATTCACATTATTCCATCCATCATGTGTCTGTACACTGTGGATGGCTCGATTGCAATCATGTATTGTCTTTCTGCTGACTTGTTAGCATGCAACAAAAGCTCTTCACTGTTCCGAGGTACACGTGATAATAAACTAAACTCAAAATAGATATTCAATGAAGTAAATGAGCCATATAGAAGGAACTAATTATAAGAATTCAAACCCATATTACTAAAGAAACAAAGACCACATGGTAGAAAATGGCTAGAAGACAGAAACCAAACCGTAATGGTGAACTGGTGCTTTATAGCAAAAGATAAAATCACTTTGATGTTCTCTACATCGGTGAGACCAAGCGCAGGCTTCGCCCAACACCTCCGCTCAGTTCGCAATAACCAACCTGATCTCCCAGTAGCTCAGCATTTCAACTCCTCCTCCCATTCCGAATCCGACCTTTCTGTCCTTGGCCTCCTCCATTGCCAGAGTGAGGCCCAGCACAAATTGGAGGAGCAGCACCTCATATTTCGCTTGGGTAGTTTACACCCCAGCAGTATGAACATTGACTACTCCAATTTCAGGTAGTCCTTGCTTTCTCCCTCCTTCCCCTCCCCTTCCCAGCTCTCCCACAGCCCACATTGTGTCCGCCTCATATTTGATGGAAGGACAATTTTCTAAAATGTTAAAAAAACCATGACTTTATTAATCAATGAATGAATTAATTAGTTACACATGCATGGAAATTATTAGTAAACTATTATACGTGAAAGGCATGGAGCAATGTGTTCATTTTCAGGTACAAAGATAGCACAGTGGCGCAGCTGGTAGAGCCACTGCCTCACAGCAACAGAGACCCAGGTTCTATCCTGACCTCGGGTGCTGTGTCTAAGGGGTTTGCATGTTCACCCTGTGCCAATGTGGGTTTGTCCAGGTGCTCCCAATTTCCTTCCACATCTCAAAGACGTGTGGGTTTGTGCGTTAATTGGCCTCTGAAAATTGCCCCTAATGTCAAGGGAGTGGCTGTAAAAGTGAACATTGTGATCGATGGTCGGCATGAACTCAATGGGCAGAAGGGTCTTTTTCAATGCTGTATTTTCTAGTCAATCAATACCACATTTTATCAAGAATATCAAGGCCTCAGGAGAGAAGGCCAAGCATATTTACTAGTGTGGTACCTTACAGGAGAGGGATTGGAGAAGCTGGGGTTGTCTTTAGAGTAGAAAAGGATAAAAGATGAGAATGATTGAAGTGTTCAAAATCTTGAAAGGTTTTAATAGAATACATAGAAAAACATATTTCTATTGACAGACATGTCAGTGCCAGAGTGCACAGATGTAAGGTGACTAACTGAAGATCAGAGCTTACTTAGGATAAATATGTACACAGAGGAGATATGACTTGAAAGATATAGTCGAGAAGAATCGTGAAAATAGATACAATAACAACTTCCAAAAGTGACAGGAGAAATATTAGAAGGGAGGGGATTATTGAACCACAGGGAAAGAAGGCAAATTACAATAATATTCTTCTTAGCTCTTCCAAAGACCCATTCAGACATTGGGCAAAAAGGCTTGCTACTGCACTGTTTAAGAAGGAACTGCAGATGCTGGAAAATCGAAGGTAGACAAAAGTGCTGGAGAAACTCAGCGGGTGCAGCAGCATCTATGGAGCGAAGGAAATAGGCCCATTTCCTTCGCTCCATAGATGCTGCTGCACCCGCTGAGTTTCTCCAGCACTTTTGTCTACCTTTGCTACTGCACTACATGCTTCTTCAATACAGCTTTGTTTCCCCGTTTCTCGGGATTTCACCCTTAAATATCTATTCATTGCTTTTGCAGTCTGGAAAGGAGAGTGAAGGACATTGTGCACAGAGCGTTCTGGGATAGCCTGCAGGCCCAGCTGGGTGAGACGCCACCACAGTACTCCCACGCCATCAAGTTGCTGCAAGAAGTTAAAGAGGTGAGGCAGAGACCCTGGACTATTGTGGAGCTGCCAATTGGCCCAGATCTCAGTTCTCTACCTTGGAAGTGGCAGGTTGGAATTTATCACTGAAAATTCAAAGCAGCTGTTTATAGCACAGCAGAATCTTTCACACTCACTGGGCATCTGCCTGGAATAAGACGGTCCCATAGAATCAGTGCCAAAGAGTTGGGCCAAACTTGTGAGAAACTTGTGACAAAATGGTAGAACAGCCAAATTCATGTTTACCCTTGCGCTGGGGTTAGAGAATGTTTCAAAAATTGCTCACTTCTTGGTGAATACAACGGCTACATTAACTCCTCACTCACCTTGAATTTAAGCCAAGGTTTCCTGATCTGCGTTGACATTGATGGGAATTCTTTGAAATTATCGGAGTTTTGAAGCAATTTCCGATCTTTGGAGCTATGTCCCTGAGGGTTCTGCCGATGTTTACTTTGGAAGCCACACAAACTATCCATCTGCCTGGGTACACAAAAATGCTGGAGAAACTCAGCGGGTGCAGCAGCATCTAAGGAGCGAAGGAAGTAGGCAACGTTTCGGGCCAAAACCCTTCTTCAGACTGATGGGGGATGGGGGGGGGGGGGGGGGGGGGGGCGGGGAGAAGAAAGGAAAAAGGAGGAGGAGGAGCCTGAGGGCTGAGGGAGAGATATGTGGGAAGGGGAGGAGACAGCAAGGGCTAACAGAATTGTGAGAATTCAATGTTCATGCCACCCGGATGCAGACTCCTCAAGCGGAATATGAGGTGCTGTTCCTCCAATTTCCTGTGTTGCTCACTCTGGCCATGGAGAAGGCCCAGGACAGAGAGGTCGGATACGGAATGGGAGGGGGAGTTGAAGTGCTGAGCCACCGGGAGGTCAGGTTGGTTAATGCGGACCGAGCGGGGGTGTTCGGCGAAACGATCGCCAAGCCTACGCTTGGTCTCATCCATCTGCCTAGTCTCTCAGACACCACCTGCCCCATCTGAGGCAGAGTCTGTAGTTTCCACATTGGCCTCATTAACCGCCTCAGAACCTACAAATCCAAAACTGAAGCCAATTGTTTCCAGATCTGAGGGACTGCCAAAGAAAACAGGATTGCCAAAGAGCTCTTCTCTCTCAAAATCTAAATCTGTGCACCTAAAACCCACCTAAATTTATCCTTGGAAAAAAAACTCGCCCAGATTCTGGTACAGGAAAGAAGATAACCAAAGTGTCTCAACAAGTGCAACATTCTCAGATCTTAACGAGGAAAGGTGAAGGAGAGGAAGAGGCTGCTCCTCACAATTCCAGTGACCTAAATTTGATTCTGATCTCTGCTATTGGAGTTAGTACGTTCTCCAGATGACCACATGTGTTTCTCCTGGGTACTCTGGTTTCCTCCCACATCACAAAAACTTGAGGGTTGTGGCCTATTGACCATTGTAAATTACCACCTGTGGTGCTGGGTGAGTTAATGGATATGTGGGAGGGAACATGTTGTGGGGAAGTGACGGGAATGTGATCAATGGGACAAATGACCTCCATCCATGTTGTGAGAACACACAGGAAAGAGAGGGGCATAGATATCCCAGCTTTCTTTAACGGACAGAAAATTGCTTTGTATTTCAATGTTAATCAAGATAAAACTGAAGAGCCTAGCAGTTTGAGAGTGAAATATAATTAGCTAATAAAGATTGCAATCAAATAAGAGTAAACGGATCAGATATAAGTGGAGCCATTGGTCTGTAGTGGATCTCATTCACTGTTGGTTGTATTCTCTCTCTTCAGTCGCTGTTGGCACTCCTGCTTCCCGCCCACACCTGTTTACGATCACAGATCGGTGAGGTGCTGGACCTAGAGCTGATACAACAACAGGCCAAGCACAACGCCTTGGATATCCACCGACTGGCCGGCTTCATCATAGGCATGATGGGGAGTCTCTGTGCACCGGTCAGGGATGGAGAAATAAGGAAACTGAAATGCATCACAGAGACCGTATCACTCTTCAGGTATGTGACGAGGGGCAAGTAGAGTACACTAGAATTAACCCTGTAAATATTCATGCCTCTTCAGAACCTTTAAGATTCACTTATCGCATATTCCCTTTTGTCTCAAGCTTGGTTTAAATTTTGTGAAGCATCTTGTGACTTTTTATTTTGTGAAGGATAAATATATAAATACAACATTATGTTATTTCAGGATTTACAGGGACTCACAAATAATAGACAGCTTTTAAAATTATAAATTACAAAGGGAGTACATTCTCCTGTGGTCTATGCTGACTTCATTTTGTAATGAAATTCACAATTTAATTTGCTTACTTAAAAGAAGCCAAGAATCGGCATTATAATGACTACAAAATCTCTTGCTCATTTGTTTTTCTCAATGCTTTCCCATGTGTTATCAATGCCATTAATTTTGTGCCATTAACTATGTAATACTGCACCTATCACTTCTGAAAGTGTTGATTGGTCCTGTTTCTAACACTAATTCCGGCACCACATTACTCATCATGTTTTTTCATCCAAGATCCTCGTGACTTGTAAAGATCTCAAGTCAAGTCAAGTTTATTCGTCACATACACATACGGGATGTGCAGTGAAATGAAAAAGATCTCGTGTTTCCCCGTGCAGATAATTTGATTTATTTGTATTAAAACAGAACATGCTGCAAATACTCAGCAGCTCAGGCTGTGTCTGTAGAGAATGAGTTCCAACAGTTCAAATTAATGACCTTAATGGTAGGAAAGATCAAAATGGGAATGCAGGAAAATTCATATGATTAAGGGCCTGTCCAACTTGGGCGACCTAATCCGCGAGTTCTGGCGAGTTTGCCCTCGACATACTCGCAGCATGGTCGACACAAGGTCATAGGAGGTCTTCGTAACTCTCCTTCATGCTCGAGAGTGGTATCCGCGTACTCGAGGCCTCAGCTAGGTTGTGGCGTTTTTTTCAATATGTTAAAGAATGCCCGCGAGTAAAAAAAAGGTTGCCATGGAAAAAATCGATACTTTTTTTACTCGTAGGTTTAGTCATAATAGGTTTTAGTAGGTCGGTCGAGGGTAGTCGAAGGTAGTCGTACATAGTCTTCATCATAGTCGAAGGGAGGTCGAAGGAGGTCGTCTTCACTCTCCACTATTCGGTGTCCAATTTTCCCGAAGTTAGTCGTAGCTAGTCGAAGCTGGTCTTCTACATAGTCGAAGGAGGTCTTGAACATGTCATTTATTCAAACTCTTCTAAACTCGCCAATTAGGTCACCCAAGTGGGACAGCCCCTTAAAGAGAAAATAGTCTAAGCTAGAAGTACAGGTAGTTGATAATGGAGCAAGGGACGAGGCAATAAAATGAATCCAAATGGAAAAAAATTGAATCTGTACAAATAGCTACTGTTTGGCAAAAAACGGCCAGTGGTTAGAATTGAAAATTATTCAACTATGTTCAATTGGCCTCCACCGAATGTATAGTTGTTATTTCCATGAATATCACTGAAGTGCATGAATGTTTAAACATGAAGCTTCATTAGAAACAACCTGCGCCTGCCTTGCCTTCTCTTATTTATTCTGTGCCTCAACCTCTTAACGGACTCAGATGATAAACTACTGAAGGTTGTCCCAGGTCCCTTTGCTCTCTAATCACCTTGTTCCTGAGGCATTGTGGACCATGTTAACCATTGCAGAGTGAAAAGGCTTGTCCCTCTCGAAATGACACCATTAATCCATCCAGTTTTACAATCTCAGGGAGATCTTCCGTGTGCTGGACTTGATGAAGATCGACATGGTGAACTTTACCATTAAGACTCTGAAGCCACACTTGCAACAACAGTCCATTCAGTATGAGCGCAGTAAGTTCCAGGAGTTCCTCAACAAACAGCCCAGTAAGTAACTCTGTGACATGGTGTTATTTAGTCAGAAAAGTTAAGCTGTAGGAAAAGTTGCATGGAATGAATGCTGGGGGTAGTGGTGGAGGCAGATATAATAGTGGCATTTAAGAGACTTTTGGATAAAAACACAGATAGGCAGGGAATGGAAGGATATGAATTGTGTGCAGAATGATAAGAGTTGCTCTTGGCATCATGTTCAGCACAGACATTGTGGACCGAAGGGCCTGTTCTTGTGCTGAACTGTTCTATGTTCTAATTAATGATTTACTGCATGTGAATGTGCTGAGAACCAAGAAGAAATGAAGGGAGAGTGTGGTGATGAACATGAGAAAGATTTACTTTGGTAGCTAAATTGGTAGCATGTTATATCTGAAAGCATTTATAATTTTGCTGCACATGTTGGGACGACAGCGATCTCTTCCTCCTCCAAAGTTGAGTTAAATACAATTGTTTCGTGTAAATTTAATAATCGATCTCACTATCCTGATTTTCTCAGGATGTAATGGAGAGAGCAAGGGGTATAATCATATAACATTAGTCCATTAGGTCAATTTCAGCCCATGTGAACAAATGACAAGGTCTTGGATGTGAAGATTGGTCAAAACAGTAGTTTTAAGCGGTATTTTCACAAGAGGGAGATGTAGGAGATACCAGTGCTGAGGGATAGGATAGCTGAATACCAGAGGGGGTGGCAACAGTGTGTACAAAACCACCACAGGGCAGGAAACAATCCAGCAACCTCTTAGTCCACATGGCTTAGTTAGCCCCTGCTGTTACCAAATAATCACATCTAATAGCAGCTTCTACACCAGTCAAACATTGATACCTTCTCACTTCTGATTCTCAGATGCTTTGGAGTACACAACTGCATGGCTGAAAGCAGCAACTGAGGAAACATCCAATTCAATATCCCAGAATCATGGCAACCAAACAACAGTGCTGAGCCCAGCTGCAGTGCTTAATCAAGGCTACATGAACCTGCTGAAATGGAACCACGACGCCAACACTTACCCAGAGGTAAGATTCACAAGTTCATGTTATAGGAGTAGAATTAGGCCATTCACCCCATCGAGCACTCTGCAATTTAATCATAGCTGATCTCTGCCTCCTAATCTCATTTTCCTGCTTTCCCCCATAACCCTTGACACCCATTCTAATCAAGAATTTGTCTATCTCTGCCTTAAAAATGTCCACTGACTTGGCCTCCACAGCCCTCAGGCGCAATGGGTTTCACAGATTAACTACCCTCTGACTAAAGAAGTTACTCCTCACCTCCTTTCTAAAAGGGCAGCCTTTAATTTTGAGGCTATGACCTCTGGTGGCTTCATCATGTCTCCAATAATCTCAGCAGAGATTACAATTGAATTCAGTCTCAATACTCAAATCAGTGAGCTTTTCAACTAGCATGCAGGACCTAGGTGAGTTTCCCCTACTATATTCCATCGCCCAGAGCCTGACAAGGACAGGTTTTGATGATGATTGGGTGAAGTTAATCATCATGGCCAAAACTATCATTTCGAGTTTGAACTGACCAAACATTTTCAATGATCCGTAATAGTTCCACCACTCATCTGCCCCACTGTTCTGCGGTGATTGACTAGATACTGTTGCGTTTCTTTAGTCAGGTACTGTCAACCAACACTGTTGTCCTCTTTTCTTGAACAGACTGTGCTGATGGACAAATCCCGTCTGCAGGGGCTGCAGCAGAGACTCGAGCAGCTGACTCTGGTGGCTTCTGTTCTTTTGATGACCACTAACGCAGTGGGAGCTGCCATTGGTGGTCTGCCAGGGTTTGTAGATAAACTAAAGCAGGTGACATGTGTGCTGTTGGATGAGCCGAGTTGCAAGTAAGTTAATCTGACCATTCGTCTCCAGGAAGCGATAAACACAGAATACCTTGAAGCATTTCAGCACCTGGCATAGTTACAACTCAATTTTGACGGCACGTCCAGGTGAAATCTGCATTGTTTCAATCAGCTTCCAGCCATGAGTGTGCAGATTGCATCAGTGACGCTGGCAGTGGGATGAGTATCTCCAGTATATTTGTTTTGATGTCCTGAGTTACGACCATGAGACAAGGTTGGACATGGAAGACTCTTTTGTCTGATTTCATTCTGTTATTTCAGAATAACAACTCTGGATCCTTGAGGCATGGACTTGCTTATTCTGGCCTGGTCAAAAGTAGTCTTAATAATAATAATAATAATAATAATAAACATTATTACAGACACAAGGTCCAGACAAGGGGCAACATTACATTAAAAATGCATTGCATATCAAATATCATAAATACATATAAAATCTTGGTATATAACATAAAACCATCATAATTTATATTTAACAAAAACCCACAATACTTAAGTTAAAAATCCAGATTAAAAGATGATCAATGTCCTACAACGAGACAACGATACCAGTGTCTCCACAGCTGGGATTCGTAGCGTGTAGTGCTAACCCTTATGTTTGTCAAGGCCACAATAAGCACATTTTTAGAGTCATTTATCCTGCAAATGAATTTATACATGTGGTGTCTTAGGATAGCTTCTAAAGTACTGACTCCTGCAGCCACAAACATATTACTGGCACTACACCATCTAGGTTGCCTTAGCAGTGTTCTCATGGCATCGTTATATGCCACCTTTAGTCTCTGCATACTTGTCTTTAAATAGTTCGACCACAGGTGCGCAGTGTGGAGGGGTGTGCAGTATGCTCTAAATAGCGACATCTTCACCACATCTGCACATGCACCAAATTTACGCAAGAGGATATTTGCCTGTACATACAGCATGCGTCGTTGCCTATAAATATCCTCATCATCTGTCATTTGTTCTGTAATAATATGCCCTAGATATTTTATCTTATTACAGACACTAAGATTGTTGTCAGACAATTTAAAAACAGGATATTTTAGGCATTTATCCTCTTTGTTTCTACAGACCATAACAGCACTCTTACTAGCATTGTATTTAATGTCATGTTCCACACCATACACGGAACATATAGTAAGGAGCTGCTGGAGACCAGCACTAGATGGACTAAAGACCACAAGATCATCTGCATACATAATATGGTTCACTAAAATATTACCAATCACGCACCCAGTGTTACAGGCTTTCAATTGTTTAGACAGATCATCAATATATAGATTAAAAAGGACTGGGGACAAAATTCCCCCTTGTCTAACACCATTGCTAACCCCAAATGGGGCTGAGACCCTATTGCCCCATTTTATTTGCATAGTCTGGTGGGCATACCAGTAGGCCAGAATTCTAACAATGTATTCAGGCACCCCTCTTTGACTCATTTTACCAAACAGCTTTCTGTGATTAACACGGTCAAAGGCTTTGGAAGCATCAATAAAGCACATAAGGATTGAAGAGTTTTTGCCTCTATATTTGTTTACAATCTCCTTTAGGGCATATATGCATGTCAGTGCCATGTTTAGCTTTAAAGCCAAACTGGTTATCTGTGGAGTTAACTGGTTATCTGTGGAGTTAACCAGTTAACTCCACAGATGTTACATATGTTACATATATTAACACAGATGTTAATGTTACATATTCCAGATCTTAGTCACTCTTTGTGTAAAGGAATCTTCCAAATTATGGGTTGAATAATCGCACCTTCTCGTGTCCTAGTGTCTGATTCATTCCATCCACTACTCCAATGCTTCCTCTTCACTCCATCTCCAACCCTGGCTTCAGCACTCCCCCCTCCATCTTCAACCCTTGGCACTTTCTCTTCCATCTCCATCCCCAGCACTCCCATCTCCACCCTGGCACCCCCTCTTACAACTCCATGCCCTGGCCCTCCCTCTTCCACCTCCATCCCTGGAACTTCCTCTCACATCTCTACCCCTGACACCCCCTCTCACAACTCCACCACTGACACCCAGTCTTATAACTCCATGCCCTGACCCTCCCTCTTCCATCACCCCTGGAACTTCCTCTCCCATCTCCACCCCTGACACCCCCTCTTACAACTCCATGCCCTGACCCTCCCTCTTCCATCTCCATCCCTGGAACTCCCTACTCCATCCTCAGCCCAGGTACTCCATCTTCCATCTCCATCCACATAACTCCTTCCTCCATTTCCAACCACAGTCCTGGCCCTCTTTCATCTCCAACCACAGGACCCCCTCCTTGTTCCATTGACCATTGGAAGGGAATGGAAGGTGTGGGTGCTTTGAGTTACAGACTTTTTTTCCTTCCTATCAAAATATCACATATATAGGTTTGAGGCTTTGACATGTAAAGTCAGTAACAGTGGAAGTTTTGACTTTATATCACAAAAAATAACACCTCTAAGCAAAAGGTACATCGCCATAAGCAGCTGCACAATACATTGTACTAAAATATTCTTGTGTTGCTCCCCTCTCTCAATCTCCAGGGCATTAAGATTAGGAGAAGCTCTACATGCACTCAGTGATCAGATCCACAGAGAGGTCAACAGAACACTTACTGAGCAGGGTTACACTCATCTGAGAAATGAGCAAGAAGCAATTCTAAAAGGACAAATCAGAAGCATTCGGCACAGCCACAATGTTGTTCGTATTCTGCTAGGTGAGTCTTGTGTACAACATCCAAAGTAACTGAGTGAAATTGTGCTATATTGTCTTTGTTAAGGCCCTGTCCCACTTTCCTGAGTTACAAACTCTCCCGAGTTTTCCCCTTGATTCGAACTCGGAGAATTACAGGTAATAGCCATTCGTAGGTACTCGGGGCTATTTTGTTTACTCATGGACATTTTTCAACATGTTGAAAAAACGTCCCGACTTACCTGATGCACCGAGTTCCTACGGCTAGCATTACGAGCCGCTATGAAACATCCACGTCCTACAAGCTCGCTACCGACATTCCCCGACATTCTCCAAGTTCGAATCAAGGGGAAAACTCGGGAAAGTTCGTGAGTAACTCGGGAAAGTGGGACAGGGGCTGTACTATAAAAAAACAATGATGTTTTCCTTTCCTTAAAGGAAATGTAAATTAAAACAAAATCACTTTGATTATAGACACAAAATGCTGGAGTAACTCAGTGGGTCAGGCAGCATCTCTGGCAAAAAGGAATAGGTGATGTTTTGGGTCGAGACCCTTCTTCAGGATTTGTTTCCTCTGGGTATGTGAGTACTCAGGAAAATGACTTCAGACCCTGTATGAAATGGAGTATGAAGGAGGGTCTTGACCCGAAATAGCACCTATTCCTTTTCTCCAGAGATGCTGCCTGACCCACTGAGTTACTCCAGCATTTTGTGTCTATATTCAGTGCAAAGCAGCATCTGCAGTTCCTTCTGATCACTTTGATTATTCCTATCTATAATTAGTATCATGATTGTACATCATTTTATGATTGAGACACCCAGTTGAGTAAATTCCCTTGATAGATTTACACAGTGGAGCTGGTAGATCAGCCCAAACTTTAAAGGACTACTTGGCCATGTTCTTTAGCACTTACTCTCATACTATTCTTACAGGCTATTGAAAAAGGATCAGCTAGGGGTTTCACCATTCGGTTGTTTGCCTACTGCACATCCCTTCCCACACCCAACCCCATTTAGTTGCCATTATTGTCTTTGCACTGAAGTAGAGGGCAGACCACCGAAGAATACCAACAACCATAGCTATGCACCCAAATAATTAACTACAGCTTGTAAATGAAGGAGGGGTGGCCAGGAGGGTGATAATTATATGTTGAAGTGAGAATCAAGGATGCAGTAGAAATATGAACAACTTTTAAGCAATTAGCCAAGAAGGTAAAATTGAGGAGTATCCACCAATGTTTTAACCTGTTATCATGAAAGCAAGCAACAAATGGGTTTTGTTTTGTTTCCACATAATATTGTCAATTGTAAAGCAGATCAAAGTACAAGATATCTCATTGTGCAATCACACTGTAAACATATGCTCAGATTATTCAAATACAAAGCAAATATTGAAATAATTTAACCACTTCCAATATATCCCCTCTGGAAAAAAATCAATTAAAGTTTGTTTCTCCAAATACAACAGATCCGGATCTTTAAGTCCGCCACAACAATTAGTAAGTTGATATATTTTACAATCACAGTCAAATACTGAACCCATTAAGTAAGAAATACAAATACCTATATTTATTTTTGGCAGCAGAATTAATAGAAAAAACTAATACTGAGCAACTATTTTTGGCAGCATGCCCAACTTAATGGACCATGAGGTATTTACCTGTAGCTGATTTCATTGTTTCTCTGTAGGTGAGCGGATCAACTTCTATGTGAAGGAATTCCTCAGTCTCTCCAGCCCACAAAATAGGCATTGTGCACTTCCAGGAGGTCTTGGTCCCATTCAGACAGAACTAAAGGAGATTGGCGCCACATTCAGCCACATCCTGCACCACAACAGGATGGTATTTGGACCTTACTACTCAGAAATTCTGGCAAAGCTGCTCGTCACGGAGGGAGACACTGGGATGGACTCTCGCTGAGTCGGGAAGCGGAATCCACAGTAAAACTGTCTGTAAATTGCACGAGGTGAGAAATCAGTGTCTTAAGGAACACCTTAATCTTCTCCTTCAAGCCAGAACACTTCCAGAAGTACAGAAAATCTTCAGAGCAGTAAAAATTGTACATCCAAAGCACAATCCATTGCTATTACCAAAACGATCTGTTGCAAATTGTTAATTATGTATTACCATAATTATTTAGCTGCTGCCTTCTTCTTCTTGCATATGGCGTGCACAGTCTAAAGTTGTCGGACAACTTGTTCTATTTGATTGTGCACGTCGGGTTGATTGCATTAATAGAAACAGGGTGGACCACATGAAGGTTGCAATCTCCCACCCCAGCTATCACATTAACAGCAGGCCTCTCACCCCCCAAAATCAGGGAGTTGTTTGTGACTTGGAAGGAAATAAAGTCCTATTAAATCCTGATATTCCAGTGCAATTATAGATGTTGACAATCATTAAAAATTAACGCTGGTTTTCTTTTTTTAACCCTCTTGTCTTTACCCCACACCTTTTATGCTGTAAACACCATGTCCAGAGTGATTCTTAAATCGTCAATGTTGAATGACTTAAAGTCCCTACTCTGTGTTGGATAATCCAGGCCAATTCAATGCACACACAGAGATATCAATCAAAGCTATCAGTTAGAAATTGGTGATGGTGCAATGTGATATTTTTTGCTGTGTAAATGTTGCTCTTCTTGCTGATAAGATGCATACTATTTCAGGGTGCTTTACACTTTGGACTTGACGTGATATTTGCTGGAAGTAATATCAATAATTGATATTACAATTGATTGATTGTGAGAATATCACTTATGCCTTAACGGATATCCAATTGCCATCCCACAAATTAAACTAGAAAACCAAATAAGAAAACCTTTAAAGGCACTGAAAAAGCAATTAACATGTATAAATTAAAATTTTGAGTAAACGTTAATTAATTAAAAGTTATCTTGATCGCTCACAGCCATTCCTATCCATTAAATTAATAACAAAATTATTTCTGTGCCAGATCTAACCTGATATCCGGATGGATTCCCCAGAGTAAATGTTGGGAGATAATGCATCGTTATTCTCCATCTCTGCACTGCATTAGAGTTACTGTAAGATCTGAGTACAGTTCGATTAGCGTAGGCAAACACCAAGTTCAGGGTTGTGCATTCATAGATTCAGAAATCCCAAACTTGTTGCAACTTATATATGGCATTTCTTTGGAATCCCAGAACTTTATTGAGCTTCTTAAATAAAGCAAATCTTGTAACTGGTAGTTTTTACTAGATGAGGAAATGATTATCTCATTGTTTTGTTGTAGTTTAGATATAGCAATGGAAACAAGCCTTTCAACCACCAGGTCCACGCTGTTCGTCGATTACCCTTTCACACTACTGCTACCTTATCCCACTTTTGCATCCACTCCCTACACACTAGGGCCAATTTACAAGGCCAATTAACCGACAAACCCGCATGTCTTTGGGATGTGGGCAAAAACCGGAACACCTGGAGGAAACCCTCGCAGTCACAGCAAGAACAGGGCAATTTCACGCAGACTGTTCCTGAGATCAGGATCAAACCCGAGTCTCTGGTACTGCACCACTGTGTTACTTTGACTGTTACTATATCCGATTCCAACAAAAGAAGTTCTCCCCAGATTATTTTCCCCTAAACTAAATACTTTGCATAAAGTAGACTTATTGTTGTTGTACGGAAATAATTAGTAATTCAGAAACATTGGTCTTGACCTGGACTCTCTCTGAAGCTTCCTCTTCTTATTTTCAATCTGATGCAAATTCTGAGATAGGTGCAGTGGGCAGAAACCCACCGTTAGACTGACCAATTGTTTCTCTGCTCATGTGGAATAATATGGGAAGTTAAAGTGCAAGCACCTAAAGTGAAGAACCAGTGAACCTGTGTCCCAACAATGTGTTGTACGGGGCAATGCAATAGTGAAGTCTCAATGCCTTGGTTAAAATTACATTCCCTCCATCTGAAGTGGAACATTTGTTCAAGTACGTTCATTGAATGCCATCTAGTGGTAAACTGAACTTCTCCAAATGTTGCAACAACTATCGATGTAATTTGCTCAATTCAAATGACATAGATATCAATGTATAAACACAGAGATCTGAGCTCAAAATCCAGGTCAGCATTTCTTTGCAGTATTGAAGAAATGCTATACTGCTGAATGTGCCATTTTCAGGCACGATGCTAATTTGGGAGTCTCCATGACTTATCGGGGGGATATTTTATTGAAGTGTATTTAAAAAAAGAGCAGAAGAATCATTGTACAATGATACTAGGCATGAATTCGCTGCCATACTTCCTAACATTGCAAGTGTGGCTACTCTTCAAATAAAGATTATGTCTTTGGCTGTAAGGAGCTTAGATGCATTCTAAGGAAATGAGAAATGCCATGTAAATGCATGTCTTTCCATTTTTCATTTACATTCACAGTAATTATTTTTGGGCATGCAGTGATTGCTACAACTGAATGAATTCTGAGTGAGCAGCTTTGCAAAACACCAGTGAAATGTATGGAGAAACATCTTACAGATTTTAAACAAAACTAAAAATACTTGTTTTTGCTTTTTTCTCTGAGGAAGGGTCTCAGACCTGAGGCATCACTCTGTTCATCAACTAGAGAGCAGTCCTGAACGAATATCTACCTGTGTAGGAAGAAACTGCAGATACTAATTGAAACAGAAGATAGACACAAAAAGCTGGAGTAACTCAACGGGTCAGACAGCATCTCTGGAGAGAAGGGATAGGTGACGTTTCGGGTCAAGACCCTTCTTCAGACCGATATTCAGGCATTTTAAATTAGAAGTAAAAGTATGAATTTTGATGAATGTTCAGCTGTGATGATTGAAGTTTTTTTTAACTGTTACACCAGCAGAGGGCATCAACTCCAAAAGTATCACCATTTTAAAATGAATTTTTCACACCGGCCAGAAGAAAATAGCAGATAGCTGTAATTCAAGAAAATACTTTCAAGTTAAAAATAAAACGTTCAGATTTAGACATATTTTGTTTTGGGACAGAATTGAAAAAGGCATAAAAATGTTATTGCTCAAGTGCTGAAAGTTATATGTACCCTCTTGACAAATATCACGTCAGTCCTATAGTTGGGACAAAAGTGCTTTATGCAATGAGGGCCTGATATATGGAGCACATTTTAATAAACCAGTAATTTCTACATCATTAACCGTGTAACTTCACAGCGAGATTGCAGCGTTGCAGAATCATACAAATTAATTTCTCCTTCCCAAGCTGTAACTATTTCTTCAAAGCCTCAATAAAAAGGTCTTTCTGAAATTCTTCCTTAAATCTCCACATTTTGGAAGCAGCCTCACCTCCTCAGTTTCACAGCCAATCTGCAACATGCCAATGAGCGATAGACTGCCATCCCCCAATTGTTAATTTGGTGGTGATTGCCCTATGAGTAGGCAAGATTATCCCTTCAAATGCCAACATTGGGAATGCATCAATACAGAATACTGCACGGTAATCTGAGTGCCAATTTGTGTCACACACCAGTTCCAATGTAAAACAAATTGGGGTATACTGGCAGATTAATGCCAGTGTCCTCACTAGGCCTGGGGCCACTTGGCATTAGTTAATTAGTTAATGCGTTCAATATAACATTATTGATATTGGTGTCACATTGTACGCATGACAATTTGTGTACAATATTGTAACTGCAGCTCATAGCTCGTATAATATTTCCACTGTGGAAAGGTTTTGTTTGCATACAATCCAACCTATTCAGATTAATTTTTTACCCAATCAGATAACACAATACATGCACTTCCTGGCTTATGTAAGGGTTGCATTCCGTAACCCCTTATCCAAGTCAGATTTTACGTGTCGGAATCACCATTCCCATCCTCTGCCAAATATAATTCACTGAGAGTATTAACTGTCTCAGCGATGCCCAGCTGCGCCTGGGGCACTTTCTGCAGCGTGTGGCATTCTGGGTAAGCACTGCCACCATTGCCGGCTTGTTTCCGAAGTAAACTTGAAATTACAAACTGCCTTAGTAGGGAATTATTTATGCAAGTGCAAGTTTAAGTAAGGCTATTGCGTAATTGGGGGAGCGCCTGTACATCAAACTTGTCAAATTTTAAAATTCATCATGGAAATTGCACCTGATCACAAAAAACCTTCAATTTTCTTCATGTCTGTTAACACGCAAGCTCAGCATGTCAAAGCTGATATTCGCTAAGTAAGTGGGATTAGTTCAAAGAATCCCTCTACACTACTCCAATATTCAATAAGATAACAACTGATCCATAGCCTAATTCCACTTATGTACCTCAGCTGCTTCTCAAAGAGTTAGCAGAAATTACCATTTCATTTTTCAAATGACTATGCTGGTGTTGACTACATTTTGAGGGATAATTGTGATGTTTGTGTGCAAGACACTTTCCCAGCCTCACTGAATGGGTGGCCTCAGACTTTTATTGTCCCCTTTCCTATTCTCTCTATCAATTCATATTTTTAAATCTATATCGACACTATCCACTCAAAATCCTAAAGGCTTTATTTAATCAAATCTCTCTCAATCTTTATTTATTGAGGAATACAAGCTTGCGTAATCTTTCTTCGTTACTTAACCGTAAGTGTCCTCCTACATTCTGGTGAATCTGCATTTCCTCCAAGGCTAATTTATCCTTTCTAAGCTGCTGTTGGTTTTACTCAATTATTTTTTATGGCTGTGGTAAAATTCATTTTACTGGCATACAAGATTATTTCCTTGTATTTTAAGAGACATTTATCTTAACATTTAACCATAAAAGGTCAATGCTGGTGTTGAAAGATCTCAGAATATTAATTTTAAATTCTACGTTGTCACATAGTATCATTTCCAGTTTGCAGATTCTGAAAAATTGTTCTTCACTGCTTCAGTCTATTACCAAAACAGGTATAACCAGATAATTCATATTTAATCAGTTGGAACTGGGACCTTCTCTTATCACAGCACAGCCATTGGCGCCTGAATGCTGATAAATCAAGAGGAACCATTAGAAAGCAATGTTGCCTCAGAACATGTTGTCTTCTGCCAAGCGTGACTTTGGCTCACTTCCCATCCCGTTTCGCACTCTAGAGCTGTTGCTTATCGAAGCAGATAATTAAAAGACAAGCTGTAAATATTTTAAATAATGCTCCACCATGTTTTTAGTAAGCTTGTGTAAGTTGACAACTAGATTGCACATTAAGAGTGGGAAAGATTCTCAAAGAACTGCAGCGTAATCAGAGTCCTAAGATAATCTATTGATTTTGTTTTACACTATTAATGCTGGCTGCGCTTGTCGCCTCATGTTTAATTCATTCTACTTCCTACCTCTCTCTGTAGGTGACAATGTTCTGGATGATTAGTTATGCGGTTACAGCAGGCTGTCTTTATTTTTTAACTGCAGAGGGTAAAAATGATGAGTGCTAGAAATCTCAAAAAATATATCCGAAGCTTTTGTAAACAGACTGGCTCTGAAAGGGAAATTCAAAATTCAGGTTTCAACCGGGTGCTAATCATGTATGATTTTCTGCATTAAAGCTTGATCAGATTCTGGATTCAAATGGGTCCCGATTAAGGCGTTGCTCGTACACTGATGCTCCAACTGGAATGCAATCAGACTTTCCTCTTTGCAAATGCTGATGATATTATGCATTTTCAGAATGTTCGGTTTTTATTTGATAGATTTGTTGTCAGCTTTGTTAACTGATTAGAAATTGTTGTCCCTGGAGAATTACTTTGTAAACATTGTGGGATTGAAATGATTTTGGATATTAGTTACAGGTTATATCTATTACAGATTATATTATAAATCATGTAAATTATGAATTACTGTCATTATAGGATTGTACAGTTGATTTTGTTTTGACTCCCAAGTTGCCTAACATGTGCCATTTTCTATCTACTACTGAAATACATAGACACCATTGTTGGTTTTGCCATCTTTGATTGGGATTACAGATGTGAGATTCACCAGTACAGGGTGGTGTGAGCTGGATCCATTACACATGCTGGTTTATACCAAAGAAAGACACAAAATGCTGGGTTAACTCAGCGGGTCAGGCAGCATCTCTGGAGAACATGCATAGGTGACATTTTGGGTCGGGATTCTTCTTCAGATTACTTAGTTTTCTGAAAATAAAAGTGTGAGTTACTTTGTTTTCCTTCTCGCTGTGGAAATGTAAGGGACCTCCATTTAGTTCATCTCAATATTACCAAAGCATTAGTGGGTATAAATTCCAAAACTGTTTTTTCAAGTAGATTGGTGCTCCCGCTCCTTCAAGAGGTGAATTATTAAAATGGGCATTGGAACTGTATGCTTAGATTCAGTTCCATCATACTCTAAAAAACAATTGGGAGAAAGGATGGAATGCTTCCCACCAGGAATTTTATGAATGAATCAAATCTCTCTCAGAATTGCTCTCTCCTCTCACCAACCATTTTGCAGAACGGCACTAGCAGAGACTACGAGCAAGATAGTATGTGGCATGGCACTGCCTGTTGCGCGGGAACAAGATATAAATGTATATAATAAAATTGCATTAGCCCAGTTTTATCTTGTTGGTTGACATGCTTTTACAAGAAAGACATTTAGTTATCTCAAATTAAGCTTGTTCCTCTATGACTGAACAGTTAACTTGAGCAGGTCCATATAGAAACATAGAAAAATAGGTAGGCCACTTGGCCCTTCGAGCCAGCACCACCATTCAATATGATCATGTTTGATCATCTAAAATCAGTACCCCGTTCATACTTTTTCCCCATATCCTTCAATTCCTTTAGCCAGAAGAACTAAATCTAACTCTCTCTTGAAAACATTGACATTTATTGGCATTAGGATACGTGCATCCTTCCGAAGTAATCCCTTTGGATCAAGAACAACTTGCTTCCATTCCAGTTCTGCAGGTTTACAGATGCTGATGAGGCCATTGTAGGATCCACAGACACAGTGGGTCAGGTTAGAAAGTGTTCCTGCTGGATTTCTGCCTGTTCAAAATGAAGCGTTCCTTCTCTATTTTGAACAGTTATGAGCAAGGGAATACCATGAATGGTTTGGGATATTGCACTTGTTTAAGGAGGCTTTGAGAATAGCTTTGGTTTAACTTCCAGATAACCCTTTGCCTTGACTGTGCACAAGTAGAGAGGTTGATTGTGGGCAAACGCTGGCCTTCCCATCTGATCCAACTGGGTGTAATTAGGGCCTCAATGTAGGGGCCATTAACCTGGAAGAGAACACTGCCATTGCTTTACTTATCCTTCTATTTGGAAGATTTCACAGATACAATTTGGATGGTATTTCTGCTGTCTGCTGTGGACATGCGAGAGAATAGGTTACTGGAAAATTAGCAAAGGAAATGGTGCTGATGGGATTTCAATGCAAGAACTCAGCATAGATCTAATGGGATGAATGGCCTCTTCCTGTGTCATAATCAACACAACGTTGAGTGGAATTCACTGCTCCATGATACACCAGGAATATTGTGCCAGGTCTTAGTTCTCGACAGTGACATTGTGAAGTAACAAGGAACATTTCACGTTCAAGGGTTGTGGTTAATTGGCCTTAGAAACATTGATGCCCGAGAACGTTTCTGCTCTTCCATTTAATCCTAGAGTGATCTTAACTCCTTTGTTCCATTAATAACTCAGTGGGTCAAACAGCATGGGTCCGAAGCAAAATTATGCCTATCCATGTTCTCCAGAGATGGTGCTTGACCCATTGAGTTACTCAACACTTTGTGAATTTATTTGGATATATAAGGAAGTTGTTGATCTAGGTTGGTTATCCAGTATTTCAAAAATATTGTAAAAGTCCAATCATAGAGCTAATTTTCTATTCATTCTTAGACTTGACACTTTCGTAAATATTTGGTTTCACAAAGCCAATTATACATTGACTGCAAAGATAAACACCCAAGCAGTAACAATCCTCAAGTTTTAAATGAATTGAAGTTAATAAGAAGTTAGGAGTTTTGGTCGATGTCCGTATATACATAATAACCATTAACACAGGTAGGATGCCATTTATTTTTAAGATTGGACCTATTGCCAAGGACAATGGTTCTTTAAACACCTCATAAATAAATCTTCATGTCTGAGCCAAATTAATGTTCAAGGTGGAGGATAACACAAGCTAGCCTCACCTTGTCCTCAATCCGAGCTCACAGTTGCATCGTTCCAGCCTTGGACAACTAAGATCAGGCATTCGTCGTATTTTTGCTTTCGTTCTGTTGCTGGACTGATCCAATGGATGGTGAAAACGTCTCTTGCACCTGGTTTGGTGATCGGACCCGAGCCTTCCGCTTGGTCTTGCCTATTAGGCTGCCTGCTGGCGACTTTTGCGGAGCTCCGGAAAATAAAAGGCTCAACTACAACTTCCAACAACTTACCTGGATCAGAAAAACGGCAGAAATCGGTGCCGTTTCGGACAAGCTGCTTGAGCACCTCAAGGCTCTCGCAATTTCGCGAACTCCCGCAGCTGCGGGAACCCTGGACTTAAACTTTCCCACGCTGGCTGTGGAACTCCCGACCCGACTGTGGATCACAGGTACTGTACCTTGAAACGCCGGGATGACCCCCAGAGCCGACGGGCTGGATCTCCCAGCAACAACGGAGCTGCAGTTGCCGACTTTGAGGGAACCCCCGTTCGTTACGGAGCTGGAGCTGCCGTCTGTGAGGGAATCCCCGTTCCAGCGCAGGTCCACAGAAACAGCAGGTACAGCAAGTACAGTACCTGGAAACAAAGGGGAAGCCTCCATTGTGTCCGGAAACGTGGCCGTCGGGCAGGACTTCAGGTCAGAATGAAGCGCAGGGGCCTTCGGCCCCCTCTCCCAACTATCCTACTGGCCAACGTACAGTCCCTTGAAAACAAAGTGGAGGACTTAAGGGCAAGACTGCTTTATCAAAGGGAGCTGAGGGAATGCTCTGTGTTCTGTTTCACAGAGACATGGCTCACCCCCAGCTCCCCAGACTCAGCGGTCCAGCCTGAAGGGTTCTCCATCCACCGCATGGACCGTACCCTGGCATCTGGGAAAGGGAGAGGAGGGGGCGTCTGCCTCATGGTCAACTCTGCGTGGTGTTCCGACGTGGCAGTCCTGTCCAACTCCTGCTCTCCACACCTCGAACATCTGGCGGTGAAGTGCCGTCCCTTCTACCTCCCGAGAGAATTCACCTCCGTTATCCTGACCGCGGTCTACATCCCACCCCAGGCAGACGTCCGTCTGGCACTGGAGGAGCTGCACGCCGTGGTCAACAAACACCAGACGTCTTACCCCGAGGCATTTACCACCATTGCTGGGGACTTCAATAAGGCGAACCTCAAGAAATCACTCCCCAACTTCCACCAACATGTCTCCTGCTGCACCAGAGGACCTAACACCCTCGACCACTGCTACACCACCATCAAGAATGCCTATCGTTCTATCCCTCGCCCTCACTTCGGTAAGTCCGACCATACCGCGGTGCTGCTTCTTCCTGCCTACAGGCAGCAATTGAAGAGCGCACCCCCAGAAGTGAGGACAGCACAGAGCTGGTCGGGGGGGGGCAGAAGAACAACTCCAGGACTGTTTGGAGTCTGTAGACTGGGCAATGTTCAAGGACTCGGCAACGGACTTGAACGAATATGCCACAGTCGTTACAGACTTCATAAAGAAATGTGTGGAGGACTGCATCCCTACAAAAACCTTCCGAGTGTTTCCCAATCAGAAACCTTGGATGAACTTTGAGATCCGCACTCTCCTGAAGTCCAGACACAGGGCATTCACATCCAACGATACAGTGGCCTACATGAAGTCCAGATATGACCTTGGTAAGGCCATCAAAAAGGCCAAAAGGGACTTCTGCTCCAAACTGGAGGATGAGACAGATGTTCGGCAGCTGTGGCAGGGTCTGAATGCAATCACCTCCTACAAGGCAAAACCAGGAGGCAGCTCGAATGCCGGTGTAACATCACTCCCTGACGAGCTCAATGCGTTTTACGCACGCTTTGACAGGGAGAATACTGATGTGCCTTCCCGATCCCCCATTCGCTGTGATGGCATTTCAGTCTCAGTCACAGAGGCCGATGTCAGGAAATCCTTCAGAGGGGTGAACCCCCGAAAAGCACCTGGACCTGATGGTATACCCGGCCGTGTTCTAAAAACCTGTGCGGACCAACTGGCGGGAGTTTTTACGGACATTTTCAACCTCTCACTTCTGAGGTCTGAGGTCCCCACCTGCTTCAAAAGGGCATCAATTATACCGGTGCCCAAGAAGAGTAAGGTGACGTGCCTCAATGACTATCGACCAGTGGCACTAACGCCGGTGGTGATGAAGTGCTTTGAGAGGTTGATCATGGAGCAAATCAACTCCTACATCGACAAAAACCTGGACCCACTGCAGTTCGCATACCGCCACAACAGATCAACGGTGGATGCGATCTCGCTGGCCCTCCACTCCGCACTGGACCACTTGGACAATAAAAACTCATATGTCAGGCTGTTATTCATTGATTACAGCTCGGCATTTAACACAATCATCCCCTCCAAACTGGTTACCAAACTCGCAGAACTGGGTCTCTGCACATCCCTCTGCAACTGGATCCTCGACTTCCTCGTCCACAGACCACAGTCTGTTCGTATTGGTGGAAATGTGTCAGCCTCAATAACAATCAGCACAGGAGCACCTCAAGGATGCGTGCTCAGCCCCCTGCTGTACTCACTCTATACCCATGACTGCGTAGCGAACCACAGTGCGAACTCCATCATCAAGTTCGCTGACGACACCACTATTGTGGGGCGTATCACTGATGGGGATGAGTCAGAGTACAGAAGAGAGATCGAGCAACTGTCCATATGGTGCCAGCGCAATAACCTGGCCCTGAACACCAGCAAAACCAAGGAACTGATTGTGGACTTTGGAAGGAGTAGGAGGGGGACCCACAGCCCCATTTATATCAACGGGTCGATGGTTGAAAGGGTCAAGAACTTCAAATTCCTGGGGGTGCACATCTCTGAAGATCTTTCCTGGTCCGAGAACACGAACGCAATTATCAAAAAAGCTCATCAGCGCCTCTACTTCCTGAGAAGATTACGGAGAGTCGGACTGTCAAGGAAGACTCTCTCTAACTTCTACAGGTGCACAGTCGAGAGCATGCTGACCGGTTGCATCGTGGCTTGGTTCGGAAATTTGAGCGCCCTGGAGAGGAAAAGATTACAAAAAGTAGTAAACACTGCCCAGTCCATCATCGGCTCTGACCTTCCTTCCATCGAGGGGATTTATCGCAGTCGCTGCCTCAAAAAGGCTGGCAGTATCATCAAAGACCCACACCATCCTGGCCACACACTCATCTCCCTGCTACCTTCAGGTAGAAGGTACAGGAGCCTGAAGACTGCAACAACCAGGTTCAGGAATAGCTACTTCCCCTCAGCCATCAGGTTATTAAACCTGGCTCGGACAAAACTCTGATTATTAGCAACCACTTTCTGTTATTTGCACTACCAGTTTATTTATTCATGTGTGTATATATTTATATCATGGTATATGGACACATTTATCTGTTTTGTAGTAAATGCCTACTATTTTCTGTGTGCTTAAGCAAAGCAAGAATTTCATTGTCCTATACAGGGACACATGACAATAAACTCACTTGAACTTGAACTTGAACTGCTTACACATTGACTTCTGAATTAAGTTGCCGGACCAGGGCAAGTTTATGGCTGCAAGTGGAATTAATTATCGGATTAAGCACGTCGCACCACTCCTAGCACATCCACAGCCACACACCAGACGACGGCACGTCCAAAACACATTGATCATGTATTGTCTTTCCGCTGGCTGGTTAGCATGCAAATAAAGCTTTTAAATAAATAAAACTGTACCTCGGCATACGTGCCAATAAACTAAACTGAAACTGCTCACAGCAACTCAACGCGTGTGTGTGTGTGTGTGTGTGTGTGTGTGCACGCGTGTGTGCGTGTGTGCGCATATACACACCACAAGCATGTAAAAAAACACACATATAGAGCATCGTGCCACAGAGACACAGTGCCCCAGACCACATATGCACGAAATACAATAACACTGAGAGCACCTAAAAACGGAAGACCCGTTTCTTTCCTGTAGATCATCATATACCACCGTTGCCTCTGCACCAGGTCTTTACCTTCCACCCAGTTCCTGGTGCTCGACTCAGCTCGTCTGAACCAGATTCCCAGCACCTTGGGATCATCGGTCGGCTCTTTTGTTCCCAAAGAACAAGGCCTCAACCTCACTGCACATTAATCCGTGGATTGACAGTGAAACAATCAGAAGCCAATGCTTGCTAATTTACTCACATGCTGGCAAAGAGCAACTAAAAGGTTTACAGTGACCTACATCTTCAACATTGACAGCAACACCTTTTATTGTTATTGGCAGGTCAGCCATACCATAAATCAATCCTTGTGATTTTATTTCCCCTTGCATTATCCATGGCGAATATCCGATGCTTATTTTCTAACCGTCTCAAAAGTAATTTCAACTCGTCTTCTGAT
Source organism: Amblyraja radiata (assembly GCF_010909765.2). Taxonomy (NCBI): domain Eukaryota; kingdom Metazoa; phylum Chordata; class Chondrichthyes; order Rajiformes; family Rajidae; genus Amblyraja; species Amblyraja radiata. The sequence continues at coordinate 9,838,109 of NC_045979.1, read as the reverse complement.
TGATGCGTCTGACTGCTTGAAGCAGACTTGATGAGGTTCTCCTTAACTGATCTATTAAAAAACTACTAATACAGCCCATTTTCTTGCTTTGAGCCTCTAGAGACCACAGACCTTCACTCTGAACCCATCTCACCATCAGTTTGCTTGCTCTCGTATGCACGCTATAACTCAAGCAGATTTACTGGAAATCTTTGATCTTTCTGTGTGCAATGTACCAAGATTTATTCCCTATTAAGTATCAGATCATAAATACAGTCGATAACAAGGATGAAACTTTATCATGATTACCTCATATGAGTCAAACACGCCGGTCATAGTATAAAATACGATACAGTAGCACTTAAACTTTCAGCAACTTAATTCTGTGCGATTTGCAGCTAGTGGTTGGTATTATTTGTCAATTTTTCAAATACCAGTTGTTGTACCAGGGAGGGGCAAGTGCTCGGTAAAAACAGACTTGAAGCTGGGGCAACAGTAACATCAGAAGATGGGGGAGGTGGAAGGATGGGGCATTGGAGCTTCATGCAACATATGGAGGTGGGACATTAGAGGGTCATGTAGCATTTGGAGATGGGACTTTGGAGATAAACACAAAATGTTGGAGTAGCGGGAGAAAAGAAATAGGTGATGTTTCAGGTCAAGACCCTTCTTCAGACAGATGGAAGATCGGAGGGTTGTGCAATGTTGGGAGGTGGGTTTTGAATAAAACTGAAAAGATATAGTACGTAAATAGGCCCTTCAGCCCACCAGGTCCGTGCCGACCATTGATCATCCGCTCAAACCATGCTCTGCTTTTGCATCCACTGCCGTACACACTAAGGACAATTTACAGAGGCTAATGAAGCGACAAACCCACACGTCCTTGGGATTTGGGAGGACACTGGAGCACCTGGAGGAAGCCAACATGGTCACAGGGAGAACATGCAAATTCCACACTGAGAGCAGCCGAGGTCAGGATCGAACCTGCATTTTGTGCAGCATTAGGAAATCCCTAGGTCAGTGCAGCTTCAGCAACACTCAAGAAACTCGACACCATACAAGACATAACAGTCCACCTGAGAGACACCCTAATCACCATCATTCACTCACTCCACCATTGAGGTGCAGTAAAAGCAATTTGTACCATCTATAGGAGGCAGTGCAGCAACTCACCCAGACCCCTGAGACAGCATATTCCAAACCCATGGCCCCCACCAGCTAGAAAGATAAGGACAGCAACAGTATAGATACACCACCACCTGGAATTTGCCCTTAATGGCAGTAGCGTAGCTGGTAGAGCTGCTGCCTCATAAGGTCAAAGACCTGGGTTTGATCCTGACCTTGGGTGCTGTCTGTGTGGAGTTTGCCGGTTCTCCCTGTGACTTCACGGTTTTCTCCTGGGTGCTCCGGTGTCCTTTCACATCCCAAATGTGTGCAGGTTTATAGGTTAATTTACCTCTGTAAAAATTCCCCCTTGTGTATTGGGATTGGATGTGAAAGTGGTATAACATAGAACTAGTTTGAACAAGTGATCGACGATCAGTGTAGACTCGATGGGCCGTAGGGCCTGTTTCCATGCTGTATTTTTAAATTGAACTAAACTAATGCATTACTTACTTGGAAATAGATCGTCATTCCTTCATCGTCGCTTGGTCAAGATCCCAGAATTCTCTCCCTAACAACATTGAGGCTATATCCACAGCTCAAGGAACATAGAAAAATAGATGCCGAAGCAGGCCCTTCGGCTCTTCGAGCTAGCAACACCATTCAATATGAGCATGGCTGATCAATACTGGAAGTCTTTGATCTTTCTGTGTGCAATGTACCAAGATTTATTCTCTATTAAGTATCAGATCATAAATACAAATTTTCCCCATATCCCTTGATTCCTTTAGCCCCAGGAGCTAAATCTAACTCTCTCTTGAAAACATATCCACTGAATTGGCCTCCACTGCCTTCTGTGGCAGAGAATTCCACAAATTCACAACTCACTGGGTGAAGAAGTTTTTCTTCATCTCAGTCCTAAATGGCCTACCCCTTATTCTTAAACTGTGGCCCTGGTTCTGGACTGTGAATGGCCTTGCCTAGAATAAAATAATTTAGTGCAAATGATATCAAGTTGTGCTATGCACATGAAAAGCTGGAGGAACTCAGTGGGACAGGCAGCATCTCTGGAGAGAAGGAATGGCTGATGTTTCGGGTCGAGACCCTTCTCACACCCGACCCTGGTCTCGATCAGAAACGTCACCCATTCCTTCTCTCCAGAGTTACTACCTGAGCCTTTTGTGTTTATCTTCGATTTGAACCAGCACCTGCAGTTCCTTCCTACACACTGTGCCATGCACATGACTGAATACACCACGTGGACAGTGACCTCTGCTTGAGTGTATCACATGCCCAATGCACTTCAACCAAATCAATGAGCGATCACAGGAGTAGATCTCACACGGTACTCAGTTTGTTTTTTTACGGTAAGTGGCACACAAAAATGGTAGGCCATGCAGAAGAATTTCCAGTCCAGTGAAAGTTAATAGCATGTTCAAAAGTAAAGTGCATCAATATTCAGTTTAATCCTGTATTCCCTGACTGACACACAAACACACACATTCTTCAACAGGTCAAGCAATTCACCTTGAAGTGCTAACCAAAGGTGATTGTTAGCTTAAGGCTGAGTTTAGATGACTCAGGACAGACAAGTGACAAAGTGGAGGCCTGACAGACTGATTGAACAGTCTTCTTCACAGAGGACCTTTTCCAAGTGACCTGTTTGTTGAAGGCATCTATGTTAATGGAAGTGCTCCATCAGCCAAGATCAGAATATAATTATCTTTAAGAGCATCAGTGAGGGACTGCCTAGAAACCCATTGCATAAGGTTGACGAGACCATTTAAAAAAAGACACAGAACATTGGAATAGCTCAGCACAGCATCTCCGGAAAACATGGATGAATCCTGGCCATTTTAACTGCATCAGACTAAAGTCAGTTTAGGATGTCGGAGGCACAAGAAACTGCAGATACTGGAATCTTGAGCAAAGCACAATGTGCTGGAGGAATTCAGTCCATCAAACATATCTGGGGTCCGAATGGACCGGTGATATTGAGTCTGAAGAAGGATCACGACCCTAAATGTCACCTGTCCAGTCCTTCCTCAATTGCTGCCTGACCAGCTGGGTTCCTCCAAAACCTTATGTTTTGCTCATTTCAGCATGTTGCCAGTCATGCATCAATAATCTTGTGATATGTATGCATTTGATTTCTGTAGAAGTGAGTGCACAGTTGTACTATAGGAGAGGAACATTCTCCTAACAATTCAACTGAGCTGCAAGGCTCTAAAAGCATTTAGACAGCAAGCAGGGTTGAAAGGATCAAATGTAATATTAAGGGAAAGATTAGTTACGACAAATGTCGGTCCCTTGAAGACAAAAACAGGTGAATTTATTAAGGGGAACAAGGAAATGGCAGACGAGTTGAACATGGTGAAGAGTTACTGGATCAGTTCCTGTGGATTGGAGGGTAGCTAATGTTATCCCACATTTTAAGAAAGGAGGGAGAGAGAAAGCAGGGAATTATAGACCAGTTAGCCTGACATCGGTGGTGGGGAAGATGCTGGAGTCAATTATTAAAGGTGTAATAGCAGCGCATTTGGATAGCAATAACAGGATTGGTCCAAGTCAGCATGGATTTACGAAGGGCAAATCTTGCTTGATATCCTCTGGAATTTTTTGAAGATGTAACAAGTAAAATGGATAAGGGAGAGCCAGTGGATGTAGTGCACATGGACTTTCAGAAAGCCTTTGATAAGGTCCTACACAGGAGATTAGTGGGCAAAATTAGAGCACATGGTATTGGGGGTAGTGTATTGACATGGATAGAAAATTGGTTGGCAGACAGGGAAAAAAAGAATAGGAATTAACAGGTCCCTTTCAGAATGGCAGGTAGTGACAGGTGGAGTGCCGCAAGGTTCGGTGCTGCGACTGCAGCTATTTACAATATACATCAATGATTTAGATGAAGGAATTAAAAGTAACATTAGCAAATTTGCAGATGACACCAAGCTGGGTGACAGTGTGAACTGTGAGGAGGATGCTATGAGGATGCAGGGTGACTTGGATAGGTTGGGTGAGTGGGCCGAAGCTTGGCAGATGCAGTATAATGTGGATAAATGTGAGGTTATCCTCTTTGGTGGCAAGAACAAGAAGGCAGATTATTATCTGAATGACGAGCACCAGACCTTAATAACACACACAATTTCTGGTTTTATTACTTCCGGCTCTCTGCCCTCTAAAGCCTCCAAACTTATCGCTCCTCAGCCCCGCTCAGCCCGATGTTATCTTCTCCCCAAAATCCGCAAACAGAACTGTCCTGGCAGACCCATTGTTTCTGTTTGTGCATGTCCCACCAAATTAATTTCCCCATACCTCGACTCTACCCCCCCTATCTATGTCCAATACACCTCACACACGCTTCGTCTCTTCAATGACTTCCGTTTTCCAGCCCCCCACTCCCTCATCTTTACCATGGATGTCCAGCCACGCTACACCTCCATCCCCCACCAGGAAGGTCTCCATTTCTTCCTCGACCTCAGAACCAGCCAATTTCCATCTGCTAATACTCTCCTCCGCCGAGCAGAGCTGGTCCTGACCCTCAACGATTTCTCTTTCGACTCCTCCCACTTCTTCCAAGTCCAAGGCGTAGCAATGGGTACTCGCATAGGCCCCAGCTATGCCTGCCTCTTTGTTGGGTACGTCGAGCAATCACTGTTCTAGACGTACTCTGGCCCTATCCCCGAACTCTATCTCTGCTACATTGACGACTGCATCGGTGCTGCCTCCTGCACCCATGTATAACTCACTGACCTCATCATCTTCATGACTAATTTCCATTCTGCACCCAAATTCACTTGAACCATCTCCGACCTCCCTATCGTTTCTGGATCTCACCATCTCCATCACAGGAGACAGACTATTGACCAACATCTACTACAAACCTACTGACTCCCATAGCTGTCTAGACTACACTTCTTCCCACCCTGCATCCTGTAGAGACTCTAACCCCTACTCCCAATTCCTCCGTCTACGCCGCATCTGTGCCCCGGATGAGGATTTCCATACTAGATCATCGGAGATGTCCTCATTCTTTAGGAAACGGGGGTTCCCCTCTTCCATTATAGATGAGGCTCTCACTAGGGTCTCCTCGATATCCCACATCTTCGCTCTTGCTCCCCCTTCCCCCTTGTCCTCACCTTCCACCCCACCAGCCATCACATACAGCGTATAATCCTCCAACACTTTTGCCACCTCCAACAGGATCCCACCACTGGCCACATCTTCCTATCTCCATCCCTTTCTGCTTTCCGCAGAGGCTGTTCCCTCCGCAACTCCATGGTCAGCCCGTCCCTTCCCACCCAAACCACCCCCTCCCCAGGTACTTTCCCTTGCAACCGCAGGAGATGCAACACCTGTCCCTTCACCTCCTCCCTCGACTCCATCCAAGGACCCCGACAGTCTTTTCAGGTGAGGCAGAGGTTCACTTGCACCTCCTCCAACCTCATGTACTGTATCCTCTGCTCCAGGTGTCAACGTCTGTACATCAGCGAGACCAAGAGCAGGCTTCAAGTAGCCCTTGCTTTCCCTCTCTCTCCATCCCCTTCCCCATCCAAGTTCTCCCACCAGTCTCACTGTCTCCGACTACATTCTATCTCTGTCCCGCCCACTCCCCTGACATCAGTCTGCAGAAGGGTCTCGACCCGAAAAGTCACCCATTCATTCTCTCCAGAGATGCTGCCTGTCCCGCTGAGTTACTCCAGCATTTTGTACCTACCTATTATCTGAATGGTGTCATATTAGGAAAAGGGGAAGTGCAATGAGACCTGGGTGTCCTTGTACATCAGTCACTGAAAGTAAGCATGCGGGTACAGCAGGCAGTGAAGAAAGCTAATGGCATGTTGACCTTCATGATGAAAGGATTTGAGTATAGGGTAGAGGTTCTTCTGCAGTTGTACATGACCCTGGTGAGACCACACCTTGAGTATTGTGTACAGTTTAGGTCTCCTAATTTGAGGAAGGATATTCTTGCTATTGAGGGTGTGCAGCGTAGGTTCATGAGGTTAATTCCCAGGATGTTAGGACTGTCATATGATGAAAGAATGGATCGACTGGGATTGTATTTACTAAGGGATTGGACACGCTAGATTCAGGTAACATGTTCCCGATGTTGGGAGAGTCCAGAACCAGGGGCCACAGTTTAAGAATAAGGTGTAGGCCATTTAGAACTGAGATGAGGAGAAACTCTTTCACCCAGAGAGTTGTGAATTTGTGGAATTCTCTGCCTCAGAAAGCAGTGGAGGCCGATTCGCTGGATGCATTCAAAAGGGAGTTAGATAGAGCTCTTAGGGCTAGCGGAATCAAGGGATGTGGGGATAAGGCAGGAATGGGGTACTGATTGTGCATGATCAGCCATGATCACATTGAATTGCAGTGCTGGCTCGAAGGGCCAAATGGCCTACTTATGCGCCTGTTTTCTATGTATCTATGTAAAACGCCAGTAATTAAATAGTGGAGGATTTGTTTCAGTTTAGTGGAAATGCATTTTAAAAACGATCCCCAAGATGAGGATAGACAAAGTTATTTGGCACTCTCTGTAGAAAGACCAAGTGGAGGTGCCGAGTGACTCCAGCTGTCGAAAAGAGCTTTGCCTCGAGTCTTTTCACTACTTTACAGCTGCCTATCATTGTCTGTATACACAAATCTGTGTCACTTTTTTGAGAGACTGAATAACCTTGAGTGGGAAGGGGGTGACTTTGGATATTATTAGGATGGGATAGCGCAATTTGGAGCCTGTGAAATCAAGCAGCAAGGTGCCAATAGTTTAAAAACTGGAGAAATGGAACGAGGAACATTTTGGTGTCCAATTCATCATCTATGCAGCTTGAATCTAAAAGTTACTGGAGATTAATTGATTGAGGCCGATTCCACAAGAAGACAGATTGCTTGCCATTTGAAATATTCTTATTCTATTCTGTTTAAGTTTATTCATCATCGTCAATAACCTCAATGAATTGCAATGCAGTACTCATGCTGATGTTAGAAGTTTGATTTGCAGCAGGCGTATTTGCTCCAAACAGAAGCACATCTGTTGTTGACTACACACAGAGTCGGAGCGACTAGATATTTATTAATGTCGAAGTAACAGGGGGGTACAGGAGAATACTGGAGGATGCAGGAAAGTTCTCATGGCACGATCATTGACTGGAACATTAATTGTTTCTCTTTTCACAGATGCTGCCTGACTTACTATGTGCAGCATTTTCCACATTATTTCAGATTCACAGTTTTGCGCAATCACACGTATCTGTCCACAGCTAAATAATTCATTGCTAGATCTCTTCTTCTTCTTGTGTATGGTGTGCACAGCCTAAAGTTGTAGGACAACTTGTTCTATTTGATCTTATTTGATTGATTGCTAGATGGAAAAGTATCTGCATCAAAAACAAAGTAATCTGATCACCCCAGCAGTTTTGCATATCAGTTACCTGTATACCATTCATTCAATCGACAAGGTAACACACATGGAGCACTCATTAGTACCTCTCCTCAGTTTGATCTCAGGATTTTACGTATTAAATGGTAAAGGTTGCATACATCAGATGAATAAATAAAACAGAATCCATGAAAGGCGCAATACTTGGCTGGAATGAATACTTAAATCTATTCAGATATCAAGCTCGAAAAGGTAGCAAGTTACAACGACTAAATATTCACTTCCCCGAAAACATCTGTTCTATCAAACCTAACTCCTGGGCTCACGGATCATGGAATTTACTAATGCAATTGATGTCAGCAAAAAAACAAAATGGATAACTAATGATCTTGGTTCCACTCCTGTTTCATCAATTATTACTTTCTTAAATGGTTCTCCTGTACGAGTAGCATCTTTGGGATGAGAATTCACTCAAAACTGTAAAGATCAAATTTAATCATTCAGCGCTAAAGACCTCCCAGAGTTGTGCAGAAGTAACAAGTAATATGCACGAAACCTCGTTTATAGCATCAAGGCTCTCAGGTAATGGCTTAGTTGAAATCTTCAAGGAGTAATGCATTCTCGAGAAGAGATTTCTGCAGAATGATAGAAGATTGAATTTGGAATTATCAACATTAAATCAGAAATTCATCTTCTCTGATAATGTAAAGTTAATTATCTGACTTGGAGGAGGAGACCACGAATCCCCAATGTTTTAGTTCTTTGACCATGGACATATTAACCCATTAATGAGCTCCTGTACATCCATATTTATTAAGTTAAAATGTGATGTAACTCATAAAAGGATAATGCATTATTGAATATTCTTTAAGGTACACAAAATTGCTGGGGAAACTCAGCGGGTGCAGCAGCATCTATGGAGCGAAGGAAATAGGCGACGTTTCGGGCCGAAACGTCGCCTATTTCCTTCGCTCCATAGATGCTGCTGCACCCGCTGAGTTTCCCAAGCAATTTTGTGTACCTTCGATATTCCAGCATCTGTAGTTCCCTTTTGAACACATTGAATATTCTTTGCTCATTTGCTGTTCAATAGAAATAATAGTCTATTAATAATAGTCTATGACGTCATTGCTCATCAGCAACAGACGTGCAGTATGGATGAACATATAACCAATGGTCCAAGAGTCCAATGGTCTTCATGCAATGTGTGCACCTTACCAGCTGGACAGCCTCAGCCAGCCAAAGTTCACAAATAAAACCAATAAACTTAAGATACTAGAATTCTGAAACAAAAACAAAGCAGAAACCTCTAGGAAAGCTCAGAAGATCAGGGAGTTTTGTGGAAAGAAAAATGGTCAATGTTTCCTTACCCACTGAGTTCTTCCAGCACTTTGTGCCTTTCTCAAGGTTCCAGCATCTGCAGTTCCTCATGTCTAGATTTCAAGTCGCCTCTGCTCTGGATTTTATCTGTGCCTCAGTAGGCCTTCTGAAGAGAAGTAGGACCTTCTCTTCTCCTGCCTGGTCAGCTGGTGAACACGAGGAGCCAGTCATCCAGCCTGCCAGCCAATAGTCATCCTCTCATCGTTGGTGACTTTGCCTAAAATGAAGAATGGGAACGTTGCTTTAATGTCGAGATGAATGCCCTAAATTTAATGCGTTGTACACTGCAACTATATATGTCTGTCTAGCTGACTGTGCATGTGTATGCAAGAGTTGGGCAGTGTGTGTTTGTGTGTCTGTGTGTAGGAGGGGGAAGTGGGGAAGGGGGGGGGGGGGTTGTATGCTATACAAGTAAAGGCTGTAACTAAGGGCTGCAAACTCACCTGGACAAATCTTGTCAGATCATAATAGATTTTACAGTATTCTTTGAAGCATGTCACTGCAGGTGGCAAGAACTTTAGCTACCTTTTACCATCCTCGTCTGATCGCGGTATTCGAGGATCTGCTGGTGCTCTCATCGTAATGCAACCCTTTCCCTGCATTTATCCCATCAAGCTCGGAGATCCTTGGAGCTATTTCCCCTCCCTCTCCAGCCATCATGGGCCTCATCACAGACAATAATGAGATGGCCTATAGAGAGGAGATAAAGGCACTAAACAGCTGGTGCAAGGAAAATAACCTCTCTCTCAATGTCAGCAAAACTAAAGAGATGATCGTGGACTACAGGAGACAGCAGGGCAGTGGACACCTCCCCATCCACATTGGTGATGCTGAGGTTGAAAGGGTCAGCAGCTTCAGGTTCCTCGGTGTGCACATCACTGAGGACCTCTCTTGGACACTGCACATGGACACAATAACTAAGAAAGCCCGCCAGCGGCTCTTTTTCCTGAGAAGACTGAGGAAGTTTGGCATGAACGCCAGCATCCTCACAAACATCTACAGATGCACCATCGAGAGTCTGCTGACGGGCTGCATCACAGTCTGGTACGGGAACTGTTCTGCCCACAGCCGCAAATCACTACACAGAGTGGTGAAGGCAGCACAGCACATCACTGGCAACTGTCTCCTGGCCATTCAGGACATTTTCCACCGGCAGTGCCTGCTGAAGGCACACAGCATCATCAAGGACCACAGCCACCCAGCACACAGACTGTTCTCCTTGTTACCGTCAGGCAGGCGATACAGGAGCATGGCTGCACGTACCACCAGACTTAAGAACAGTCTTTACCATTGGGCCATCAGGCTTCTGAACTCATAAACACATCATGTATGTGGATTATTTTATTTATTATTGTCTTTTACCGACCAATGTCACTTTTATCTTATCTTTTTTTAAATCTTATTTTTATCCTTGTAATATCATTGCTGAGGTGACCCGTTGTCTTGTCAAACACATTTCATTGTATCGTTGACCCTGTGTTAACCTACATATGACAAATAAAACTGAACTGAACTGATCACCTCCTTCACAATGTGTGTCCCCTATGTTTGGTTACCAAAGAGAGTGTGTCTTTGAGGGCTGAAGCCCTTCCATGAAGCAACGCGTCTGGAAATGAAGAGGAATAGTCATGACCTGCAAGGTCTGCATATGTGAAAACATGTTCCGGATGCAGTGTGCTGTTGCACACTTACTGCAATCTATGAACCCAAGGAGAAAATAAACACAGAATTGCATCAAAATGATGCTTACATTTCTCCAAACACAATGATGAATTTCTTCATAGCTGTCTGCTGCCTAACTTTGGGTTTTGAAGTGTGATTACTATTGTGGCGTTGGAAAGTTAGCAACAATTCAGGCAACCCAAGGTCCTATTAACTGCTGAGATATTGATGAGTAATTTGGTTTTAATTATGTTGGCTGGAAGGTTTCTGACATTCCTGGTGGAAGTATTCTCCACTGAGCAATAGAGAGCAGGGAAAATAAAGATTAAAATAAATTATGCCGGTAATGACTCAATTTCAGGTACAAAAAGTATTGGCGAATGAATTAACTGGACTGTTAAATGATCTCTCTGTAACAGGCTTAGAAAAATGTAACATTTCAGCTGTATGTTTCAGAAAGTGTTTGACAAAATCAAAACTGGTAAAGAAAGATTATTGTTTTTACTTCTCATTGAATAGAATTCAATCCATTATTATCTTGATGCAATTAATATAGGTTCACATATAGAGTTGTTGCAAGGAGATAGATTCCTCATCCTTTCCCAGTCTCCGATTCAGATGACATAATGCAATTTTACTCTTAATACTCATTAATATTTCAATTCAATTGCAATTGTTTCATGCCCAAGTGAATATATTGATTTATTCAAAGAATTGGTAACAGCTCCTTCATTATAAATGTTCTTCATCCATGGACAGTGCAATTAGTCACTGGCCATGAACACTGCGGGTCCCATCATGTCCACTAATGATGTGTCAGGAAGGAAGAGCTGTGACTAGTGTTAACTAACGTTGTACAAATAACCAACATTGCATTGATTTGTTTAAGATGAAAATGAATTGCAGACTGACCATTATCATTCCCTGAATACCTTAGCTCACAAATGGGAGTAGAATGGAGATAATTGGCTGGAGAGATGATCCCTAGATTATTCTAAGTTTATTGATCTAAACCAAAGCAATTGTAGCATCAGAACATTTGGAAAAATAAGAATATCCTGATATATCCTGCTATACAAACAGCAATGCCATTTCTTATTAGTGAGGGCCTTATGTGCCCATGGGATTTAGAGTGGCTGTGATTTGTACACTCCCGCCCCACTACTGAGATATAAAGAATTGTCACATGAGTAGAGGGTAAGCCAGAGACATGCAACATGGAAACAGGCCGTTCAGCCCACTGCATTCAGACCGACCAGGGAATACTATCCGTATATATGTTTCAGCACCAATCCGTGGAACACCATAAGACAACAACCCTATACCATCAACAGCATAATGGAACAACACCAAATTAATAGCTTCCAGATTGCACAGGAGAGGGAAATAATTAGACAGAAAAGAATGGGGTGTTGCATAAACTGTAGATCTTTAGCATCAAAGGTGAATGTGTATGGGTGGTAAGAGAAGAGGGGAAAGGTTGGCATAAGTAGCCAGGTCATATCCTAATTGTATTAAATGTTTTTCTTAATACACAGGTAGATTTCCATATACATTTTTAAAGTTTAGTATTCCCTCAGTCCACAATCTCAAATAGAAACTAGATTTATAATATTCCTCTACCTTCCTTCATCATAAGTGGGGATTGAATATTCTGGTGTTGCAGTGTTAGATTGATTGGCCCACTGCCACTAAGGACTCTCCTGCTCTCAACCAGATTTGGAATAAATCTCTCTAAATGGTGGGCGATCAATCGGCGCCCAGGGCAAGGACGTGCAAGTAAATTCTGTACGTAACCCGTTAACAGCAGTGAAAATATCTGGCAAAGGTGAATAGCCAATGACTAAAAGTGGTTGAAAACATTCCCGTGACAATGAACATGAAATGTAATTCCCAGATTCATGAATTACTTGCATTAGGTTTTGACTCGATCACTATACAATGATTCTCATGAAGATCAGGATTCTAAATTGGAGAATATATCACTATCTGGATAGAGAGAATGGAAGAATCTTAACAAACTATGGCTATTACCACCATAGTTAGCAATATGTACATATGTATTTACCATCATATTTTAAGTGTTGCTCATATAGGGAGGGAAATGATTTGTGCAAGGCCTTAATAAGCCATCAGATCATGGCTGGTAAAGGCGGAATCCTCCAATTGTTAAGCAATAATGGTGATTGAGGTGGTTTTGGTCCAAGATCATCAATTTGTGCAATTATGTGTGGCACTAACTGTGCCCAGTAGTCTGAAGCATTCAGTGGCCTGGTTGCTGAACTGCATTGAACTTGTGCACAGGGGATGCTATAAGTAGGGATATGAGTGATTAGAAAAGGAATTGGTTGGCAGTGGATCCCAGAGACTATCTTGTGGTGGAGTAGGACTTTGATTGTCCAACAAGTTTATGTCTCCTATAATTCCATGGTCATGGTCCTGCATTCACTGCTTTTATTATTGGGCTTGCTCTGTGTTTGCTGTATCCATGGCTTGATTTCATTACGAAGATGGACACAAAATGCTGGAATACTGTAACTCTGTGGTACAGGCAGCATCTCTAGATAGAAGGAATGGGTGACATTTCACCAACACTCTCCTCTGCATAGCAGAGCTGGTCCTTACTCCGAACAACTTCTCCGGCAACTCCTCACACTTCCTCCAAATCCAAGGCCTAGCCATGGGCACCCATATGGGCCCCAGCTATGCCTGCCTCTTCGCAGGGTATGTCAATCACAGTTCCAAGCGTACACTGGCCCTATCCCCGAACTCTATCTCCGCTAAAAAGGTCTGAAGAAGGGTCTCGACCCGAAATGTCACACATTCCTTTCAGTATCCAGAGATGCTGCCTGTCCCGCTGAGTTACGCCAGCATTTCGGTGCCTTTCTTCGGTGTAAACCAGCATCTGCAGTTCCTTCCTACACTATTGATTTCACCAGTGCTGACTGTTTTACAGTCAGGTTAGTCAGCCTAGCTCCTCTTTCAAGGGTGTTCTGGTTTTAGTATAGACCAAAGACTATGGAGAGGATGTTGGCATTGAGGAATGTGAACAAGTATTGATAGAAGTTAGGGAAGATGAATTGGGGAAGTCAGGCACAAAATGAAAGGCAACCAAGAGAATCCTATCGAACTGAGGCAACAGAAGTACTGACAGAGCAGATGAAGCAGCTGCCACATTAGGGAGGTAAGCAATGATTTGCATTTACGTGTCCCAAGGCACCTCACAGAAACCAAATTCAGAATATGTTACTTTCATGCTCCATGCAACCTATGAAGAATGAAGACAGAATGTACAAGGAATCAATGCTGTTCAGTGGTATAGCGTCTTATACCGATCACAGTAAAAATAAAACAAATACGGTTTTCTGTCATTTCAATGTGTTCCTGGATCAAAGCTGATGCTTGTTTAGCTTTGACCTACGTTATTGGATGTCTTGTAAAATGCCAGCTTGGATGAACATGGGTGCTTCCTTATTTGTTAGATATCAGTGCACATCGCGACTCATTTGCTATGGACAGGTGGTAATGTAATGGAATTGTGATTAAATACAACTTTCAGCCAAAAAGGCCAAGCATGTGCCCATTAAGAGAGTGATTCAAATGACTACAGACAGACGGGTTATTATCTCGTTCCCAGTAATGGGAAACTTGGCACCTGTGAAATTTAGTGACCTTCCAGACAATTTATTACTGACCCTGGGTTGCGAATGAAGCTGAGAATATCACATTTCATGAGATTTTAATGTAATATCATACACAGTTCAACCACATTCAAGAATGGTCAATAGTTTAGGAATATATTCAGCTTAAACAAAAAATTAAAACTAACTTTCTTGTAACAAAATCAGATTTTATAGAGGACCTACATATTTCCTTGTTAAATGCAAATAAGAGAATGTGGCAAAGAGTCTTGCATTGGACATTGGTACATCAGGCCAGCTTACAATAAAGTGAAGTAACATTAAGAGTGGTCATGAGAGGTATCAGCGTGTAACCCAAGCTATTTAAAAATATATATTAAAAAAAGTATTGCAGCAAATGTTAAGGACAGAATCACATGCTAGGTTTTGTCCATTTTGTTCCAAAAGCGATATCCACAGCCACACAGCTGGAGGTGGTGATTTGATCAATGTGTCAGTGCTGGATTCATAACACACTGTTATTGAGTTTACAAAGGGGTGGGCATCCAAATGGCCAACGATTTGAGAATGGTGATGAGGCCCATTGACAGATACTGGGGCTGACTAAAATAAGATGGATGGTATTTAGCTTGAGTCTATGGGTTTAATCATTATACTTCAATCATCAATGGATCTGAAAATGTTGAACCATTTCATGAGTTTAGCACAGCATAAAGCCTCACCGAATCTACTCATGGGAGAAGCCAATGATGTTGAAGATAGATACAAAATGCCGAGGTAACACAGCTGGTCAGGCATCTCTTGAGAAAACAAATAGGTGATGTTTTGGGCCGGAGACTCATGTATGAAGTCTGAGTCTGAGAGTGTGAGTCGGAAGTAGGGTTCCGACTCAAAACGCCACCTATTGCTTTTCTCCAGAGATGCTATCCGACTCGCTGAGTTACTCCAGCATTTTATGTCATCTGCAGTATAAACCAGCATCTGCAGTTCCTTCCTACCAATGATGGTGATCCCACTTCCCATCAGCTCCTGACACCCACCTTTTACCTTGGAACCCATTTTCTCTCTGCCATTTCCCTCTTGTTTCCTGCCTGATTCTCCTGCCAGCCAGATACGTTTGGGCAATTTATAGTAAAAAATTAACCTACCAACGAGCATGTCTTTAGCTGGTGGAAGGAACCTGGAGCACCCCGGGAGAAATACACATGGTCACAAATAGAATGTGGAAACTCTACTGTTTCACCCAGCGTCATGATCAAATCAAGGTCACTACATCTGTGCCATTAACCCCAGCACTGCTGTGTCATCCCCTGCCTTTAATCATGCATAGTTACTTCTGAAGCTCTGATTAACATTGAGACGTGTCAAATAAAGTATGCCACTGGCTATGGTGACCAGGAGAGACTTAGACAACTGAAAAATTTATGATGGGCAACTCTGATGGTAATAAATATATTAATATTTGTGCTCCAATATTTCCTCTACCGATGACATGGAGTTGCATTCCGATAAATAATGGTTCATCGTGAGAATATGGGAGTCACGGACTGATTGAGCAGTTAATGGCCAGTAAACATGGGCGGTCATTCCTGAGTTTGTTGTAATTTCTGCAGAAACAAGACAATGTGATACCATTAACAAACTGATCATCTCCACTGATCTCATTAAAACCAGATATCCCTCTCAACGTGAACAGCTGACAAAAGCCTAACAGCATTCTAACAACAACTCATCACATGAGGTCAAACAGGTTAATGTGCCACCAGACTTTTGAGAGAGTGAAAGCCAAAGTTAAACTGCCGATGAAGCACTTCCTGAACGCTACTATTTGCAATGTAAACCACATCTTGGCAATTCATAGTTTAAATCCAAGAATATTTATTTAAATTCAAAATCCATCCAAAACTACAAATATATTCTGCTGAACACTATTCATTTTACTGCTCAATTATTAAGTGGGTGAAATTTCTGACTAGATTCAAATTAAATTGATCGATGCATTTTTTAAATACAGGTGTATTTCCCATCGGGGGGAAAAAACATTAACTGCTCGCGATCAAATTCATCAATTGGCAATTTTCATGCCTGAAATCACAGAACATAACCCTTGCTATCAGGAATCTCATAAACCTGTGTAATAAAAGAAATCAATTTGACTTCCAGGTGCCATAAAACAGGGGCTTTGCTGTCACTGGATGTGTCTGTTTAGTCATTTATTTTGTTTCATCATCTGGTTGCCTAATCCCCCTCTTGAGCAACTGATTCAATAGCAAACCAACCCCGAGTAAATGAGATCCTTGATTGCATATGATATGCATGAATGTAAATGCATTTGCTAGAACAAGCATCTTGTTGGTAAAAGCTTGTTCCTGTTAGATTGTTGTGGGTGCTGGCTAATAACACAACAAAGGCAACGAGCCATTTAGAAACTTGATGAACAATGGGACTGAGGATGACCTGAGCTAATGACATTACAGGGTGAGCATTAACGGGAAGATAGACTGGAATACACGGTGAAATGGAGCAGGCAAATTCAAAGTCAAACCATGTGCGGAAAGAGTAAAGGGCCTGTCCCACTAGGATGTCATTTGCGCGTCATTTACGCGTCACGACGCACGACACACGCGTCTTGATGCGCGCATGGCGTGCATTACGCGCGCATGGTGCGTGGTGACGTAGGCAGTGACGCGCGATCGCGCGCGGTGCCCCAGGATTTTGGGATTCACAAAATCTTCGCCCGCCACCTGCGTGATGCACAAATGATGCCCAAGTGGGACAGGCCCTTAAACAAGGGTGAGAAGAAGAGATAGGTCTGCAGAGAATTTGACGAAAACATTTGACGAAACATTATTAAAAATCAGAAAAACCTTGCTTTTAATGGATGTTAGATTTACTTTAGGCTTTAGGGAGAAACAGCATGGAAATAGGCCCTTCGGCCCATGCCGACCAGCGATCACCCCGTAAACTAGCACTATCCTACACACCAGGGACAACTTCCAACTTTTTTACCAAAGCCAATTAACCTACAAACCTGTACATCTTTGGAGTTTGGGAGGAAACCGGAACACCACTCCATACAGACAGCACCCATAGTCAAGATCGAACCCGGGTTTCTGGAGCTAGCAGGCAGCAACTCTACCGCACGCTGCTGTGTGGCCCTGCCCTCATATGATGGATAGTATTATGGTATTTGCTTATTTTGTATAATAAGGAGGAGCAGTGGAGTGCGGGTGTGTGGATATCAGGTAAGACCAGAACACCTGACTGTGCTGGTGCCCACATGGGTGAATGGCCTGACATCACCTGTTGGCCAGCCTCCTCTGTAACCAATCACCACAACAATGCCTCTGTCGATCACCAACCCAAATGAAGCAGCATCATTTTGGCTATCATTTTGAGGGGACTTGAATCCAAACATAAATCAGCTCTGTGTAGGAAGGAACTGCAGATGCTGGTTTATACCGAAGGTGGACACAAAATGCTGTAGTAACTCAGCGGGGCAGGCAGCATCTCAGGATAAAAGGAATAGGTGACATTTTGGGTTGAGACCTTTCTGAAGGATCGACTCCTTTTCCTCAGAGATGCTACCTGACCCGCTGAGTTACTCCAGCACAAGTCAGCACTTTCAGGAATGGGAGATTGAGAGGACGAGCAGAATAAAACTAAAGGCATTCACTCACACCTTTTAGTCATCATACCGTTCAGCTGTCTCCATGTCTCTATTTCATGAAGGACTTGAAAATGAATCCACTGCAGCTGCATATCCATGGCTTGCAGGCACGTGCCTGCTGGCTAGCAATTACAGAGAAAAACAGAGACAGTGATCAAATGCTCACATTCCCTTGGTCCTTTCTATATTGATATTTAATTGGTTCAATTATTTTTCGCAGCGACCCCCTTCAGAGTCATTGCACACAATATGAATGGACAGAATGAACTAAAATATCGATTCTGCTGAACAGCACAGCACTCCGGAAGGATGAAGATGAGTGCACAATCAACAAGCACTTTTTACAGACGTGCCAACTCTCAATGACGTGTGCGTCAATACTCATGGTGCGGATATTAAGCCTCAGCTCTGAGCAAATTCACAAGGCTAGAAATGTTCATTTGTCAGCAGGTACAAGGCAGTCACATGGATTCAGCACCTGCCACACCAGCCAACAACACCTTCTAATCCTGAAGCTTCCTGTCGATCCTAAAATGGTCAGCGCATGGCAGGAAACCTTCACCCCATGGAGTCCACCCCAGCTATGTGGAAGAGTATTCTAGCCAGGTCCCCTCCCCCAACCTCACCCCATCACCCCACAAATTAGATACTTTCACAAATATTTTCAGATACTTGCACGGACTTTTGAATGCAATCATTTCATTTGCTGCCACGTACCCCCCACAGGGGATTCTAGTTCCTAACCACATTCTGCATCAAGATGCCTTCCCATCAGTTGGTCCTGGCTCTTTTGATAATCATGTTCATTCTATACCCTTCGACTTGATCCTTCTGCTCACAAGAGACACAGCAGCACAGCCAGTAAAATTGCTGTCCCACAGCTGCAGGGATATGCGTTCAATTCTAATCTGCTGTGGCGTCTGTGTGGAGTTTGCATGTTCTCTCTGTGACCATGTGGGTTTCTGGGTGCTCACATTTCCTCCCACTTCACAATGAAATATGGGTCGGTAGGTTAATTGACCAGTATAAATTGGATGGCAAAATCTAGGGGGTAATTGACGGGAAGGGGGCTGGTGGGGAACATGTTATAGGAAACAATGTGGGGGAATGGGATTTCTTCATGAGCTGGGAACAGTTTTTGACTCTACTTCATCTATACTTTTCATGATTTTAATTACCATTATCGTATCTCCTCTGCCCCAAGGAGAACAATTCCAGTTCCCTGATCTATCTGCTTAACTGGAGTAACTTAGATCTAAAATCATTTCAATAAATCTTTTCTGCACCCACTCTAAATGCCTTCATGTCTCTCCTGAAATATGATACCCAAAACTGGACCCAAAATTCCAGCGGCAGATCAACCAGCGTTTGTAAATGTTCACCGTGACTTCATTGGTGTAGACGCAGCTCGGCCACATTCAAAGGATCATGCATGCAATGACCTGAATTCTTGTGCTCTTTTTACCATCCTGCCCTCCAGTTTATCTCACCTCATTCTTCCCACCAACAAGTTTCTTACCATTAAATTCTACAAGTCAGTCTAATTCTTGCATAAATCAAACCTTCAATAAGTCTCCAAGTTTAGTGTCTTCCACAGATTTGGAAATTGGCTCTGTTTACAAAATTCCAAATCCACATCAAAAAGTAGGAAAAGTCATGATTGCGGTACTCATTCCTGGAATCCTCAACAGTAAACTTCCCTCTGGTCCCCAAAACAATCTTTCATTGCAACTCTCCATTCCCATTTATTAAATCAGTTTTCTATCCATGTGGCACACCATCTTCTATTCCTTGAACTGAAATCCCAATGATGCCTTTTAAAAGATGCTCTATCAAAACCAGTTGAAAGTTCACACACAGAGATCAACTACATTTATCTCATTGACCCCTTCAGTTATCTCATCAAAACATCAGTTTGCCAATACAGAATTTGCTTAAAGGGCCTGTCCCACTTTCACGACCTAATTCACGACCTCTGCCGAGTTTGCCCTTGACTCATACTCGCAGCATGGTCGTCACAAGGCCGTAGGACCTCATAGGAGGTCGTAAGTAGGTCGTAGGTAGGTCGTGATGCTAGTCGTAGGTCGGGGCGTTTTTTCAACATGATGAAAAATGTCCACGAGTTAAAAAGGTCATGAATGTGGGACAGGCCCTTTAGGAAAATCCACACTTGCCAGGGGAACCACTAATTTGGTCCGTAATTATTGCTTGTAGTTTATCATTCTCCCTCCCACTCTCACTCATGTGAAGACAAGTAAAGAGAATCAAGAGTATGTTTAATTGTCATATGCATCAATGATGGAATTATGAAAATTGCTGCATTCACAGGTAAGTAAATCCAGTAAGACATATAATAATTAAATATATACTGAATTAGTAACTATGACTGACCCATCTGTCTATGTGAGACTCTCTGCACTGATTCAACAAAACACAACACAGTTTGAAGAACAACATTTTCCATCTGAGCACTGTACAGGGATTGTTTTAATCGAAGATAGATACAAAATGCCAGAGTAACTCAGTGGGACAGACGGCATCTCTAGAGAGAAGGAATAGGTGATGTTTCGGGTCGAGATCCTTCATTTTTAATATGTTTAATATGTTTGTTGATAAGATCCAACTCTGCTTGTTCACCAGCACCTTCATGTCCAGATCTATCTCGCTTGTTTGCCTTTCTTTGGAAGTCTGCCATTATTTAGGCTCCCACTCATACTTTTGTCATCAAATGCATCTTCTTCCTCAGTTTCTCACTCAGACGGAACAAGCACAGCAAATCTTAACAGTCTGGAGTGTGCAAATAAATTGGACAAATCTTTCGTCAAAATGGCACAAGGAATCAGTCCTGCACCACATGAGCTGCAGAAGTGTCTTTATTTGAAGCTTTCAGTCAGTCAGGCTGTCCTCTCCACAGGCTCTATTCCAAATCTGTTTCTACCAACTATAACCTGAGTGCCTAATTATTCAGTGTTTGGTCACTTCCCCTCATTCTCACTGCGACCATCAGCTCCCTCATTTATGTTATTGGTGCAGTTCTAATCGCCCCATTACAGAGAGAATGTTGAGGATTTGGAGAGAGTGCAAATGAGGGTAAACCAGAATGCTGCCTGGATCGGAAGATATTAGTAATACGGAGAGGATGAACAAACTTGGATTGTTTTCTCTGGAGTGTTGGAGGTTGTGGGGTGAAGTGATAGAAGCATATACAATTATGCGAGGCGTAGTGTAGATAGGGTAGGTAGTCAGGTTGGAAAAGTCAAAGAGAAGTGGATATAGCTTTAAGATGAGAGGGGCAATGTTTACAAGAGATGTGTAGGGCTTGTTATTTTTTACACAGAGAATGGTGAGTGCCGAGAATGTGCTGCCAGGGGTGGTGGTGGAGGCAGATACGATAATGGCGTTAAAGAGACTTTTAGATAGGCACATGGATATGCAGGGTATGGAGGGATATGGATCATATGCAGGCAAAGGTGCATATTACTTGGTATTATGTTTGGGACATTGTGTTGGTTGTTGTATGTCGAGTTGCAGTGGAATGCACCACAACATGTCCTGCTTAAAAGCATTAAGTAAATGCAAAATGTTACCAATGCCTGTAGAGACTGGAGACAATATTTTACAACTCTCAACACCACCTCAGATGACAATCCAGAGCAGCCCGTAAGAAGTGTCACAGTATCAGAGGTCTCGTCCTGCAGATCAGATATGAAACCACAGACCATCTGCTCTGTCAGCTGGATGCAAGATCCTACTGCACAACAGCTGGCAAATTATCCTCAGTGTCCAAACCAAGATTTATTCCTCAGTCAACATCCAAAAGCAGATGATCTGATTATTGCTGTTTCTGGAAGCTTATTGCGTATAAATGATCTGGCACTGTTCTTACTCTACAGCGATGAATACACCTCATTAGCTTTCAAACACTTTGGTACACCCGTGGTGTTGAAATATGCCAGGTAATTGCAGGCCATATCTTCTACCTGGCAAACAATGTGTTTTTAAAACCATTGATAATCACAGTAAAATCTACTGGTAAACAAAATTAAGTTGAAAATATTCTGCTTTGAGAACCTATTAAATTTGCCATTAGCTTAGTTTAAGAAATAATCATTTATTTCTGCACGAGAATTCTGAATGACCATTTGGGAAGAATGAAGCTGCCTACTAGCCAGTCGACTGAGAGGAATAGATCGGGTAGATGCACAGAGTCTCTTGTCCAGAGTAGGTGAATCGAGGACCAGAGGACATAGGTTTAAGGTGAAGCGGAAACGATTTAATAGGAATCTGAGGGGTAACTTTTTCACACAAAGGGTAGTGGGGGTATGGAACAAGCTGCCAGAGGAAGTAGTTGAAGCAGGGACTATCCCAATGTTTAAGAAACAGTTAGACAGGTACATGGATAGGACAGGTTTGGAGAAATATGGGCAAAACACGTGCAGGTGGGATAAGTGTAGTTGGGCATGTTCCACGTTGTATCACTCTATGACTATTCCAGCAAATTTTCCAATTTGAAGTCAGAAAACTTAATCCTCACCAATCTGATAAATTGGAATAAATTAGCAATAGGCACATTATCTGTGTCTTTTTAATGGCCTGTATTAGAGATCTGCCTCTAAACCAACCCAAGACTGTGACCTTGTGCAACTGAGGTTCCTTAAGCAAGAAATATTTTTTGTTGAGATACTAGGAATTGCAGATGCTCGAATCTTGAGTAGATTCATGCCTATAAACTTCAGTAGGACAGAAAGAATGAATGAATAACTTTTCATAGAAGGACAGATCTTTATTTTGAATTCTCCACCAATAGGAAATGTACTAAGTAAATTGGGTAAAATGCAGGTGGGGTTAGCCATGTCACCACTGAAGCCCGAGGTTGGTAGTTTAGGTCAGGAATATATAGAAGGGTCAGGACCCAAACCTCACCTATTCCTTTTCTCCAGAGATGCTGCCTGTCCCGCTGAGTTAAGGCCCTGTCCTACAATGCGAGTTTACCAAAGAGCTCTCCCGAGTTAAAAAAAAAATCAAACTCGTGGTAAGCACGTAGAATGTATGTAGCTGGTACGTCGGAGCTCGTGGATGTCTCGTAGCGGCTCGTAATGCTAACGGCAGGTACTCGGGAAACGAGGTAACTCGTGAAGTTTTTTCAACAGTGTGAAAAATTTCCAAGAGTAAAAAATATTCGTGATGAAGTACCACGAGTTTGATTTTTTTTTTAAACTCGGGAGAGCTCTTGGGTAAACTCGCATCGTGGGACAGGGGCTTTACTACAGCTTTTTGTGTCTGTCTTCTATACTCAATGCTCTCAATGATGAAAGCCAATGTGCTAAAGCCTTTTTGACACCAGTCACTCTCAATGAACTATGTACCTGTATTCGACAACCCTCTATTCGACAACACCCCCCAGATCTCTACCATTCACTGCGCAGGTTTTGCCCATGTTCGTGCTCCCAAAATCTAGCACCTCACATTTCTTTGTATTAAATTCCATCAAACATTACTCAGCTCACCTTCTCAACCGATCACGATCCTGCTGCAATTTTTGACAACCATCTTCACTACCACCCACTTTTGTGTCATCTGTAAACTTGCTAACCTTGCCATGTACATTCTCAACCAAATCATTGATGAAGATACCAAACAGCAATGGCCCAGCACCAAACCCTGAGGCAGACCACTAGTCACAGGCCTCCAGTCTGAGAAGCAACCTTCCACCATCATCCTCCTCTTTCTTCCGTGAAGCCAATTTTCAATCTATTCAGCTATCTCTCCTTGAATCCCATGGGATCTAACCTTCCAGAGCAGCCTACCATGCGGAACCTTGTTAAATGCCTCACTGAAATCCACGTATACAACATCTACAGCTGCCTTCATCGATCGTTTTGGTCACATCTTCAAAAAAATCATTCAGATTTGTGAGACACCCACCTCACAAAACCATGTTGACTATCCTTAATCAGCCCTTGTCCATCTAAATGTATGTGTATCCTATCCCTCAGAATACTCTCTGGTAACTTTCCGACCATAGATGTTAAGCTCACTGCCCTGTAGTTCCCAGCCTTTTCCCTGCTGCCCCTCTGGTATAGAGGCACAACATTTGCCTCCCTACAGTCTTCCAGCACCTCGCCTGTATTTAACGATGACGCATAAATCTCAGCAAGGGCTCCTGCAATTTCCTCTCTGGCTACCCACAGTATGCAAACAGTACATTTCCATAGACACCATTTTTATAATAAGCAGATCAACAGTTCTGGTGCGGGATTAATTTTGTCTAAAACACTGTGGAGAATCCCCCTGGTCCTCTTAAAGATAGCACGTAATACTTTTCCTCTCACATCCACCCAAAAGTGCTGACAATGTCTCAGCTTTAAAGATTTATCGGAAAATGTTCACTCCTGTTTGATCAGAGCTCATGCAATAACACACCAAAGTGTATGTGCTGAATCGGTTCTGCTTTGGCTGGAGCCTTAGAACGAGGGAAATGAAAAATAGGAAAAGAAACAGATGTGAGGATTGCTTTGGGGAGAACATTGGCAGAGCAATGGTGCTGTGGCTGGGCCAACTACCCATACCTCAGAAGGCTCAGTGTCCATGGTTCAGAACTACATTGTCAAGGTAGGAAATACTCCATTTTGATTATGATGCTGCATGTGTACAAGTGCAGCACTGAGATTCAGCTGTGGACAGGGAGTAGGAATAGGCAGAAAATATTGTTGAAAAGAATCAATTTACAAAAAAAGTATTACAAATAAGAAGCTATGTTCTGCAGAGTTTCAAAGACACTCCCAAATAAGCTGTTACTCACTCAGTAAGAGATGAGGAAAAGTTTTGTTCAAGTTGTTGCGATGACCCTGAACATCATAAAACTACAGTGAAGGACTCTCAGGCCCTGCCCTATTTCCTTGGTTTCATTGGCATTCATTGTGATTCACTGCAGAGGAGAAGTGAAATTAATGTACCATTCCCAAGTTATTCCAGGGTGTGATTTATGAACCGTGTTCTGCAGCATATGCAGTTTCTGGAAGTCAAAACAGAACATTCGGTCCTGCTACTGACCACCGCGCTGACTTCTTTCTTTCATCATTGGCACACAACTTGATGTGATTCTACTTTTGTTATATTCAAAGAAAATGTTTTTAAAATTGTGAAATAAAATCTTCAAACCTCATGATAACTGCTGGATCATCAGGCACTGGTTCAGCTGGGTGGAATTTTTTGTCAATGCTCCCTGCCTGAATGGAACTTTCATCACATTGCTTTAAGACAGACTATTGGTAAATCTCCCGTGGAAGCAAAATCATTCGAAATTTACATCAAAATTGACAAAGATAAATGACTCGGACAATAACTGTGGGTTAGCTGGAAAAATAACAAACACGGCTTGATGCAATACAAAACATTCATACATTTTGTTAGGCTTATGATTGTTATATGTACTGAGGTACAGTGAAAAGCTTTGTTTTGCATATTATCCAACAGATCAGATATACCATACATGAATACAATCGATTCAGACTCATGTACAAAGGGGAAGATGCAGAATTCAGAATATAATACTCAGCATTATAGTGCCATGGGTTCCATGGACAATGTCCACAATGTAGTTGAGGTAAATTGGACAGTACCCTCGCTTGTGGAAGGACTGCTTCAAAGCCTGGTAACAGAGGGGAAGAAGTTGTTCCCGGGTGGTGGACACTTTCAAGCTTCCTTACTTATGACAGACAGGAAGTGGGAGAAGGAATGGGACGACAGATGGCACAATGGGCTAAGTGTTCGGCTGGCAACCGGAAGGTAGCCGGTTCGAATCCCGCTTGGAGTGCATACTGTCGTTGTGTCCTTGGGCAAGACACTTCACCCACCTTTGCCTGTGTGTGAATGTGTGTGAGTGATTGGTGGTGGTCGGAGGGGCCATAGGCGCAGATTGGCAGCCACGCTTCCGTCAGTCTGCCCCAGGGCAGCTGTGGCTACAGAAGTAGCTTACCACCACCGAGTGTGACTGAGGAGTGAATGAATAATGCGATGTAAAGCGCCTTGAGTATTAGAAAGGCGCTATATAAATCCCATCCATTATTATTATTATTAAGGAATGACCGGGGTGGGACAAGTCTTTGATTATATTGGGGGCTTTTCCCAAGACAGCATGATGTGTAGATGGAGTCAGTGGTGGGAAGTCTGGTGGACTGGGCAACATCTAGAACTCTGCAATTTCCTGCTGTCTTGGGCAGAGCTGTTCACAAACCAATCGGTGATGCAATCCGACAGCATGCTTTCTATGGTGCATCTGGACATGGTTCATATGTTATTATTATTGTGATGTTTTCCAGCAAATCCCAGATTAAATGCCACCGCTTCGTTTAAGGAGAAGCATGTTGATGAAGATGAACAATGAGCAGATTTAGAGGATCTCGCAAACGTGTTTATCTAGAATAAGCAAACGCAACTAAGATAAAGTTATCTGGCCTTGTCTCAGCAAACCTTGAGTGATTTGCGTTTCATCAAGGAATGCTCAGTTTAATTTCTCTTTGGAGAGGGGTCACACTAGATTTGGAGCATGAAACAGTATTGCACAGGTATTGGAGAGAAGTGCTTTATTTTGTTTAATATAACCTTTGACAAACCCATTAACAAGCTGCAATTTTCCAGAGAATGCAACAGTTGAGACTGTGGGAAGCTCTAGTCGTGAATTTAAACTATTGATGACCAGTTTAATAATTGCCTGCATTTGGCAGCATCAGAAGTCCCCGTGTGATGAGATGATTGGGTAACTTCTCCCATCAATTATATCCAGAGATCACAACCAGGTTTAGTTGGAGTAAATAGAGAGAAACTATTAACGTTCCCAAAGGGAGAAAGAACCAAACAGCATAGAGGTTTATATAGCCTTTTGGCACTCACTTAGGGTCTTGGATCGGTGACTGAGATTGATCTTGTATCATGTAACAGCCTCCCCATACATGATTTTGCTAATAACACAATTAATCTGTACTATATGACCATCCACAATTCACTGACTAAGCACATTGCGTATGAATGCGAAACAACCACTAGCATTTCAGAGTCTATGCCGTGGTTTTGTCATCGGATCTGTTTGCATCAGTTCCTAGAGGTTCACCATAATAAATAAATCAGCTCCTCCATTGTAATAGGCAGTTTCCTCGCTTCTGAATAAATTAACTATTGTATTTATTATTTGTTCCAACTCCATTTCATTGCCTAAAACAGTGTTGCAATTGTCATTGTGCTGATGATTTCTCCCTCCAAAGGCACTGACAGTTGCTCTAACATTATAACAGGATAGAACTGTTGATGAAGTGGCCATCACTATTAGTGCCAAGAGCTATTTAAACTTATATATCATTTGTCCTTGCTTCCTTTGGGATTGCCACTAGTTTCTCTTTATTTACTCTAACTAAACCTATATATGTACAGTCTGAGAAGAAACGTAATTAAGCCAGACCTCTCTACTTTCCCTGTATATCACGTTCCACACATTGCCTGCCACTGTGCAAGGTTGGATTCCCACAGGGGCACAAGGATAAAATGGAAAATAATTGATGTTGCCTGAAGTTACAATGTGATTTGGTCCAACAAGTGACTGATTTCATGGTGGTAGTAAGAGTCATAGAATAATGTGCAGTGATGAGATTTTAGTTTACTCTGAGGCACAGGAGGTAGGGGTCATCCTTGCAACTGTTCAAGCAAAAATGGTGCACAACATCAGCTTAGACCTCATCTAGTTCATTTGGAAGCCTCAGAGTCCATGAGACATTAGGGGGGGGGGGGGCTTCAGACCTGATGTATCATAAATGAGATGTCTATCAGGCCAAATTATCTTTAAAATTAAATCTGAGAGTGAAATGGTGCATGCTCAAAGAAAGTACTGTTAATAGTTTTAAGAGGTAGGTTCAGAAATGCATGCCCCTTAAACAGACCTCCACATGGGTATTCTATGTTCTATGTAAGTGTGAGAAACTGGGACTGGTGAGAGAAGCAAATATCAATGTTTGGTGAACTGTTGTAACTTTATCGGCACTAGAAACAGGGCGACTCTTGTGTATTGCCTCGGTGAGGTACATGTGACCATAAATTATCATTGAATAGTCTGGAGATCGCCCATAAAAAGGAATGGCAGGTGAGCAACAAAATACTTCAACCGCAAAAACAGGCAGAGAGTCTCAATGGGCCAAGCCATGCTCAGGATGACAAACCAGAATAATGCCAGACAAACACGATCTTACAATGGTGCACGGGCAATAAGCAGAGAGGCTAAATAATACTGAAGATGATAAACCCTATACCAATAAAAGCTCAAACAGCAAATGCACCACAAGCAGCAATTATACAAAATACAGCAAGTCTAAAATTAAAATGAAAGTTAATGGCAAGTATATTGATTTGAATATCAATGGCTGCTCCATTATAGTCAGAGGTACGAGCATCATGAAGCTCATCAACGTGCCATTAACAAAAATAGTGTTAGACTTCAAGACATATTTGGTGAGACACAGAAAACTTGAGGTCAGAAACAGTGCATAATTGTTCATAATGGTTGAAAGATGAACTTCTCATTACAGCGAACTATGCAAGCAGACTACCTCAAAATCAGCTCAAAAAATTAAAAGTGGATTGGAATACTGTATACAGCTTAAACACTTTGTAATCATGTCTAGAAAAGCTTCTATAGAAATAGAACTGGATATTGCTAATTGCCAGGAATTTCAGACATTTAAACTTTAATCAGTTTGTGAGATGAATCAAACATTACTGCACATCTCATTCCTACCCAGCCTCAAATGGAGATGTGAAGAGATCGGTACACACAGTGAAAGAGGCGTGAAATAAATAAATCATGCAAGCAAGTTTGTCTTCCTGCTCGGCAATAACTCCCAATGTTTCTTCTGAATTGTAGATCAATACCACATTTCACAAATGGATCCACCTCAATAGAAATGTCGATGCACACAATTCTCAGGACATGTCTGAATCTGGTTCATCCAAACATGAAAGGTAGGATGAAAAGAATGGTTAAACAAGGCCGGCATTACATCACGCCCTGTAAACGTGTGGGTTCTTGTTGACTTGGCCTTTGATGCTCTGACCTCTTTCCCATTATGCCCAGGTATTAAAGTATACGAAGAAAATACTTAACAATGACACTAAAAATTATCAGCAAAACTCAGCAATGATATTTGTGCCTCCAAATTCCTTTGGAATGCCTAATCTATCTATTCTTGCCGTGTTCACTTGGCCCCAGTCCGTCTTCACAGGTGTGGCTGAAGAAGTCTTGATTCATCTTCTGGAATTTATGTAACAACCCTAGATTATTTTAATCTGTAATCTCCTGTCCATATTCAATTGTTTCAGCTTTTCTAGTACCTGTACCACATTCATACCGTGTTCCTATTCCATTTCTTCCTGCACACCTCCAACCTCGAGAAAAAACTCTCACAGGAAGACACGGTGGTGCAGCTGGTAGAGCCACAGCCACTGCCGCACAGTGCCAGAGACCTGGGTTTGATCCTGACCTCGGGTGCTATCTATGTGGAGTTTGCACGTTCACCCTGACCTTGTGGATTTCCTCTGGTTTCCTCCCACATCCCAAAGATGCGTGGGATTGTAAATTAATTGGCCACAATAAATTGCCCCTAGTGTGCAAAAATGGGTGGTTTTGCAGACAGTGACAATTTGCAGCAGGATCTGGATCGATTGGCCAGATGGGCTGAGGAATGGTTGATTGAATTTAATACAGAGAAATGTGAGGTGTTGCATTTTGGAAAATCTAACATGGGCAGGATTTACACAGTGAATGGTCGAGCTCTGAATAGTGTTGTAGAGCAGAGGGATGCAAGAGTGCAGATGCATAGTTCCTTGTAGTTGGAGTCGCAGGTGGTCAAAATGGCTTTTGGCACATTGGCCTTCATCAGCCAGAGTAGACAATAGACAATAGGTGCAGGAGTAGGCCATTCGGCCCTTCGGGCCAGCACCGCCATTCAATGTGATCATGGCTGATCATCCCCAATCAGTACCCCGTTCCTGCCTTCTCCGCCTATCCCCTGACTCCGCTCTCTTTAAGAGCCCTATCTAGCTCTCTCTTGAAAGTATCCAGAGAACCGGCCTCCACCGCCCTCTGAGGCAGAGAATTCCACAGACTCGCAACTCTCTGTGAGAAAAAGTGTCTCCTCATCTCCATTCTAAATGGCTTACCCCTTATTCTTAAACTGTGGTCCCTGGTTCTGGACTCCCCCAACATCGGGAACATGTTTCCTGCCTCTAGCGTGTCCAAACCCTTAACAATCTTATATGTTTCAAAAAGATCCCCTCATCCTTCTATTGAGTATAGTTGTTGGGAGGTCATGTTGCGGTTGTATAAGATGTTGGTGAGGCCGCATTCAAAGTATTGTGTTCAGTTCTGTGGGACTATCTCATCATTTAAGAAATAGTTAGACAGGTACATGGATAGGACAGGTTTGGAGGGATATGGACCAAATGCAGACAGGTGGGATATGTTGGCCGGTGTGGGCAAGTTGGGCCGAAGGGCCTGTTTCCACACTGTATCACTCTATGACTATTACTCTAGTGTGTAGGGAGTGGATGAGAATGTGGGGATTACATAGGTCTAGTGTGAACCGTGATCATTGATCGATGTGGACTCAGTGGGCAAAGGGCCTGTTTCCATACTGTACCTTGAAACCGCTGAACATCAATTTAATGACAACCCAGTTTTGGACGGACTCATTGTTAGTTGTGGTGTTTCTAAGTAGGAAGGAGGCAAGTGATTGCTTCAGTGGTTTCCATATAGATGAATGACTTTAACAAAGAGGTATTTATACACTGTCTCGGTTTTGCACCATCCCTTCAGGTATTTACATTAACCAAAGATTCCAATGAACAGATGTTAGCACGTTTTACTGGTCTTCAATTTACCCCAGTCAAGTTTTAGTATTTAAAGATAGTCTGACCCTGAGACTTCCTGTGGGCAACGCTGCTGTTACAAAGATTGCACGGGCTTGCAATCTCTCCTTGGCATTTCAGGATGTGCAATCAGCCAATCACTTCAAACCATGGGGTCCCATTAGTATAATCCTCTCACCACCCTTGCCATTTATACTTGCCAAGTCATTGTTGGACTCACTATCTTAGTGCCGGGCTTCACAAGAGTAAATGGAGTCTGACTGACTTACAGTACGAATAGTCACATAAACCAGCTTCATTAACTGTTCAATCTTCCACAAAAATCAAATTAACTGGGTAATTATACGAGAACCACAATGCGCAGCGATTATCACAGGAACAAGGTTATCTACCAGAAGGAAAACCACAGGAATGAATGTCTCTGACTGGTGTGCAGTGGTCCCAAATAAGCCATATAAATTGGCTGACTGAGTTAAAGATCAGGACAAGTGAGAGATCATTGCTCACCGCCTGAAGGAAATCCAATGCCCACGGTAGCTGAAACAGAAGCGATAATTTTTAAACAATTAATGTAGCAAATTAAGACTTCGCGGAGGAGGATTTCATCTGATTTTGCTTCTTTCTTCAGAAAGATTTGCATCAAAGGGATCTCACTTCGCAGAGAATGGATTTGTCAACCAATTTTCAGTAAAATTCATTGTCCCCTAAAGATAGAACTTGCCAGGTTTTCATTTATGTGACTACCGTCTGATATTAATAATAATCTTTCAAAACTCTTTAGATTCTGGAGTAGTTCCTGAGGATTGGCGGGTAGCAAACGTAACCCCACTTTTTAAGGAGAGAGAAAACGGGGAATTACAGACCAGTTAGTCTAACATCGGTAGTGGGGAAACTACTAGAGTCAGTTATTAAAGATGGGATAGCAGCACATTTGGAAAGTGGTGAAATCATTGGACAAAGTCAGCATGGATTTACAAAAGGTAAATCATGTCTGACGAATCTTATAGAATTTTTCGAGGATGTAACTAGTAGCGTGGATAGGGGAGAACCAGTGGATGTGGTGTATCTGGACTACCAGAAGGCTTTCGACAAGGTCCCACATAAGAGATTAGTATACAAACTTAAAGCACACGGCATTGGGGGTCAGTATTGATGTGGATAGAGAACTGGCTGGCAAACAGGAAGCAAAGAGTAGGAGTAAACGGGTCCTTTTCACAATGGCAGGCAGTGACTAGTGGGGTACCGCAAGGCTCAGTGCTGGGACCCCAGCTATTTACAATATATATTAATGATCTGGATGAGGAAATTGAAGGCAATATCTTCAAGTTTGCGGATGACACTAAGCTGGGGGGCAGTGTTAGCTGTGAGGAGGATGCTAGGAGACTGCAAGGTGACTTGGATAGGCTGGGTGAGTGGGCAAATGTTTGGCAGATGCAGTATAATGTGGATAAATGTGAGGTTATCCATTTTGGTGGCAAAAACAGGAAAGCAGACTATTATCTAAATGGTGGCCGACTAGGAAAAGGGGAGATGCAGCGAGACCTGGGTGTCATGGTACACCAGTCATTGAAAGTAGGCATGCAGGTGCAGCAGGCAGTGAAGAAAGCGAATGGTATTTTAGCTTTCATAGCAAAAGGATTTGAGTATAGGAGCAGGGAGGTTCTACTGCAGTTGTACAGGGTCTTGGTGAGACCACACCTGGAGTATTGCGTACAGTTTTGATCTCCAAATCTGAGGAAGGACATTATTGCCCTAGAGGGAGTGCAGAGAAGGTTCACCAGACTGATTCCTGGGATGTCAGGACTGTCTTATGAAGAAAGACTGGATAGACTTGGTTTATACTCTCTAGAATTTAGGAGATTGAGAGGGGATCTTATAGAAACTTATAAAATTCTTAAGGGGTTGGACAGGCTAGATGCAGGAAGATTGCTCCCGATGTTGGGGAAGTCCAGGACAAGGGGTCACAGCTTAAGGATAAGGGGGAAATCCTTTAAAACCGAGATGAGAAGAACTTTTTTCACACAGAGAGTGGTGAATCTCTGGAACTCTCTGCCACAGAGGGTAGTCGAGGCCAGTTCATTGGCTATATTTAAGAGGGAGTTAGATGTGGCCCTTGTGGCTAAGGGGATCAGAGGGTATGGAGAGAAGGCAGGTACGGGATACTGAGTTGGATGATCAGCCATGATCATATTGAATGGCGGTGCAGGCTCGAAGGGCCGAATGGCCTACTCCTGCACCTAATTTCTATGTTTCTATGTTTCTATCTATTTGTTCACTAACATTAATATATTTCCATTTTCATTTCTTTCTTCAGGTTCCGAGGCTTATTAGTGCCTCCATCAGGGAAGGAGAAGGTGAGTAAATGTACCTTGTATTTTTTTTTCTGATGTCTTTTCTGAATCCTTAGATCGACCGCGATGCCACCTCCAAAGCTTTTCCTTCATGTTCTTGTTCAACAGAAAGGCCTGACCTTCACTGTGCATCGACTGTGTACCAGCAGTTACTGGCATAATGTGGTATCACTTAGATTCTTAAGCTAATTATTCTTTCCACATACAAGTTACTGTTCCTTTCACTTTCAACAGGGCAGTCATGTGCGAGACTCTAATCTACGCACTGTGATATTTAAATCTACTTAACTATTTCTTTGTCTTGAGAGAAACTTGCATCCAGTTATAATTGCATAATTTAGCAGCGCAATTTGTTTGCATTAATGACATTTACAGAGTGCAGCAACTTCAGTGTTCTCGCTCGCTGAGCATCATTGGGTCTACATACACAATACAATCAAGTTTAGATTAAAACTCAGCCCAAGGAGAAAGAACATTCTCATTCACGACGAGTCTCATTTTGAAAGAAGGTCATTAAACAAGAAAAAAATAATTGCAACACCACGATCGGATTGCAAAGAAGAGTAACATTTCACAAGTTGTATTGCAGCATCCAAGTTGCACCCAGGCACAGGCTAATGGGACTAGCTTGGTTAGGTGACTTAATCAACATGGAAGGGCCTCTTTCAGTGCTGTAAACTATATGGTTCTTTGTCAAAATAAAATCTGTAAACTGTACCTCTTTTTTTTTGAAGCAACTGAACAATTGACATGAGCTGGAATCCACCTCTGTGAGCAGAGCACCAACTAGGATATGTAGTAAATGGTTATAAGGCAGCAGGAGGATTAAAAGGATACGATCTCAAGAGAATATAGAGAGACATTCTTTCCTGTATTGGGAATGGAAAAAGGTGGCAATCTTAAAATGAGAACTAATTCAAAACATCAGGAAGTACAAGAGTCGCATATTGTCATACTTTCATCCCTAGAGGATGTTGGGGATCAATTGGTCTTACAAGAATGGGATGGCAAAGTTCTCATTAAGGGCATCAAAGGGGAGGTGAACTGTTCAACTATGATAATAATAATAATAAATTTTATTAATGGGCACCTTTCAAGAGTCTCAAGGACACCTTACAAAAATTTAGCAAGTGGAGGAAAAACATGTGAGCGGAATGAAATAAATAGTAGAGACATGACTAGTACACAAATTAAAGACAGAATTCAATTCAAAACACAATATGGGGCAATTCAAGCACAGATGAAAAGGGAGGGGGACGTGGGGCTAAGGATAGGCAGAGGTGAAGAGATGGGTCTTGAGGCGGGACTGGAAGATGGTGAGGGACACGGAATTGCGGATCAGTTGGGGGAGGGAGTTCCAGAGCCTGGAAAAGGCTCTGTCCCCAAAACTGCGGAGGTTGGATTTGTGGATGGAGAGGAGACCGGCTGATGTGGATCTGAGGGACCGTGAGGGTTGGTAGGGGGAGAGGAGGCCAGTGAGATATGGGGGGGCCAGATGGTGGAGGGCTTTGTAGGTGAGGACCAGGATTTTGTAGGTGATCCGGTGGGAGATAGGAAGCCAGTGAAGTTGTTTGAGGACTGGAGTGATGTGATGCCAGGATTTGGTGTGGGTGATGAGTCGGGCGGCTGCGTTCTGAACCAGTTGGAGTCGGTTGATGTAGATGGAGCTGATGCCAAGGAGAAGTGAGTTGCAGTAGTCCAGTCGGGAGGAGATGAAGGCATGGATGAGTCTTTCAGCAGCGGGAGGTGTGAGAGAGGGTCTGGTTGGCGATGTTGCGGAGGTGAAAGAAGGAGGTTTTAATGACATGGCGGATGTGAGGCTCAAGGGAGAGGGTGGAATCAAAGATCACGCCAAGGTTGCGGGCCTGGGGAGATGGGGAGACAGTGGTGCCGTCGATGGTGAGAGTGGGGTTATTGATTTTGCTGAGTGTGGTTTTGGAGCATATAAGGAGGAATTCTGTTTTATCGCTGTTGAGTTTGAGGAAGTTATGTTGCATCCAGGTTTTTATAGCTGACAAACAGGAGTTGATATGGGAGAGGGGGGGTGGTTGTGGGGGGATTTGGTGCCGAGGTAGATCTGGGTGTCATCGGCGTAACAGTGGAAGTCCAGGTTGAAGTGGCGGAGTATCTGACCAAGGGGGAGGATGTAGATGATGAAGAGGAGGGGGCCGAGTACGGAGCCTTGGGGAACGCCTTGAGTGACTGTGGCTGTAGCAGAGGTGTGGTTATGGAGAGAGATGAAGTGGGATTTGTTGGAAAGGTAGGAACAGAGCCAGCTGAGTGCAGAACCTTCAATGCCGAGGTCCCCAAGTCTGCAAGATGCAATCACCGTATAACCCAGTTAAACTGCACACTTGGTGGTGCCAGATCAGCAGATTTTTATGAATTATTGGATTTTGGTCCAATTAATAGTCCAACTTGTTTTTAAGTTCAAGTTCAAATTTATTTGTCACATGCACCACAAGGTGCAATGGAATGAATTTACCATGCAGCGTTACAATTAAAAAAGGACATGATACACAACATATTTCAACACAGACATCCACCACAGCATTCTTCACTGTGGTGGAAGGTAATACAGTTCCTCCTCCTCCTCCTCCTCCCTTGCTCACCCGTGGTCAAGGCCCTGACCCTCTGTAGTCCCCGCTACAGACGGCCCGATGTTCAGTCCCTCTGGTCGGGTAGGTCAGGATGGTCAAAACGCCAACCTAGGGTGACAACCCCGTGGCCCGGAGCTCCCAATCGGCCACCTCCTTGCCGGAGACTGTGGCTTCCAGGGCCGGATTTAGATGAAGAGAGGCCCTAAGCTATTTCACTTGTGAGGTCCCCCCCACCCCAATCCCCCACCCCCACGACTAGAGGACCATGACTACCCGACCGTGACAGTGTGACACTTTTAGATACTACTGTATGTTGTCATTAAACAGTTGGTTTTAAAATACATATTGGATTCACCGCGGAGCGGGCGATGCGTTACCTGGATCGCCGTTTGAAGCTCCGGAGTGTTGGGCCTGCTGCTTCAACATCATGGAGCTGTGGTTTGCGGAGCTCCCAGCCTCGGGCCGCGCTGATTTTAATATCGCGAAGCCCTGGGAACCCTTTGCCGAGAGCCACCAGCGTGAATCTCCGCCCAGCTCAGCCTGTGGACTTCGGGTGCCACGGTCTCCGGTAGGAAGTGGCCGATTCGGAAGTCCAAGCAGCTGAGAATGTTCTCCCGTTCCGACGTTGGATGGTGACCCCCAAATTTCATTGTACCAATGGCCATGAGGGGGGGTCCAAGAAGAGGGGGTCCGTTGGAGGCGGGAAAAGGGATCATCAATGGGGGCGAGGACTCCTTCCCATGGAAGAACGATGTGAGGCGGAGGCAACGGAAGAAGAGCTCCAAATCGCTCATTGAGGTGGGGACGGTGGGGGCAAAGGTGAGGCCTCTGCTGAGGGTATCTGAGATGGGGAGGTCAGGGGGGATGGTGAACACACAGCAGGGATGGGGGTTGGGGCCGGAGGAAGGCAGGTGAGTGGACTGAGGCCAAGGCGATGTCTGGTGGAGGGGTGGGCAGGGGGTAGGGGTGTATGAGGACTGTAGTGTAGGTGCGGAAGAGCTGGGGTCACATGGTTTGAGGGGGATGGGGAAGACCCAGTGGAACAGCCACTGAGATTACCAGGGTTGGGGGACTAGCACTAGGACCCAGCGCAGTCAAACTCAGGGGAGTTGGAGTCTGCAGCGTGGAAGCTTCAGGCCCAGTGCTGAGTCCAGGTTGCAGGTAAGGCGACGGCTGCGGGCTGCTGGAGGGCGGTGGAGTGGCCAGGGTCAGCGGGCAAAGAGTAGGAGGTTCCGGTGGGCGGATGGTCGGTGGGGCGGCGAGGTTCGACGGGTCCGGTGAGGCAGCGAGTTGAGTAGGCCCCCCTAGATCTCGAGGCCCTAAGCTTAAGCTTGTCTAGCTTATACGTAAATCTGGCCCTGGCGGCTTCCAGATATTGTAAGCCACAGGCCGGCGGTCGGACCTCTTCTCCGGCCATCCCCAGTGAGGAATCGCCCGCTCCACGATGGTAAAATAAAGTCCGCTCCATGCCTGTCTCCAGAAGCTCCACAGAGCGAGGCTCCAGGATGTTGTCGGCCGCAGGCCAGCAGTCGGAGCGCTTCTATGGCGACTCCCGGCAAGGGGGTCCACGATGTTAAAGTTCCCGCTGCGCCGCCGCTGAAGCTCTGGGCTCGACTCCGGGAACGGCCGCACCAAACCAGCTGTAAGGCCGGGAGGAGGGGGCGAAGAATCGACAAGAAAGAAAGTCGCATCTCCGTCGAAGTTGGTGCCTGAAAACGGTTTCCCCCTATTCCCCCCACTCCCCCCACACTCCCCACACTCCCCCACACCACCCCCCCACTCCCCACACTCCCCCACACTCCCCCACACCACTCCCCCACACCACCCCCACACTCCCCCACACCACCCCCACACTCCCCCACACTCCCCCACACTCCCCCACACCACCCCCCACTCCCCACACTCCCCCACACCACCCCCCCACGCCCCCCACACCAAACCCACACCACCCCCCAACACACCCACCCCAAACCACCCCCACGACCACGTCCCCACACAACCCCCCACCACCCCACCACACCACCCCCACACCACCCCCCACTCAAGCCGCACTCCACACCACCCACAACACCCCCCCAACACCACCCCAACACAACCCCAACACCACCCCCAACACAACCCCAACACCAACCCCCACACCACCCCCACACCCCCCCCACCCCCACACCACACCCACACACCACACCCACACCACCCCCACACCCACACCACACCCACACCACACCCCCACACCACCCCCACACCACCCCCACACCACACCCCCACACCACCCCCACGCTTCCCCCACACCACCCCCACACCACCCCCCCCCACTCCCCCTGGAAGCTTCAGGCCCAGTGCTGAGTCCAGGTTGCAGGTAAGGCGACGGCTACGGGCTGCTGGAGGGCGGTGGAGTGGCGAGGGTCAGCGGGCAAAGAGTAGGAGGTTCCGGTGGGCGGATGGTCGGTGGGGCGGCGAGGTTTGACGGGTCCGGTGAGGCAGCGAGTTGAGTAGGCCCCCCTAGATCTCGAGGCCCTAAGCTTAAGCTTGTCTAGCTTATACGTAAATCTGGCCCTGGCGGCTTCCAGATATTGTAGGCCACAGGCCGGCGGTCGGACCTCTTCTCCGGCCATCCCCAGCGAGGAATCGCCCGCTCCACGATGGTAAAATAAAGTCCGCTCCATGCCTGTCTCCAGAAGCTCCACAGAGCGAGGCTCCAGGATGTTGTCGGCCGCAGGCCAGCAGTCGGAGCGCTTCTATGGCGACTCCCGGCAAGGGGGTCCACGATGTTAAAGTTCCCGCTGCGCCGCCGCTGAAGCTCTGGGCTTGACTCCGGGAACGGCCGCACCAAACCAGCTGTAAGGCCGGGAGGAGGGGGCGAAGAATCGACAAGAAAGAAAGTCGCATCTCCGTCGAAGTTGGTGCCTGAAAACGGTTTCCCCCTATTCCCCCCACTCCCCCCACACTCCCCCCACACAACTCCACCACACCACCCCCACACAACTCCCCCACACAACTCCCCCACTCCCCCCCCCACACCACCCCCACACCACCCCCACACCACCCCCACACCACCCCCACACAGGCCAGTAAGGTCAGTTTGTGAATGGGATGGAGGGTTAAAATAGTTAGAAACCAGGCAATCCATCAGTGAATGTGGTAAGTTTAAAGGGAGTGTGGGAAACGGAACAAAATGAGTTTCACGGGAACATTTCCGGTGTGCAAAAGGGAGTGTGGAAACCTGGCCCTGGTCTGTCAAAGAGGTCGCTGGACACATTCATATCTCCAATGACTCTCACAATTTTCACAGATTCACCATCAAATGCATACTGTCGGGTTGCATAGCAGCTTGGTTCTTGAACAGCTCTGCCTAAGACCACTGGGAATTGTAGAGTTGTAGATGTAGCCCAGTCCACCTCACAGACCGGACTTCCAACCATTCTCCATCTACACTGCTCACTGCCTCTGAAAAACAGCCAACATTACCAGTCTTCTGAATGGTCCTTCCATAAGCCAGGATACTGACATTACAAAAGATTCTCCTCTACCCTATTGTGGACATTGGATTTTGTCTATGAATTGATACACTGCATTGCTGAGAACTATATTCTGCACTCTGTATCGTCCCCATTGCTCCATCTATTGCACTTGAGTTTGATCTGATAGTATTAATGTAGAGTATTATCTCATCTGTTTAGATAACATGTAAAGCAAAGCTTTTTATTCTACCTTGGTGCACGTGGCAATAATAAACTTAAAGCAACGATGTGGAGACCCACAGACAGGCCATCCCGTGGATGTAGTAAAGCACAATGCTTCTGCCATCTCCACCATCCACCATCTCGCCCCAGAAACAGACAAACTTCACCCTGAGTCAAGGAGTCCACAAGATTATTCTGCATTGCCAGGTTAACTCCAAGAATAAATGATACTAAAGATATTTGAACCCAATTTTCCTTCTTTGCTCTTTGTGCTTTGAAGATAGAAACATCGAAACATAGAAAATAAGTGCAGGAGTAGAGGCCATTCGGCCCTTCGAGCCTGCACCGCCATTCAATATGATCGTGGCTGATCATCCAACTCAGTATCCTGTACCTGCCTTCTCTCCATACCCCCTGACCCCTTTAGCCACAAGGGCCACATCTAACTCCCTCTTAAATATAGCCAATGAACGGGCCACAACTACCTTCTGTGGCAGAGAATTCCACAGATTCACCGCTCTCTGTGTGAAAAATGATTTTCTCATCTCGGTCCTAAAATATTTCCCCCTTATCCTTAAACTGTGGCCCCTTGTTCTGGACTTCCCCAACATCAGGAACAATCTTCCTGCATCTAGCCTGTTCAACCCCTTAAGAATTTTGTAAGTTTCTATAAGAACCCCCCTCAATCTTCTAAATTCTAGCGAGTCCAAGCCGAGTCTATCCAGTCTTTCTTCATATGAATGTCCTGCCATCCCAGGAATCAGTCTGGTGAACCTTCTCTGTACTCCCTCTATGGCAAGAATGTATTTCCTCAGATTAGGAGACCAAAACTGTACGCAATACTCCAGGTGTGGACTCACCAAGACCCTGTACAACTGCAGTATAGAACCTCCCCTGCTCCTATACTCAAATCCTTTTGCTATGAATGCTAACATACCATTCGCTTTCTTCACTGCCTGCTGCACCTGCATGCCTACTTTCAATGACTGGTGTACCATGACACCCAGGTCTCGTTGCATCTCCCCTTTTCCTAATCGGCCACCATTCAGATAATAAGTCTACTTTCCTGTTCTTGCCACCAACGTGAATAAGCTCACAGGTCATGACTTCTTGTGAGATGCAAACTCTCCCACACAGAGTGGGATGAAGAAAGTGGCTCAGGACCGCAATATCTTCACTGATTATAAAAAAGTAAAGGATTCACAGTTTCTTGGTCTCATCAGTATTCAGTGTACCCCACGGGAGAGGAGAAGTGATATTAATGCACCGGCTCAAATCATCCCAGGGTTAGATTTATGAGTTGTGTAGTGCAGTATATGCAGCTTTAGCAAGGCAAGCTTGCAGACACTGCTCTCACACCAACACCTCCCCACCTCCCTCCCACGGGACAGCAGATGGAGGATTTATCTCAATATTGCTGCATTATTTCCCACATTACTTATTCAAAGCAGGAACATTACTTCATAGCTCTAAGGTGACTTTCATCATGCATTCATTTGCTTTTCATGAGATTAGGTTAAAAGTATTTGACAGGAACTAGAAATCTTTCCTTCGCATAATGCAATCAAGCAAACACACTGGTATATTTACATGTAAGAACAACCCCCTCCTAAAGTAATAGGGGGTCACGAAATGAAAATAGCTTGGACAATCTCCAACTCACAAACGTGCATTAAATTGTTGCTAGAAGGGTCCTCCATCCATTATAATTGGCATTGCAAAATAAATATTCTCCGAAGCACATAATAGACAGAGCTTTGTGCAAGTTACCTTCAAAAATCCCAATCCTTGCACCAATGATCTTGCGCAAATGTTCAGTAAATATAAAAGCAAAGTCATGTGAGAGATGCAAGGTCTTCGATCACCGTTCCCGACATTGATGGGCACGGCTAAAGTGATGTTTCCCCACAGAGGAGGCAAGGATTGTGCTGGCCAAGACATAATTATGAAGAGCATCAGAAATAAAGGGCAAATGAGAAGTAAATCATGCTTCAAGGCTTATAAATCGAATCCTGCAATGGTTTGGCACCAGTCCATTAACTTCATTCCTTCTCTCCTGTGAGTAGTGCTGAATGCTGATGAGTCCAAGAAACGGAGTTCTTCTTCATATCAGTATTCTAATGTCAAAAATTTAAACTCATTTCTGAAGCCATGAGAACACGCTGAAGGATAAAACAAGGTTGTGTTGACTTTCAGGTCTGCCCTCCTACATTTTCTGGCTCTGCTATTTAATCTCCAGACAGAATAAAACATCAGTCTGCCATGATTGCACAAAATGGAGAAGAAGGAATTGCGGATGCTGCTTTACAAAAATAACACAAAGTGCTGGAGTAGCTCAGCGGGTCAGGCAGCATCTCTGGAGGACGTGGACAGGTGACGTCTCAGGTTGGGAACCTTCTTCAGACTGATTGTAGTAGGAGGGAGAAGGCTGGAAAAGAGGTGGGGGCGGGACAAAGCCCGGCAAGTGATGGGTGGACACATGCGGAGGGGAGTTTGTTTGGTAGATGGGTGAACAAAGGCTGGGGATGTGAAGGAAATAGAATGGTGTAAGATAAAGAAAGAGGATGAAATGTGAAGCCAGAGGAAGGAATATGGATGGAAAAGAACAGAGGAAGGGAAAGGAAACAGGAGGAAGGAAAAGGGGGGGGGACAGAATAATAGGGGAAATGGGTGCACACCCTGCTGGGGCACAGGGATGTGAGGAGAGAAAAAGGGGCAGGTGTAACATTAAACTGAAGAATTCAATATTCATGTCTTTGGGTTGAAAGCGACCCAAGCGAAACATGAAGTGAAGTTCCATCAGTTTGTATGTGGCCTCACTCTGGCAATGGAGTAGGCACAGGCCAGTAAGGTCAGTTTGTGAATGGGATGGAGGGTTAAAATAGTTAGAAACCAGGCAATCCAGCAGGCGTTGGCAACTAAGGCCAAGTGTTTGGCAAAACGGTTGCCCAGTCTACACTCGGACTCACTGATGTAAAGGAGATGCCAGGCTGACACTGCTTTTATTCTGTAATTAAATCCATTTTCAGTTGTCTGAAGCAAACGTCATCTGCTGACGGTACACAAAATTGCTGGGGAAACTCAGCGGGTGCAGCAGCATCTATGGAGCGAAGGAAATAGGCGATGTTTCGGGCCGAAACCCTTCTTCAAACTGAGCATCAGATGCATCAGGAGTCATCTGCTGACTCCTGATGCATCTGGTGACTCCTGGTCCCAGTGCATATGCCAATTGACACACGCACGACTCTTGACCCAAACAGTAATCAGGGTGCACAAATTATTTGTCCCAATGGAAGATAAGAGGAAGTACTTCCCTCCGCCCTGACCCTCTGTCAATCATCTTCCAATCAAACATGCCTCCATTGATACTCTCCTCAACCCTGTTCTTTTCCTCCATTGCAATCATTTCCAGCTTCACCTGCAGAAGGGTCTCGACCCGAAACATCATCTATTCCTTTTCTCCAGAGATGCTGCCTGACCCACTGAGTTCCTCCAGCTTATTGTGTCTACCTTCACACTTTCCAATCCTCTCTCAATCCCTCTCTCCCTCCCTCCCAACGTTTAGCACTTTCCAATTCTCCCAGCCCCCCACCACCCCACCATCCCAAAGCTTCACACATTCTTCCATCTCTCCTAATATACTCTCTGGGCCGCCACTGAGTTGTCCGCACCCTTGATCTCTGCCTAACATTGTTCCCTTCCATGTAATGTGGGTGATCATGGAGGCAATGCCAGTGACACGGCTCGTGCTTAAATAAAGGTTTAAGGTCAACAAAGCCCATTCTAATGCACGTGATCCTTCAGACATTGTCCTCGTTAGCATTGGGTCACACATGGCC
The DNA here is from genome assembly GCF_010909765.2 of Amblyraja radiata. Lineage (NCBI taxonomy): Eukaryota > Metazoa > Chordata > Chondrichthyes > Rajiformes > Rajidae > Amblyraja > Amblyraja radiata. Next base: position 9,794,918 of record NC_045979.1, on the reverse strand, counting down.
TTACACTGAACCATGCATTGTATTTTCAACCCTTTTTCATGCACTAAAAAATTCCTAGTCCCATGAAGGTCCTTCAAATACACTGTCTGAGCCACATCTGGAGTCCCCTGAACAGGAGCAATGCTTTGATTATTCATGATGTTGAGGCGATTGCAATCTGTACTGCTTCAACACACCAATTTAATTTTCATTAAATGGAAATTTAAATAATTGATTGGAATTCTGTATCCAACTAAATTAGCAGTTATTGATCTTGGTATTGTTTTGTTGTATCAGCAAACTTGCAGGATGGAGTAGTTGTATTCTTGCCGTACTATAAATTAATGTATCATTTGAGTGATGTATCAGTTTCTGCAAGTCTTCATATTGATCACAGCTACAAAGGATGTTTGCAGTTTCACACGTGCGCTTAAAACTTTCAAAAACACTATTTTCAAATGGCGTGGTGCACAAAATATTCGGTCCAATTAAGAAAGTGGAGTTGGTGACAGATGACTCGAATTACTGCTCATTGGCATTTCTATTTAATTTTACCTATTTGCTCTCTTCTCAATCCTTTGGTATTGAAGATCTCAATTTAAGTTGTGACACTGCTATTATCCGGTTTGTTTTTCATCTACATATTAGGGCATGTGCCAGAGTGTTTGTATGCCGGTTATTAAGATCAGCTCCGTATAATTCTGCCAATTGATGATGAGTCCAGTCCAGCAATTAAATTATAACTATCTACATGAGAAGTTTCAACTTGATGGGAGACCGGGTTTTCTTTATGTTAGCAGCAGAGTAACATGCTGACAATGTTAAAGATAGCCCACAGAGAGCTTACATGCAACGTCAGTCACAGCAATAGACATTTCAACATCCTAATCCAAAAGAAGTAAAAAGAAAAAGTATTTCAACTGACGTAGCAGCTTCAACTACCTCAAGATGCATCAAAGCACTTCCTACCATTGGGACACTTTTCTAGGGTTGCGACAGGATAGGAAACAGTCATAAATTTGACTAAACCCTATTAAATTAACAATCAAACTCATGTACATTTTTAGTAATGTTGATTGAGAGATGAAGCGATACAAAGACAAAGGAGAACATCCTAGTCCTTTAAACGCGTTGACTGCTGCCTTTGAGGGTAACTGAGGAATTTGAGTGACTGTCTCAATTGAAAGACAGGACCACACACACACTGAACGGTTTGGAGGAGAACTTGGACCAAGGAGCTTTTGACTTTGAAGGGAAAATGGCAGCAGTGAATGATAGAATGGAAACGCCCCATCTTCACAAGTCCACGGCAGGAAATTATACAATTAGATAATGAAACAGGTCAGTTGAAAGTATTTTGAATGGTTACTTGATGCATTGTATGCTCGATATTTACGTATATGCACACAATGACTATTATCAGCTTAGAAGATAGCTAGGTATGTAATAAGTAGACTAAATTAAAAACAGTGAAAATACTTATATGGTTATATAGCTTCTGGTACACTGATGGACATAGGTATGTCAATATATAGAATACTGCAGTGTGGCATTAGACAGTGACACATCTATTATCTATTTCCACATAACTCTGAGGCACAATACTGGGGACACAGGTGTGTCGCTGGGTAAGACTGCAGTGCGATGCAAGTGGGTACAGGTCTGTCATTGTATAACACTGGGGTATAGTACTTGGGGTCAGAGATCTGTCACCATATAACACTAGGGTACAGCACCAAGGACATAGCTCTGTCACTGTATAATGATGGGGTAAAGTAATGGTGGACACACAACTGTGACCATGTAAGACTGTTGTACAGTACTGGTGGATACAGGTGTGTCATTGTGTAACATTGGAGTACAGGGCAGGTGGACACAAGTTTGTCACTGTGTCTGTCCGACATAGGGGTACATTACAAGTGGGCACAGGTGTGTCACCGTATAACACTGGAGTAAATACTGTTGAACTGAAATTATCCTAAGATAACACAAGGGGTACAGTACTGGTAGACACAGGTCAGTCACTGTAGAACACTGGGGTACAGTTTGGGGGGGGGCACACGTCTGTCTGTTAGCAGTGTATTCCTTGTTGGTTGATTGGAAAGAGGTTTTCTATGTTGTCTTTGCCATTCCACCTATCTATCTATATATTACTAAAAGTCTGTTCTTGACCGGTTTTGGCCATCTGTGCTGCGATTTCCGAGAGAACGCCGCCACCTATGGCCGTCATTTTTGGCCACCTTGCTCCGCCGTATGTGTGCAGAGGATTTTTCCCGTCGATGAAAAATGACAGAGATATTAATGATTTTACAAAATTCCCCATTCTCTCTGCTGCCCCTGCTGGCGGCAGGGGGGAGGGACTATACAATCAGGAAGTGGTGTGCCTCAATCAGTGTCTGCAAGCTGGAGGAAGGCAGAGGGTCACGTTTCTCTGAGCTGTGAATAACACTGAACACATGTCTACTCAAATGTAAGTGTCCTTAGTGGTTCTAAAACGCTTGCAGAATGTGTCTATTGGTTCTAAAATGTTTGCAAAAAGTGTTTATTGGTTCTAAAATGTTTGCAAAAAGTGTCTCTTTTGGTTCTACAATGCTTGCAGAATGTGTCTTTTGGTTCTAAAATGTTTTTTTTAGGTTCTCCCCTCCCCTTTTCCTCTCTCCCCCCTCTCCTCTCCCCCCCTCTCCTCTCTCCCCCCCCCCTCTCCTCTCTCCCCCCCCCCTCTCCTCTCTCCCCCCCCTCTCCTCTCCTCCCCCCCTCTCCTCTCCTCTCCTTTCCCCCCCCTCTCCTCCCCCTCTCCTCTCCTCTCCCCCTCTCCTCTCCCCCCCCTCTCCTCCTCCCCCCCTCTCCTCTCCTCCCCCAAACTGCTTCACAAACTACTGCCCTGTACCATCTGTCAGACATCTCCTGCCCCATCCATGGAGGTGTCTGCTGCCTTACATAGGCCCCTCAGCCACCACAGACCCAGAGTCGCAGCAAGTCGACCTTGATCCCAAGAGACTGTTTGTCCAAAGGGCCTCTCTCCACATTGTATGGCTGTAGGAATGCTGAAGGTGATAATAATGGAGTGCCAGGAAAATCACAAACAACATCCAGGAAGTGAAAGTAGTATTGCTTTTCCTTTTCTTAACAACAAAGTCTCTGGCTCAGACTGTAAATCCCTGAAGTGGGAACTGGGAATAGTCTACTGACTAAAAAAAAATCAATAGAGGTTGACAAACAAAGAAAAACCGAAGATTTGCACAGGCGTTAAAAAATGCATAGGGCTCCAAAATAAAATCACTGGGATTGAAACAGTGATTAATCACTCAGGATACAAGGTTAGAATTGGTGATGAACACAGGAAATACGTGCCTGCATGCAAGACTTTGTACATCTTTCGAATTTAATATAAAAAAGTACTTTATTTACTCGAAAAAACATCAGTGAACAACAACCTACTAGTGTGTGTGTGCGTGTGCGTGCGCGTCTGTGTGCGCGCGTCTGTGTGTGTGTGTGTGTCTGTGTGTGTGTGTGTGTGTGTGTGTGTGTGGAGGGAAGGATATTAGCAAGATTAGCAGAGTTGTTTGTATCTGCAGCTGTGTACATTAAATGGTGTCTATGCCTTGTCGGCTAGCACAACTTTGATAGTATCTGAGTTAGGAGGGTTGGAAGGTTAAATGGCCACGGTGCTAACACTGGAAAGTTAATGCTCATGTAACTCGGAAATTTTACTTAACTGTTCATCACTAAGAAAATGTCATATTTGAGTTAGAATTGTTATGCAGCGTTTCAATCTCTGTAGCATTTTAGTTCAGGAAGGTTGATATTTTCAAAAGGTGTCAGAAAGAAGTCCCGTATAAAACAAAAAAAACTGGAGAAGAAAAAGATTACTGGCTGCTGAATTTTGATCAGGGAGGACACGGCAATCAATAACACATTGTGAAGAGGCAGTTAGTGCATTTCACGGCTCCTCACATTGAAGTATGTTCTCATGAAAGAAGTATTAGTTGGAGATGAGTTTCAGCAAGTGGCTGTATTTGAGGAGAGCCCTGCACACAGCCCTGTAATTGATGGAGTCCATGACTTCAGTGAGGATAAAGGGGCCAAGCAGAATGGGAGGTGCTGCACCTTACATTTCCATGAGATTTGTGGTGTAGGTCACATACACATCGTCTCCAGATGTATAAATAACTGGGAGGAGTTCCTCTGCTTCTGGGAGAAGACGGTTGAGGAGGAACCTAGAGATCCATTTCCCTGCTGCACCAATAAGAACCTTCAACAGTAGAAGCTGGTCATGATCATGGCATCCCTGTGGTCTCCTGGTACGTTCTCTTTTTTCAAATGTGAACGATAAGACTGGATATGTGACTGAAGTTTTCGAACGCTAACATGGATACTGTCTGTCCCAAGGCTTGTTGTTTGTATTGGGGAGTTGGCCTTTACAACTTCCTGTTGGACCAAAACTGTGGCAAGCTGGACAGCGTAGGTTGCTGAGGAATGGAGTCAAAGGAGCTTCCTTCAAGGGACGAGTTGTGGCACGAAAGCTCTTCAAAGTGTTCCTTCTGATGGGCATTGAGCATCTCTGGCCTAGAGAAGTTTACCTCCATTCCTCGCCCTCATTGTTGTGGCACATTTGGTCGAACTATGGATGGCCTTGAAAATATTGAAGAACTGCACTCTCTCCACCAGATTTTCTGTAGAACCTCTGCTTCCAGGTTCCTATAGATCTTCCTTCTCCTTTGAGGAATGGTCGAGCTTTCAACACAATATCTCCTGGTTCAGTTTAGTTTAGTTGAGAGATACAGCATGGAAACAGGCCCTTTGGCCCAACGACCAGCGATCCCCGCACACCAACACACTTTAGGGACAATTTGCATTTATATCAAGTCAGTTAACTTATAAACCTGTATGTCTTTGGAGTACGGGAGGAAACCAAACATCTCGGAGGAAACCCACGCATGTCATTGGGAGAACGTACAAACTATGTAAGGAAAACACCCGAAGTCAGGATCGAACTCGTGTCTCTGGCGCTGCAAAGCAATGGCTCTACCGCTATGCCACCGTAATTCTCAACATTCCATTGTTGGTTCATCTTGTTAGAGAAGCCAAGGGTCTCTCCACAGATGCCAACTATGGCAGTCTTCAGGATTAATCCATAAGATATAGACACACTGTAGCTCTGGCTGGTTGATAGTCAACACAATGCCTGAGGCATGCGGCCTACGAAAACTTATCTTTAAGAGGTCTTTGAGAGCTTAGACATTGATCTTATTGTGGCATTGTTCCATGTTGGCTGAGGGAAGACTAGTGAAGATAACAGAGTGGATTAGGCAGTGGTGGTCAGTCTGACAGTCATCGCTACTTGTTATGGTAGGAGTGATGGGGAGATCCATACAGTCCCTCATTCAGGCCATGATATAATCTCAAGGTGTAGGAATAGGGATGACATTTTATGCTTGTCCTCTGACAAAATAGGATGTTGATCATGACACGGTTATGCTCCAGGGATTTGATCAAATTGACTCCGTAGATGTTAATCTTCCCAACTCCCTCCTTGCCAGAGAGTTGTTGAGTCTTTTCTCACCTTTGCCTTGAAGTCAAAAGATTCAGTGTCTCTGTGGACCGAGTGACATGTTGGCTAAGGACGTCCTCGTTCTCCCTTCAATCTGCTCCAATATCACCTCAAATGGTATTTGGATAATGTATGTCTCCTGATATCACCACAATATGGATTTTTCACCTCTGTAATTTCCCTGCAGATTTCCAGAGAGGTTGCAGAAGGAAGATGGAGAATGTGTGATATTCGGCGTGGAAATGGTGTGAAGGAGAAATTGGAAGCAAGGAAGGAAGGGTGAAGGAAAGTTTAGTGATGGGAAGGCATGAGGGAGAGAAGGAGCCGAGGAGCAAATATGAAGGAATTTGGGGACAGGGAGGATTGGGGATGGGAAAGGAGGCTTACAGCTCACCTTCAGTTTATTCATACTCTTTTTCGTCTCAAATCTAACTAAATAGACTCTAACCACCATGCTAGTCTCGACCCGAAACGTCACCCATTCCTTCTCTCCAGAGATGCTGCCTGTTGCGCTGAATTACTCCAGCATTTTGTGTCTACCTTCAATTTAAACCAGCATCTGCAGTTCTTTCCTAGACTCTAACCTTGCTCCCTTAAGGATATTGTTTCTTTCTAACATTGTTTTCCATAATCAGTGTTGTCACCCCAATTCCCCTTTTTACCTCATGTTCTTTACCGCACACATGATATCCATGAATATTAATCTCCAACACAAATAAGATGTCATAGCAACACTGGCGGGAGTAAAGGTTGTGCTCTGATATTGAATAAAAACAGCTGAAATATAATACAATGAAGACAGAGAAGACCAGATGCAGCAATGTCATGAATATCATGCCGTCCACATCAGAAAGGTACTAATTATATTAACACATTTATCAATAGTAAAATGACACCTAATACTTACATACCCTTCAGACAAATATAATAACAACCGTTATTGGAACCTTACTCATGCAGTAAAATACCAAGAAGAGGTTAAATAAGAAAACAGCATCAGCTGAAGATGAACACAAAAAGCTGGAGTAACTCAGCAGGTCAAACAGCATCTCTAGAGAAAAGGAATAGGTGACATTTTGGGTTGAAACTCTTCTTCAGGCCGAGCGCCATGGGAAGGGAAACGAGAGATAAGACGGTGATGTAGAGAGATATAGAACAAATGAATGAATAATATGCAAAAAAGACCCTGGTTTGATCCTGACCTCGAGTGCTGTCTATGAGACGTTTGCACGTTCAACTGCATGGGTGTCCTTCAGGTGCTCCAATCTCCTTCCGCATCCCAAAAGCATGCGGGTTTATTGATTAATTGGCCTCCGTAAAAAGTGTGTTGATGAAAAAGTGTGATAACGTGCTTCAGTGTGAATGGTTGATTGGTGGTCAGTGTGAATGCTGTGTGCCAATGGCACGTTTCCATGCTGTACTTCTAAACTAATTTAAAAGTGCTGGTTGTCCATCATCTCCATTCTCATTGATACTGGGTTGCGGAAAGCCTTACATTTAAAAGCCTCAACAAAGTGACTTTGTTTAAGTCATTTTGTGATTGTCTTTCTAACCTATAGCTGCAACTTCTTCCAGCAAAGAACATATCTGAAGCTCTTGATTTTCCTGACACCACTTTCATTTTGTCATTACCTTCCCCTCTCCGAATGCTTTGCTTGCTCATGTCCTTTAGAAATTTGCATAAAACTTCACCTGCAACCACCCTTTCCCCTTTTGGCAGTTGATTGTTCTGCAGTTGTTCTGTAATGATGAAACTTGGAGCATATTACAGACAGAGGTGTAATATCAATCCACACCAAGGTAGTGTCCTCCATCAATTTGTGGCTAAAACACAAGGAGGATTTATCATGTGAATTCCCGCCTCACATGCAGCTCAGCACAGAATGTCTGAGAGTAATGTCCCAATACCGAGGGGAAAAGGAATCATTGCCATTGAGCCCAGCATTGGATTAATACCAGGCCCAGCAAGTAATTTCGTCAATCGATTTATGGTGAATAATTTGAAACGTGACAGAAAAATCAACAGCATTAGATCAAATCTAGGCGTAAGGGTATATTGTAATGAGAAAGTTGTGCATCTTTCACATTAAAGTGTTGTCAATATCATAAAAAAAACTTGGGAGAGAGGCAGTTGAAGATACGTAGCTGTATAATTTTCCACAGGGAAACATTAAACTGATCAGAATGTTCAATATGCACAGCACGAGGACCCAGCTGAAACTTGAACTCAGGAATAGATGAAAAGCTATACTTTATAACCTACGAACCTATCTCCATTGATGTATTACAGGTAACCCATTCCACCTCCCTTGTTTTTCTGTTGTGTTTTTTTTTTTTTGCTTTCTTTTTTTATTTGTAACTTTCTACCCTCTCTTTTTCCCTCTTTCTATAAAAAATAAAAACACTAGAAGCAGAAGTAATTGATAATGGAAAATTTTAATAATGTATGACTCATGTATATGAAAAGTTTTTTTACTATAATATGTAACTACATTTTATAATATGTCTACTTCTAATAAATAAAAAAATAAATAAAAAAAGAATGTTCAATATGGCTGGATGATGAAACTGCTTTACATTGATTAAAGTAATTTGTTTGGTATGTCGATCAGTTTGAATTTGGCCAGTTTCACTGCATGGCAGATACATTTCTGATATCTATTATCATGTACACGATAATGTAATCAAGACACGTTAGCTCACTAAGATTAATGAGGCAGGCGTGATTACTGTGGACAACAGTCAGTTTACACATGCCATATTAAATATTGCTCTTAAACTGTATGAGGGAATGTTTCATATTGGAGAAACTATTGGAAAGAGCTACAAATAGTAACAATCCAAGGAAAGGGACAATCTTTTATAATGTAATGCCCTCTTATGTTGGCAGAATTAGAGATAATATTTAATTATTAACCAAGTGGGGGGATGGCAGAAAAAATAAAAATATTATTTTGTTCCAAGATTTTTGAAGATATGTAATGGATAATTCACCTCTACCATGTCCAGAGTGGCGAGATCAACACCAGCTATAGGTTTGTGAAAATTACAGTTTAACATGCAAATTAAGGATCAAATAGATATCTTCAATTTGCTATTTTATCAGTGAAGTTACCCCTATGTCTGCACTTCAGGGTCCCAGGAGCGGAAAAGACTACAAAAAGTAGTAAACACTGCCCCGTTCCTCATCGGCTCTGACCTACCTCCCATCGAGGGGATCTATCACAGTCGCTGCCTCAAAAAGGCTGGCGGCATCATCAAGGACCCACACACTCATCTAGAATAGAATAGTTTCTTTATTGTCATTGTAACATGAACCATGTACAACAAAATTTAAAAATGTCAGCCAGTCAGTGCACCATTCTAAAAGCTAACGATACATACAAGGTAAAATATTAAAAAAGATAAACTACTAAAATAAATATCATGAAAATAGCACGCATAAACACCCAACCCTACATCCTTCTGTGGATTTCACAGTGTACCACAGTCCCTTAGTATGTATCGCCCCTGCGTTCCTTGGCGGCTACATTTAGTGCCTTTATAGCAGTGGGGTAAAAACTGTTTTTAAGTCTGTTTGTCCTTGTCTTTGTAGATCTGTACCGTCTGCCTGACGGCAACAGTTCAAACAGGGAGTGTCCGGGGTGGGAAATGTCCTTTATAATACTCTGGGATTTTTTGATGCAGCGGGAACTGTGTAAGTCCTCCAAGGTAAGGAGAGGGCAGCCGACAATCCTCTGGGCGTTGTCAATGGCCCTCTGGAGCGCTTTCCACTACCTTCAGGTAGAAGGTACAGGAGCCTGAAGACTGCAACGTCCAGGTTCAGAATTAGTCACAGCCATCAGGCTATTAAACTCAACTAAAACAAAACTCTGAACATTAATAGACCATTATCTGTTTATTTGCATTTTATCTGTTTATTTATTCATGTGTGTATATATTTATACAATGGTATATGGACACACTGAGCTGTACTGTATTCATGCCTACTATATTCTGTTGTGCTGAAGCAAAGCAAGAATTTCATTGTCCTATCTGGGACACGTGACAATAAACTCTCTTGAATCTTGAATCTTAATGTGCAGGTATTTATAAATTGCATTCATGTATCATCAATTAACAGAGGTCATCATGGCCACATATGGCTGTTGTCTTGGAGGGATTCTGAATGTATGATGAAGGCACAAGTAGCATTTGATATTATTTTTCATTGCTACTAGTACAAAAGGTGTACGTACATATCATTGGCAGCAGTGGGAGTCTACGCGCTTCCCACAGCAATAACATTACATCTGGAGAACTCAAGCAACTGCTGTTCCTTAGACACATTCAATGAGATAACAGCTTTCATATGTGTGCGCTCGACACCTTCCTCCAACTCAGAGTGAGTGGACTCATTGCTTTCCTCTCACTGATTTGTCAGACTGCTTTCTGACATCCAGCAATGGAGCCAATATCTCCCACAGCTTCAATGAGGAAGGTGAAACCAATTGTCTGACAAAACTTCTGCCTGCTGATGATCCCACTGCAAGTACAGAAGCTGCCCAGGACCTTCTTATCCTGCCAACATTTATGGGTTGTCACCCCACCTCCCTTTTATGACTGACAGTAAAAGACTTCAGGGAATATCTGTGATGCATCTGGAATTAAAGCTTAAACATAGAGATCAAATGCCAACACATTTAATTAGACACCTGTGACTTAGTTTCATCTCTTTATTTCTCATATTTTCCTACAATACAGTAGGCAATTCATTACAATGAGCAATGCGTCCACTCCCATTCCTCCATGTATGTCTCTGCAAACTATTTCCTCACAAGCCACACAGCAGGTTAAGTGGAACTCACAAGTATAACGGTTAGCATGGACATGGTGAGCCAAAGTGTCCGTTTCTGTGCTTTACGAGTCTACGAAACCTGAAGGAAACCCAAGTGGTCAATCATTCTACCACCGGGTGGCGCCGTACATGGCAGCCTCGCCAACAGCTTGTCTCGTCTCTTTCTTCTTTTGGTGTTTTTAGTCTGTTTTTACTTGTATGTTTGAGTGTATCTTTAGTTTTTCTATTATGATGGGGGGGTGGAGGGGTTGGGGTAAACTCTTTTATCACTTCCCTCGACGGAGATGCAACTTTTTCCATATCGTATCTCCATCCGTACTGTGGCCTTAACATCGTGGAGCTGGCGATCCGTTTATTAGGGATCGACTTCGGGAGCTCCAACCGCAGCAGCTTCGACCGCCACGATCGCGGGAGCCTCGATGACCCCAATGCGGGAGTTTCAATCACCTCGACTGCAGATGTTTCGATTGCCGCGACCACGGGGGAAAAGGAGGAAAGATGGTATACATTATTTGCCTTCCACCACAGTGGGGAATGTGATGGCTGTAGGTCTCCGCTTATGCTGTGTGCCTTGGGGAATCTCACACATGCTGTGGTGGCTGTTTATGTTTAAACTTTATGTAATTATGTATCTTGTTACTTTTTTTGTATGACTGTATGGTAATTCAAATTTCACTGTACCTGGGTACACATGACAATAAAGGACCTTTGTACCATTGATAAGATCATGTGATAGGAGCAGAATTAGACCATTCGGCCCATCAAGTCTACTCCGCCATTCAATCATGGCTGATCTATCTCTCCCTCCTAACCCCATTCTCCTGCCTTTTCCCCATAACCTCTGACACCCAATACTAATCAAGAATCTATTTATCTCTGCTTTAAATATATCCATTGACTAGGCCTCCACAGCCATCTGTGTCAAAGAATTCCATCGATTCACCACGCCGACTAAAGAAATTCCTCCTCATCTCCTTCCTAAAAGAACGTCCTTCAATTCTGAGGCTGTGACGAGTCCAAGAGAACTTTCTGTCAATCAAAGAACTTTGTCTCTCCTTCCATCCAGCAGTCCCATGTGCCAGATTGTTGATGAAACAACAGAAACATGACAAATCTCCCAGAAAAGACTTGAAGACTCCCAGGAAACCCAGGTGTTGCTATGCCCTGCATGGCATAGAACTTAGGTGAGCCGTTAATACACTTCATGTCAGGGTTCCTGTGAGCTGCTGCTTTGTGCATTGCTTTACTGAGTACAAAGTACATACTGTATAAATCATAGGCACTGCAATGGGAAGCCATGCCATTCACGTGGGATGATAGTGCAGAGCGGTATCTGAGTGCTGTAGGGAAGATACTGATGGAGTGGAAACAATGCTTTGTCACGTGTCTATTAGGTGTTGATATTTATAAATCACTCATAAAGCTGAAAAGAAGTGACTTGTTATAAAAAGACATAATTCAGCCCCAGTTTGAATAAATGTACAAAATTAACCTTTTTGTAATAGCTGGCAGTTCTCAGACACATTATTTACACGCTTAACGCCCAAAATGTGAGCCTTGAAATTCCTTAGCATAATCCAAAACAAACCATGCTGTTAGTTGAAAAATCAGTTTAACGTGTATTAGAATTTGTTGCCAATTGCTGGGTGCCTGTCTCCAGATGTTTGGACAGTTTGTACTTAGTGCTACCCTCTTTATTCAAGCAAAACACTCAGCTATATAACATTAACAGTAACGCAACATCCATTTTCAGTTTCACAGATGTGAAATACAGCTCTTTACTCACAGTACAATTAGATTGTACTAATATGATTTCCCATGAAACTGCTATTTCAACTCAAACTGAATTTGTTGTCCTCATTGAGTCCATACTTTTCCTCGAGTCTATGTGAGTAGGCAGAGGGATATCTCTGTGCTAGTCTTCCCGAACGTGCTGGTATTAATAAATTATACTCATATAGGAGTATAATGACTCTGTATGGACTGTAATTATACTCATGCATCTCTTCCTAATCTTGGACCATTAGCTCTGAAGCCCCTAGCTACAAGATGTTTCCTGCAGATACCCTTTCACCAACCTGTCCAGGTCCTCCAGGATAACTCTCCAACACGGCTCCCACCATTGCAGCATCCATTAACTGAGCAACTGGATGTTTGCTGCTTAAACGAGGTTGTGCTTTAACTGACAAGATAGAATGCAGCTGCATGGCTAAGTGCTGGCAGCTGTGCCAATTTGTAATGGATCAAGAGTATGCATGTTTGAAATTGACAATGTGCAGCATCACATGGCGAATACAACATTCTTTGGTGAACATTGCAAATGTACCCCATGATTTTTATGCAACCATCATGCACTTGGAAAATCCTTACTGGCGCTTTTTCATGAAAAGATTGTAAAGTAATTTCTCGGCCATTATTAATCACTGATATGGCTCAGTTCATATTTTGTTTGTTTCCAGATGAGATGCTGTATTGTTTTTGTGTTTATCCCTGTGTGTCATTTGTCGGGCAAAACAAAGCCCGATTCAACAATTCAATCGGTTAGCAGGATCTGCGAAAGCAAGTTATCTTAATCTCAAGGGCAATCACTTTTACATCACCTCTGAAATTCAGCTTGTTTGTTCACATTTACACCATGGAGTAAGGTGGGCTGGAAAGTTCATAGCGGAACAAAACCCCACCTTTATGAAGCTTGGTTAGAGGCACAATTTTAACATTGTCCTTCATTCTGCTGATGATTGACTGCAAACTAACTATTGGTCAGATTAGATTTGTCCTTGTGTGCAGGGCACATCAGGGAAATCATTATATGGATGCCAATGTTCCAGTTATACTGAAGGTGCAGCTAGCTCAAATACAAACCCTTAACCCACAGTGGCGATTGTGTCAAGTCCCTTAGGCTTTGTTATATCTTATGCAATATCTGTTCCTTGCCCAACAGTAGTTGTTCCACTTCTATTCCCTCAGGTTTGAAATTCCTTCTGACAATCTGTCTCACATCCCTAAAATGTATCTTTATCCCCCACAATGTTCTTGATTAATGCGGGTGTCAGGAGTTACGGGGAGAAGGCAGGAGAATGAGGTTGAGAGGGAAAGATAGGTCAGCCACGATTGAATGGCGGAGTAGACTTGATGGGCCAAATGGCTTAATTCTGCTCCTCTAACTTATGAACAAAGTGTATCGATGTCATGTCATTCTAACTAGTCTAATTATTTTGTTTGGAAAAGAATCTTGTACTCAGCGGAAAATGAATTGGAAATGCGGTTATTGTTCAGTTCCTATTTTTGCAAATTATGCATTTGTGAAATAGAGAACCTACAAAATTAATGTCACATAATTAGCTATTATTTTCAGAAGAGTTTAGTCCCGCTGCACCACCAAGCCTTTATTAGACCTGGTGTAAATGGTGCTCTAATCACTTCCTATCCTTGCATTGAACTCTCACCTCAGTGCATCTACCATTGCTAATGACAGCAGTTTACTTCCTCAACCTGTTGTCGATTCTGTGGACACTGACAGCCAATCAACTACCACAATTCTCCTCCTTATCTACTTCCAGAATATCTGTTTACTTGTCAGCAAAGGTCTTATTATAAGATTATTCTGGATGATTGTATTTACACATTTGCAATGCAGGCTGTCCAGTAGACGGCACATTTTGAAACCTTTGTTTCAAAGACATCTCTGGTCCACGTCATCATTAACCCACACTTTGACTGCCTGTATCACAAGCAGTTTCTTTCTCTCAGCATTCCCCCTTGTTCTCTACCCTTCATGCCCCTCATTAAAATTCCTAATTTTCTACCATCCACCCAAATATTACATTTCTCATCTTCATTATTTTCCTCCATCAGAACAAGGAATCTCATCCATAATGATTACAATCTTCATCTCAATTCATGCTCGTTCTCAAACTCTTAGCCCCAGTGCACCATTAAACCCTTCTCCAAGGACTCTAAACCATATTCTCAGCCACTTCTTTGATCTTTGTTGTAACTTGTTTCCTGATTACCACCAACACAAACAATCTTTAAAGACTCCCCCCTCTTTTTTTCCCCCTGTATTTTGCAAGAAAATCTCACTCGGGTGAATATGCCTGTACTTTCAAAATCTCAACTCTTAGCCCTTGACCCTCCAATTCATTAGCTTCTGCTTTGCAGATGTTGTAATCAAGTCCTAGACCCATACACCACAGAAATATGTCCTTTGGCCTAACTTGCCCAATGCCTATCACAATGCCCCATCTATGCTAGTCCTACCTGCCCACATTTGGCCTGTCTCTAAATCTTTCCTCCACAAACCTGCCCAAATGTCTTTCATATGTTGTTGTAAACTATCTGCCTCAACTACCTCCCCTGGCAGCTCATTCCATACACTACCTCCACTGGCAGCTCGTTTCATACACATCCTCCCCTGGCAGCTCGTTCCATACACTACCTCCTCTGGCAGCTCGTTCCATACACCACCTCCACTGGCAGCTCATTCCATACACCACCTCCTCTGGCAGCTCGTTCCATACACTACCTCCACTGGCAGCTCGTTCCATACACTACCTCCACTGGCAGCTCGTTCCATACACCACCTCCTCTGGCAGCTCGTTCCATATACCCACCATATACCCTCTGTGTGAAAAAGATGCTCTTCTGGTTCCTATGATTCTTTCCCTTCTGACCATAAACCTATGTCCCCTAGTTGTGGATTCCTCCACTCAGGATAAATTACTCTGTGCATTCACCCAATCTATTTCCCTCATGATCCTAGACACATATTTAAGATCACCCCTCATCTCGTGCTCCAAGGAATAAAGTTAATGTTGGGTATTGATTTATGCCATTCAAATCTACTAGGAATTCCCCTAAAAAAGATTGCAAGCCCCCTGCCCTCGTCTTGTGCGTCTCTTCCTAATCTTGGACCATTTGCTTTGATGTATCCTTGGGATCTATCCCATGGCTCCTCACATTTCTCATCTACCTGGGCCTTTTGCCAGAAAGCTCATTAACATTCATCCAGCAGGCAAGAGGATAATTTTTTTTTTTTTTGTATTTGTATAATGTGGCTTAGATGGAGCATAAGATATGCATTAATTTTCACAGCAGTAAGGGCTGTCTTCCAAATCACAAAAAGTTGTACACAAAATGCCAGATTACATGCAAATAGTAATAATGAGCTCACCAATTTCTCAATATTGATTGGAAGATTGCTATTCACATGCCATTTGGCATACTTAATTTCAATTTCTTTTATAAATTTGGAGAGGAAATATGAACTGTGTAGTGGCAGCAGATAATGGGAGCTGGACAGTCTCAGGATATGAACAAGCCATGCAGCAATCACCGTAGAGCCTGGCCAATCTGTGCATCTGATCTGAAGCCATAGTAATTTCAGGCGATTATGGCAGTATTGCCTGTACGTGGGCCAGGCGATCCAGATGGGCGTCATCTACACTAGTTTGGTCTAATGGGCCAATGACTGGACTAGACTTTAATCACAAGCAACTCCTTATGTTACATTTTCTCCTGCTGAAATCCTCCTGTTCTCCTGTTTTTCAGCAGTATTCGAATTTAAATTGATATACATTTTGTATTCACACGACGCTGAAAGATTTTAAACTTGCATGAGCAAAGGAAGAAGTAATGTTCAGAGATTATCCAAAACCGAAGGAAATCTAATTCCCATGGAGAACCTGGGTGTGTCCATCATTTAAATTATTCAACAATTCAGATATTAAAAAATTCCAAATAAACAGCGTCATTACAAACAGTAAAGAAGTTTGTGCTGAAATTAAGAATGCTTGAGGTAAAAAGTCTTACAATGAACATATTAAGGCATTTTATATTTCAATTGACTTCAATTAACTCAAAAGTTTAGGAATGGAATCAGGATCATTAAGATCTTAAAACCCAGGGAACTACAAGCTTTTTGGAAAACTGAATTTTGGAATCCCATTTTACTCACTGATCTAAGTGAATTGGAAGATATATTCCAATGAGAATATCAATTTTGAGTCAGCTTCGTAGCTTATTTTTGTGTTAGAGTCCCTTTGCACATATTAAGTTGCTGCATTCAAATCTCCAATTAAAAATTTAGCGAAATTAAAGCAGGAAGATGAACCATATTTTTCTCCCTTCATCACTAATTTTTAACAAGTACAATTCTGTAACTCCTTCTTCAATGAACACATTACAACATAATGATAGCAAACCATTACTCTCCATTTAGCTGCTGGTTACATGTCAAACTGATTTTTGCAAGCAGAAAAACAAAATACAATGACCATAACCTCCTGGTTTGATCTGTGGATTTTACAAATAACATTAATGATGGATCTAGTCCAAATTCCTATTCTCAGAAAATTTAATGAATATAGCAGTTGAGATTGCAATTGCAAAATGGGGCATTACTTCTCCTCATTGCTTTGCAAACTTTTGATCCTCTTTTGTTGTAAATTGCAGGCTGTGTCAGACTTCTATTCTTCAAAAGTTGCAGCATAGAACTGAAAGAATATACTTTTCATGGCGGGGCAATCTGCTGCATCTAAACCTTTCTACCTGAATCTCTGCACACTCAGAAGCAAGATCCACCTCAACCACATCCTGGAGGAAAAGCCACCATACTTCGGGTGATTGATTGTCTGATTGAATGGTGCCAGAATAACCACCTTGCTTTCAATCAGTAAACCCAAGGAACTGATTGTTGACTTTAGAAAAGGAAGGCCAAGGATTCACAAACCCGTCTTCATCACTAGGTGGTGGTGGCGGCGAGTCAATGACTTCAAGTTCCTAGGCATGAATATCTCTGAAGATCTGTCCTGTCCACATAGATTAAATCATAAAGCCCACCTACACCTCTACTTCCTTAAAGGTTTGTGGAGATTCAGTATGTCAAGGAACACTCTCTTGATGTTTCTACTGGTGTACAGTGGAGAGCATATTGACTGGTTGCATCTCGGCCTGGTACAGCAACTCAATCACTCAGAAATTAAGATTACAAAAAGTGGTGAACACTCGCAGACCCATCACAGGTACTGGCCTTCCCACCATCAAAAGGAGCAAAAGTGACCTGTTTTCAAAAAGGCAGCCCTCATCAAGAATCCACACCAGCCAGGCTACGCTCTCATTTCACTCCTGCCATCGGGAGGAAAGTATAGGAAGTCCAGGGTCAGGAACAGCATCTTCCCAACAACCATAGTCTGAACACAACAAATGCCAACTAAACTACAAACTGCCATCATTGCACTAGGGACTTTGTTTTGTTTTGCACTATATTGTTTTTTTTAATTTATTGAACTTTATTTTTTGATTGTTTATTATATTATCTATTTAGCACTATGTTTACAAACCTGTTGTGCTGCCACTGCAAGTAAGAACTTAATTGTTCCATTTTGGCACGTATGACAATAAAACATTCTTGACTTGACTCTTCCACACCACATCAGAGCATAGGATTGCTGTAATATTTAAGCTAGCCAAGCTGAAGTAAAACATTTGAGAACCAAGGGGTTCATTATAAGATGTGGGCTGGAAATGGCTGCATAAAACTCATGGAGGCTCAGATTTATTGGTGAAATATTATAGGAAAGCTATGTAATGGCATTTAAAATTTGGGGTGGTGGGTTTTGTAATGAAGAAACAAATCTGAACTTCAAATAACACAGTGATGCAAATAAATGCAGACTAAAAACATTTGGTGCTGTTAAGCTTGACTCTTTGGAATGATTGGCACAAAACAGTTAATCAGGATCTGTTTATTCATTGATATCCAATTGTACAAATAAGGGCAAAAAAATTAACAAAAACAGACTGGAAGCCCATGTAAATTTACAAACTTGTTTTGTTATGAGGTCAGTCTATTTTTTTGCACAATAATCCTAGTGTTTGGTACCATGATGTGTCCAGTTGTAACATTTGCTCATGAATCTACATTTATGTACATAGAAATATATGTCTTTCAAGTACTGCAATACAGAACTAGAAAATTAATAAACATCCATCAATACATATAGATCCAATGCTAACCATCAGAAATGTCTACAATTCAGAACAAGATATACACTAGTAAGCCCTGCTTAGTGTCTACACAGCATTCACAGCCCTTGACCAAGTACAAATAAATCTTAAAACAATTTTACAATAGTAAAACAATAGTCAAATTGAGACTCAAATTAGTGAAGCAGCTGTTTTTCCCTTGCCCATTAGTGCACTTTTACTGAGATTATTACTGTTAATCAAAACAATCAAGACATCATGGAGAATATCAATTAAAAATCTCGACAAAAGAGGTTATCTGTTCATTATTAATCAATGGGTTTTGACCAAAAACCCTCGTTATTTTTGCAGCCAAGTTCGGTTAAAAATACTGCTGCTTAGACATTTGTACATCATTTGAATACTTAAAAAACCTCTTCACTGGCCAACTCTTTTGATTCAAAAGCCATTTCATGGCATTATGACCTGCTAAGCATGAATTAGTAATTGTTTGCTTATTGGAATTATCCAACAATCCTGATGTTACATTGCACTACATTTGTTGAATCTTTCAGTACTACCTGCTGATTGCAATCCAGTGTTGCCCGCTGCTCAAATTCACTTATTATTGGCACTGCTTGCATCTTGACATGACCAAAATATGGTGCTGTACAGAATGCTGGAATGTTCCATCATTGCAGAAGCAATGATCACAGAAGCAACCACTTCCCCACCTTATCTATAATTTTGGCCTTTGTAGTTTTCATATAATGGAAAATATGTCACAAAGAATCCCAATTATTTTTTTTTAAAGTTCATAGGTGGAAATGGGAATGAACCAAAGATAATTAATTAAAGTTCGATTTAAATACTGATTTGTCACTGTTGAAGCCCAGGAAGGGGGCTTGTAAGTTTACTAATAATTATTTTTCTACATAATTATGCTTAACAGGATTTAGTCAATATACCTAATGAATTACATAAAAGACTGTAATTATCTGGATTTCATCCTTTTGTGCTACATCATAACTCAAAATAATAGTAATAATATTTAAGTTCTGCAATCGTGCTTTTATATATTTCACCCTCCTTTACTGTAGTAGTCCTGTAAAAATGAAACAGATATGACAGCTTTTCATATGCCAAGAATCTCAGCTCCATTGTTTCCTTTAAAATTCATGTTGTGACATTTTCAAACACATTGAACGCCAAGAACCAGACATAAAAATGGGGTTTCTTAAAACATGTAAATTAATATTGCATAGGCCGATAAGGATTCCGTTTTGCTGTATGACAGAAGATCTGAGTGAAATCCTTTCCAGTAAATTCAAAGCATGACGATATTTCCTGGCATCTTTCTGCTTCATTCAAGTGCAGGATCATGGTTTAAAATACAACAAAGCTACTGAAGCAAAATCCACCATACTTTCACACACTTAATATTTTGATCAAACAACAACTTCCATCTGTGAATGAGGTTAATGATGCTAGCAGGTCAGATATGATTTGGGAGTATGGCAAAGTATTTGAGGTGCCTGCCACTAAAACGATGGATTATTTTACAGAATACAACTTCAGAAAGAAGGTAATGCTCTTTAATATGCTACAATTGCTTTGGGTTAGAACTGAGGAATCCAGTGATCTTAATCAGATTTACATTCTGCGATGGGGAAGGGTTGCAGAAAATAATGGACAATTAAAAAATGATTTAATGAAAATATATTCAACGTAATAAACAAAATCATGTTTCTCACAGTTTATGTAGTAAGGCGCTGGGGACAATACACATCTCCACTTGCTGGTGAATAAAATAAACCAGCTCAAACCATACTGAAGATGATTGCTCCACTGATCTTTCTCACAAAGGGCAAGATTGTGTTGTTTGCAATAAATCTTCTTTGGTTAAATGACTAAATCTCTTGAAGGCATTGAAGCACTTGTTAGGGAAGTTCTATAATTGCATTTCCTATGTTGTGCTATGATAAAGAATGTTTGAAGCCACTGCCGCACAGGTCAACTTCAGTTTCATGTTCTGTCGGATGTGCTCTGTTGCTTCTCAGATGGTTTCAGGATTCCCTCAAGATGATCTGTCACCCATTGCCACATTTCCAGTAAACATACACTCACCCCAGGGTTTCAGCTACATGTAGTTAAAACAAAAAGAAAAAACACGTCGGTGATGTTAAACGTAAATTGTGATTGAATTTGGATGTTTCACACAATACAATGACACACAAAGGAAGGCTACAAATAAACATGTATGAATCTTGATTATTTTATGTGTTTTAAAACAATTACTCTGGAACATTTTTTACTACCGGTAATGTGCATTACAGATTACAAAGACAAATTGAAAGAGTAAATAGAATTGGAAGAATAAAGCTACTAGGAATGTTTTTAAGCTTTCAAAAAGGGTGCAGAAATAAATAAATCTGATTTAGCTAATCCCAATCGCCAAATGGATACTATAGCATTTTAAATGCAATAGGCACAAGCAAATTTAAATACAACATCCTGTAAATTAGATTTGCCCAAGAAAAGTCATTCCATTACTGAAGGCATACTGTATCACAAAGTTCCATTCATACTGGAGAGCACAATAATGCTCTGCAATAAGACATCAATATTTAATATCAACTATAAGATGATATGTGATGGCTTTGATCTTTTATCTTAAAAGTTTTTTACCTTTTGATTTGATTTGATTTGATTCAATTTATTGTCATTGCACTTTTCAGTGCAACGAAATGGTTTAGCCTGCAGTCATAACATAGAATAAATAACAAACACTCAACACAGTTTAAAGTCCCAAAGTCATTATCTCTTCCCTCCTTGCTTTCCCTCTGCGCTGAGGCAATCCAAGCCTCCTCTGTTGTGACCCCGCCGGGTGATGGAAAGACAGGCAAGAATTTTATAAAGAAAAGAACAGTGTACACTGTTCAGTATGCTAACACCTGCCTGCCAGAGATACGATGACTTGCTGTCACCAGATATTTTATCTGATAGGGGCCCTCTATGGGGGGGGGGGGGGGGGGGGGGGGGGGGCAGACCAAAATAAACTCCAAAATATATTAAACCAATAATTCAGAATTCAATACACAAAAAATGAATACAGGATAAAGTGTCCTGGATTAACACAAATTAAAAACATCTCCAAGGTTAATGAGCTTCTGAAATGAAGGAATTCTGCATTTGTAAAATTAAATCTTCATCACAAAAGGAATTGCAGAAGCTTGAGAGTAAGCATGGTTGATATTAAAAATTCACCTTTGCCTGAATGTACCAGCTCGAATTTCTGTCATGTGTAACTTTGCTGCTTTATGTGGATTTTAATTTAAATTAATTGGAGAGGTCAAGTAGAGTAGAGTAAAGCAGCCTAATTTGCCTCATTGTTATTCACATTCAAACATTAATCCAGATGTTGCAATGAAAGTTGAAAAAATGTATCCAGGGGGAAAAATCATCACCAGACCTTCATCTGGTTGGATGAACAGGTGATAGAGATCTGATGGTTTTCTGGCCATGTGTGAGTTTGGTCAACTTGAGACTATATATGGCATTGGCAGAGATTCAGACACTGGATGAAAAGGAAAAACATGGGCTTTATCAACACCATTAGAAATGTTGCCATACATTTCTGAGAACTAATGGCTCAAACCATTAACTTCTATTCAATGATTACTTATATAGAGAGCAGATTGATTAACAGGTAACTACAGAGAGGAAAAACTAACAACAATGGACTTCCTAATCTCCACAGATGAGGTTACCATATAGGTGCGACAATAATCATATCCCCAAAACATGGAGCCAATGTATTCACTGAACAATCCCTTAAGAAATCATTACCAGGAAAGGCTCAGAACCGAAGCTTGGGATTGGGACAAAAAGTTAAAAAAAAATCTAAAGTGAAAATATTGAAAGTTGTACCGAACCAAGACATGCAAGCACTGAAATCAGATGCATTCACTCAAATTGTCTATAATTTGAATAATTACTGTACAATAATTGAACATGTCTTTGCCATGTCGCATAATGCCAACAGAAATGACCAAACGCAATGACAAGAATCTGGTCCCATTTTATTTTCTCCCAAAGGTTTTTGTTTTTGAGTGCGCTTCAACGGTTAGGTTGAATAAACCCACCCCAGCTGCACAACTCCAATATGTAAACCAAAAACTCAGTTGACCACATGTTCAAACTATGGCAATGCCTCAATCTTTGCAATCAACAGAAGATGCTATTATAATTCATAAAACATTTACTGAACCTTATCCAACAAATAGGGATAGTTGAAATCTACCCCAAGATCAGAAAGTAAAAAATGCTATAAATGTCATGAATTGTGCAGATAGTGTTCAATTGAAAATGTTGTAGGAACAGATCGTGATCTATCCACTTTGCCCATGATTTGAAGGATATTCGAAGTTTATCAAACTTGTCTTTTTCAAAGCTTGGGAACTAATTTCTACTCTGTTGAAATGAGGAAAAATATTTACTTTCTCTCTTCTCCCACTTCCTACTGCCAGAAACATACTTTAAGCCAAATTAGGGATGCAGTTATCTACTGATGAACTTAATCTAGCACAGAATGAGATGGGCATATTCCCAAAGACTAATCACACATCTTCAAAGGCAAAGCTGATGTTATTGGCATACGCTGCCCGGAAGAGGAGTGATCATCTGCAAGATGAAACTGGCAGGCAGAAATGTAAGTCAGAACAAAAAAAAACAAGATGTAATTAATATTTTTCTGCAATAAAATGTGAATGATCAATTCCTGATTTAATTGTGCCAGATAGGGCAAGAACCACCTCCCCACCCCCCCCCCAAAAAAAATAATTACATTTTAGCAAATCAAATAGCAGTTATAATATGCTGACAAATTTATGAGGGTCCAAATTTGCAAAGGATTCTTTTTAGTCCCTCTGACAGGCAGTCAAAGATTTTGTGAAATTAAAAAAAATAAAAATGGAAACATAAGGGACTTCAGATGGTGGAATCTTGAGCAAAAAAACAAACTGATGGAGAAACTTAGAAGATCTGTGGACGGAAATGGATGAAATCTAGACCCTTCTTCTTGATCCAAAACATCAACTATCCATTTCCCACCACAGGAACTACCCAACCAGCTGTGTTCCTCCAAAAGATTGTTCTTTGCTTAAAAACAGCCATATTCTGTGGTTGGATACAAGTGCCAATGTTTCTCAGAGATGTCACATGGGGTTTCTCTTAAAAGTTGGAATCCAAATTATTATTTGCAAAGCAGCTCTTCAATGGCTAGTTGAAGACCTTTGTGATGGCTTTCCCTCTGATGGACAGCAGGCAGAACCATTTGTAGTTACAGTAGACAACAGTGACTCCTTTTTTGAAAGTCCCCAGTCAATCGTTTCTAACATCTTCTCTTCAGATGTGGGATATGAGGGTGTGAACTTGTGAATGTATAGTCTCATTGTTGAGTTTTAAAACAGCAGAAATATCTTTGGGTCAAAGGAACATTGACATTTTTTTTTAAATGTCATGTCGGTCCAACAATCTCCTGAGGTCCAATTCAAAATTATGACCAGAAAAATAGTTGGTGGATGACATGGGCACTTAGTGGATAGCCACAATGTGTGGATTCTTTGAACTCACACTGCCTCGGCAAGGCCAGCAGCATAATCAAGGACGAGTCGCACCCTGGCCACTCCCTTTTCTCCCTTCTCCCATCAGGCAAAAGGTATAGGTGTGAAAACGCACACCAACTGATTCAGGGACAGTTTCTTCCCAGCTGTTATCAGGCAAATGAATCATCCTAACACAGCAAGAGAGCAGTGCTGAACTACTTCCGTTTTTTTTTAGTTTAGAGATACAGCGCGGTAACAGGCCCTTCTGCCCACCGGGTCCGCGCCGACCAACGATCCCCGCACATTAACACCATCCTACACATACGGGACAATTTTTACATTTACCAAGCCAATGTACATCTTTGGAGTGTGGGAGGAAACCGAAGATCTTGCTGAAAACCCACGCAGGTCACGGAGAGAACGTACAAACTCCGTACAGACAGCACCCGTAGTCGGGATCGAACCCAGGTCTCCGGCGCTGCATTCGCTGTAAGGCAGCAACTCTACCGCTGTGCCACCGTGCCGGTACTATCTACCTCTTTGATGTCCCTTGGACTTTGCTGGCTTTACCTTGCACTTAAATGTTATTCCCTTATCATGTATCTATACACTGTAAATGGATTGATTGTAACCATGTTACTGTCTTTCTGCTGACTGACTAGCATGCAACAAATAGCTTTTTACTATAGCTCGGTACACGTGACAATAAACTAAACTAAGACCATCTACAGCTGAAATACCCAAGAGTTTACCCTGCTGAAAGCCATGAAAAAAGGAGAGCTTCCCATGCAGAGGGAGCAGTGCTCAGTGGAATTAGTCACTCAAATAACACATAATTGGGATTTTGTCCTTGACACAACTGTTTTTGATTTTATCCCATAACACATTATCTTGACAAACTCTCAGAATAATATGATGAGTCCACAACCATTTTATATAACCATTTTAACAAAAATATAAGGATCTCAAAACTCACAGGTGCTTGAAGAAGTGCAATGATAGTCATAGCACATAATTTGATGATAATTCTGGTCACGAGTCTACTGCTTGAGAAAGCTTAAGAGTGCAAAGCCTTTGAGTTGCATGTTACAGCAGAACAAAGCAAAGGTTTTCAGAGGCAGCGGCTGGATGTTGCAACCAGAGAGGGTTACAGATGGCAATGCCAGAGGGTGACAAGAGAGGGCTTGCAATCAGCTCTGGAGTTCGTGAGTTGGGAGCCTTCTACTAGCTGTTGTGGTGAGGGTCAGGGAGTTGACAGCTTAAGATCGCAGCTGTTGGTCGAACAGCCGAGTGACCAGTAATAGGAGAAAGATGGGGGCCCAATTGGGGAAGTAGAGGTGTTGCAGGGTACTTCAGGTGACTGGGACCTTCAGTCCTGATATAAAGCAAATCAATGACTTAAACCCCTGTCTCACGGTGCGAGTCCACCCACGAGTGATCCCGAGTTTAAAACAAATCAAACTCGTGGTAATCACGTAGAATTAACGTAGCGGGAACGTTGGAACTCGTGGACGTAACTTAGCGACTCGTAACACTAACGGCAGGTACATGGGAAACATGTTAACTCGTGAAAATCTTTCAACATCTTTCCACGAGTCAAATTTACTCTTGAAATGAAAAGTTTAAACTTTTAAACTTGTTGTAAGAACGTAGTAGCCGTGAGTTTCCCGTAGTGACTCGTGAGTCTACTGTGGGTTTGGCCTTAGTGCCAGAAGTGAAATGTTGAAGATTAGTCATCTCCGGAGAACTTGGATAGGTGACGTTTCGGGTCGGGACCCTTCTTCAAACTTTAGACCCTTCTTTCACCTGAAACGTCACCTGTCCAAGTTCTCCGGAGATGACTAATCTTCAACACAGTCCACAGATACTGCTTGACACGTTGAGTTACTCCAGGACTTTGTTTTTTCCCCGTAAACCAGCTTCTGTAGTTCCTTGTGTTCCAAAATGTAATGCTTTATAAATGTCCAGAGATGCTGCCTGTCCCGCGGAGTTACTCCAGCACTTTGAGTCTGTCTCCCTGGAGACCTCGTTTCCCACGCAATGTGACATCTACCGTGCATACATTGCCAACTGTTGTTTTGGCAGCAGCAACATAATCTCCCGGTTAGTACACTCAGAGTTGCTGAGGCCTAGTTTATGTAGACAAGAAACTGCAGATGATGGAATCATGATCATAAAACACACACAAAGTGTTGGAGGAACTCACACAGCGCTGGAGTAACTCAGCAGGACAGGCAGCATCAGCGGAGGGAATGGACAGACGTTGATTCGGCTCGAAAAGAAGGGACCCGATCCGAAACGTTGCCTATCCATTCCCTCCACAGATGCTGCCTGACCCGCTGGCTTACTTCGACACTTTGTTAGTTCATGTCATAGGAGCAGAATTAGGCCATTCGGCCCATCGAGTTGCTCCAACACTTTGTGTTTCGCTCAACATGCCAGCATCTGTGGTCCCCCATGTCTCCATTTGACAGCTGGAAGAACTCAGCGGGTCATGGAGTCTGAAGAAGGACCCTGACCCGCAACCTCGCTTGCCCGTTTCCTTCCACCGATTTCATGTAGTCACTTTTCGATAAAACCCCACCGCTCCAGTTATTCCAAGTCCATTTAATTCTGCGTGTCTCCATTTCATTCATTAAGTCGCCAGTACTGTCACGTCGTTCGTTTTCGGTCAATACAACGGAACAGTCTGAAGAAGGGCGACGAGACACAAAAAGCTGGAGTAACTCAGCGGGACAGGCAGCATCTCTGGAGAGAAGGAATGGGTGATGTTTCGGGTCGAGACTCTTCGACAGACTGGTAAGGGAAACGAAAGATATAGATGATGATGTATTGTAGAGATAAAGAACAATGAATGCAAAAAAGTAACGATGATAAAGGAAACAGACCATTGTTCGCTGTTCATTGGGTGAAAGCGAGCAGCTGGTGCAACTTGGATGGAGGAGGGATAGACAGAGAGGGAATGCCAGGGTTACTTGAAGTGAGAGAAATCAATATTCATACCACTGGGCTGTAAGCTGCCCAAGTGAGATATGAAATGCTGTTCCTCCAATTTGCATTTAGCCTCACTCTGACTGGAGGAGACATCGGACAGAAAGGTCAGTGTGGGAATGGGAAGTGTTTGGCAACCGGGAGATCAGGTAGCAACCGGGAGAGTCGCGATCCGAAACGTCACCCATTCCTTCTCTCCAGAGATGCTGTCTGACCCTCTGAGTTACTCCAGCTTTTGGTGTCTATCGTCGAGGTAAACCAGCATCTGCAGTTCCTTCCTACACAACAGAACAGTACGAGGAACGGTTGATGTTAGAGGCTGCTCACTAACCTCACTATGTTTACATCGTCCTCTCTAGCAATTAATAAATATCATTCGGTTACCGTATTATTGACTGCAACCGCCCGTTTAAAATGACTGCTCTTTAATTCTCAACCACTGGATATTTGCCTGGAAACATATTGCATGTTTTCGTTCAGTGAGATAATTCAATTTTAATAGACTGAGGTGTTAAATCCGGCGCCACTTCACAACAAACTAAACGACCTATAATTTAAATAAAGCATTTAGGATCGATAATAAAATTCCCAAGACTATTTCACATATAATTCCAGCACCACTTCACACTGAGCTGTCCGTGATGTTTAAAGGGGCTGGCATCTGCCCTGATCCGTTGTTCCGATAAAACACTGTTTGAAATAATTTGAAGTTTTGAAATTAATCCTCGCAGCCTAATGTACACTTTGGGCTAAGATTTGATCCCTGCACAAAGCGCAATGTAAACGGAATGGAATCTCTATTAACATTCTGAGGCTCTCTACATAATGGAAGTGATCACATTCGGCCCTTCGAGCCAGTATTGCCATTCAATATGATCATGGCTGATCATCCAAAATCAGTACCCAGTTTCTGCTTTCTCCCCATATCCCTTGATTCTGTAACCCTAAGAAATATAAACATGGGAGGCTTTTTATAGTGGAAAAAAAAACTGCATGACATCATTTTTACCATGTGATGATTTTTCCACATGTCGGTAGTCTTTGTTGGCTCAAGAGTAACTCGGGAGAGGAACTTGGTAACTCGGGAGAGGAACTTGGTACATCGCAGAAATGAGAAGTAAACGGCAAACTTAGACATACACGTGGGAACTAGTTTAAACTCGCGAACATAAACTTGGAATCTCGTAGAAAACCACGAGTTTTATTTTTTCTTTCACTCGGGATCACTCGTGGGTGGACTCGCACCGTGAGACAGGGCCATTAAAGGAGAACTGATAAGAAAACCTCTTAATTGGGAAACTATCTGCTTCGGCAGCCAACAAGCAGCATGATTTAAACCAATTGGGCTGGAAATGCACAATGACAAACATACTTATGAACAATGCAAGGCAATTTCCTCTTAACGCATTTTGCATAGTGTGTTGGTGGAAAATTACATAATTACACTGATGTCTTATGTGGAATTCTGCTATTTGTACAGTAGAAATCTCTGATTGGAAATGACAGGTTAAATTTCTAGAGTGGTATGATTTCACCCAGACACTTACGTAAACGTAGACATAAAGAACTGTCGATGATGATTTACAAACAAATGACAAACTGCGAGAATAACTCAAGCGGGTCAGGCAGCATCTCTGGAGAACATTGATAGGTGACATTTTCGGTTGGGACCCTGCTTCAGATTGAAGGGCCCCAACCCAAAACATCACTCATCCATGTTCTCCAGAGATGCTGCCAGACCCTCTGTTATTCTCCGCACTTAGTGTCTTTTTCATTATTGTAAATGTGTTGTGCTCCAGATAAAAAATACATTTCACGCATAAAGTGCTGAAAAAAAGTATCACCCATTGAATTTCTGGGCGAATCAACTCAAATTAGTTGGTATCTAGCCCTCCTTGCTGTCAATAATTTATTGCTGTGAACTTCTTATTGCATCGACATTTTAGTTTAAAATGCTATCCCTAACATTGAAACAAATAAAATGATTTAATTTGCCACTTAATTGTCACATTGTTTGATGTACATGGTGAAAACGTTAAGGCTTTCAGAATTATCATTAAGCCTTGATGTCTTTTGCCAGCTGCAATAAACCAATTCTGGGTTTCTCTTTTCCTCCTCCCTTCCCATTACACATTTGATTTTGTTTATGACAAACTTCTCATTACTGCTCAAAACTGAGGTGGGAGATTGCAACCTTCAAGTGGTCCGCCCTGTTTTGACGAATGCAATCAACCTGGCGTGCACAATCAAATAAGATCAAATAGAACAAGTTGTCCTACAACTTTAGGCTGTGCACGCCATACGCAAGAAGAAGAAGACTGCTCAAAACCACAAAATCTGCCCACCCACATCTTTGACAGTCACAAACTAAATCCTGTGTCTTTAAGCGTCTTCAACTCTGGGTATTATATGTCTGGTTCACCACAAATGATCAAATTACAATAATTATGCTAGTTTTGAGAGGATTAATTACCTGTGTTCCTGGAGATTACAGAGACCAGATTTTTCCCATGAGCAAATGGATAAAACCAATTATTTTTTACAAATTCTGAAAGATAAACTCAACTACATACTACAAAATGATTGAACTAATAATTGACTTGGATAATATCCTGATTACGAGTGTGTAATAATTCTAATTTATACAATGCTTAGATGTCCCACATAGAAAGAAGGTTTAAGTAATCAACATTATATTTAATGCCTTTTCTAAGCTGGGACAAGCTGAAATAGTCATGTAATGATCTGAAATAATCAAGTAATTAGATTAACAGAATTTAAATGTAACAACAAGACTTTTTCCAATGTATCTTATATAAAAGGAACAGCTCAAAGTGGAGGTGGGTAGAGAGGAGCATAAAGGGTGATGATTAGTGGTGAGAAGCAAGCCAAAGGCACCACGACAGATTGAACTTTGAACGCAATATTTGAATTTCAAAAACTAGAGACTCAGAGTTGAAAATCATTTTCTGATTGCAGAACAGAATGCAGTGTAACTCATAGTCAGAGAAACTTAAATCATAGGATTTTAAAATATGTCCGGAGAAATCACACATATGGACAACTGAGAGTATCTAATGGGTTGAAAGTTAGAATGTGGATCAAGAAAATGCTTTGTCAAGGTGAATTTATGAAACTCTGTGCTGTAAAATGGATGAGCATAACATTTTGAATTAGCCAAAACATCTCCATTGTTGGGATAAGCAGGAAGTCAACATTTAAAACAAGAGAAAGAGATGAAAAGCTGTACTACGTGGGTCTATTCTGGCTTTGATACAAGATTCAGTTTGTAATAAAGATAGACACAAAGTGCTGGAGTAACTCAGCAGGTCATGCAGCATCTCTGGCGAAAAAGGATATGTGACATTTTTGATCACTACAAATGACCTCAGGTCAGGTAGGCCCATTGTTGGATAGGGAAGGTGTGATCTTAAGAGCGATATAATGTGGTGAACTGTAGAACAGGTTAAAAGACGAGGGTGGAGGAAGGGAGCAAGGGGGTTGGGGGGAGTAGGTAGAAGTTATTTAAAATTAGAGAATTCAACGTTCATACCGCAAGTTGTAAGCTACCCAAGCAAAATATGTTCCTCCAAATTGTGTGTGGCCTCACTCTGGCAATGGAGGCAGCTCAGGACAGGAAGGTCACTGTGGGAATGGGAAGGGAACTTGACATGGTTGGCAACCGGGCGATCCTGTAGACCTCAGTAGACTGAGTGTAAGTGTTCGGCAAAACGGTCGCCAAGTCTGCATTTGGTCTCAGCGATATACGGGAGCCAACATTGGGAACACCGGATGCAGTAGATGTGGTACCTCATTTCAATGCACTAATTTTCCATTCAGTTTCACGGGGAGAATAATATAACTTGTTCCAATGGGTCATATAATGAATTATAAGGGAAGTACAATGATTGAAAGCTGCAAAAAGTGATCTGCAGAAAATCATATTCAGCATGCCCTTAATGACTTTAACAAGCAGTTTCACTGTAGCATAGGAAATTAGTTTGAAGGGAGTTAACAACCCTTGCTGCTTTGCAAAGTATTGTAAAACAGTATTTCCAAATTCGCTAGTGGCATTCACGGAGAGATCAATGTTGGAAGCAACTTCATTCGGCATCCATGGTGAGGATAAGTTTATCATATTGCTGTGATTAATTTTAGTCAATATACCATTTTCAATTAGATTGAATATCTCTTCTCTATGAACATTGCTATTTATAGAAAAGCCATTTTTCATGAGGATTATCAAGACAATCAAATTCTGTACTTCGTGGCAAATTACAACTGCTGACAAATTGACAACACAGCAATCTGCATCATACTGCATCTGTCATCCCCTGGTAATGAACAGATGTTCATCAAACATTTTGGCCATCAGTGAGAAAATCCACCAAAATCATCCCTCGACAGTATTATAATGAACGGTGTCAAAAGGGAATAGGACCGATAAGAAAGAACAATTACTAAAAGTGGTGAGGAAATTAATTCTACTGCTCGTAAAAACAAATGTGTACATGTGCTCTGGACTTTTAAATTTAATGTTGGGCATTCGTAACACAGGGTGGCCTGTAATGCCACATAATCTGTCCCTTTTCAAGTCGACATGTTAATGGGTAATGAACATTGATAAAAATAATTTATAAAAAATATTTATCACTCCCGAAATGCGAAATAACTTTTGCATTCAATTTACTCCAGTAAAAAAAGACAAAATATTAATAATGCTGGAAACTGTAAACAAAAGGTGAAAATGTTGGAAATTGTAAACAAAGGCTGAATATCCTGGAAAAACTCAGCAGGGGAGTGGGTGGAGAAACCAGGGTGTGGATCCTTGTGGTGTGGATCTTTCTACAAATCCAGTGTTAACTTGTCAGTTTTCCCATACACAAATTGATTGATTTGCTTTGTGTGGTCTTAGATAGTGGTCTATGCAAAGAAAGACTCTTGCGAATCTCATTCATAGGTAGTTCATAAGAATATGGTTCACTCTGAAAGTGAAGACTTCAGAGCACAACCTTAAAAATGAAGATGAAAGGATATAATTAGAAAGTTTACCAGTCACATTTAAAATGCTTGTGCACCGTATTAATAAATGCTGAATACTGAAGAAAGAAACTGAATTGTGCAGAAAGTAAATCAAGAATTTCACACATCGATGATTACATACGTTAACAGCCCAAGTGGATATGAATACTGAGCGCAATACATAATACCCAATATTTACCACTCCAGCATAGTGTACTCCTCATAATTTCCATTGGTTTGGTTTCCAAAAAATTTGAATTTTCCAATCATTTGTATTGAACAAGATGAATAATGTAGAGCCCAAAATTGAGTTCTTATATATTTTGAATAAAGTAACTTTGAATATACAGTTTGTGACAAATATTTAGCAGTTGTAAAAGTTCAACGATTCAAAGTAATCTCCATAACTGTAATATAATTTGATCATTCGAGGAATTGCGGAAGATCTCATACTGGATCACATAAAAAGCTAAATGGCATGCCTCTTGGTTTATCTGCTCAGTCAGTGCTTCGATAACCATATCAGAAAAGTTGATTCTTTCAGACATGCCCCCATCGTGAGGTAAAGCTTTAAAAGAAAACTCCAGGTAATGAGGCTGGAAGTCATTCGACAAGTTCAGTTATATTAAGAAAATTGTTGTCAAATTTACCTTGTGGTTGAAACTCTTTAAAAATTGTCAGAACATAGCAATAAGCCCTCAATTTATCATTGCATGCCATTTTGATCGATTCACACACCATTGTTCTCAAACAGTTTGACAAACCAAACTACAAGACAGTATGGATGAGGCATGTGCTTTTAAACAGTTTAAAATCAACCTCTTTAAGAAAGCAATTTAAAAAGGATATGTGGTCTTTTAAAAACACCTTTGATTCACATGGCTTGAAGCAAATGTCTTACTGTATGTATAACTCTGGAAAAAATGCATGATATGAATTCATATAACATTGGCTTATGACTTTAGTAGCATTTGGGTGGATTAGGTAACAGTGCAGTAGCTCACAGTGCTGGGAGGTTAGAGTATTTCAAAATTCAGATACGAAATAAGATTCCCAAGTATTTCCAGAGTTTTTGTTTTAAAGCAGTTGAAAGATCACCAAGAAGTTGAAGGCAGCTGTATTTGAATTACAGGGTTGAGTATAGGAAGCTCAAATACGAAATTCCCCTTTGAGAAGAGTGAAAGCAGCTTTAAGTGCCCGCTACAGGACGCGGAGTAGTGGAACAGGTTCACAGTGCAAAGGCACAGAATAGAAGCGGGAGAACCAGGTGGTCAGAAAATGGTGGTTTCATACTTTGTACTAATTGTCCTCTTGGAATCCTGCTTGGAGTCAGCTATCCATGCCACAGCACCGTGTGATTGAGATTCTTGATCAATGTTGTCAATCTACAACAATAAGATGAAAAAAATGTGAGAAAATGCAAATTATTTTGATATGCAGACTGCTCCTGTGCTGTGTATTTAATAACCAATTCAAATCTGATGAGAAATGCAATGAAAATTATTGACAATCAGTTGTGTTAATTTTGAGAAGCATTAAACTACCCAGCTTTTACAGATGAAGAATGAAAAACAGCAAACAGTGAATAAGACTAATGTGGTTGAGACTTAACCTAGGTATTTTTTAGTGAGGAATAGAAGTGCAAAAAAAATAATTGCTTTCCTCTAACAAACAACTACGGATATGCACGGCACAGTTGACAACAGTTTTTTGCAGGTTGAGGCTCATTTGGAAATAACTGAATTACAAGTTTGTGCAAGACATTTCTTGAGGAGGTCTACTGAAGGCATCTTTAACAAAAGAAACAACTTCAGTCAAAGGTACACAAAATTGCTGGGGAAACTCAGCGGGTGCAGCAGCATCTATGGAGCGGAGGAAATAGGCGACGTTTCGGGCCGAAACCCTTCTTCAGACTTCAGTCAAATGTAGTTTCAACCCAACCATAAGATAAAAAAGCAAAAACACACTTCAAAAAAACAAGTGGGCACCTAGGGGAATTAACAGCCAACTTCAAAATTCTCTTTCTCAATACTGAGCAGGTTGTAATGGTAGCTGCAGCAACAATACCCAGTTCTCACTATTGTGGCTTGTTTCCATTTGTTTTTTCTGCAAATCCCGTTGGGAAAATATGGGTTGAAAGAGGATTTTTAAAGGTCGCACTGCTTTACTGTATCACAATGTAATTTATTTAGTAGCTCAAGGGTGGAATATCAAGACCAATTTAGGAGATCTGTTAAGCTATGCAAACAAACCATTGGGCAGGATGAACAATAGGCAATGTAAGTTAATCATCATTCACATCAATACTCATGATCTATTATGTAATTTGCCAAAAAAAATGAAATTTAGCTCTTGTGACTGATTTTGAAAATGATTTACCCAAATGAAGAAGTATCTGTTTCATACACTGTTAGCATTATTCTGACACCAGCAAGTGTATGGGAAAACTGACAAGGTTAAAAGTTATGGAGGTATCAGATCCATGGCAAACAGCTTGGTTGGGCTTTCTGCATGTAATCTATCATAAAAGTCAATGGGACAAGTCATGCAGGATCTGGCCCATCACATGGACTCACTACCCATGGCCAGTGTGCCCAGTTGCATTTTCCTGGGCTGGATCTCAGGAATACCTCCTGAGCTGAGGGCCTGCATCCTTTCGGCACCCATCCAGGTACAAGAGTGTGTGGGCTCAGGTCACCCTCTGCTGAGACCCCAGCCCTGTGACACCCTGTCTGACACTTGTCTGAAGAAGGATCTCGAACCGAAACATCACTGATCCACGTTCTCCAGAGATGCTGCCTTACCTGCTGAGTTACTCTAGCACTTTGTGTCCTTTTGTGTATTAACCAGCATCTGCAGTTCATTGTTTCTAGAAGGTATTTCATCAAGTGGTTTTGAACATGAACTTCTCATGACTGAAGCAGTAATTGACTGGCAGTTAGTATTTGATAAAACCAAGCTTATTTGGCCATTTCTACATCTCCTGGAAATATATCCCAGTTGCAATCCCTTTAGAATATGTTACATAATTCAAACTTTGTTAATTGGAGAAATATGAGTTGTTTAATATTTTGCCCTTTAAATGGTTCCCTTCCTCAGAGCAAAACAATGTTTTTGCCGTCATCTAGAATTTCCATGTTGTGCTACTGCTGAGGCCAACTCAATTTCATAGATATCTCCTCCAGTGAACCCAACAGCTTTTCAATGTACATCGGTACATGTGACAATAATAAACTAAACACGCAAATAACAAGCATTCCTTCGGACTCATTTGACAGCAAATACGAACTGATACCTAATATACATTTGTTTTGATCAGTGTGCAAATTTCTCATACATCTATGAGTGTCTGGTAAGTAGTCAGAAAAGTCATGCTTAAAAACAACCTAGTGCAAAAGTGCTTATGCGGTGTTCTTTGTGTAATCAGGCTGGTTTTGGTGCAATAAAGCTCAGGGAACAGAAGTTTTTTCCGATGAATGAAATATGCAGATTGCTAAATTTATCAGGTTATGACAATCCCACCCTTGAGCTGAGAAGTAGTTGATGCTTGGAGACTATGTAACAAATGCATTTTTCTCAGTTCTGCACGAGACTACAAATCTTACTTTAAATGCAAATGAATCTGTGACAAAAGTTTCATCAGTCAGCATTTGCAAATTAAAAAAGATTGAGGAAGCATATTAAAGAGCAAGAAAAATCATTACTATTATTTTCTGTCAACCACACAAATATAGATTCTGCAAAAGAGAATATATAAGTACATTATTTAAGGGGAGCCCTAAAAAATGGGCAGAAATATCGGGAATGCTACCTATGATCTACCGCTGCTTAAAGCCATGGACACAAATAAACACTGGAAGCAGTGTTACCTCAAGTGAACCATATTTCTCGATCCAAACAAATTGCTCATGATGCATCTTTGCATATAAACAAAATTCAGAAACAGACTATTAATGAGTCCATCTGCCACTTGGTATTCTTTCAATGACTTCAAACAAATAAATTTGCTAAGCCATAAATCATCGTAGATTTATAATAGCTGAAGAGCATAATGCCAGCTGCAAAGCAATCCCCAAATCTACTTTTGTTTAAAGTTTACAAACCAAATGAAAAAGTCTAATCTTCTTGAAAAATCACTTGAATCCACTTTGAGACGAAGAACAAAAAATGTGTCTATTTACTGATAGGGTATGGGTTAGGAAATTGACATAGTTGAGAAAATAAATCTTGATACAAACATCTCAAAGATTAATCACTTAAAAAGAAATTAGACAATTATTAGAAGAAGAAGAATATACATGGAAGGATGAAAAAGATGCACAAAATGAGATTAGCCAGAAGCTGCGATGAAAGTCTACCATCCTCATGGAAGTGACATCCTTCTGCCATGTAATTTTGTTGATTATATAATTTGTGCCTTTTTTTACCCCAGGAATTTCCACAATTTTCCCACTTTTGTATGCCTATTTCTAAACCTTCTTCCAGAGTACTCTTGATTTAACATAAAATGCTCTAGGTATATTTATTATTTAAATTTACTCTCAAATCTCAAGATTTTATCTTAATTTGGTTCACCCCAATCTCATAGTCTCCCAATAGTTCTTTCTGTAATTTATTTTTCATGCCAGAATTATCAAGGTGCACATTAGAAACTGAACTCTCGTTAATAACAAATTTCAGTGCTTTTTTTAAAAAAAGCTGCTGGCTGCCATGCATGGATGGAAATGCACATGAGGAACAGAGATATATAAATATAGAGAGAAACCTGGACTCCTTTGCTGAACGAATGCAGCGGTAGAGGTGGAAGCGAAGGCCTGTGAGTAGTGCACGTGTGACAGTAACAGCATCTGCTATTAAGTGGCTGCACCTGGTCCATTTGGCAAGAAACGACAGCAGTCATTAGTGAACTATAGCATACTATAACATCCAGCCAGGTCACCAGATCATTAATCTATTAATTGAATCCATTTATTTATCTGTCAACTACCATTCACCAATGCATTTTGATAGACTAACACAATAACTGCAGCACAATTTAAGTAAACTTGAAGGTAAATGTGATACTAATTCCTTGTTTGTTTTCTTTTAACATTGAAGTTAGTTCAATAATTCTGTGAAGATTTATGTTTATCAAGGAGAAGTTTGCTGGCAGATGTGAATGGGACATTTTATTGATTCAGATACCTCCTGCCAGTATTGAACATTCCCCGCAAATGCATTTTACTGTAATTTCATATCTCATGGAAAGTTATTTATATGCCGCTTCAGTTTCATATGCATTTTGTAAGAAAATTGCTGTACAGTATGTACTCATAATGTTAACAATGATGCCAAATCATGTGTTCAACATTATTCTCTTGAAGCTAAGTACAATAATACTTTTCTGAAAAATGCAATTTTCTTGTTACAAACCAGAGCTTTCTCAAATTCATTAAATCATTTTAGGAGCATTTTGAACAGATTAAACTCACAGCAGATTTTCTCATGCTGGATCGTGGTTTAGGGACTGGTTTAGATGTCCTCACGTCCGCAGACTCTGCTTCAGCCATGGAAAGGGACGTCTGAGTAGGTTTCTGAGCTTGCAGTGCAAGTTGGTAGGCAACTTCAAATGCCTGTCCCAGCGTAAGGATTATTTCATATGTTAAATTCTGGAATAAAGATAACAATGAATAAAATACTATTTCCTTTTTTATTATGTTTCAATATTGTCTTCTGTGGTTAATCGTGTTTAGTTATCAGACAATTAACACCATTCTGTTTTATTGTGTGAAGACCCGGGTCAAATCCATGCATAACCTTTCCGATGCCACTGCAACTAAGGTAATGTTTGATCTTTTCTAAAATAAAGTAACACGATGAACCATTTCTGCTTCAATAAAATACATATAAATTGATACCATTGTTACAGCTAAAAGTATTGGATACTGAAGTCCAGTTCTGCTTTCATGAAGAATCCAATTGGTAAAAAAAGTCATCGTTTTTAAATACCATTGTGGATAGAAACCTAAATTCAGTAAATCTTTTCCATAGTTGCAATGGCCCTGTTCTAAAATTCAGGTTTGAAAGACATGCTAAATCTCAAATATTTTCTCCGGATCCCTTGATCTTTGTCTCAGCTGTGAAATGCAACATTTGAATAGTTCTGTCTAGGTTTTTCTCCAACACAAGGTGTTGCTTAGTTTTAAGATCAAGTCCACCACACTGTTCAATGCATTCTAAGAGTAGAAAGAGGGTGCCAAGATCCCAGAGTTGATGAAAAATAATCATATCAATGCATTTAGCCCTGGAAAGCACCCTTGCGTCCATCTTAGAGTATGGTTTAAGAAAAGATGAATTATGTTTTACAGCCCTCAGTGTCGAGATTGAACAGGCTCTACTTGGTTGAATTGCACAAAATGAAAAAAAGCCATTCAATATTTTCCCTTTTATACTAACCCAGTATTTTGTTCATCTTCTCAAGGGCATGCATTAGTGCTATTTTATTGTGCAATATCCCTTTCCTCACCACCAACCACTCCTATCCTGCACCTCCCAAACTTCTCCCATTCAAGATGATAATGTATGAAAACATTTGGCTGCGGTCATGCCAGCTGGGAGCGGATACCTCATCTGATAGCTTTTAAATGAGGAGTGGTGAAACATTAAAGCTGCCCAAAATTATAAGCTTTTAAAATAAATTAACATTTATTAAACATTACAGTAATTACCCTTCCCAAACTTCCTTTTCTGAGTGGGATTTGGTTAACATATTCAGACACTTATGATCAAAAAACAACAACCCTTTATACCAAAGCTTAGCCTTAAGAACAGAGGGAGGGGTTTACGATCAGTGGGAAAGTGGGGAGGGGAGGGTCAGGTGTCACATTTGGCAACAGAGGCAAGTTATTACTCAAGAATTGAACACTAGTGGTTTGAATCTTAGAAGAAAGCACAATACTTTTGAGCTGTATATTTCTTTTGAATATTAGAGGAGGATAATGACGTACTACATCAAGCGTGCTGAAAACGTGGCAATAGTGATGATTTGTTTGGAGATCTTTAGTGATGTAAGCAAATGTGCAAAGATCTTCAGGATCCTGGGCAGCACAGGAAATATTGCGGATTTCGTGCTCAGCAATGATATTCTGTGAATGAAACAAATATTATTAAATAGATTTAAACGTTCACTATCCTAGAAAAAAAAAAATCACAACAAACAAACCAGTTGTGGATGAGAAGGGTCGAAGTTGTGAAAATACAAGCATACCTACTGTGAGCAGCACTTTGTTGGAACAAGTCACGTATAACTTTGAGAAACATAAAATGGCAAATGCTGGAAATCTGAATTAAAAACAGAAAACGCTGGGGATATTCCAGGGATCATGCAGCATGTGTGGTGATAGAAAATGATTCAGATCAATGATCCTTCATCAGATGAAGAATTATAAATCTTATATGTTAACTGTTTCTTTCTCCACAAATGCTGCTGTCCTGTCGAGCATCCGCAGTGTTCTCTGTTTTTGTTCACTCCAAGATTTATCACTGTGCTGTATTGGCCTGTACCAAGACCTTTACTGCTATTCAATTTCTTTATACAGTGCCGATTTTCTGGCATCTCTTGGTTCCAGAGCCTTGCCGTATTATCCATTTTGACAGGCCAAAAGAGATCACAGTTTGGGGGGGCCGAGATGTCGGACTACAAAGTTGGCCGCGGAAGTCAATTATGGGAATGGATCTGCCGAGGCCGTAGTTCCAGAGTCTTGGCTACAGTGGGCAAAGTCAACCCGATGATAAACCATGTAGTAAGCACTACTTAAACAACATTTTCACGGTCACGGTTTTTACTATTAATGAATGTTGGAGCGACATACAAAAAAATTGCAAATCACCACACTTAGCTCTTGGAGGTTAGGATAAATGTGATATAATGGCAAACATTACCAGCAGCATGATAAATAACATGCCCCGAAGTTCCCACCCTCAGAAAGCAGTCCTGCTTGCTAAAAAAAAAGCCAAAGTGCTAGAGGAACTCAGCGGGTCAGGCAGCATCTATGCAGGGAAATGGAACAGTCCACGTTTCAGGTCGTGACTGTTTGCTGCTGACCTAGAAGATAACTGCAAACTTTTTGTTTTTGCAAATCTACCAGTCAAACCATTTCTTAGTGCAATGCTCTGGTTGACGCATGATTGGTACAAGGCCAATTACAATTTGAACTATGAGAACTCTCAAGGCTAAATTATCTACAAATTGACTGAATGGCAGAATACACAGACTGAAGTGAAAGTAGCAAGATCTGATAACTCCATAAATACCTTGTTAAACGCATCAATGAATTTTACACCTTTGTAAGTGATGGAGAGGAAAATAGTTGGTATCTTTTTCATTTGTTCGGTAGATTTCTAAACAAAAGCACAGGAGAGTATTAAAGATTCAAACATGGCTTAATCCAAAATATTGTGTCAGTACGTGATGAACTGATACAAACCCTCATCTTCGCACATGCATCCTGGGTTGATTCGGTCCCCTTTAAGTCTTTAATAAGCATAGAGCCCAAATACTGCAACAAGTACAGAAAGAGTTTATCATAATGGTGCCAACACATAAGCTGCTTTGAATTGGCTTACAAAACGTTCTTAGAAGTAAAGCTTTTTCTATCTCTTTATGAGGAATGTATGGAAAATCACATGCCTTTCAAAATTTATGTAGGAATCTTTAGATACAACAAATGCCTCACACTTCAAATGTACATTATGCTGAGTATTCTTGAAGAAAAGGAAGAACAAACAGTTTTTTTTGACCAGCAATTAATTCCAACTTCCAAAAGTGATGCAAATTTCTGCAAAGTTAGAGACTTCTAAGAGCAGTTGTGCTTAGGATGTGATTGTTTTGCACCACTTTACCACAACCTTTTGCGAAGCAGTCTAAGTGGGCAGCTAAAGATGAATGTACTTTAGATTCCAAACCACTCCCATTGAAGATCAGTGAGAATTCTAAAAGTAACTTCCTTTGTCCAAGTGCCAAAGTAAGATCAACATTTAATCCACTACGAACTATGCACCTTCATGTACAAAAAAAAAGCAATAAGCAGAAGTGGAAATATTGCCTTGCACTTCAGTAACACAAAACTGTTAATTCCGTGTGTA
Source organism: Amblyraja radiata (assembly GCF_010909765.2). NCBI lineage: Eukaryota > Metazoa > Chordata > Chondrichthyes > Rajiformes > Rajidae > Amblyraja > Amblyraja radiata. Next base: position 9,753,844 of record NC_045979.1, on the reverse strand, counting down.
ATATGACTGTTCACAAGAAATAAAGACAACACATGATTGAACAGCATGAACAATTATATTGGTAAGAGACCAGCCTATCAAAGAATGCAGTCAGTGTGAACAATAACAACATTTAATGGAAATTTTCCCCGTGCTCCAATCATTACTCTCCCTGTTTCTTTGGAATTTAAAGATCAAATAAAGGCAATGCTAATGTATCATATATTGTCCCACAAGTTGTATGCATTTTATTTCTCATTTAACAACATTAAAAAAGATTAGCTCCAGAACGAGATACTCACATTCGCTTCATAGCCACAAGACTCAAAGATAAGCTTCTCTGGCTGGTGTTGCCAATTCTGAACGGGAGAATACGGTGTTGCTAAACTAGGCGGGCGAAGTGTTATTCGAGACTCACGTCGATCTTCCTGTAAAAATGATTAAAAACAGCTGGTTGCTGCTGTATCTACCACCCTAATAAAACCTATACCATATTCACATATATTCACATCGTCTGAGTACGAAGCAGATTAGACATCCAGATCCCATTTGCATCATTTAAATAACGCTGTTTTTTGGTCTTCTTAACATCCATTTTTATACATTATAACCCAAATGCATGTGCTCATAGATTCAATTTGCCTAAGTTGCTCGAACCCTTTGCATCCTCCTTGCAACCTTTCTTGGTTTCTGGTTCATGTCAAATAAGTATCAACCAGGTTAAAGTTAAATTGGTAGAATCAAAATGTAGGATTACGTATCTGAAAATTCTAAAGTTTCACAAATGAGGATCACAAACCAATTGTTAATTCAGTACAGGTGCACAACCTTTTATCCGAAGATCCAAATAACGAAAACCTCCGAATAGCGGCCATTTTTTCGGTCCTTGAAGAAAGGTCCTTGAAAACGTTCACCGAGGGCGGCCCGCAGAGGTGACAGCGGAACCTCCGGTCGGTCCTCGAAGAAAGGGGAACTAAATCCCCATTCATAAAAGAGAAGGTGAGGGTATATTGCGCGGGAGGGTTAATAATTGACAATATGCTGCTGCCTGCCCGCTGAGTTAAAAAGTTCCCACGGTAGACTCACGATACACAGTGTTTCGTGAGTCTTGCGTGGGAACTTTTTAACTCAGCGGGGCAGGCAGCAGCAGATTGTCGCTCGCTTCAATTTCACCCCACCTACACCCCTCTGCCTCCCGGCCATGTGTGTGACCCCTTCCCTCCCCTCTGCACCGGCGCGGGGGCTTTGCACTGTCTTCAAGTCGGCGATTGCAGCAGGACCGTGCCAGTCACCGGAGACGTCAGGACCAACGGGACACCGACCCCCAGGCCCACTGCAAGTACGGAGATCCCAGAGACCCACAGCCAGCAGCAGCCCAGCCCCGTTCCAACTCCAGAGGAAAACTGCAAACTGGCCGGAGACGTCAGGACCACCAGAAGCCGCTCCCCGAGCTGCGCCCCCTCATCGGGACACCGACCCCCAGGCCCACTGCAAGCAAGGAGATCCCAGAGACCCACAGCCAACAGCAGCCCAGCCCAGCCCCGCTCCAACTACAGAGGAACCTGGGTTGCGGATGACGGGGCGCAGCTCGGGGCGTCGTAGGGGCCCATCGGGGAGCGGGTTCCTGTTGGTCTTGACGTCTCCGGCCACCTGCCATCCTCCGGGAACTGTACCGCCCTTGCAGGAGAGTGGGGTTGTTTGTTGTTGCAGAGGGAGGGGGCAAGGGCGGTACAGTTTCCAGTCTCAGCTCCAGTCCAGGGGGGTGGCCGGAGACGTCAGGACCAACGGGACACCGACCCCCAGGCCCACTGCAAGCACGGAGATCCCAGAGACCCACAGCCAGCAGCAATTCCAGCCCAGCCCCGCTCCAACTCCAGAGGAACACGTAGGGGCAGAAGCTGATGGTGTGCAAGGTACGTCTTGTTCTTGGGGTGGCGGATGAGGGGGCGCAGCTCGGGCTGTGGGCAAACTGCCACTTGTCGCCGTAGCGGCCCATCGGGGAGCGGATTCCTCTGGAGGGGGAGGGGGGGTATTGTGCTGTTTGATCGCCCCCTGCTATCCCAGGGACAGGGAGACACAGCGGCTTTTTAGACTGGTGGGCAATCACTTCCAAAGTTCTGCCCACACAGTCAGTACACCTCTCCTACACTGCATTTCATACAAACATTTATTCTGCAAGAAAAAACTACATTGAAGACTCAAACTCGCGACCGAGTTTACTGCCGGGATCAAGGCGCAAACTCGCGACCTTGCGGATATGAGCCGAGCACTCTACCACTGAGCCAGCCATTAAAATCTACGCTAAAAAAATTCCATTCCGAAGACCGACAAATTCTGAATTACGAACAGTGTCTGGTCCCAAGGCTTTCGGATAAAAGGTTGTGCACCTGTACCAATATTCTACTAGCAATGTAGGCAGCATGATTTGCAAATGTGCAGACATTACAAATGTTTTGGAAGAAATACTTGTCTTAAAGGGTAAAGAAGGGAATTTGTGTTTGGAGTCAGGGATCGTGGGCGAATTACGAAATGAGTACTTTGCATCTGTTTTCACCAAGATGATAGACACGGAGGGCAGTAAGATTAGTGCGGAGAATACCAACATCCAACGGCAGGATAGGAAGGAGGATGTGTTGGGGCTCTTAAAGAGCATTAAGGTGGACAAATTCCCAATGCTGATGTGGCAAGATAGGAGTTTGCTGCAGCCTTGTTGAAGATCTTTCCATCTTCTCTAACCATAGGTGAGGTCAAAGAGGACTGGAGAGTAGCTAATGTTGTTCCTCTGTTTAAGAAGGTAAGTATAGGCTGATGAGCCTCACACCAGTGATAGAGAAGTTGTAGGAGAGGATTCTTTGCGGCAGAATTTATTTCCATTTGGAAGAGGATGGGTTAGTTACGGTCAGTCAGTATGGCTTTGTACGTAGCAGTGAGATTAGTGTGGAGAATACGAATATCCAAGGGTAGTTTGAGAATAGGAAGGTGGATGATGTATTGGGCTCTTAAAGGGTATTAAGGTGGTTAATTCCCGAGGGCTGATGAGGCAAGAGCGGAGATTGCTGGAGCCTTCTTGAAGATCTTTGCATCTTCTCTCTAAACTATATTATTAATGCCAAAAAACCCGTAGCAGCATCAATGTACAGAGGAATCTTGGGGTTCGAGCCCAGAACTCCCTGAAATTGGCAAGTCGATCGCGTGGTAAAGAAGGTATATGGTATGCTTACTTTCGTAGCATCGGGCACTGAGTATTAGGGTCAGAAAGTCATGATGCTGCTTTTTGGAACTTTGGTTAGACTACCGTTTAAGTATTGTAAACAGTTTTGGTCACCCCATTACAGGATGAAGTAGCTTTGGAAAGGATGCAGAGGTGGTTTACAAGAATGATGCTTGGATTGGAGGGTATTAACGACAGTTAGAGGTGGGACAAACTTGGATTGTTATCTCTGGAATGCTGGTGGTTGCAGGGAGACGATATGTATATAAAATTATGCGAGGCATAGATAGGGTAGACAGAACTTTTTTTCTGAGGATGGATACATCAAATTGTAGAGGGCATAGTTTTATGATGAGAGGGGCAAAGTCTAACAGGGGTGTGTGGGGCAATTTTTTTTTACAGAGGCTGGTGAACACTTGGCACACCTGCCGGGAGTGGTGGTGGGAGGCAGATATGATAGTGACATTTAAGGATAGGCACAGGGATAGGCAGGGAATGGAGATATGGATTATGTGCAGGCAGATTAAAGTTGGTCTGAGCATCATGTTGGCACTGATATTGTGGACCATATGACCCTGTTTCTGTGTTGGACTATGTTCTATGAAGAGACATCAATCCGAGTTCACTGCTAAGGAGAAGAAATGTTAGAGCATCTTGCATCATCGTAATCTACTTTCTCAACAAAGGCATAATTATGAATGAAGTGGTATTGGCAGAATGGAAAAGCTCAATTGTGTTGTAATTAAGTTTCCAATTGGTTGAACTGTTTCATCAGTCCCATTATAAAAATCTTCAATATGTTTGTACTGCAGGGAGTCCGCTTCCCAATTTTAACCCTTGGCCTCCCCCACATGCTTGTTGCCAGGGAAGAATAAAATGAACAGTGGTCCAAATTTAATGGCAGTGATTGCAGCATAACTACTGGGATTTTTTGATTCTTTACTTCTTGATTCTGACACCAGCTTTGGGATTTCTAGGCATGCATGGTCTAATGCGGAGGTGCTAAAGTTGCCATCAAATACTCAGGATGCCTGTGCTGGCTGCACATAGGGTTTTGAGATTTAAATTAATTTACAGTTCAACAAAGTGCAAACTTCCATCTTATTGCCCCTTGAAAAAATAACTCATCCAAGGAATCTACACCACGTACAAGGAGGAGGAAGGAGCGTTTATCCATAAAAATGATCAAAATGAAAGAAAATCATCAAGAACATCTGTATAATATCGAGGTAGCATATTTTAAATGATTACATATTATAAAGTCTTTCCAATAAATCATTCATTGAAATTATACTCTTTCCAATGTTAAATTAAAAATAATATTTGAAATCTTTCCAAAATGCATTAAAGTCCCTCCAATGTGTTGTTGCTTAAAATGTTATAATTTTCCAAAATGTTTTTTCTGAAATTTGGAAAAATGTGCAAGGTCATCATCAGTTGTTCAGACTAGGACTTGGGCCGTGACTTAACCTGATGGTTTTTATCTGAATCTTGGATGAATCGGTTTTGACTCTTCCATGTGATGTGACCTTAATGGCCAGAAAAGATGATAAATCTTCATGAACGATGGAACAATGGTTCAAGTGGTCAGCTTTAAATTGTGGTAAGCGACATGAAAAATGCTACATTTTAAAACAAAATTATTGAAATTGGATCTGTAGCTGCAGGTATATTTATAGCACATCGGAGCCACAGGTTGACAAGGAACTTTTTAGGACAATAAATAAGCCAATTACTAACTCCTGTTGCTAATTTGTAATAAGCACACTCTCCAATTGATTTTACGGTGTCCCCCTCTGACCAGACTCCAAGACAGACCATTAGTCCTTTATGACCATTAGTCCAAGACAGACCTATTATGCTTTATTATTGAAGTTAAACTAACAAACAAATTAAGACTACCATCATGACTTATTGACTGCCACATCACCTGACAGATTGACTTTAGCGATGTAAGTGAGCCAGACAATCACACTCCCAATATATCCAAGGTGATTAAAAACTGACCAGTTCCTTCATGGAAGGGGGCTATTTGCTGGTTTCATAGAAGGGGAGTGAACATATTTGGAGTGCGACTCAAAACAGGTGTGTCGTACGCATGAACGTGGCCTGCAATTTTAGGCAGGAATTACACAATCTTCTTTCCAGATTTCAGAATGACACCTGCAAATTATGGCAATCGATACATGAGCAACTGAATGGAAAATACATAGTTGTTTAAGATAGTAATCTATATTTTAGCACAAATTGCAGTTTAGCATCTGTGCTGAGGAGCAGAAGGTTGAGATCATCAAAGATTCTTGCTTGAGAATGATCAGTTATAATTGTGCCAGGTATGTAAACAGCAGCAATTTGCACCTCAGCAGTGGTTAGGTTAATAAATTCATAGACATTTCACTGAATTAGTTCATAAAAACAACAAGCAAAAAAATGTTTGCAAACATGTGTTCCAACTTATCTATAGTCAAATTGACAACTGGTTTTGTTGACATGCAAAATCTAAAATGTTATGGCAACATTATTTTACCAATTCATAGCTAAATTATGCAGGATCAATGGAGTATTTATTCACTCGTGCTTAGAATGAAAAATAGTCCTCCGATACTGAGCAAATGGTCCTCATTTGAAATCTAACTGTTCCAAAAACTGCACTTTAAGAGCTAGTTTGATTTTTAAAAAGTAAAGAATTTAATAATACTAAAATAAAATCTGGTGTCTTCACTATTGTAACAAAATGAAAAAACTAACAAAGAACACCTGTACCATTACCCCAACACTTGCTACAACATCCTGCACTTATGAAGCTTGTAACCAAAATGCTAAGATTGAGATGGTGAGCCTGAGGTAGTATTATCAAATCAAACAAAGAAAGGAATCTGAGAGGTAGCTTTTTCACAGAGGGTGGTGGGTATATGGAACAAGCTTCCAGAGGAGGTAGTTGAGGCTGGGGCTATCCCATCATTTAAGAAACAGTTGGACAGGTACATGGATAGGACAGGTTTGGAGGGTTGGGTGCAACTAGGATAGCTGCGACATTGTGGGCGAGTTGGGCCGAAGGGCCTGTTGCCACGCTGTATTAATCTATGACTATGACACTGGAATAGAGCTAGTGATTGCATCAGAGGAAAGGTTTGAACATATTCATCAACTTTAAAAGTGGGAAATGTAATAATATGCTAGCCATAGATATTCTGTGGCTCAACATTTGCCAAGAAAAGTGAAAAAAATTAGAGGCTGATATAGCGGAAGAGGGGACGACTCAGGCCACCGTACCAAGTTGGATCTTGGAATAATGAAGCCAATTAATTACAAAGTCCACCGCTGAGCAAAAAGCTTAACATCTTGTCCAATTCCCTTTTTAAAATCACCAGTAAGACTATCATAACACTCTTAGGTCAAATTGCCCTTGTAAAGGTAGCAGTGAGACAAGTTCTTTAAATGCTCTTGTCTATCTGGAGAAGGTACTCTCACAATAGCGCTGAGTAGAAGGTTGCAGGATTTTGACAAGAGTGAGAAAATAGCATTATATTTCCAAGTCAGATGGTTGGTGGTGCTGACTTGGAGAGGAATCTGCAAGTGCCGGTATTTCCATATGGCTGCTGCCAGTGTCTTTTTGGGCTGCAAAGATTGTGGATTTGGATGCTGCTATCCTGGGATCTTTGCCCAGTTGTTATAATGCATTTAGTTGATATGGTACAGACTCAGGACGGCATGTCTTTTTTTTTTTCAATACACATGCTCTTCTAGTTTTTGTTCGAGGGTTGGTACCCTGGCTCAATATTAATGGTAGAGTGAGGCAATACAACTCTGATGCTGATGGCCCAAAGTGCATTGGAGATGCTCGATTTTGAGTTACTTGGTCAATTCCGATTCTATCTCATTTAACACAGTGACAGTACCATGCAATGAAAGGGACAGTTGACCCGATGACGCAACATAATCTCTGCAAGAATTGTGTTGCACCCACTTTGAAAGATCATGGATTAAATTATTCTATGAAAGCGATACCGATGATGTAAGGTCAGACCTGGTAAAGCCGCTGCATCTTCAGAACTTGCTGACTTTGTCAGTGGTGGCACTGCTCAGCTACCTGATGATTGATAACCATGGCCTGAAGACTGAGCCCTTGCTATTTTTGCAGCTCCTTCCAAATAAACAAGGATGAATACTAATTTCGAAGCTGAGAAGTGGTAGCAGCAGATAATCAATAGAAACATCACTGCCCCATATTTAGTCTGATAGAATGTGGCATGTACGGGGTCAAAATCAGTATTTTAGGCTATTAAACACGACAACCTCCAACTAAGCTCAGAACTACATAGACTGGGAGGCATTGTTTTTGGCTTTGCATGATTATTAGTTGTTTTTTATACACAGAACTTATTTTTCGTTGTTTATTGTGGTGTTTACAGAGCCCTATGATTTGCATATGTGTTGTGCTGCTGCAAGTAAGGATTTCATTGTTCCGTTTTGGGACATATGGCAACAAAACACTTGACTCTCTTCTCTTCAAATAGTAGCAGAGATTTGTGCATTATATCAATTATATCAACAAAATGCTCGATAAAATTGTAATAAAATAATTTTAACTTATTAGAAGAGATTTCTATTAATTTAACTACCTTAACACAAAGTCAAATAAAGGACAAGCCACAAAACCAGGTATCAACGAGGTTTGACATATATAGCTTGCGAAGGATGTCATTCGATTTTAGAATGTAATTTTTGAGCAATGGAATTATCCCATCACCCTCGCAAAGGCCAAAATAAAACAAAGCACTCCACATGACTTTTGGAAATTCAATCACATGGTGTGGCTGTCAACGGTAGGGCTTCTAAATTAGTTGAGAATTTAATTTTAAATAATGCAAATATGGAAAAATTGGGGATTTAAACTTTCAGCAAGATCTAGTGCAAAAGCACACCTTTATTTTTCCTTTGCTTTATGACCCAAAAGTAAAGTAATATTAGTGACAGAAATGTCTATGCCTGAAAAATTAGCCCAGTGACATTAGCTTTTACTGCGCTGACTGGCTGACAAGCAACAGCAAAACTACTGGTGATCGTGAAAAGGCCATCAGATTCACACTCTGTGGAACCAATATCACTGAGCAGCTGTATCACAGCCATCCAAGTACAGTGAAAATGCTAGTACAGTGTGTTAGTTTAAACCAGCTCTGCAGTAAATCTGGAAGTTGCTTGTTGGAAATCTTAATGGTTTAGCATCTGGATTACTGCTTGTTGATTCCCATGCTCCATTTATCACACCGGGCTCCTCCACTCCCTTTAATCTCACTGCAGCTATCAAGGCAGCAGGCTGAGGTTGGGTGGCTTCTGCTACCATGGAAGCCAAGACTTTGCCCATTAGATGTTGCACGATGGTCAGGTTTATAAAGATTGAAATGTTGTATGTCACCGACTTATATAAAACAATGGGGGGTCACATGTAAAGCTTTGTGCATGATTATGGGGTTAGGAGGGAGAGATAAATCTGCCATGCTTGAATGGCGGAGCAGACTTGATAGGCCGAATGGCCTAATTCTACTATTCCTTATGACCTTATTAGCATAAGATTCCCCTGTGGTCCTTAATATTTCAGGTACGTTTTCAGGAAGGCCTGCTAACCCACTCATATTTCATTGGAAATTGGCAGAGGCTTTTCTTTCTGACTACAGGCCACGTGTATAGATTATACTTGTAACCCAAATGTATGCAGTAGCAGCATTTAGAGACTGAATGATGGTGAGCTTTCAACTTTGCTCTCATGCCGTTCAACCACCATCTGATCAGGTTGAATAGAAATGGTTATCAGAAGAAGAGCATAAGTACAGAGGTATGAGAAGACGAGGGGAAAAGACAAATCTGAATAGAAACTTGCATTTATAGGGAACCTTTAAAAACTGATAACAAATAGAGACAGATAAGTAAATAGTCACCATACAACGAAGGAAGTAGTAATGAAGGAAGGTGCAAAGATTAGCTGATAGATAAAAATAATTAGCAGCATCCCAGAGTTATATTTTTAATATACAGTGAAGTAGGAATTGTGAGATGAGAGATAAAAGTTGATTTCTTGATTGTTGGGAGGAGTAGTCAGTTTTTTGTAAAAGGAGTAGACAGTTTTAGAAAATAAGGACAGTTTAGACATGTCTTGAGGAGCGGATGTAACTGAAATGGTTCAATCAGAGGAACACAAGTGGTTATATCTTTCCTGACTGTGCATTGCATCACAAAACCGGTAAGGTTTGAGAAAAAGGAAGCCAGATTCCAGAGGATTCAGCTACAGACCAGATGCAGGGGAGGGTCAGGGTAGAAATGAGAAACTGGCAGATTACAATCAGAAAATTCATGTGGCACAGAAGCCATTGAGTTAGCACCAACAGAGGGCCCAGCACTGATCCCTGTGGTACATCACTGGTCACAGAGTGAATCCAATTTGTCAGCTTGCCTTTGATCCCATATGCTTTAACCTTCTGAAACAGCCCACCAAGTAGGACATTGTCAAAAGCCCATGCACACAAATGTCCACTGTCCTACGTCAATCTTCTTTGTTATCTCCTCAAGGAACTGGACTGAATTAGAGAGATAGTAATATCCCCATACAATAACATTCTGCCTAATAAGAGCTTCTTCTCTTATATTTCTTAATAGGTCAAATTTTTGACCCCCCCCCCCCTTTTTTGGGGGGGGGGGGGGGAAATTAACACTTACTAATTAAAAGAAATAAAGCTCTTCCAATCTCACGGAAATGTTGTTTATTGATAATTTTGCAGCGCTTTATTAAAACACAGATTGCCAATCCACATGAATAATCACAAAAAAATTGTAGTTGTTCCAAAGAAAAATCAGAAGTGGCAATGGGAGATTTATGGAAGATTCAGAAATTAAGAGGCCAATTTTAATTGAATCCACTGGACAGAAACTTGACAGAGCCACATGCAATATTGATATTTGACCTTGGTCCTATTTTACTCTCCATTTAAATCGTAGAGTTAAACATTTGATGGAATGCAATGCTGGCATTCAATTAACTTGCATGTGACAGATAAGTCTCAGTCTTATGGTTGATATCATCTAAACTCTTTGACATTTATAATTTATAACCCACTTGAGCAAAGGGCGCTGTCTGACGTTAAGAGAAATTCTAAACTAAAAAAGCTCAATGTTAAAACATGAAACACATTAGATGTTATTTTGCTTCATGTAATGCTCAGCTCCTGCAGTTCCCAAAGAACGGCACGGTGGCACAGCGGTAGAGTTGTTGCCTTACAGTGGACGCAGCGCCGGACACCCCGGGTTCGATCCTGGCTACGGGTGCTGTCTGTACGGAGTTTTTACGTTCTCCTCGTGACCTGAGTGGGTTTTCTCCGAGATCTTTGGTTTCCTCCCACACTCCAAAGACGTACAGGTATGTAGGTTGTTCAAAAGGGAACTGCAGATGCTGGAATATCGAAGGTACACAAAATTGCTGGGGAAACTCAGCGGGTGCAGCAGCATCTATGGAGCAAAGGAAATAGGCGACGTTTCGGGCCGAAACCCTTCTTAGTCTGAGGAAGGGTTTCGGCCCGAAACGTCGCCTATTTCCTTCGCTCCATAGATGCTGCTGCACCCGCTGAGTTTCCCCAGCAATTTTGTGTACCTCAGGTATGTAGGTTAATTGGTTTGGTAAATGTAAAAAAATTGTCTCTGGTGGGTATAGGATAGTGTTAATATGCAGGGATCGCAGGTCGGCGCGGACCCAGTGGGCCGAAAGGGCCTGTTTCCGCGTTGTATCTCTAAACTAAACTAAACGTTCAGCTACCCCTAAAGTTAATGCTTCCAGGATTGCAGAACACTTTCACACATCACTACACACACACACACACATCAAAAAGGTATGCTTCAGCAGTTCTAATTAAAATATGCTGTGACTAACCTTTGGGACTCTTATACTGTGCATTTGCTGATGAGAATCTCCCACAGATAAAACATCGCAAATTTGTTTAGGAATGTTATTGAAAATACCACTTAACTGATACAGAGTTACATAATGGGCCTGTCCCACTTCGGCGACTTTTTAGGCGACTGCAGGAGATTATGCAGTCACCACATGTTCGCGGGTAGTTGCCAGGGAGTTGCCCTCAAGGTCGTGAGGACTTCCTGCATTCTGGGAACTAGTCGCAGCCTCATTATGGTCGCCGTGAATTTTTCAACATGTTGAAAGATTAGCAGCGACTAGAATGAAGCCGTCATTGAGAGTAGAGAGAATTCTCGTGCCGTGGGTAGGTCGCCAGGGGGTCTTAATGGGTTGCCAGGAGGTCAAAGGTTCTCGGAGGTTCTCGTAGGTTGTAGCCGGTGCTGACCGGTGAATTTCATTGGCTCATTGGGGAAATAAAAAGGTAAGCAGTAATTTTCAGAACCAAGGATAACCAACCGGTAATGTTAAATGTCCGCCGACCTTCACAGCCGTGTATCTCTGGCTTCATATAAGTTGTTTCCACTCCTTCTCCCCCCTCTTTTAAAGGACTCACTGTACACTGTGCTTTAGCCGCCTTAATTACAGCGCCAACCTTCCTGTTCATCGCGGTGTGTGTCTGTTTCACCTTGGCTTTGCACTGTGTGTGTGTGTGTGTGTGTGTGTGTGCGTGTGTGTGTGTGCGTGCGCGTGTGCGCGTGCGTGCTGCTGGCAACTTAACAGTCGCCGGCAGTCCACTGAAAAATCGCCTAAGTGGGACAGGCCCATTAGGATTCCATTTCAGAGAACTGCCTGTAAGCTCATTTTTCCATAAGATAGAAATGTGTTTTCTATATTGACCCATGTCCTATCACTACATATACTTAACTACAATCTTTAATTTCATTGAATAATTACCCTAACATGACCCATAATTAAACTAATGGAATATATACTGTCCAGGCATTAATGAATACAATGAATCATTTTGTGATTACTAGCTTGAAAATAGTTTAAAAGCTTATGGGTGAATTTTCATAAAATCAGATATCTGCAAATCAAGTCATTTGTATGCAGTGAATCCCAATGTCATGGTTTTGACGACATCTAGGGTCCTTTTGAGATGTATCAGCCAAGAGAAGCCTAATTTTGTGCCCAAATGCTGAGGATTCACTGACATTGACAGCAACATCACAACAAACAAGAGCCTAAGGTCAAATGTGTCACACAAACTAATCCATGCAATGACAAATTGAAAATAAAGGATATATAGATGTGTTCAAGAAGGAACTGCAGATGCTGGAAGATCGAAGGTACACATAAATGCTGGAGAAACTCAGCGGGTGCAGCAGCATCTATGGAGCGAAGGAAATAGGTGACGTTTCGGGCCGAAACCCTTCTTTAGACTGAGGAAGGGTTTCGCCCCGAAACGTCACCTACTTCCTTCGCTCCATAGATGCTGCTGCACCCGCTGAGTTTCTCCAGCATTTTTGTGTACCTAAGGATATATAGATGTTGGTTTTGACAGTTTGCAACACTTTTGTTTTATTCTTTAGTAGTCTTTGAAGATGAAGCCACTTTTTTTTCCTGAGTATAAAACAGTCTGCAAAACTGGAAAATGTACCTATTTTTGCGAGAAAGAGAACAAAAATGTAGGGGAATGACAGAAATGAGAGAAAAAGCCGAGGGAGGGAGGATGTATATATAATTGTTATCCACCAGATAAGTGCAGTCCGATAGAAGTGTCCTTTAAATATATAGGATATTGAGCAAAGTCTAGATATTCGTTTGTAAGCAAACTTGTGCAGAAGCACAGCATTCTAGACACGTGGGCATCAGTTCACTTTAATATCTCAGAAGGCCAACACCATCTTTACAGTGGCATAATGTCCTTGTTGAATATTCTTCTATGGATATCATTGTGTTTTTATAATGCATTATTCCAACCAAAATGATCTCATGTGCTACATCTAAAACTATTAGGATTATAAAATTCCTCCATTACTCAGCTAGCATGAACACTTGCTCAAATGGATGAAATTATATCAATTCTAGAAACACTGTTAACCATAAGATTTGAACATATGGAATTAACTGGCTTTCTATTGCTGTTAACTCACATAAGGAAATTAGCCCTAAATTAATTTTTTTAATTTGAGAGACATGTAAACAGTGCCCAAGTTTTCAACAACTATATATTTGCATCGAATTCTCAAGCAAGTTTCTGCAAAGAGATCTCTCTATGTGCCTTATTTAACAATGTTATGGTTTTAAAATACCACCAGCTACATGGCAATGGAAGAACTTTCTTACCTTCAGTTGGGAAGTGCGCGGTGGTTTCTGAGGTGGTTCTTCATTGGGCCGTTCACCAAGAGAAGCTAAAATTCGCTTTCGATGACCTGGTAAGGTTATTTTCAAAACCTAAAATAACACACAGCTTAATCAGGAAAGTATAAATCATTTATATTTTGCAAGAATGTGTTTATCTCCTTTTACCCAAGGGGCAATTAATCAAGTGAATATCCTTGGGCTTTGAAGACACTTCTCAGAAGAAGTCATTCAAGGTTAGTGTGAATGAAGAGAAGAGGCTCAGAAAAAAAGCAGTCCTTTCCATACGTTGCAATAAAGATTGAAAAATTCATCTGATAAGAATGATTTTTCAATAACAATCTGTCACAACCTGCAAGCAGTCTGCTCTTCACAGAATGATATGATCTTACTGATGTGACAAGTGTATCAGGTTTGCTTTAAGGAAGCAGTAACAGCGCTCAGTTATATACACGATTCTATTCCATAAAAATAAATCTCCTTATCAGAGATGATTCAATTAGTTTTTAAACAACTATTTTATGCTGGAAGACTATTATAGTCTTCCGTGATCTTATTCAATGCAAAAAAAATGTTCAGTTTAGTTTAGAGATACAGCATGGAAATAGGCCCTTCGGCCCACTGAGTCCATGCCAAATATTGAATACTAATTCACGCTGTTAGTAATATCCTTATCTTTACACATCCATATTTTAGTGAAACGGAGATGCCATTAAATTTTGCCTGAATGAAAGGAAGGAGCCATCAGAAGCCAAATGCATACACTATTAGTATTTTTGCTTAATTTCTAATTACATCAGGTTTGAATACTAAATTTATAATAAAATGCAAGCGGTTATTTATAAAACAATTTTTGTGCACATCTCATACTTGAGATGCAACTTCCACTTGTAACTTGTACATGTGTGGATTTCAAGTACTGCAAACAGCCAAGTAGTGAACAATCTGAGCCCATTTTTACTCACAGCTAGTCTGAATTAAGTGTTTGAATATATGGCACAGGTTTGAACAACTCTGCTCAAATTTTCTCAGATGTCTCTAAATGCTCAACTCTCATTGGCTTGTCTCGCTGTATAAATCAACTCTGTTGAAGTAACATGTCTCTGTGGCTCAAAGAATTTTGCCAACTTAATGCATCCAGTTTTCAACAACAATTTCTGCAGTGAACAATGCAGCCAAATAACTTTCTTTGGGGCAATAGGCAATTTCAAGGCTTGTCTTTTGGGTTAGGTGAATAAATACAACAGCATTTTATTTTTAAACCTGACATAAAACATGTTTTTCAGTCTGTTGAATTCCTTCAAAGCATTGACTTATTTTTTAAATTCGCCAAATTGCAAACTAACTTTTGCCAACAAACAGCTTTACTTTGACACTTGCCCTGAAACACAATTGAACAGCACTTACTAAAAATCAATGGACACAAGAACATGCTAATGCAATAATTACGTTTATATTCATGCATTACGATTATTTGTGGGGAAATATTTGCGTGAAAATCTGAAGGGGACAGTAAAAATATGGATAATACAAAGCTGCAAAACACTTCTGATGAGCCAATATTCTCACAACATTTCATTTGATTAAATCTGTTATTATTGATTAAGCCTATGTGATTATTTGGAATTGCTTGAAAAAACAATTAAAAAAAAAAAATACCCATAATGTATTCATTCCATCTAGTACATTCAACCAACTCCTCCTCCATATCATCCTACTTTAACCATATCCCCAATAGAACTCCCCATTTTTCAATGATAACACCATTATTCACAGGGTACAATCCATTTCTGTCAAGGAGTCTCTCAGTCTTAGTATTAGTAGTTTCGTTATCCTGTGGCATTGAGCTAACAGTCCACTTTTCTTCTCGTCAGCAAATATTCAACTCCCAGCTGCTCTTCTGTTCAACCTGACATCATCTCCCACAGCACCCAGATTAAGAAGATACTCTTCTTCTTTCGGGAAGATATTTGAAGATGTGCACATGAACCCTTTTCACCAGGAAGGGTTGATGGGGATCCTGGATGGGGTGAGGGTAAAGTGCAGGCACTGGTGTTACATCTCCTGTAGTTGCTGGGGAAAAGTGCCCGGGGAAGGGATGGGCAGGACGGGATGAGTGGAGGAAGTGGTCTGTGCAGATAGGGGTGGGGACGGGGAAATGTGATTGGATTACGTTCAAGGTGGCGGTAATGTCAGAGAATGATGTGCTGGATGCGGAGGCTGGTCTGTGAAAGGCGAGGACCAGGGGACCTTATTCCATCTAGGAAGAAGAGGAGCGAGTGCAGATCTGTGTGGCATAGTGGAGACATAGGTGATAGATCCATCTACAATAACACAACAGCAGAGGGGAAACCGCATTTACTGAAAAAGATATTTTGGATGTCCTAAAGTAGAATGACTTATGTTGGGAGCACATGCAGTGGAGAAGAAATGAATGGCATCCTTGCTGGAGGCAGGGTGGGAGGAGGTGTAATGAAGGTAATTGTGGGTCAGCAGGTTTGTAGTAGTCGATAGCAGCCAATCCCCTATACATCCCATTCATATAGTTGCTTTCAAATACATTAGAGAAATTCAAATATAAGAGACATTATCCCTTTACTCACATTGCTTGATGCATCCTTAAAAAATAGCAAAATTCTTAAACATGGTTTCTTGTTCTGATTCTGATTGGTTGTCTCCTTAGTAATGGATTCTATCTTCTCCCATGACTGAGGCTCACTAGATATGTTGCAATAGAGGCTAAGAGGAAACTTAACTGAAATATATAAAACTATAAATGGGAACTGGATAATAAAGGAAGAACTTATTTCCATGATTTCGGTGCTTAACACCAGAGGGTTTTGACGTAAAATGTTTGGTAGAAAAACTGAAGGAATGATGAAGAAAAATGTTTTCACCTCAAGAGCAGCAGAGGTCGGATTGATAGTTAAAAATAGTGAGTCAGAAATTCTTTACAATTAAAAGGTATCCAGATGTGGGCTTAAAGAGCCGTGACCTGCAGATCTATTGTTTAAGGATTAGAAAGATCAGATTTAATCAGGAAATCCATTTTCATCAGTCTAGAGACAGGATGGGCCAATGGTCTGTGGCTAATAATTTTCTATGATTCTTTTGATTTCACACTCATTACATTTCCTTAATGCTAGCTTATTTCTGCTTTGATGCAAGTTCTGTTATTTTAAATGAATACTGTACTGAATACAAACTTATTTCAGGAGAATTTGCGCTTAAGAAAAAGTGAAGGGTGACATACAGGGTTGAAATCGGGAAAAGATAATGCAGACTAAAGTCCTGGAATACTGCCTCTGTGAAATGATGAACTGAAGAATGCATGAAAGTTCGTTCTGCATATGTCAATACTTATGAAAACCGATGTTACGTAACGTAATGGTGTTCATGCTTAACTAGATGCTTTGGCGGTACTAAGTATATTTTGATTCAAATTGGGATTCACTTATTTTTTTAGATAACACCTAATATCTGTCCAATTATAGAAATATTTTACAATTATATTCTTGAAGACTAATAGAATTGGATATGGCAATGAGGTGGCAAATCAGAGCATCTGAATGAACATATTATGACATTAATTTGCCTTTATGCTTATTTTTAAAGAGCTTTCGAAGGCTGCTTTCCAACAAGGGGAATCAGGGCAGAACCTGTCATTATTAATTAAGTTTAATAAGCTATGGCAATTGACAGAAATTTAATTTCATCCATCATTTTGTCTAAACGGAACTTAGTGTCAGCAGCAAATGCTTATGTGTACCAGGGAATTTAGTTTTTTTTCCCTTTATTACGACAATGACAACAAGTCAAATTTAATTGGAGTGCTCTGACAAGTCGAGAGAGATAATAAAAGTGCTGGATGCAGTAATTTATCTACTGCCCATAAGTCTGAAGAGGGGTCTCGACCTGAAACGTCACCAATTCCTTCTCTCCATAGATTCTGCCTCCTGCTGAGTTTCACCAACATTTTGTGTCCACCTTCAATTTTACCAGCATCTGCAATTTTTTCTTAAACATACTGCCCCATGCCCAATGATAAGTGGGCCTGGTGCCACAGGGATTGGAGAGAACAGTGGGGCATATCGAGAGAGGCAAAGTGAGCAAATGTTAGAGAATGGGATGAGACAGCTGCTGTATGCATGCCAGGGAGAGGCGAAGAAACGAAGCACCCAAGAGAGAGCACACACCAAGAAGTGAGCGAGAGAGGTGTACAGGTGCTGAGACATTGGCTAACCCAGGTGTGGGCAGTGATAGTGTCAGCCAGGAAGCGCGTGCGTGATATTGCTAGCCAGGGACTGGGAGACCGTGCATGTTATAGAAAGTGAGCATGAGTTTCGTCTTCAAGACTTCTCTCAGTTTGGCTGAATCTCTGAGATAGAAATCACATCAAGAAATCTGCCAACTACATGCAAAAGAAATATGATAAGCATTGCTAAGCTGGAATCATAAATGAATATTTTTTAGCAGACATCACATTATAAAAGATTGTACTTTCATAATTGTATTACAAGAAACATTTAAAAAAAAAATCATTTAGCTTACATTTATAATTTCTGGTTCCCAAAGGTTTTTCACACAATCCATCGAATTGTAGCCATTGGACAGAAAGTTCTGATTGTAAGTCTGTAGTCCAAGAGATTCCAACCATGCTACAAGTGAAGTATTGCTATTTCCATCAAAACCAAATGGCTTAATCTACAATACAAAAATACAAACCAATAATTAGTACAGCTGACACCAACAAGAATATCAATGCAGGTTCTTCTTATTCTCATTACTACAAGTAAAATCACCATAATCTGAGGAAATAATATACTACTCATCGTCATATTGATTTATTTTCCCCTGAAATTTTTGGATAATGTACAATTCCAAAAAGTGAAAAACATAACCCATGTAAATCTCCAGTGTTTTGCTTTAATAATTTATTTGAAAAGCAAATGGGAATCATTTGAAAGCCCTTATTTATTGCCCATTTTCCAGCCTTCTTAAACTTTGCCCTCCCAATATTGCTGGGGAGGGATCACCATGAATGAAATGAAAAAATGGTGACCTATCTTCAATTCATTTAGGAGTGGAGTTTGTTAGCATAATTGTATCCATGTGCTTGTTGTATTGTTCTTTTCATGGTGGAACCAAAATTCATTCATAGTATATCTGATGTTCCTATATCCTGTGCCATACAATTCACAATTCTCTACACTGGAGAATCTCAGTTGTGGTAACAATGAATATTTTGTTTGACTAATCAACTGTTTGTACACATTAAATAAATCAACACTTTGAGATTCCAAACTAAATTACTGAGAAATCTAAGCTTTGCTGTTATTATACACATTTAATTCTAAAAAGCAGATCACAAGCACTATTGACAGAACCAAAATTGTGCACCACGTGCCTTTTTGTGCAACCACAGTATTAGAACATTGGCAAACTTTCCACTATCTTGCTTGCTGAAATTACCTTACCATGGGTGATATTTATGGGGATAGCTGATGTCAATTGGAAAGAAAAGGTAAGTAACTGCACACTTAGAGAATCTGAACTATAAACAGAAAATACTTAGGAGAGAGGATGTTAACGTTTTAAAGTTGTCATATCCAGAATCTGCTACAGATGCAAGAGCTTTAAAATTAGAAAGGCAGGGAAAAGGGAGAGAGGAGAAAAAAACAAGATCTGTTCGGATGGAAGGCACAAATAGATTAAATGGCCAAAAGGATGATAGCATCAAGGAAAAAGTGACAATATTGAAATAGAGCTGTTAATTACAACAGCACTATTTCTCTAAAGAAACTAGAGCAGGGATATGAAATAGTTTCATTCAGAGTCAAGAAACTGTAATGTGCCAAATACAAAGCTGAGGCATTGTTCCTGGTAAAAAAAAACATTGTTCCCAGAAAAGGACTACAACATTCATTTTCCATTAAGAACTTGACCAGTTGTAGACCAATTTGGCTGAGCTGTCAGATTCCTGAGCAGTTTGATTCTGAAACTTCTGAGACTGTATTCATGCTTCAATAATCATGATTTCTTCCTCATTCTTATGTGGGCTTAAAAGCAATTAACATGTGGGAAAGTCATTGGAGCATGGCAAAATTATACCGGAAAATATCATTCAATTTTATGACTATGGAAGGTCCAGTATAGGTGGTGTTATTGATGCATTTAAAATATTAATATTTTATACCGGAAAATATCATTCAATTTTACAGCACAAATCTCTGACAGGTCTTCCACAAAATTAAAATGGGGGATTTAAAAGGCAACACCTGGGTTCCCATTTAATTGTGCAGGTGTTTGCACAGCAGCTTTTCTGAAATCAGGATAACCAATGCAAAATGCAGAATTTTAAGAACCTACATCATTCAGAAATTCACGCATCGATAATTATTTTTTGTTTGTTTTAAAAGCGGCATGCAAAAAGCGAATCATATCCTTGAAACTGGCCCTGTTCCCAGGCAAGTTCTCACACCCTTTTTTCCCACTCACAAAAACTGCAAGATAACTGTGATAACAGTAGAGGCACTAATTAAAACAACCTTCTTTCCGATCTCCTTTCCCCTGCCTGACCTTTGCATATATGATGAGTTAATGGTGCAGTTATTTGGGATTTTGACGTGATAAGAAGTTCAGTGATGGGTACATCTATTGAGTTCCAGAAAATAAGTGCACACTTGTCATTCATTACACTAATGTTAAATTTCAAATTAAAATTAAACTATTACTTTACTGGCTCTCCATTAAACCCTCTCATAAATCCAGAATGTTTATAAGGAGCAACAATATACTGATCAAGCAATAATGCGTATACTTCAAATTTAAGGTCACTGATGCAGCCACTTCTAATTCCAGGAATTCTGAGTATGAACACATTCATGTTTTAGTGCAGTAGGAATATTTTGACATTCTTTTGACAACTTTTGTCACAGTACATTTGTCCATCATAGGTATTGAACTACCCTGCCATTGAAGGGATCTTTCAGAAACACTGCCTCAAAAAGGCAGCCAGCATCCTCAAGGACCCACACCAACCTGGCCGCACTCTCATTTCACTCCTGTCATCAGGAAGGTGGTACAGGCGTCTAAAAACTGTGAACTCCATCTAAATTCCAAACTGTGTTGGTTGCATGAGGAACGTTGGGCTTTGCTTTGTTTTGCACTATATTGGGTGTTTGATCTATTTAACTTTTTAATTGTTTATTATGTTATCTATTGAGGACTGTTTACAAACCTTGTCATGCTGCAGTGAAGGATTTCAATGATTTGTTTCGGTACATATAACAATCAGACACTCTTGACTAAAGTCAAATAAATCAAACTGCATTTATTGTTGCCTAAACCGAAACAAAACTTAATAAAATCTAATGTTCCATGAAGCACTTTTGTACAAAGAGGCAGGTAAATTCAATAAGATAGCATGCTGTGGTAATTCCATTGCTTCGTCTGTAAATATGAGTGCGGCTCAAATTATAAGCATAGAATTACCCGCATTATTTAAACAGTATTCTAGATGCATAGCAATGTTAGAATTCAACCTATCCAAGAGAATGTAATAATGAACTATTCATTAACTGAATTGTGTTTGAAGAAGGGTTTCAACACAAAAAGTCACCTATTCCATTTTTCCAGAGATGCTGCCTGCCATTGAGTTACCCCAGCATTTTGTGTCTATCTTCACTAAACAGCATCTGCAGTTCCCTCCTGCAGAGTATATCAGAGGACAGATATGCCGAAGAAAATGTCTCGTCCTCTTTCAAAAAGATTTGTCAACCTCAACTAGTCTGGTCTTAAGGAATACTCTCTCTACCTGTCTGAACAAAAGGCATAAATGTTCCCACTGGTCATAAAACATAATATCAATATGAATTTGATATAAAGACTAATAGTTTACTTCTGATAAATATTTTTATAAACTTCCAAATTAGATAGCATCTTATTAATAATTTATTCCAGTTGCACTTGAAAGTAAACCAGTAATTGATAGATTTGGATGTGATCATTCACAGTGTCCCCACGTCACCAGTTTCACTTTTAAAACAATCATTATTCCGAAAGAGTCACAAAGGGAATGAAACCATTAATGCCCATCTAACTTTCAATTTTTTTACACAGTACAATGGAAATTAATTCACCTCTTTTCAAAGTATCAACAACCTTCACAAGGATCTATTTCTCAAAACAATTTTTCTTGGATGAGAGGCAAGAATTTATATGACGTGAATTGACGTGTTTTGAGATATGCAAAGTTGTATATGTGCCCAGTTCTCAGGATCTGTTTACATCAAAGTCATCTGGAACTTTAATTACTTAGAACTAAAGTCACCCTGCAAGAATTTCTCCAAGGAAAATAAGATGTCCTTCCACCTTCTAAGAAAAACTTTGAGCCCAAAGTCCTGAAATCAACTTGGTCAGTCTCTTCCAAACAGTTTTTGAAGATGAAGCTTCATATTCCAGTCGCCTCAATGGTCTGTATAATGTCAGCATTCCCATTCCCCCGTGCAGGCCAATGTCATCAGACAGATCTCAGAACTTAATAATTCTAACATATTATTATCCAGTTGCAATTGAACTATGTCTATTTATCTTTATATACTTAAAAAAAAGCTTTTATTATTCTACATAGTCATACAGCATGGAAACAAGGCCATTGGACTAACTTGTCCATGCCAAGCAGATGCCCCATCTAAGTCAGTTCTGTTTGCTCACGTTTGCCTGTAACCCTTTAAACCTTTCCTATCCACATACCTATCCAAGTGCGTTTTAAATGCTATTATAGTAACTGCTTCAACTCCTCTGGCAGCTCATTCCATACACCAACCACATTATGTGGAAAATGTTGTCCTTCAGGTTTGTATTAAACCTTGACCCTCTCATCTCTTGTTTTTGATTCTCTTTACCCGGGTAAGACTCTGCATTCACCCTATTTCCTTCATGATTTTACGCATCTCTATACGATCACCCCATTGCCTCCTGAGCTCCAAGGAATAAAGTCCAAGCCTCCCAACCTCTCCCTATAACTCAAACCCCTCAAGTGCTGGCAATATTATTGTAAATGTTCTCTGAACTCTTTCCAGCTTATTGACATTCTTCCTTTAGCAAGGTGACCAAAACTCAATACAGCCACAATAAGTGTGGCTTCACCAATGTCTTGTACAACTGTAACATAACCTCCCAACTTGTATTTTCAATACCCTGACTGATGAAGGCCAATGTACTAAAAGCCTTCTTGACCATTCTATCTGCCTGTGTCTCATAGTTCATCGAACTAAGTTGCTGTACTCCTGGATCCGTCTGCTTGACAAATCTACCCAGAACCCCAACATTCACTGTGAAGTTCCTGCCCTGGTGTGACTTCCCAAAATGCAATATGTCACACTTATCTGCATTAAACCCCATTAGCCATTTCTCTGCCCACTTACCCAGCTGATCAAGAGCCTGCTGCAATTTTTATTCATCTTCACTATCTACGATACCATCCTCTTTAGTGTCAGTTGCAAACTTACTAATCATGCCTTCCACATTTTCAGCCAAATTGTTGATATAAACCACAAACTGCAATGGGCCCAGGCCAATCCCTGAGGCACACCACTCATCACAGGCCTCCAATCCAATAAACACCCTTCCATCACCATCCTCTGCTTCTTTCCATGCAGCCAATTCAGTATCCAGCTTGCCAGCTCTCTCTGAATCACATAACCTTCTAGAGCAGCCTACTATGGGGAAATCTATCAAAGGCCTTGCTCATTTGAACTATTTTAAAGCTAATGGAACTGTGGTTGCTAGTCTCAAAAGGCTCATCCACCTACAATTAAGTCACTTGCCATTTCGGAAGAGTAGGTCAAACTCTGCCCTCTCGCTTGTAGGGCTCTCTACATATTGCAGAAGGAAACTTTCCTGACATTTGAAAAATACCATGCCGTCTAAACCCTTGGCACTATGGCAGTCCAAGTCTATGTTGGGAAAGTTAAAATCCCCTAATATGACAACCCTTATGACATTTAAAAGGTGCTCATCATATCTCAGACCATTCACAAAATTGATGCAAGTTAAACCAAACATAATCAAATCTCTCCTCAATCCCTTCACCTGAATTTGAAGTAACAACAAATTCAAATTTGAGACCTGTGCTCCAGAATATTCATAAAAGTAAATAGAAGAGATTCCTTTGAGAATTGTGTGCAATCATCTTAATCTCAGGTTTACAATGGCTATTGATGAAGCAGTTGAAGACTAGGACACAGGGGCCCAATTAAAGAAGAACCCGCAGCAATTTCCTGACGATATGAGAAGATTAGGTTTCAGCAAATTCAAACATGTTCTTTATGCCAAGTAGGTCTATTTGGTATCATATCAGACATATATGCCTAGATCTCTCTGCTCTACCAAACTCCCCAGGGCCTCAACATTCACAGTGGTAAGTTTTCGCCTCAATCTCCAATCACTTTATTTTCGAAAGCCCCCTTAATTCCATACACATTCAATACTTTGACTTTAAGGGTTTTTGCCCTTGTCTCACCTCTAGAATTCAGCTCTCTTGTCCATGCATAGGTCACGACTGTAATGAGGTCTGGAGATGAGTGATTTTCATGGAATTCAGTTTATAAGAATGCTGTGTATTGCTGAGTCAATACCATGTAAACGTACTGTTAACAACCCCTTCCATCATTGTGTTAATGAATAAGAATAGACCAGAAGGACAATAATATGCCAGGCTAAATATCTTGCAATTGGCTGACAGGTCATATCTGAGCTATTTTCCAAATGGTCAGATAGAAAGCAATCTCACAGCTATACTGGAACATTTTAAGTAGCTTGGTTAGTTTAGGAGCTCAAGTCGTCAGTGCAACAGTTGGAAAAATATCAGGTCACATAATCTTTACTCAGTACTTTGAATACCATTCAGGAAGGAGTTATGAAATTTCAACAATGATATCGGTTATTCAACACATCATGTCTTTCCTGGGTGCAATTTCTGTTTGAAAATTTATCCCATTGTGTTTAGTTTTCTCACTGTATTCTTTTGCATTTTCCTATTTACTATTAATAACAACTAATTCATCCATTCTGTGGCCTCTTCCAAGAACACTTTGTATACCCTTGCCATACCTGGCATAAAAGTAATTCTTCCAAAAACTATTTTTTCTTTAAGAGATGCGAAACAGAGTGCACTCATGTATTCAAAATAGTTTTGATTCAGTCATGCATATTTGTTCAATATGATACTTTTAAAAATTACATTAGTCACAATGATGAACAAAAATAAACCATTCTGACAAATTCTTCATAAATTAAGATGCATTTTTATGAAGCTATCAGAAGTAAACTAATGTTCAATAATAACTATATGCTTCTGTCACAGTTAAAATATTGTTGTTCCTTATTAATTTCTAAAATCTCACTTCATTTAAAATGTATGACTACCTTTCACTTGCTGGGAAACAAAACACTATCAGAAGTTTTACCTTTGGTAGAGAACGTGCAGCTTGAAGAATTTTTCGTCGATGCCCTACTTCATGAATTCCAAGTTCTCTCAAATCCTGCTCTTCCATTACTTTAGACCCCTGGGAAAGAGAATTAGAAGAGCTCAATAGTGCATAACTAGAGTATTCAAAATCAGGGTCTCTTGCAAGTAGCCTACAAATAATGAACATATTTTTCGGATGTCAGAGGAATCTGTTTTAACACAATATAAGTACAACTTTAAAGCCTGACAAGGTTTGCCTTAGCCCTTTGATCACACACACATCGTTCACATTTATGCTGTAATCATAGAGGCCGTTTTCTGCATGCTTAGTGATGTGAACCAATAGCTTATCGTTAAAGCCAGCTGGTTCAGGTAGATCTTCTCTGTTATTTTGGCATCTTCCATACAGAACAACTAATGGCTGTTACTGAATTAGTAAAGATACTCCTGTCAATCAAAAGGTTCTGAAGCCATGAAGTGCAACATCACAACAGGAATGCACATTTAGATAAAATCATGGAAGCCAGCCAGCGACTTGTATTCTCCAGTTATAAAAATTGTGAGTTTTATTATGGCAGAAAGAACTCTGTATCGGACTTTATTATGCATGATAACACGTAACAACATTAGTTTTCTTTTCTAATTTTCAAGGAAATATTAAGTGCAAACTTCTATAGAGAAAAGATGAGATAATAGGTGTAACTGCATCAAGAATTTTCCACAAAGTCACATACAGCAGCAACAGTTTAGTTTAGTTCCATAGTAAATTGTGGTAAGAGAACAGGGAGAATTTAATTATAAAATTAGTTGCAACTAATATTCAAGCTCTCTGTTAAATAGTAATTAACACGTGGAATAAACAATGACAGATTAATGAATCCCTGGAATAAATGACAATTTCTAATGCTGCCATGCGTTAGGAACCAGTGATGGATAAATTGAGCAGAATCATTTTGTGATTAGCAGAAAATCCTAGCAACAGCATTATAAAAAGTGCAGACGCAATATAGGTTTAGAAAATGAGTTGTACTGCTTTTTTGAAAAACAGAAACTTGGTAAACTGTGCATGTATATAGTGTGAAACAATTTAAATATCTTACATTCATAAATTAATTATAAATGTTTGAGACTGCACATTTTGGAGACATCCTCTTACTTGCCTTTCCTACAAAAACAGCATTTGCTAATTAATTCTATTCAAACCTTAATCAGCATGTGAAGGCACAAAACACAAATGCCAATTAAGAGTCAATTCTTTGAATGCTTTCTCAAATTCACTTGATTTCTAAATCTATGCCCCTTGTACACCAAAATAACAATTACTCATCCAGCTTACTTAAACAGATCAATGCTGACCATCACAAATATTCCACTATCAAAAGTGTGCATAGCCGAAGTTGCAATAAAACTTTTTGAAGACCTTTTTTTAAACTACCTCTATTTATGTTATCACTGTGTACAAAGATAAAATAATAAAATAATTGCATATACGTTGCATAAAGGAAACTTTCACTGCTATTGGTCATTAGCATCTCATTTTCTCAATTCTCTCTGCAAGGTAAGCAGAACTGCAGAAGACTTGGCTCCTTATCAGCCTAGCTGTTCATTTAAATAATCTAAATGGTTTTTCCCACTCTCCCACATTTCCTGGCTATCCCAGGCAATTTATTTTATTTTATCTATTGCACAATTTCAGCAGAAATACACCTCAAGGGTTGTAGAGATAACAATAATTAAAATAGAACCTTTACTAGATCATATTGGAGGACAAAACACAATTTTAGTCTCATGGAACATAGAGTACGACTCAAGAACAAGCTCTTCGGCTCACAATGTCTGTGCCGAACACGATGCCAAGGCTAACTCTTAGCCGCCTACACATAATCCATATGCCTATCCAAAAATTTCTCAAATGCCACTTTCATATCCGCTTCACCACCCCCCCCACCACTCCCCAGAAGGGCATTCCGGTCACTCACCACCCTCTGGGTAAAAAATGTTGCCACGCACATCTCCTTTAAACGTTGCCCCTTTCATTAAAGCTATGCCCTCCAGAATTTGATTTTCCCAACCTGGGAATTTTTTTTAACAATTTATCCCATCTATGCCTTTCATAATTTTATATACTTCCATTAAATCTCCCCGCAACCTCAAGCGTTCCAAAAATAACAATCCAAGTCCGTCCCTGCAGCTAATACACTATAATCCAGGTATCAGTCTGGTAAACCTCCTCTGCCACCTTTCCAAAGCCTCCACATCATTCTCGTAATGGAGTGACCAGAACTGCAGGCAATACTCCAAATGCAGCCTAACCAAAGTGCTATAAAGTTGCAATATGACTTCCTGACTCTTCTACTCAATGACCCAAGCTATGAAAGCAAGCATATCATACGCCTTCTTGACCACTCTATCTACTTGTGTTGCTCCTTACAGGGAGTTATGGAAGTTGGACCCCAAGATCCCTCTGAACATCGATGATCTTAAGGCTCATGCCATTAATTGTATACTTTCCCCTTACATTTGACCTCCCATGGTGCAATACCTCACGCTTGCTCGGATGAAGCTCTATCTGCCATTTCTCCACCCATTTCTGCCAATCTATATCCTGTTGTATTCTTTGGCAGCTTTCCTCTCAGTCCAATATCTTAGCAATCTTGGTGTCGTCTGCAGACTTACTCACCAACTGTCTACATTTACATCCAAGTCATTTATTTATATCACAAACAGCAGAGGCCTGCGGAACTCCACTCGTTACAGACCTCTAGTCTGAATATTGTCCTTCGATTACAACTCTGTCTTCCATCATTAAGCCAGTTCTGAATCCATAGAACCAAGTCACTGTTAATTCAGTTCATCCTCATCTTCTAGATCAGACTACCATGGAGGAGTTTATCAAATTCCTAACTAAAATCCACATTAAATAGACAACATCTATCATCCAACCCTCACTGATCACCTTCGTCACCTCCTCAAAGAACTCCATCGAGTTAGTAAGACACAACCTGCTGCATAAAAAGCCAGGCTGACTGTCTCTAATTAACCCATCTCTTCTAAATGGGGGTATATCCACAGAGTCTTCCCCAACCACTTCCCTACCACAGGCTCATTGTTTGTCTATAATTCCCTGGATTCTCTCTACTTCCCATCTTAAATAAAGGAACATTAGCTGTTCTTCAGTCGTCTGGGACCTTGCCTGCAGCTAGAGAATACGTAAAGATCTTCATCAAGGCTCCTGAAATCTCCTCTCTTGACTCTCTCAATAACCTGGGATAAATTCCATCAGGTACTGGGAATTTATTTCCCTTAATGCTCTTCAAGAGCCCCAATACCATCTCCACCTTAATCTCAAGCTGTCTGCATATTAATATCCTCCACACTGATCTCACTGCCCTTCATGCCCTACTCCTTGCTGAAAACAGATGCCAAGTACATGTTTAGTACCTCACCTTCATCCCCAGACTACAACCACTAATTCCCTCCTTTATCCTTGTGTGGCTGACCATGCGCATGGTTACCCTCTTGTGTTTAATGTAGGTATATGAAGAGTTGGGATTTTTCTTACTCTGACTCACCAAAGCCATTTTGTGGCCCCTTTTTGTCTTTTTAATTGCCCACTTGATTTCTTTTCTACTTTCTTTATATTCATCAAACACCCTTGCTGATTCCATCCTCTTAAACCCTGCATACACCTCTTTTTCCCTTTTGAATACATTTACAATATTTTTGTTCATCCAACGTTCCCTTACTCTTTCATTTTACTTTTTTAATCTGAAGAAGAGTCCCGACCCCAAACGTCACCCATGCTTTTTCTCCAGAAATGCTGCTTGATCCGCTGAATTTTTTCAGCACTTTGTGTCCATTTTGTAGTATGAACCAGCATCTGTAGTTCTTTGTTTCTACTTCCCTTACTTTGCCATCCTTATCCCTCCTCCTTACCAGAACATGCTGGTTCTGAACTTCGATCTAATGGCCTTTAAACAACAGATGTGCACTTACTCAATAACAGCTGCGCCCAGGGTACCCGCCCGAGCTGCTGCCTAACAATAATGCAGTTTAGCTTATTCCAATTTAGTGCCTTTTCACAAGGTTCAGCCTTTTCCGTATTCAAAACAATCTTGAAGCTTATGGGTTGTGATCACTATCCTCAAAATGTTCTTCCACTGAAACACCAGTCTCCATACTACACAAACTTATTCATTACAATCACCAGTGCCAAGTCTGCCAAAAGCTGACTTTTCAATAAATGTTGTGAAATCACAGAAAAAATCTTCTATTACTTGAAAATATGTTAAACCTTCACCTAACCTTACACAATAAACAATTAAAGTGATGTACAATTTATGTATAAAGTGAGATATAAAGTAGTAAACTGCTCTCAAATTACTATATAGATGGAGATCAGCCAAAAGGAATGTTTAATGTAAATTGTGAAATGCTGAAGGACTCGCTTGTTTTTAAGAAATTTGCATTGCTTAAACTGTTCTTGTATTCAGATAATGTATAGATGACATCAGAAATATTAACTACATAAAAATAAACAGGTTAGTTAAACAACTCAGCTACATTGTGCCAACCACAAGACATGAACTCAAGGTTAGTTAGCACATTATGTTGACAAACTTCATTCTGTTAACATGTGTTCCCAGTGGTGTGCAACAATGTTAAAACTTTTCAGAGATGTTCTAAGTCTATCATTTTATGAATACTTCACATCAAGTGCAAGATAAGATTTGAGACACAGATTCTGTCCCAGACAAACCTAAATTATTTTGCTAAAGGAATCATAGCTTAGGAGAGCAAGACATGTCAGAAGTATGACTGATGACATCAGGGAGGAGGTATAGGGACAGGTGTTGCATCTCCTGCGTTTGCAGGGTAAAATATATGGGGAGGGGGGTGGTTTGAGTGGGAAGGAATGAGTTAACCAGGGAGTTGCAGAGGGAACGGTCTCTGTGGAAAGTGATGGAGATACGAAGATGTGGTTAGTGTTGGGATCCCATTGGAGGTAGTGAAAATGTCAAAGGATTATGTGCTGTATGCGACGGCTGATGGGTTGAAAGGGGAGGGGGAGCAAGAGCGTAGCTGCGGAATACCTAGGAGATCCATGTGATGACTTCATCTTTGAAGGAAGAGGGGAACCTCTATTCCATAAAGAATGTGTGGAACATCTCATCTTTGGCACACATGCGGAGGAAGTGGGAGTAGGGGAAAGAGTCTTTGTAGGAAACAGGGTGGGAAGAAGTGTAGTCTAGATAGCTGTGGGAGACAATAGGTTTATAATAGATGTCAGTCAGTGGTCTCTCTCCTGTGATGATGACGGTGAAAACAAAAAACGGAAGGGAGATGTCGGAGATGGTCAAAGTGAATTTGAGTGCAGGATGGAAATTGGTAGTGAAGTTAATGAAGTCTGAGAGTTCTGCATGGATGCAGGAGATAGCTCCGATGCAGTCGTCAATGTAGCGGTGATTGAGTTTGGGGATTAGGCCAGTGTATGCCTGGAACAGGGATTGTTCGACGTGCCCAACAAAGAGGCAGGCATAGCTGGGGCTCATACGAGTGCTCATGGCTACGCTTCGCATTTGGAGGAAGTGGGAGGAGTCAAAGAAGTTGTTGAGAGTAAGTACCAGCACTTGGTGGAGGAGGGTGTTGGTAGAGAGAAATTGGCTGGTTCTGCGGTCGAGGAAGAAACAGAGGGCTTTAAAGGCCTTCCTGGTGAGGGATGGAGGGATGGAGTGACTGAGTGTTCATAGGAAAAATGAGGGAGTGGGGGCCTGGAAAACAGAAGTCATTGAAGAGACCAAGGCTGTGTGAAGTGTCTAGGACATAGGTCGGGAGGGATTGGACCAAGGGGAATAGGATGCAGTCGAGGAACGTGGAAATGAATTCAGTGCGTCAGGAGCAGGCAGAAACAATGGGTCTGCCAGGGCAGTTCTGTTTACTGAGTATTGCTGTTTAAGAGATAAACAGATGTCAGGTATTTGCTCCAATGGACTGAATCATTAACATGGACATTCCCTCAAAATTACCTTCAGACATGAAAATTAATTTATTTTGTGAATAATGAGGAGAAATTAATGTTTAATGAGGAGAAATATTACAGATTTTCACTTTATTCCTGGACAGACCATTCCCATTTCTGTTAATGTCTCAGAATCTACTATGCTTCAATGGGAGCATGAAAACCATAGCCTTTAGATTCGGGTCTGAAGAAGGGTCTTGACCTGAAACATCACCCATTCCTTCTCCCCAGAGGTGCTGCCTGTCCCAAAGGTTCAAATTTATTTATTTGTCACATGCACCATTAGGTGCAGTGAAATGAATTTACCATGCAGCGTTACAATTATAAAAGGACATGATACACAACATATTTCAACACAGACATCCACCACAGCATTCTTCACTGTGGTGGAAGGTAATACAGTTCAGACAGTCCTCCTCCTCCTCCTCCTCCCTTGTTCACCCGTGGTCGAGGCCCTGACCCTCTGTAGTCGCCGCTACAGACGGCCCGATGTTCAAGCCCTCTGGTCAGGATGGGATGAACGCCGATGGCGCCCTGCGGCCTGGAGCTCCCAAAATTGGTCAACTCCTGCTTCAAGATGTTGTAGGCCGCAGGCCGGCGGTCAGAGCTCTTCTCCGGGCAACCCCCGGCGAGGGATCGCCCGCTCCACGATGGAAGGTCCGCTCCACACCTGCTGCCAGATGCACCACTGACCAAGGCTCCAAGATGTTGTGGGCCGCAGGCCAACAGACGAAATGCTTCTCTGGCAACCCCCGGCAAAGTGTCACCCCGCTCCTCGATGTTAAAGTCCCCGCCGATGAAGCTCTGGGCCCGACTGGGAAAGGCCGCACCAAACCAGCTGTAAGGCTGCGAGGGGGGTGGCGAAGAAGCAACAAGGAGGAAAGTCGCATCTCCCTCGAGGTAGGTGCCTGAGAACGGTTTCCCCCTACTCCACCCCCAATACAAGACATACAGAGAAACACTAAAACAGACTTTTGGTCGTACTAAAAAAAACCAACAAAATAGCCGACTCGCAGCACCACCGGAACGGCGCTGAGTTACACCAGCATTTTGGATCTACCTTCCCTTTAGTTCAATCCTGTATATATTGAATGCGACGGTATCATGTAAGCTATCATGATAAATATATTTTATAAGGCATGCTGTTAGAAAAGCCGCAGCAAATCCTATTGGGCCACAATTGGAATCAGACTAATGGGAAATAGATTTCTGTGTTACATTTATTGGAAAGGCATGAAAGAATGTTATTACCTTAGAATTACATTTAAGTCATGAATAGCTATTGTAAAAATAATTTGAATCGGTCATGCTTCTTATGCCTGTAGCCTCATGGATTTGTACAGTATTCTATTGTTAGTCTAATTAATTTTACTTAACTCTCTCTATTATGTTTACAGTAACAAATAAGCAATTTAAAGACATTGCTTATAAAAAGCAAATATGTATAAGTGAAGGGAATCTGACACAAGAAGGGAAAGATCACTGTAAAGTCTTCGGATCAAGCAACTAAAATGCCCTAGAGTGAAAAGAACATGTAAATCTATCGGACATAATAGGTTCTTTATCACAAAAGATGTGCTGTAAGATTAAATATTAATTGATGCATAAAAGTTTCCATTTACAAGTGAATAGAGCTTCAAAAATGAATTGTACTGCTTGAAATTTAGCAAAGGAATAAGCATTAAAACTGTGAAACCTCAAACAGAAGGATACATATACAAGCTAAGTCTGCAAAATAAACTACAATGCTCAACCGGTAAATCTTAAAAGGTGTACTTCCTTCCATCTTGAGTTGATTCTGCAAAACCCTGAGGGCTTTTTTAATTAAAGTAGTAGACGTGTGCAAAGTTAATTCTCAATTTCTATTTCTTTGATCGTCTAGTTGCCAAGATTACTGATTGAACAACTGCAAATCTTCTTCTTAGTCATCCCCACGGGATAGAGAATATCTTGTTTCCACGCTGGTTCTGTGAACGTTGAGGAGGCTGAACAACATGGAACCTGCAGTTATATGGTCTATGGTATATAGACACACTGAACTTTTATCTCCTGTTCTGTATAATGTTCACATATTCTGTTGTGCTGCAGCAAGCAAGAATTTCATTGTCCTATCTGGGACACATGGCAATAAAACTCTCTTGATTCTTGACTTGGACTTAAGCAAAAAAGGATTCTTGGGGAAAAAAAGAGTTACCTTAAATTTAGTTGGGTCTGGTTGGGTAACTATGGTAGGGTGAAGACTATTCCATGCTTTAATTGTGCGGGGGAACCCCATGGAGCAGCCAGCAACTCTGGATAGAAATTGGGTGACGTTTCGGGTAGAGACCATTCTTTAGACTCTGGTTTTAGTGTTTTTAGTTTAATTTAAAGATACAGTGTGGAATGAAATAAGAGCACCTGGAGAAAACCCATGCGATGAAAGGGAAAAGGAGCATACTCCATACAGACAGCATCCATATTCTGGATCTATTCGGGTTTCTGGCACTTTTAAGCAGCAGTTTTATGAGCAATGTTCTGGGGGGGGGGGGGGGGGGGGGGGGGAAGAAAAAAGGAAGAGGCAGAGACAGTGGGCTGAGGGAGAGCTGATAAGGGGAGGAGAAAGCAGGGACTACCTGAATTTGGAGGTCAATGTTCATACCGCTGGGGTGCAAACTGCCCAAGCGAAATATGAGGTGTTGCTCCTCCAATTTGCGGTGGGCCTCACTCTGGCCATGGAGGTGGTCCAGGACAGAAAGGTCGGATTCGGAATGGGGAGTTGAAGTACTGAGCCACCGAGAGATCAGGTTGGTTATTGCGAACCGAGTGGATGTGTAGGGCAAAGCCATCGCCAAGCCGACGCTTGGTCTCACCGATGTAGAGCAGCTGACACTTGGAACAGCGGATGCAATAGATGAGGTTGGAGGAGGTGAAGGTGAACCTCTGTCACACCTAGAAAGACTGCTTGGGTCCTTGAATGGAGTCAAGGGGGGAGGTAAAGCGGCACGTGTAGCATTTCCTGCGGTTGCAAAGGAAAGCGCCAGGAGAGGGGGTGGTTTGGGTTGGAAGGGACGAATTGACCAGGGAGTTATGGAGGGAGCGGTCTCTGCGGAAAGCCGACAGGGGAGGAGATGGGAAGATGTGGCCAGTGGTGGGACCCCATTACACCTTTTATCCGAAAGCCTTGGGACCAGACACTTTTCGTAATTCGGAATTTGTCGGCCTTCGGAATGGAAATTTTTTAGCGTAGATTTTAATGGCTGGCTCAGTGGTAGAGTGCTCGGCTCATATCCGCAAGGTCGCGGGTTTGCGCCTTGATCCCGGCAGTTCCTAGGTCGCGAGTTTGAGTCTTCAATGTAGTTTTTTCTTGCAGAATAAATGTCTGTATGAAATGCAGTGTGTTGAATGAATCCCTGAATTTGTAAATGTGACCGCAGCATTGAATCATCTCTCGCACTCATGTCACCCTAGCGGGGCTACATGCCCTTAGGCGGCCTAAGGCGACATTTTCACACTCTTATATCCGTGTGCAGCAGAGGCGACGTGCGTTTGGCGCCAAACGTGAGCTTTGGTGTGCAGACGACATCCTGGAAAAAATGTCCGGTTTCTTCCAGGTAGGCGATATACCCTCCCGGGCAATATACCCTCCACTTCTCTTTTATGAAGGGGATTTAGTTCCCCTTTCTTCCAGGACTGACCGGAGGTTCCGCTGTCACCTCTGCGGGCCACCCTCGGTGAACGCTCACTCAACTTTGTCTTGGGATTCCTACTCACCCGCGCAATGTACCCCCACCTTCTCTTTAATGAATGGGGATTTAGTTCCCCTTTCTTCGAGGACCGACCGGAGGTTCCGCTGTCACCTCTGCGGGCCGCCCTCGGTGAACGTCCTGTCTCCCTGTCCCTGGGATAGCAGGGGGCGATCAAACAGCACAATCTCCCCCTCCAACTCCAGAGGAATCCGCTCCCTGATGGGCCGCTACGGCGACAAGTGGCAGTTCGCCCACAGCCCGAGCTCCGCGACCCCAAGAACAAGACGTACCTTGCACACCATCAGCTTCTGACCATACGGGGAGCGTGTTCCTCTGGAGTTGGAGCGGGGCTGGGCTGGAGTTGCTGATCTGGGATCTCCGTGCTTGCAGTGGGCCTGGGGGTTGGTGTCCCGATGAGGGGGCACAGCTCGGGCTGTGGGCGAACTGCCACTTGTCGCCGTAGCGGC
Source organism: Amblyraja radiata (assembly GCF_010909765.2). Classification (NCBI taxonomy): domain Eukaryota; kingdom Metazoa; phylum Chordata; class Chondrichthyes; order Rajiformes; family Rajidae; genus Amblyraja; species Amblyraja radiata. The sequence continues at coordinate 9,718,709 of NC_045979.1, read as the reverse complement.
CCATCGGGGAGTGGCTTCTGGTGGTCCTGATGTCTCCGGCCAGTTTGCAGTTTTCCTCTGGAGTTGGAACGGGGCTGGGCTGCTGCTGGCTGTGGGTCTCTGGGATCTCCGTGCTTGCAGTGGGCCTGGGGGTCGGTGTCCCGTTGGTCCTGACGTCTCCAGTGACTGGCATCGCCGACGTGAAGACAGTGCAAAGCCCCCGCGCCGGTGCAATGGGCGGGGAGCTGGAGAGGGGAGGGAAGGGGTCACACACATGGCCGGGAAGCAGAGGGGTGTAGGTGGGGTGAATTTGAAGGGAGCGACAATCTGCTGCTGCCTGCCCCGCTGAGTTAAAAAGTTCCCACGCAAGACTCACGATACACTGTGTATCGTGAGTCTACCGTGGGAACTTTTTAACTCAGCGGGCAGGCAGCAGCATATTGTCAATTATTAACCCTCCCGCGCAATATACCCTCACCTTCTCTTTTATGAATGGGGATTTAGTTGCCCTTTCTTCGAGGACCGACCGGAGGTTCCGCTGTCACCTCTGCGGGCTGCCCTCGGTGAACGTTTTCAAGGACCTTTCTTCAAGGACCGAAAAAATGTCCGCTATTCGGAGGTTTTCGTTATTTGGATCTTCGGATAAAAGGTTATGCACCTGTAGTAGACAAAAAAGCTGGAGAAAATCAGCGGGTGAGGCAGCATCTATGGAGCAAAGGAATAGGCGACATTTCTTCAGACTGATGTCGGGGGGGGGGGGGGGGGGGGGATGAAGAGAAAGGAAGAAGCGGAGACAGTAGGCTGTGGGAGAGCTGGGAATGGGAGGGGAAGGAGGGAGAAAGCAAGGACTACCTGAAATTGGAGATGCCAAATGTTCATACCGCTGGGGTGTAAACTACCCAAGCGAAATATGAGGTGCTATTCCTCCAATTTACGGCGGTCCTCACTCTGGCCATGGAGGAGGCCCAGGACAGAAAGGTCGGATTCGGAATGGGAGAGGGAGCTGAAGTACTGAGCCACCGGGAGATCAGGTTGGTTATTGCGAACTGAGTGAAGGTGTTGTGCGAAACGATCGCCAAGCCTGCGCTTGGTCTCACCGAGGTTGATCATACGCTGAATAATCCAACCACATTTTTGTTTGGAAGTGGAAAGAAATAATAGAAATTGCATTCGTTGCAACATATAAAAAGAGTTGAGATACTGTATATACTGTATTATAATTTTGCTGCATGTCATTGTGGTATATATCATGTCTTGATTGGTGAATATGTTCAGTTTGTGACTTTATTTGAAGCAGAAATAATATGTGAATGCTTCATAGAGCATAATTCCGACTGGTAACTACGCACTTCTCCGAGCATATTATCGCACGCGTCATGCAAGCCGTCTTAAATGACCACCTAAACTGTCATTTGGCAACCTAAAATGCTGCTTAGGTTGCCCAGCTGGAAACAGAGAAAAAAAAGTTAAGTGAGAGCCCTGCAATGGCTGCTCCAATGGCTAATTTCATAATTTGGAGCTTGGCCTCCAAAGTTATGTAAACTCAAGTGTCAATTCGACCAAGGTGGGGGTCACATGAAGCAACGTTGCATACTGAGATTACCATTGATCCCGCAGCCAATTCCAATATGGCAGAAAGCTTGTTGGAGGTGCACTATGGGAAGCAAGGTGGAAAAATGGCCAAGTAATTATGCAGACTTGCTTCACCCTGGTTTACACTAAGATTAGCTTTTCTGCGGACCTGGTGGCTAGGCTCATGGCTTGCATGCATTCATGAAAGAAAATGTAAGATAGGAGACTAATTTGTACAGGCAGCTGAATCAGAGAAGGACGCTCCAGTTTCTCTCTCAGTTAAGGTAATCAGTGAGGGCGAAAAACCATGTTATTGGTCAATATTTTTCCCTGCATTTCTCTGAGAATTGTCAACATCACTACTTTGCAGAATATTATGCTCAATTTGCATGAGACAGAAGAAATCTGCACTGCAGTGTTGGGTAGGCGCAGAGTAAAACCCTAGTGTTGACCTTTTTTGTGACAGGCAAGAAGAGAGGCATCTCTTCATTTACCGCAATCAATTGTGTGCCACTTCCTTAACTCAGATTCCCTGACATTTCCTCCTCTTCCCGTATGTGAACTGACCATGTATGTAGTAACCAGGTCCAATGTGCCAACTAGAATGAAGCCAAGTGTACTTCCAGAACACAATGGGGAATAGAGCCAAGTGTGCAGTTTGAGCCCAGCTATTAAAGAGGGAGGTGGAGCATGGACACACCCAAAGCTGGAGAATAGTATGTGGCTGGGAATGTGAGCAAGTGAATCTAGAGAGGAAGAATTTTGGAAGTCGGAGAGTGGTGGAGGTGGGAAATCATGAACATAAGGTAGGATAATCAAAGACAAGAAATACAGATGCAGTAGAACTATAATGTAGTGGTACATAACCCCTGTGAATTACATTCCAGAGACAAAATAATTTAAACCCATACTTCAGTGCAGTATTGAGGACAAAGCTGAAGTTGAAGGTATGAATTTTTGAGTGAAAAACTAAACCAAAGCCCCACATTTTCTCCAGCAGATGACCAAGACCCTACAGAACAAATCTGAGGAGTATTTCTCAGCTCCCCAGCTATTATTTATCCTTCACCTAAAGTCATAAACCAGATTATATTGCCCTTACTCGATGTTGTTCATGGAACCATGCGGTGTGCAAAACTGGCTGTTCGTTTAAAAAGAACATAAAAAAAAGAATCAGAAGCCTTTCATGCCTGCTACATCCAGCGTTCAATAACTGAATTAAAATCTCCCAATTGTACACGTTACTTCTTCCACAGAGTCCAACTCTGTGACTCTGAAGCAGCTCATTTATAAATAAGCAGATTTCAATCCATTTGCACAGACAAATAAATACAGCAAACTTAGTGGAAAACTGATTATTACAATAGTGACAAATCAGAGATGCGGTTTACTGGTGATCATTGGTTTAACATTTTATTTATTTTGCATTGAGTTGGTTGATCAGATCTGAAGGCATAATCGAAGGAGATTTAGCTAACCTTCACAATAAACCGGATACATTCTTGAAAGAAAGAAATTAAATGGCTTTGTGCAGAGAGGGTAATTTATTAGCGAGCTGTTACAAAAAGCTGATACATGCACAATTTATTTATGTTGTTATTCCATAATTATAAGTACAGAAAATACAAGCCCCGCAAAACTGGAAATTTGATCATGTCCCACTTATTTTTCTGCACTACTGCAGCTACCCAAGGATGGCAAAGAGGACTGCAAAGTTCTGGTCAGGGAAGTCAGATAAGCGTTTATGGGACTGCTTCAAATCAGTAGATTGGACCATGCTCCAGCATTTGTCAGCTTACCTTAATGAATAGGTCAGTCATAAACAACTTCATAAACAAAGTATGGATGAATGTGCACCTACCAAAACACTTCAAGTCTTCCCCAACTAGAAGCCATGGATGAAACAGGAAATTTGTAATTTGCCAAAGGCTAAATTTGCGCATTTAGGACTGGTGATACAGCGACATAGAAAATGGGCAGGTATAACCATCTGAAGGCCAAGAGGTCACAAAGAAACAAATCCAGAATATGTAGGTCACAGATGGACACTCGACAGCTATAGCAGTGCTTGCATAACCTATCGCAAAAGATCTGCAGAGACATATGGCGGAAATACCCAACATCTTCAACCTCTCGTTTCTGCCATCTGAGATTTCCATCTGCTAAAAAGGACATAATTTGTACCAATGGTGGTGCATGGTAACCTGCCTCTTTGATTACCGCCAACAGCACCTCCGTCCGCTGTAATGAGGAATTTTGTGAGGTTGGTAATAACACAAATCTACTCCTGCCTCAAATTATCTGGATCTGCTTCAATTTAGCTATCGCTACAACAGGTAAATCTCACTGGCTCTCCACTCTGTTCTGCAAATCCAGATAACAGGAACGCATAAGACACAAAAAGCTGGAGTAACTTCGCGGGACAGGTAGCATCTCTGGGGAGGAATGGCTTGGGACCCTTCTTCAGACTTGTTTGGGAGAAGGGAAACGAGAGATGTGGAGAGATAAAGAACAATGTATGAAAGATATGCAAAAAAGTAACGATGGTAAAGGAAACAGGCCATTTTAAGCTGTTTGTAGGGTGAAAATGAGAAGCGTGTGACTTGGGTGGGGGAGGGATAGAGAGAGAGAGAGAATGCCGGGGCTACCTGAAGTGAGTAAAATCAATATTCATACCACTGGGCTAAAAGCTGCCCAAGCAAAACATGAGATGCTGTTCCTCCAATTTGCGTTTAGCCTCACTCTGACAATGGAGGACACCGAGGTCAGAAAGGTCTGTGTAGGTATGGGAAGGAGAATTAAAGTGCCCAGCAACCAGGAAGAAAATTAGGTTGGTTCACAGGGGGCTGAGCGAAGGTGTTCTGCGAAATGATCGCCCAGTCTGAGTTTGGTCTTGCCGATGTGTAAGAGTCCACATCTTGAACTTCGGATACAGTAGATGAGGTTGGAGGAGGTGCAAATGAACCTCTGCCTAACCTGAAAGGACTGTCGGGGTCCCTGGACAGAGTCGAGGGAGGAGGTATAGCAACAAGTGTTGCGTCTTCTGCGGTTGTAGGGGAAGGTACCTGGGAGGGGGTGGTTTGAGTGGGAAAGGATGAGTCAAGCAGGGAGTTGCGGAGGGAACAGTCTCAGCGGAATACGGAAAGGGGTGGAGATGGGAAAATGTGGGATCCTGTTGGAGGTGGTGGAAATTTCGGAGGATTATGTGTTATATGCGATGGGGTGGAAGGTAAGGACAAGGGGGAGGGGGAGCAAGGGCGGAGCTGCGGGGTACCGAGGAGACACGAGTGAGGGCCTCATCCATGATGGGAGTGGGGAATCCCCATTCCCTAATGAATGAGGACATCACGGATGTTCTAAGAGTCAAAGATTCATATAGCATGCAAACAGGCTCTTCGGCCCAACTTGTCCACACTGGCCAACATGTCCCAGCTACACTAGTCCCATCTGCCTGCGTTTGGCCCATATCCCTCCAAACCTGCCCTATGTACCTGTCTAACTGTTTCTTAAATGTTGGGATAGTCCAGGCACGTGCCGTCAGGGTAGGCAAGGTAGGCACTGCTTACCCTGACTAAAATTATAACATAGTAATTACTAAATATAACATAGTAAAGGCATGGGAGGATTATGCCTATCTAAGAGATCAATCTCTTAGCTAGGCATAATTCTCCGTGCCTTTCATCCACAGCGCTTGTAACACGGGAAGGTCTGTGCAGCCCACGTGCCGTCAGTGCTGCTGGAAGCCGTCAATTTCAATCGGGGCTGAAGGCAGCTGAAATTCTGCCTTTGCACCACTGCGCAGGCGCAGCAGCCTATTGCGCATGCGCAGCGCTAGTTTCTTGGCGGGGTTTTCAAATATGGATTGGCATTATTTTAAGTGTATCTTAGGAAACAGGGAGAGAAGAATGGAGGCGTGCAATGCCACAGCATTGAGGCCGGGGGGGGTGGGGAGGGGGGAGAAGCAGCTCGGGTGGGTGTGAGCGGCCGGGCCGGACAGCAGAACCGGCCGCCACCTCAGCGCCTTCTGCCAGCCCCCGTTCACCTCTGGTAGCTCTCCGTCTAAAAACCTCTCTCCTGCCGCTCGCTGGCCTCACTCATGTCCTTAAATTCCGACAGCACGATTGAGGTTACTCGGCTGTGGGGATTTAAGGATTTGCAGGAAGCGGCTGACATGAGCGTGCGGCAGGTGAGAGGTATTCAGACGGAGAGCACTGTCAAAGGTGAGCGGGCCGGCAGAAGGCGCTGAAGTGGTGGCCTGTTCTGCTGTCAGGTCCCGGCGGCCGCTCGCAGCCACCCGAGGTGCTTCTATCCCTGGCTACAATGCGGTGGCTTCGCGCCCGGAGAGCTGCGGCAGTGGTGAGTGAGTTCCTGGCATTATCCCCGACCCCCTCCTCCCACTCCTGCCCTCTCGCAACTTTACCCCTGGCACAGACTACCCACACGCTGTGAAAGGAAATCTCCCCCCAATTGGTCCCTTGAACAAGTGTTGTCTTTCAATAAGATGACAACTGATTCAACTTTTCCCTGTGCTTCCGTTTTTCCCACCATCTCTCCACCTGCCATCACCCTTCACCACCCATCTATTCAGTAATTCAGAATAAAGGAGACTAGGAAGCCTTGGGCAAATTGAAATGTTACTGTTTTTATTTTTATTTTTTATTTTTACGGAGGGAACAATCTGTGCATGCGCGGTTTAAATTTTTTTTAAGCCGCCTGACTGCCTACCCTGAGTAATTACTCACGGCACGTGCCTGGGATAGTCCCTGCCTCAACTACCTCATCTGGAAGCTCCTTCCATACACCCTCCACCCTTTGTGTGAAAAAGTTACCCTTCAGTTACCTCTATTAAATCTTTTCCCCTTCACCTTCAACCTATGTCCTCGATTCCTGTGCAATAGACTCTGTGCATCGACCCGATATATTCCTTGCATGATTTTATACACCTCTTTAAGATCACCCCTCAACCTCCTGTGCTCCAAGAAATAGTCCCAGCCTGCTCAACCTCTCCCTCCAGCTCAGACCCTCTAACCCTAGCAACATCCTCGTAAATCTTCTCTGTACCCTTTCCAGCTTGACAACATCTTTCCTATAACATGGTGCCCAGAATTAAACAAAATACTCTAAATGTGTTCTCACCAACGTCTTATATAACTGCAACATGACCTCCCAATTTCTATAATACTCTGACTGATGAAGGCCGATGTGCCAAATTTACTAGGTGGAAAAAAAGGAAACTTAGAAATAACACAAATATGCTTCCAGTCATAATCTGTAACTTGCATTATTGTAAAACTTAAATCATCCAAGCTTTAACTTCTTTCATGATTAACGATAAGATAGTTTACCTTATATTACTAAGCCCATTTGGTTACTGGATTAAGAAAAAACAAGTTCCATTAGACTTGCAGAAATACCCAATACTAATGATAACATTGATTGCATTCAATTTCTTAGATAGAGGAACCACCAGATTTAATAACATAAGAATAATGATTTTAATTAAAATCTATGATTTACTACCTACTCTGTCTTTTGAGTCAATAAAATGACAAAATATTTGCAAGTTTACCCAGTGACAAGGAACATAGCTTTGGTTCTCTCTGCCCTGCAAATTGAAGCAAAGGTCTTCTGTTCTGGAATATTGTCTTACATACACACACACACATTTTATATGTATAGGTTTCATTTCTCCTTGGCGTTGATCTCTTAAATGCATTTGTAAGAAAATCAAGATTAAGAACTTTGTTGCACAGTTACAACTACAATACTCAATAAACCTTTACTCATGTAACTGCCTTGAGAATATCATGAGTATGGCTGCATCCCAATGAAAGCAATGTTAAATGTTGATTAATAATTATAAAGCTTGAAAAATAAATCTGTGCTGCTGCAAGGATTGCTGCAGCTTCATTTCCAATAAAGGCAAAAGTCAAACTTGTACTTGATGATATTCCAATCTGATTTCACTGTTGGCTTTAAGCTTGGATCCGAATTTACAGCATAAAGTTTGTGCACAAACCACCATGAGCTAAAATGAAGTTATCCGTTACTGTCACCAGTAAAGCAATCACTGCCTGTAATAAAGATTCAAGCAGAATTTCACACCTGATAGATGCCTCACTACTTCCTTACTGATTCATTTTTTACAAGTACCTTTTTCAAAATGGGTATTGAATGATACAAAGGATATTCTAATTTAGCTGTCACTTTAATTTTGGAATGCAAATTCACAATGAGACAAGTATGTGTATTACCTCACTCAAGAATAACATCCTGACAGAATATCCTCATTCCCAAACAACAATTCTACTGCAATTGTTTGAAAGTGAGATCAGTTCCTTGACAACTGTGCATCGAATGAAAAACAATGGAATACTAATCCAAGTAAAGTAAAACGTCACCTATTCTTTTTCTCCAGAGATGCTTTCTGACCAGCGGAGTTACTCCAGCTCTTTGTGTCTATCTTTAAGTAAAGTTAGTGTTGATCATTAATAAAAATATATAACAGCTGTCAATTGTGGAATGTGGGTTTCAAGCACTGATCTCCCACAATTTAAATGCTTATTAGGAGAGAAACACTTTGCTAGTTCACAAATAAAAGTCCAAGACTTGAGGCTATTTCCAAGATCACATGTAATTTATAACTGATTCAGAACTGACAACATGAAGACATTACTGTTTTGTTTTTTTTAAATCAGTCACATTCATATTTGTTAATCTGCAAATTTTCTTCACTGCCTATTCTAATCTAACCTTTAAATGCTCATATTTCAAGTAATGTTCACACTTTAAATCTCCTAAAAATGTAGTGAACTATTATACTTCATACAATTGATGTTTTAGTTGCCTACAGCATTTATTATTCTACACTGGAAAGGAAGAAACATAAGTACAATTAGCAGAGTAATGGGGATGAATCTTTGACAAATCACATCTTATAATGGTTTAACGTGGAAAAAAGCAAACTTGTTCATCTAGTAAATAAATCTGGTTATCAGAAACAGATAATTTTAAATTATTTCTTCTGGAATCAGTATATCCTAACTAGTTAGAAAGAGCAGCAATAGATGAGCTACACATTTTTATTCCTACTGCCATATCATAAAGTCATAGACATAGCTGTGCAATAGCTTTTATATCTTACTCTTTTTCACAGTATGGTGCATATATATTACTGTACTTTAAGCAACAGGATCTGAAGTTGAAGAATTATCTTCAATATCTCCTGGATGCTTTTAACTCGAGGCTATCAATTTAATATTTGGCAGGAATAATTAACGCAAGCCTAAATTGAATAGAGTAAAACGGCTAAAACTGACTGGATCAGAGGTATTTGTACTCACCATGAAGCGCAGATCATCAAACCCATTCAGCACTAGCTTGCTTTCATACTGTGGCATTCCAATGGACTCAAGCCATTGCCCAACACTCTGCTCCAATATCCGTGAACCTGTTGAGAGATTGATTGGCAAACGCTTCAGCAAGGAAAAACCATTGAGGCGATAACAATGGCACTCCGATGAGGAGATATGACACTGCCACATCATGGTTTCCTGCGATGTCCCTGGGCAACAGATCCAACCAAAATATCCCTGTTCAGCTGCTCCTGCAGTTTCACTAAATCCAGAGAGTGCTATTAAACCCTGCAGAGTTCCCAAGTAGACTTCAGGCATATGTATTTGTCAGTCTTTGCATACATTTTTAAAAATCCACAGAGAGGATCATGCAGAGTAATTTTCAAATACCACAGACTTTGTCGTATCGCCATTAGTTAACTTGTTTGAATTAAAAATGTGGCATGCAGCATGATGAGGCTGCTGCTTCTGCATTCAAGTCAGGTCAAGCGGCTACACGCTGCCTCCAGTCTGATGTTGTTAATAATACAGCTGGGATCTGAGCCTCAAAGTCGTACTAATGATCAGCTCCTGGTGCTGCAGCAATGTTCACCCTTTGCCAGCTGAGCTCCTCGTTTGATCCCTCAACACTATTATCTCACTGCCTCACTCTCTTCTCCCCTCCCCCTCCGAGCTCCTAACACAAAACACCGATTACAATACACTATCTACCATTCAATATCGTGAGCAGCTTGCCACTGACAGTCGGAGAAATTAGACAACTTCAGAAGGCATGGAAATAAAATACTGCAGTAATGAGCATGCATTCTAGCTGTGAGCATTAAATAGCAGGGAGTGTCCCCCTGTGTAGGCATCAGCAAAAAGCAAATGATCTTGTTTCAGAAAATGAAAACTGGAATCTTATTTATCTGAAAAATTGCCTTCTAAACCTTGCCCTACAATCAATTGAATGATATTCTCACCCAATTGATTAGATTGTGCATGACTGCTTCTGCAAAGGGAACCACAATAACTCAGGAATACAAATTTAGAGATCAAACTGTGTTGAAAGGTTATTCTTTGATAAGTTACTGTTAAATGTTGATATATTCGTTCAATCGGTCAGAGATTAAAATGAGTTAAATTCTTAAAAGGAATTAAAGTAAAGGGTGAAAAAAAAGGTGGTGTTAAGAGGAAGAACCCAAGTAAAGGAGACAAAGAAATAAGAGGGGGAGGGCAGAGTGAAGACTGTGGGGATAATAAACTGAACATTTTCATTTTCAGAACGTGCATGTTTATTTGGCCTGTTCTTTTTTTTGCACAAATCTTCTCATTTCCCGGTGCATGAATCTCTATGGATGGCAGGATTTTGATGATGCTCTCCAGCAATTGTTATAAAGTAATATATAAATGACCGATGGAGATGCCGATTCTATTTCTTCCTTCTCCACAGGAGGCATCATGTATTTCATGGTGCAACCAGGCTGAGACGGAAGTTCAGTCGCATCATTTTACTCAGACAAAACTCCATCCCTTCATGAAATCTTTGCAATACAACACTTGTCAGCAAAAGTATCAAATTTGTTTCTGGGAGTTGCTGATTTTAGACATCTTAACCCCCATCTTGTTTTCATGCATTTTTTTACTGATGAATTTCTACTAATTATAACTTCAGAAATCACAGGATTGATCTTTATTCGACAAGTCTGATCTATAGTTCGGTCTACTGCAAATAGAATCCTGACAAGATTCAGATGTTCCTTGCATTCAAAATGCAACTTATTCGCTATACAAGATTAAAACATAATTTATTTTCTCTCCAAATTCCCAGTAAAATACAGTACCTCCAAAGTAAATTTAATTGGCCTATTTCAAAATAGATATGACACTGCAAGATCTAATGTGGAAATAAAATTAAATATATTAAAGCTTAAGCTCTGAAGCAATGAAAATATACCAGGCTGAGAACATTAAATTGTACCACATCTTAAAGTTTTTAACGTCTCATTTCAAAATATTTTGTCAAGTGTTCTGTCAAGTGTTAATTTCACTTCAGGACAACATGTCCAAATATTGCTTAAATTTAAAGCAGGATACATTTATTATCATATCAGCTCATGTAGAAATTCAAACGGGCTCACCAGGCATAAAACATCCTTATGCCAATGACATAACGTTCATCTTAATCATAAACAATTAATTGCATTGCCGTGAGAACTGGCAGTCACATTTGACAAAAGGTCTAGGACCCCTGTTTTTGTTTCCATCGATGCTGCTTGACCTGCTGAGTATTCCCAACAATTTTGTTTCTCATAATTAAGCTTCAATCTCCAGCCAGCATCACCTCATACTATCCCCCGCACTGACAACACCAACTCTACCCCCAACACCATAAAAGCTTCATTTTGGCCTCCTACCATCAGTACTCTCCTTCAAGCCTGCCTTCAAAAACAGGCCCTGGCTCAGTTACAGACTTGTATTATCTATTGTGCATTCCACAGAACACAGAGTGTAAAAAGCATCTAGTGTTGCCCAGTACTGAATGTTGCAGCAGTTAGCCGTTAACAAAGATGGTCTCTGTAGTGTACCATTAATACCCTTTTCACTCTGCCAAATAATTTCTACATGTCAACATGCAGAAACTTTGCAAAATACCTAATAAAAGTCTGGATAAATTCATAATTCCTTCCTCCCAGAAAATATTATCGCATTGAATGGCGGTGCTGGCTCGAAGGGCCGAATGACCTACTCCTGCACCTATTGTCTATTGTCTATTATATAATGGTATTTTACGTATCCAGTATCATATCATCTGCACATTCCTGCACAGTAAACATCATGTTCGAACTGAAGTTACGCTTAGTAAACTACAGGACTTTTAGTTCAAACTTTAGTCAACTGCAATCCAACTACCATTTACAAAATATCGCAGAACTCTATTCCCAGAGATGATATGCAAGACTTGCAACTGAGGGTGGAAGTAGAAGATACACTTCCCTACTGGCCTTCCAAGTATACCCTAGAAACAATGTTTTTCTGGTCAATTTCCTGGTTTTATGGATTTTGTCTTTCCTGCCTTTCAAAATTACATTGCTATTATTTTTCCAAAGTCACATATTTCGAAATGTATTTCTAAACTAAATTTTCTTTATTCAGTAGATTGAGTTAAATTTATTTCAGTGTAAGTCCACAGATAAATTATAAAAAGGCAAATATAAATGCATTGAATATTTAGGAAAGAACTGCAGATGCTGGTTTAAATGGAAGGTAGGTCACAAAATGCTGGAGTAACTCAGCGAGACAGGCAGCATCTCTGGAGTAAAGGAATGGGTGACGTTTTGGGTCGACCCGACCGACCCGAAACGTCACCCATTCCTTCTCTCCAGAGATGCTGCCTGTCCCACTGAGTTACTCCAGCATTCTGTGATCTGCATTGAATATATTCTTGGAACGTGTTGAAATGGCAATTTATTTATTTTTCCTAACTTCTCTATGGTCTATTTCAATTTTGAAAGTCTTCCGCAAGTTTAACATACATGCACAAATGAAAATCAAAGCATAATTGTATTGCATCACGATCTTCCCAAAGGCCAGGATACCAGAGTACACAATCAGAACATTTTTCTCAGGATAGAAATGTCAAAGACATTTGACGTCTTTAAATACAGGCGAGGTGCCGAAAGACTGGAGGGTGGCAAATGTTGTTCCATTATTCAAGAAGGGTTGCAGGGAAAATGCTGCGAACTACAGGGCAGTGAGTTTAACATCTGCAGTCGGAAAGTTACTGGAGAGTATTCTGAGGGATAGGATATACAGACAGTTCGATGGACAAGGGCTTATTAGGGATAGTCAGCATGGTTTTGGACGTGGGATGTCATGTTTTACAATCTGAGTTGTTTGAATACGTGACCAAAAAGACGATAAGGGCAGAGCTTTAGGTGTTGTATATATGAACTTCAGCAATGCATTCGACAAGGTTCCGCATGGTAGGCTGCTCTGGAAGGTTAGATCGCATGGGATCCAAGGAGAGATAGCTGAATGGATAGAAAATTGGCTTCATGGAAGGAAGCAGAGGGTGATGGTGGAAGGTTGCTTTTCGGACTGGAGGCCTGCGTGTGCCTCAGGGTTCGGTGTTTGGCCCATTACTGTTTTTCATCTATATCAATGATTTGGATGAGAAGTTTGCTGATGATACAAAAGTGGTTTTGCAGATAGTGACGATGGTTGTGAAAATTTGCAGCAGGATGTTGATCGATGGTTTAACTTGGCATCATGTTCAGCACAGACATTGTGGACTGAGGTGCTTGTTCCTGCGCTGGGCTATTCTATGAGCAAAAAATTTAAGTGCTAGATAAACTCAACAACAGGCAGCATCTGTGGAGGGAATGGATATTTCAGGTCAGGACCCTTCTTCAGACTGCACTGATTGCACTGTTCTAGGTTCAATGTAACATATTTCACATACGTCTTTGTGGCGGGCAAGGATAAACTCCCCTAAACTACTCATGTGAATGTCCTTCTTTATTCACATGGCATAATTATTATTTGCTTCCTTGCATGCACATAGTTCAATTCAAAATTTAACACAAACAGTATAATATGAATACCGTAATTCAACAAAATTGCTAACGTAGAATGAACACTCTAATTACCTGAAGTATTGTGCCATTCTTTTCTGAAGTCACTGTCAATTCCTGCACCAATGGAATTCATTATTTTTTCAATCTGCAAAATAGAAATAAGCATCTAGGATGATGATTGTTTCGGCATATCTTTTATCCTAATACTTGCATTTGACACCAAATCAGCAAGCACAAGCCAATTTAAGCAAGTCACAATACTAGCTAAAGCCCAGTTCAGTTTTACAGGATATATTGCGACAGGCCACCTTTTGTAAAATAAAACGTAAACATGCATGTCCACTGATAAAAAGGAGAAAGAAGCAGACCAATCCAGAAGCAAGTATTGATTAGTATTAATAGTTTCCCAGACTACAAAAAGATCCAGAGTTCCACACCATTCTAGAATCCATTCTACACAACAACAAAAATCTTACACTGGACAAAGATTGACTTCTGCGAGCATTAGGCAACGGAAGTAGTGGTTTCCGCTGTGGGAGATTAAATAAATGCATGGTAAACAGGAACCACGGACACGTCAAATTACAAATTTAACCTTGAATTAATACTCATACATCAAATACATGTTCTGCAGAATGCACAAATAAGCTGCAAAACACAATACAAATGCTCTCTATGCAAGGTCAAATAATATTAAGCTGCTGAATTCAAAGATGAGTTAGCAAATCCAAGTATGTGTGCAAAAGGACACTTGCGTAATGTAGATCTCAGAAAATCAGTTAACTATAGGAGGATATTTTTCAATTTGATGTTTCACATGCATCAGCAACTGAGAACTGCAACACTTTCCTAAATATGACAGCTCACATTTACAAATAATTTTCTATTATTTTTAGTAGTATTGACAGCAAACAAAACAGAACATAAGCAAGAATGCTAACATGAAGCAAAATACGGGCAATTACAAAAATGGTATTAAAATTTATGAAACCTTGTGCTCTCACCAGAAAATCAATCCATTATCTGGCTTCATGGTGAGGGTGCAGGGAAAAAGGGGAACAATAAAAATGACTATAAAAGATTAAGAGCAGTTCCAAAATGATTACCATTAATGATTTTTTGTAAGCAAATCAAGTGTTGTTACAATTGGTTACCATAATTCCTCCCCCCCCCCCCCTCCGAACTGTGCAAACAAATATTGGAAATTAAAGTTGTTTGGGAAAGATGAAGGTAAAATAATCAAACACATTTATCTATAAGATGATTGATGTACTATTCTGTGTTATCAATGGCCAAACGCTAACTGAAAATAACTGGCTTTATTATTGGAATGACAATAGAAAAGAAGTACAACCTTCTGTTTGTGTTAAATAGCAAACACTCAACCATAAAGCAGCTGAAATATTTTTAGAAAATGGAAAGCAGCCAGGAGCAGTTATGGACAATTCCTCTGTCTGCCAAAGGCTGTGCTGGTGTACTGACGAGTATTTGAAGGTCATGACTTCAAACCTGGATCAAAGCTCAGGGGGCTACCATGCAGCAGTGATCCCTGGCCGAGGTGTGTTGGGATTTGGCCTACCCACAGCTGGGTCCTCAAAACACAGGAGAGTCAGTAACAAGGTTTATCTGCAAAATCTGACAAACACACAAAGGAGAAGCAAACTAATGTCAGTATCCTCTTATTACCAATGTTTCCTGCATTGAAACCTTAAATTACACTCAAACATTGTCGGGCAGACCACGCCCTTCGCATGATCTGTCAGACACTTTATTTCAAGTTCTGTCAGTTAAAGAGATCACCAGAATAGGAGGAAAAGATTCAAGAATGTTCTCAAAGCTTGCCTGAAAATATGCTACATCTCCACTGACTTCTGGGAATCTCTGGCCCATGATCATTCAAAATGGAGAAACCTCATTCTTGATGGCACCGAGAACTTCATGCATCACACTGATATAACAGCACAACTGTAGAAGGGTACTTCACAACTCAAACGAATTACTCCCCCATCCCATCAAGTACTTCCTGTCCCATCTGTACTTGTGTCTCTAGGTCCGATTTGGGGCTTATCAACTCTAGACCTACAGGACAAGAGTCATCTTTGATCCTGAGGTGGTGAAAGGGACATGGCATAAGAGTCGGAAGAAAATTAAAAGAATACTCACAGATGCTACATATGGGCCGTAAAAGACCCAGAGGAATTTCAGTCTTCATTCATAATTATGCAAAATCTGTGGACAAATTTTATGCTGAAATTGCTGTGGAATTTCAAATTGCTGTGGAATTTCATTTGTGCAGAAAAAAACTTTGAACAAATTCAGAGTTTAAATTATTCAAATTACTTTAATAACCCACATGTCTGACACTCTTTAAAAGCTGGAAATGTGACAATGCATGAGGAAACTGCAAATAATCAGAGGCAAATTACAACTTGTTCACATACCATTAATTTAATACGGATCAAAAACAGATCATGTTATCATGGTAAAATCTGCTGTATTCTTTGATAGAATGAGTCCTGATTGCTTGTACAGAAACCACATGCACCACATGTAATATCAATGTAATGCCAATAGTTACTTTCTCAAATGGTCTCTTACACGTCTTCCTTTGAAGCCCTCGAATCTATACCACATTTTCAGCTAATTACAAACTAAAGCCAAGGTGCATCCAACTAACATGTAAAACTGCAGCCCACAGTTCCAAAACTACTCTGCGCTGCACGCCACCTAAAGAAAAGCTATTTTCCTGCAGAGGTCAAGGGTCCTCATCATTTGATGAGATTATGATAACCTAAAATAAGGTGATCTGTCGTTTGGCATTAAAACCGATCAACATTGGGAACAAAGAGGAACCAACAGAGGTACAAATCACCTATTAATGAGTCACAATACAATGAAAGAAAGCCTTTTAACCTATTACTTAGGACCAAAGGAAATGTTTATTTTTTGAGGATCATAACTCCTCTAAATTCTAAGATCAATGGACTTATGGATATTAAATAAATCAGGTAGTGAAGTGGATTGGGCAATGAAGTGGTCAATGATTTTTTTGAACATTGGAAGTAAACCGGAAAGATGGTGCAGCCTAATGGGCCTGTCCCACTTAGGCGACTTTTTAGGCGACTGCAGGAGACTACGCAGTCGCCACATGTTCGTGGGTAGTTACCGGGGAGTCACCTTCAGGGTCACGAGGAGTTCCCGCATTCTGGAAACTAGACTCATTACGGTCGCCACAAATTTTTCAACATGTTGAAAAATTAGCGGCGACTAGAATGAAGCCGCCATGGAGAGTAGCGAGAATTCTCGTACCGTAGGTGGGTCGCCAGGAGGTCCTAGTGAGTTGCCAGGAGGTCGAAAGTTCTGAGGTTCGCATAGGATGTAGCCGGTGCTGACCGGTGAATTTCATTGTCGTATAGGGGGAAAAAAAGGTAAGCAGTAGTTTTGAGAACCAAGGATGTCCGACCAGTAATGTTAAATGTCTGCCGAGTTTCACAGCCGTGTATCTCTGGCCTATTAAAAGTTGTCTCCACTCCTTCTTCCCCCCTTACTCCTATTTTAAAGAACTTACCGTACACTGTGTTAGCCGACTTAATCACAGCGCGAACCTTCCTGTTCATCGCGGTACGTGTCTGTATCACCTTGGCTTTGCACCATGTGAATTTTTTAGACAACGCTCCCCCCGCTTGCCCTCTTCCGCGCCTGCATGGCGTGCGTGCGTTCCATTCTGACAGTCGCCGTTCCACTTGCCGGTTTTTCAGGCAACTGCCGGCAACTCGACAGCCTCCGGCAGTCCGCTGAAAAATCGCCTACGTGGGACAGGCCCATTACTCTTGCTTCTACTTTGAGATAATGTTCTGACTGCAAAACAGTTCAGTCAATTGTAATTTTGAATTATTTCACAAAGCTCTGAATCGAAGTTATCCATCCTTGCAACAATTCTACCAAACCACTTTCTGCAATCTTCCTGCATTGCAGCACACAGAATTTGATGCAAATGTCTATGTTTGAAAACAACCAATAAATTAAACGGTATTAGAAACCATGCAATAACCATGTAATTAATTACATTTCTTCAAGAGATGTCCATAGTCATGGAAGATAATATAATCTTATTCTGTGAGCACCTAACCTGCAAGGATTCAGTAGGACATCTATCTACACTTTTACCATTTGTCGTGTCGTGTTTTTGCATCAGAGTGGATTCTGTGAGTTAATTAGAAGACAGGTTCTGTCTGTTTTTGTGTCCATTTAAAATAATTAAGACAATAATGTACATTGTATTACGTAACAAGGCTGGACAGGTGACTAGCGTTTCAGTGGGAGAGCATGTAAGAACAGTAATCATGACTTTGGATCTTAGGCAAAAGTACTAAATTGGGGTTGGGTAAATTGCAAGACTATGAGACAGGAGTTAGGGAAAATAAATTAAGAGCAGTTGTAAGACCATTCAAGAATTAATTTATTAAGTCCACATTTAACACAGGGGAATTGCTGAAAGACCAGTTGATCGGAGTTCAGGACAGACATGTTCCAGTAAGAAATGGGGACAAGGAGAGCAAGGCAAGGGAATCTTGGATAATGGGGTTGGGCGGCACAGTGTCGCAGCGGTAGAGATGCTGTCTTATTGCCCCAGGACCCGGGTTTGATCCGAACTACGGGTGCTGTCTGTATGGAGTTTGTACGTTCTCTGTGCCCACGTGGGATTTCTCCCAGTGCTCCGGTTTCCTCTCACACTTCAAAGATGTACAGGTTTGTAGGTTCATTGGCTTTAGTTAAATTGTAAATAGTCCCTAGTGTATGAGATAGTGCTAGCGTACGGGGTGATCGCAAGGTTTAGCAAGATGAAATCAGACAAGCCTTTGAGGAATATAAAGAAAGCAAAAAAAAACTCAAGTGGAAACTCAAGGGCATTGGGAGGACCTGGTAAGGAGGATTAAATAGAAAGCTGATGGTTTTTGTACATCCCTCAAAAACAAGAGATAATTAGGGAGATTGTAAAACCATTCAAGAATTAATTTAATTTATGCTTAGTCAGAAAATGTATGCGAGGTACTGAGTACTTTGCATCAGTGTTAAGGAGGATTGTGTGATCAGTTTGGGGTTTACTAGTATGTAAGGTATTTTGAGGTAAAGAAAGTGTTGGTGGTTAGTTTCTCAAACAGTATTAAGGTGGAATAAGTCCCCAGAACCAAATAGGATCTATCCTAGGTTATTGAGAGAGGCAAGAGGGAAGATTGCTGGGGCCTTGATGAAGATTTTACCTGGATACATAGACAATAGGTGCAGGAGTAGGCCCTTCAAGTCAGCACCACCATTCAATGTGATCATGGCTGATCATCCACAATCAGTACCCTGTTCCTACCTTGTCCCCTTATCCCTTGATTCTGCTAGCCCCAAGAGCTCCATCTGACTCTCTTTTGAATGCATCCAGTGAATCAGCCTCCACTGCCTTGAGGCAGAGAATTCCACAAATTCACAACTCTCTAGGTGATTCCACAAATTCACAACTCTCAGGGTAAACTAGCTAGCCACAGGTGAGATCACGGAGGGCTAGAGAGTACCTAATATTGCTATTTTAAGAATAGAAATAGGGATAATCCAGGAAATTATAGGCCAGTGAGCCTCACATTATAAGTATGGAAGTCAATGGTGAGAATTCATAGCCACAGGATTTACTTGCACTTGAAAGAGAATGGGCTAGTTGGGGACAGTCAGCACAGCTTTTTGCAGGGCATGTCATGTCTTAAAAACTTGATTGACTTTTTTGAGGAGGTGACAAAGATGATTGATCAGGACTGAGTGGATGGTGTCTTTACGGAGGCATTTGACCAGGTTCCTCGTCGCAGGCTGATCTAGAAGATTAAGATGCATGGGCTCCATGGTGATGTTAGTTTGGATTCAGAATTGGCTCAACGATAGAAGACGGCATAATGATAGAAGGGTGTTATTCTGGCTGGAGGTCTGGAACCATTATTTGTAATTCAGATTAAAAACTCAGATGAGGGGAACAGAATGCACGATATTCACGTTTTCCAATGGGAGGGCATGTTGTGATGGGGATATTTGCACTGCAACAGCATAAAGCCAGGTTCAGTAAAAACTGGGGCTCAATGTGGAAAAGTGGGCTAGTTTGACATCAAACACCTCCAAAGAGGAATATAAGGGCAGAATATTATCTAAATGGAGAAAGATGGCAGATGAGCGAAGCACATTAGGATCTAGGTATTTTTGCAGTTGAATCACAAAATGTTAGCAAGACATTGCAGTAAATGATGAGGATGGCAAATGGCGCTGGTCGTCATTGCAAGAAGGTTTGTGAAGAAATAGGAAAGTATAGAAATTGTACAGGATACTGGTGAGGCCATATCTGGAGTCCTGTGCACAGATTAAGTCACCTTACTTAGGGAAGTATACACTGACATTGAAGGGAGCACAAAATAAATCATTAAATTAATTCCAGGGTGAAACATTGGGAAAGATTTTATTTAATTTAGTTTAAATGTCTGTGATAAATGTCTGTGTCAAGAAGCTACCATAGCGCATTCTTTTATTTTTTGTACAAAAATCCAAAAATTCTGGCATGGAATATTTGATATTTTTTCAAAATTAATTAAAATAAAACTGGTACCAAAACCAGAATGGATCATTTTTGGGATATCGGAAGATATCCCTGAATTAAACGTGTATCAGAAGAATTTACTCAATTACGGGCTAATAATGGGAAAAAAGCTCATACTTAAATTCTGGAAAAATGCGCCCACACCAACAATAAAAATGTGGATATCAAATATGTTTGAAACATTACATCTGGAAGAGATGAGATTCCTCTTAGCAGATAAAGCAAACCAATTCCAAAAGACGTGGTCTACGTTTATGGACCTATTACAAGCATGAGGTGCAATAGTAATTTAAAAAAAATAAATAAATAAATAAATGGTATCAGGACCTGGCATTGGGAGATAAAACAACAAAAACAGACTTGGTTGGTAGTCTTTCTGCGGAGTTTAATGTTATAATAGAGCGATTGTCCTTACTTTCTTTTTCTTTCTTTTCTAGGGTCTACTTTCTTACTTTACTTCCTTCTCTAACTTCTTTTCTAAGGGGCTTTCTTTTCCCAACACTCTTCTGCACTTCACAACTCTTGCGCACCTTCTTTACTTTCCTTACTTCTATCTTTTTCTTAAAGCTTTAAAAAAAAAAAAAAAATGAAGCGGTACAAAAAATGTATTAAGATATATGTGTTGTGTGTTATTGTAATTTACCGTACTTCTAATAAAAAAATAAAAAAAAAAAAAAAAAAAAAAAGAAATTAATTCCAGGGGTCAGGATTGTCATATCACAAGTTGTTCAGGAACTTAAATCTATTCTCTTTGGAGTTAAGAGGTATGGGTAATCTCACTGAAACATACAAGATCCTCGCGAAGCACAGGTGGACAGATCGAGATATTTTCATTCATTGGAGATGTTGAATGAGAAGACATAATTGCATGATGTGGGAACAGTCATTTAATACTAAGACTTGGAGAAATAACCAACCATGATGTTCTGTTGGAATTTTCTACCCTGAAGAATTATGGAGGCTTGATCACTGAGGGTATTTTAAGGCACTGTAGACATATATTTGAAACATTGGGAAGTGAAGGCTTTAGAGAACTGGCACAGAAGATAAGAGGAGGCCATAAGTAGATCAGCCATATTGAATTATGGTGCAAGCACGAGAAGCTGAATGGACTACTCCTGCTGAGACTTTCTTATTTGAAATATATTAAGAAAACTGGGCTTTGAGACTGGTTTAAAATTCAGGCAGTAAATTAAAAATCACATATTTATGCAATAATATTGCAATGATCATTATTGTGTAAATATAAAATTGGTTTTGAGAATAGGCTCAGGGATATGTTATCCATGAATATGCACTACAAATTCTTTTGATTTGGGTAGTGTGCTTCCTTGGTTCATTCTACTGATGCAGAAAATGACTATAATAGAGCTAAGGATTGGAAAGAGGGGCTGGTCATATTCAAGAAAGGAGACGACGTCCAATCATATTGGTTACAAAAAGGTTTCCTCACTGTCTGTCAGGTAGCCTCCTTAATTGCCACCTCGCCGAACATAAACTAAGAATTCCGAACAATCTGGTACATAATGATGTGACGTTTATTACTTGGCACAAATTGGAGGATAGCAGCTCATATTTCGCTTGGGCAGCTTATAGCCTAGTGGTATGAATATTGATTTCTCTCACTTCAGGTAGCCCCGGCATTCCATCGCTCTCTGTCCCTCCCCCAACCAAGTTGCAGTACTTACAATGGCTTGTTTCCTTTATCATTGTTACTTTTTAGCATATCTTTCATTCATTGTTCTTTATCTCTCCACATGACCGTCTATTTCCCTCGGTTTCCCTATTCCTAACCAGTCTGAAGAAAGTTCTCGACCCGAAACGTCACCCCTTCCTTCTCTCCAGAGATGCTGCCTGTCCCGCTGAGTTACTCCAGCTCTTTGTGTCTATCTTCCGTTTAAACCAGCATTCACAGTTCCTTCTTACATATATCATTTGAAAGCCTTCCTCACAGTCCCAACGTCACCAATTTTGGTGTCATCTGCACACTTACTGACCAACCCACGTATATTTATGCCAAGTCAGATGTACATATATCTGAAACAGCAGAAGTTCCAGCACAGATCCCTGCGGGACGCCACTGGTCACAGACTTCCAACCAGAATAATACTTCCATCGTTACCCTCTGCCTTCTATGAGTAAGATAATTCCGAATCCAAGCGATCAAGTCACTGTTGACCCCATGCATCTGATCTTCTGGTTCAGCCTACCATGAAGGACATTATTAATAACCCTGGAGACAACTTCCACTCTCTTACCCATATCAGTCAACTTTCTCACATCCTCAAAAAACCTACTTAAGTTCATAAGACATGACTTGCCACAACAAAGCCATGCTGACTGTCCTTAATTCTCTTCCAAATATGAGTAAATACTATCCAGAAGAATCCCTCCAATAGCTACCCTACCACTGACATGACACGCATCAGCCTGGCATTTTCTGGATTATCTCTACTTCAGTTTTTATGAAAAGAACAATGTTTGGCTACTCTCCAGTCTTCTGGGATCTCGCCTGGGGCAGAAGATGAGGCAAAGACCATTAAGCCCCAGCAATCTCCTCTTTTGCCTCTTTCAATGGACAGATCCCATCAGTCTCTGGGGATTTGTCAACAAGTCATCTGTACATGTGACTTAAATGAGAATTGAAAGGAAATACAATCCATTCAGTTACTTTAAACATAAATTCTGGGAGCTAATTTTATTCTGTGTCTCAAATGTGGGATAATGATTTGAGAAATTTTAGAAGGGCAACTGACCATTACCCAAATGGCCATAACACAGGGGTCACCTGTAAATCTTCACTACATTCACTTCACTAACACACTTCACAATCACAGAAAAATCACAACTACGCCATCAATTTGAAGTGCAAAGTTGACAATTGTGACTGTGCACCTTCACAGGTTTACATTATTTTTTTCTACAGAAACATGAAAAAATTTGTATTTCCACACTAAATACCTGGAAATCAAGATTGTTCGCCAACTTTCTTCCACGGCACAACTTTATTGTCCACTAACAAAATCCTACATCATTTTTCATACATCAGGAGCCACCTCTCACCAAAGATAATTTATTTTTATATAAGATACCAACCCAACCATGTCAATGTGTTGAGAGTCTATTCGGATTAATGTTGCAGAGGTTGGAGCTGTTGCCTCACAGCTACAGGACTCTGTGTTCAATCCAAATGCAGAATGCTGTCTGTGTAGAGTTTGCAAGCAATCCATTTGGGTTTCAGGTTTCTGTCAGTTACTCAAGTTTTCTCCCCACATCTTAATGATATGCTAGTAGAGCCAAATCCTTGCAGCTCAAGCAACTTTGGGCGCGATCTGCTTGGAGTTTATATATGTTCTTCCTGTGACCGTGTGGGTTTCCCCTGAGTGCTCCACATTCCTCCCACATCCCAAGGACATGCTGGCAGGTTAATTGGCTACTGTCAATTATCCTTTGTTGTAGGCAGATGGTAAAAGATCTAAAGGCATACAAGAGGAAAATGTTGCCGGGCTATGGTGAAATAGTGTGACGGAATAGGACTGATGGAATTCACGTTTGGGGCACCAATAGACCCGATTGGTTAAATGGCCTCTGTCATTATTAGTATGAAAGCATTCAATTGGAATTCACATAGGGGCGTTTCCATAAATACAGCACTCAGTAGTGAAACTGAAGGTCTCCAAAATTCCAGGTTATTTTCCCGTTTTTTAACGTAATATTCCTATTGTTTCATATCCTGTATTTTAAGTAGTATAGATGGTGTATGGCCAAATGAATGAGATGAAGCAAAAATATATAAATCTGTTTAACAAAGAAAAATATCAGTTATGTCCCTGTGTTTTCTTGCCATTTTATGTGACATTTTTCAAGCAGGATTTCATAAACTCCTTAGGCTAATTTATACCAGAAAGGTTACATTAATTTTGCAATTAAATAACTCCATATAGGCCAAATACAGATTTCGAGTAAATTAACATTGAATTCGATGAAAGTTTACTATATTCTTTCTCATATATGTATACTTCACCATAGCCCAGCAAATTTTGAAAGTATTAAACTTTGGTCATTTTTGAAAACAAATTAGCTCAAACGGATCATAGGTGGGCCCATTTGCAATGCTGTGGTGTTTTGTTATAATTTAATAACTTTCTAATTTGGCCACCCATGTCACAGGTTGGTACCCCTATTTACGGAAACACCCATATCCAGATTCCATTGGCTTAAGATATTCCATAATGTAACTGTTGTGTTTTATGGAGCTCCAAGAGAGGGAGTGATGAATATTAAATTATGGGTCGGCTTTTACTTGACCATTTGGAACTGGGTTAGAACATATTTGGTTATGAACATCTTGCAAATAAAACATTTTTACTTGAAAGATTTACACTGCATGAAATTGAGAAACATAACCATCTGTAGTATAAAATACATGAATAGAAATTGTATCTATAAACTGTAAACTAGACCACAAAATGAGTAAAACATGGGAAATGATGGAAGTGTGATTTATAACAAATTAACAAATCATAGTTGGAAAATGCAATCTTGAATATGGACACAAAGTTCCTATCATAATTTTTCAACTGAGACCCACAGAGTAAAAACATTCTTTCAAGATACATTTAAAGTCCAAGTTCTGAGTTAATGAAATTCATTATGTTAAGAAAGTAAAACTGACCAAGGGTGGCACAGTGGTAGAGTTGCTGCCTTACAGCGCTTGCAGTGCCGGGACCTGGGTTTGACCTTGACTACGGGTGCTGTCTGTACGGAGTTTTAACATTCTACCCGTGACCTGCATGGGCTTTCTCCGAGATCTTCGGTTTCCTCCCACCTTCCAAAGATATGTAGTTTAATTGGGTTGGTAAATGTAAAAACTAACCCCAGCGTGTGTCGGATAGTGTTAATGTGTGTGGATCACTGGTCAGTGTGGACCCGGTGGGCCGAATGGCCTGTTTCCGCACTGTATCTCTAAACTAAACAAAATGGGGATGAGGTACAGAAATAAGCACCACAAATTTGGGAGAAAAATAAACTTTTTATTTTACATAAAAGATGCAAGCCCGTGTATTTAACTAATGGAGCCAAGTATCTTTGCTAAAAACAACTCTACATATTAGAGAATTGGATGAAAACGAAATAAAAATATATGACTGGAGAGGCATAACAAGCGGGCTAAAATCCAGCAAATGAAAGAGCTAGCCTCCTAGATATTGATAAGCCATGGGAAACTGCATATCAGCAGAAAATGAATAAAATAATTGCACTTCTACAGGAATGAGGATGAACCATGCAAGTTTTGAGAATCAATAGAACAATTATAACTAGACTAAAACACGAGAAATGCAAGACCAAATTTAATTATGACAAAAATAAATGCAGCAATGGACAAAGAGGAGGAGGAATCCAAAAGAATGAAATATAAAAGGTATTGAAAAATGTAACTTGAATAGTAGTTCTTGAGCATTCAAAGGGAAAATAAAGTCAAAGCAGAGAGACCAATCAGAATTGAAGATACACATCTGTTGCGAATGAAGGTATGGAAGAATTATCAAATAAATCTTCTTTGCAGTTTTTTTTCAATAATGAAGGGGTAAGATAAAGGCATTCTGGAAAAGGAAATAGGACAAATAATACACTGAAGAGTTGAAATGAAAATATGTATGAAAATTAATCTTCATGGCTCCAGGACACCTAAATTACTTTGTTGAATTAATTTTGTTTACCAGAGCACATGTTTTGCAGAGAAATACAGCTGTCAATTTAAATATTGATGATTTCCACATTTGGTATTATAAAACGAGAACTCCCAGATAGACACAAAAGTGCAAACGCATTTGGAAACTAAGAACTCCCACGCTATCCGGAAGTGGCGGCGCTGTTAACAGCTGCAGCTTGCCTGCAGTCCGTCTGTCTTTACTTTTTTCTGTTGTTTTTTTTTTGTCTTGTTTTGGTTAAGTTTTAGTTTGTTGGGTTGTGTTAGAGGGGGTGAAATATGTTCTCTGTCTCTTCCTTCGGGGGAATGCGACTTTTTCGTGTCGTATCCCCCTTCTCTGCCTCCGTCTGCGCTGAGGCCTAATGGCGGAGCTGGCGGCCTGCAACCTGCGACCGACCCCGAGGCTCCGGAGGCAGAGCCAGCCAGGACTTACCAACGAGAGGCTGGCCGTCTTCGGGGCTAAGGCAGCGGTGGCCCGACTTGCTGTTGCGGCGTTCTGGGTTTCGGCGGCGGCCTGGAGCTGATGCAGCAGGGCTCGGAGCTGAGACTGCGGGACCCGGAGCTGGGGCAGCGGCCTGGAGCTGGGGCGGCTGCCCGGAGCTGGGACGGTGGCCCGGAGCGGAGACTGCGGGACCTGGAGCGGCGACTGCGGGACCCGGAGCTGGGGCGGCGGCCCGGAGCGGAGACTGCGGGACCCGGAGCTGGGGCGGCGGCCCGGAGCGGAGACTGCGGGACCCGGAGCTGGGGTAGCGACCCGGAGCGGAGACTGCGGGACCCGGAGCTGGGGTGGCGGCCCGGAGCTGGGGCGGCGGCCTGGAGTGGAGACTGCGGGACCCGGAGCTGGGGCGGCGGCCTGGAGCGGAGACTGCGAGACCTGGAGCTGGGGTTGCGGCCTGGAGCGGAGACTGCGGGACCTGGAGCTGGGGCGGCGGCCTGGAGCAGGGGCGGTGGCCCGGAGCTGGGGCCCGGAGCTGATGCTGTGGCCGGCCGTCTCGGAGCAGAGACGGCGTTCCGGCTTTCGGCGGCGGCGACATCACCACGGAGGTCCGCTGGACTGGAGAGGGCATCTTCGGCCTGGATCGATCGCCTCAGCGCAGAGGGAGAACAAGGAGGGAAGAGACGGAGACTAAGACTTTGCCTCCATCACAGTGAGGATGTGCTTGATGAACTCACTGTGGTGGATGTTTAATTTGTGTTTATTGTATGTTTTGTTATTATTGATTCTGTGTATGACTGCAGGCAACATAATTTCGTTCAGACCGAAAGGTCTGAATGACAATAAAGGATCTATCTATCTATGCGAGTATAAGTTCAAATGCCATGCAGGTCACAGGAAGAGCATCCCTTCTCGTTTCAAAATCATGACACAGGATAACTCGCATCCACCAGGGTCTAACATTTAACCTTGAAGCTGAAAGACAACTCTGTCAGCAATACTTAACATTTTAATGCTATACTGATATGCCAGCCTAAATTCTGACCTCAAATTCAGCATTGCAACCTTCTGCATGAGAAGGCGGTCACTAATGAGCAAAGCTGAAAGTTGTCCGAAGAAAATAGATAAACACAAAGTAGATAAGTCTTTGGAATATGACTACCAAGCCAAAGCAAGACAAAGGAAAAACTGCAGGAAGAACAGAGCAGGTCAGGCAGTTTACATTGAGGAAAATGGACAAGTGGCTTTTGGATTGGGACCCTTGTTCAGACTGGTGTAGAGGGATCAATAGAGGGGAGATAGCTAATAGGAACATCAATTACTCCATCAATCTGAAGAAGAGTCCCAACAAAAAAATGTGGTCTATACATTTACTTCAACAGATGCTGCCTGACCTGCCGATTTCCTTCAGCAGTTTGGTGCATCTGTGGTCTTGTGTCTCCAGAACATGGCAAAGGACTTGGTCACAATATCTGAACAATGGTTAATGGTCATACAGTACTGTTGGACTGGAACACAGTCGGGGGGATGTTAGTTAGAGGTTATCTAAAAGTGGAGAATTCAATGTTCACACCATTGGGCTGTAAGCTACCCAAGCAGAAAATGAAGTGCTATTCCTCCAGTTTGTATGTGGCCTCACTTTGGTAATGGAGGCGGCCCAGGACAGAAAGGTCAGTGTGGGAATGCGAAGGGAAGTTAAAATGATTAGCAACCAGGAGATACTGGAGGCCTTGACGGAAAAATATACATATTGGTTGATGGAACAGGAAAGCAGAATCCTGTTTCAGTGACGAAAGATACCAGATGAAGAGGTAAATGCATGCATCTGTTGAAGCACCAAGTTACGGAACAGGAAGGCAAATGGAAGCTTAGATTTAAATCCAAGGCGGCTGAAGTACAAAAGTATGCTGGCCTTCTACCCTCTATGGACCTTTTTATTTCCAACAGCTGGTGCAACATCAACCATCTTTATTTTAGTTTAAAATTCAGTTGTTACAAAGAATTTTGTGAAATCATAAAGTTGTACAGCATGATATATAAATGTGAAGTCGTTCTTTCTTTGATTCGGAATGCAACGATGAAGCGCTGTTGATTTGGGAACAAAATTTACAGAAGGATGAGGGTAACATCATTTCATCCTTAAAAGGGAATATATTTGAAACAGGAAACAGTCGTACCCGTGGAGAATGCAACACAGAATGTCTGGATTGGATTGATTAATACAAAGAACAAAATGGTCTCTGCCCAGGGTGCCTGCCTCCAAGTAGAAGAACATGATTCTTTCCATCTCAATTTCTTCGTATACAATTGAAAACAAAATTAATCCCGGTCCAAAATTAGTCACAGCACAGGATAATTTTTCTCAGTTAAGAGCAGAGCAGAAAACTATTTCCAACCTATTACAAATGCTACTGTGATATCTGCCAATTACAGACATAAGAAAACTATTCGCCCAAGAATTCAATCCAATATCAAAATAACTGATCATTTTGCATTTCAAACCAGCATAACCCCTGTCATAAAGAACCACAACTGGTGAAACTTATGATAGCTCCCTATTATTCAAAATTAAATGTTACAGAAACGTAAAAAGTAGTACATTATAGAACATTTGAACCTCATGAATAAAACTGGGTGGCAGTGTGATATGGCACAAAGCCATGACACAAAGCTGGGTGGCAGTGTGAACTATGAAGAGGATGTTAGGAGGTTGCAGAATGACCTGGACAGGTTGAGTGAGTGGGCAGATATGTGGCAGATGCAGTATAATAGATAAATGTGAGGTTATCCACTTTGGTGGCAAAAATAAGGGGGCAGATTATTATCTCAATGGGGTTAGGTTAGGTAAGGGAGAGGTACAGCGAGACCTTGGTGTCCTTGTACACCGGTCACTGAAAGTTGGCGTGCAGGTACAGCAGGCAGTGAAGAAAGCTAATGGCTAATGTTGGCCTTCATAACAAGAGGATTTCAGTATAGGAGTAGAGAGGTTCTTCTGCAGTTGTATAGGGCTCTGGTAAGACCACATCTGGAGTATTGTGTACATTTTTGGTCTCCTAATTTGAGGAAGGACATCCTTGTGATTGAGGCAGTGCAGCGTAGGTTCACGAGATTGATCCCTGGGATGGCGGGACTGGCATATGAGGAAAGATTGAAAAGACTAGGCTTGCATTCACTGGAGTTTAGAAGGAAGAGGGGGATCTTATAGAAACATATAAAATTATAAAAGGACTGGACAGGCTAGATGCAAGAAAAATGTTCCCAATGTTGGGTGAGTCCAGAACCAGGGCCCACAGTCTTAGAATAAAGGGGAGGCCATTTAGGACTGAGGTGAGAAAAAACGTTTTTACCCAGAGAGTTGTGAAATTGTGGAATTCCCTGTCACAGAGGGCAGTGGAGGCCAAATCACTGGATGGATTTAAGAGAGAGTTAGATAGAGCTCTAGGGGCTGGCAGAATCAAGGGATATGGGGAGAAGGAAGGCACGGATTATTGATTGGAGACGATCAGCCATGATCATAATGAATGGCAGCGCGGGCTCGAAGGGCCGAATGGCCTGCTCCTGCACCTATTTTCTATATTTCTATGTTTCTAAAATAAAAAAATTTAAGGGCACAAGTAAATTATAATTCCAAAAATATGGCAAATTCATATCATGAAAGTACAGTTTTTCAGAAAATTGTAATGATTGTTACATATTGAATATAACTGTGTACTAGTTTTTTGGATTAAAGTAATCTAGTCATTTACAGCAACGTCGTCAGCATTATGTGAGTAAATATCTTCATCTTGACTGGGAATAGCATGACTGCATGTAGTGAGACAACATATAATTCCCAGCTCGAGTGCAGATAACCAAGTGTTTCCTCAGTCAACTAGACCTACTGGTCATACTAAATGATTCCGATGCTTTCTCTGCTGCTGCTTGCTGTAAGGCTTTTAATATGGATCTACCACACCTCAAATACATTGTAATACTTTACTACCAATAGATACTGTGTAGCTATTAGCTGATATCTCTTAGTTTTTTTTATTAGCGTGTTATTAACTGCTTTGTTTTTCTTTTTTTTTTCTAACAAAAATAAGACATCCACAGAAACAATAATTCATGGCTTTAAAATCAAAAAAGTTAGGAATCTGAAATGAAAACAGAAAATGCCAGCAAAGTTCAGATTAAGCCACATTTGTGAAAAGAGAAACAGAGTTGGTGTTTCAGGTTTGAGACCCAATGTATAACATTTCCTAATATATAGGCTATCTTGACATAATATCATGCTAAAAATATATAATTAAGTGCTGGTATAATGGTAAATAAAATACAACAGGGATACTTTTTATCTTTAGCAATGAATTGACCAGTAAGTGTCAATATAATTGGTTCTACTTCAGTCTAGATTTAGATTCAAATTTAGACAAGTGCTTAAATCTTTAAATCAATACAACATTGGAAAAACAAATATGCATCAAATATTTGATAGTTTAAAATGTAAATCTCAAATATTTAAATAATAAAAACAAAGTGAAAACAGAAAACATAATAAACATTCAGCTGATCTGGAGCTGCTGCATCTTTAAAGAAAAGCAAATGGTTAATGTTTCATGTTGATGACCTGTCATCCAAATTAATTCACTTTCTAGAGATGCTGCCTGTCGCATTGGATGCTGCAGGGATTTTGTTTTTATTATCAATTTCATGAAGCTTGGGTATGTACAGTGATGGCCAAGCTTGGCTACACCTACACAATTAGTGTTGCTGGAACCTGAAATCATCCTATTGAGTCAGTCAAAGAGAATCAAATACTGCTCAGTAGGAAGCCACCTCAACATAATAAACATATCAATTAACTGTATCTTATCTTTAAAAGGCAGCAACATTCAAAACTATCAGAAGGAAGTATCAGTGAGAAAGGCAACAACATAGCATGACAAATGTGATGCCCTTGAATAATGTCAGTGACACATGGCAATATATTTGGCAAAAAATGTAAATACTTTTTGGGTATTATGCAGAAAATCTCTGCAATGTAATGTCAAGGACTATTTGCCAAAAAGTTCCTCAGTTAAAAATGGCTGCAAAAACCTAATTACTGAGTTTATATGAAAGGATACAGAATACTAAATAAAGTAGTAATATTAACGATGAATCAAGTGATCTATGAATAAAATGCTGCAGTACATTGCAATTATGGGATCCACACTAAACAGACGTCACTCAGGCAAAAGAGTGGGTATTATGTAAAGTGTTGGATAATGAATGACATTAGGGAAGTCTGGAAGCTGACTCGGACAAGGACATGAAATAAAATAGTGAGTGCATGAAGCAAGTGTGCCTTTATCTAATGCTGTGTTTCCTCGAAGTTACATTTCATTGTACTACATAAATGTTTTTTTTTGGGTAGTGTTCTTTCAAAGTCCTTTAACCACATGCGTCAGGATGTGCTCCCACACCTGATGAATTTTAACATATTTGCTGTTTAAGAGCGAGAAAACCTTGAGTTTAAACACAGAAATTTAAAAAAAAATCTCACACCGCCTTTTAATTAGGTTAATCACACAACCCGTGGGGGGCAAATACTGAGCTTTTGCAAAGTCTACAGAGGGAATGGCCTTGCTTGAGTGGTTTGTGCACAGCCCAAGTGACAACTCCTTGTGGCCAGGGACCAGCAAACCATCAAATGTAACGGGGTTACACAACTGTGTAGCTCATCTCCTCATTCCGGTCAGACATGGCAGAGGTGGACCTGATGATGAATCAAGAATTATGCAGTGTTGATGAGGCAGCCAATGAAGGCAAATGCCTTCAACCATACTGCCAATAGATAACAGCCTGTGGTTCAATCCAGGGGGACCCTCTTCCTCTCAGCTTCCTTCTTAACTTATAATTTTTAAACTGTATCCCAGACTTTGAAACTCTAATTTACATCGAACAACTTGACTAGAACAGTCCATCCAAATCACTCACCATTTGGAAAAGATTAGATCAACTCAAATAGTTCTCTTTCCAAATAAACTATACTGCAACGCAGCAAATGTCTACATCTTAATATTACTTTAAAATATGGGCATTTGATCTTCTATGCATTATAATTTCTTTGTGAAAGTGAAGATGTGAAAAGAACTGGTTATTATTTGACTGCAAATACATAATTAAATTAGATCCGTTTATTTTTCCATTTGGCTATAAGAAATATTATTCTATTATTAGTTAACAATGCAATTAAAACACAGATTGGGTCATATTCCTAATATAATTGTAAGCAGTCTAAGAACAGGTTCCTTGACTGAAGGTTTACAGTTTGGAAAATATTCAAAACTGCAGCAAAATTATATTCACCACTGCATACCCTTCTTATCTTAAAAATGATATTAAAGGGAAAAACATAGAATGTTGTTTTAAAACAAAACAATACCATCTTTAAATGTGTACGCAGGAGATTTGGCAGTTTCTATTACCCATGTGGGATTGATAATAGTGTTCACTTTTACCTGTCAATTTTGTAAATAAGTCAGGACAAGGACAAATTAATAATGGATAACCTTGATGGTGGCGATCATTCAATCTGCCCTATAGATTGTCTATAATTAAATAAACATAATTCTCTATAAATAAATTTTAATTAAGAAATGGGATTCTGGGGAGATTAGCCAAAAAGGAAAAAGTCGAGGGGGAATGGGATTGCCAGCATAACCTTTGTTGAGTCAAATGGCCTCCTCAATGTTGCAAGAGTAATTATTGACTGAGGAAAATGTAAGCAGCTTCACAGGTGGGACCTAAATTGACAGGGCATTTTCATGCACTTGGCATCCACACCAAAAGATACTTAAGAAGTAGAATATGTTAAGGCTTCTGCTGATGAAACAGTCAAATGATCCTTTAATTTAAAGTGTGTAAAGTTACTCCAGCTTTTTGTGTCTATCTTTCATTTAAAGGTTGCATTCATAGCTCTGAGATGAAAATTAGAATGTTTAAATCTCAATCTGTATAATCCTTGTGAGCAGAAAATGGAACTCAAGTTCAGGTATGGGTTATATCAAAGATAGACACAAAATGCTGGAATAAAAGATAGACACAAAATGCTGGAATAATGCTGGACCTTTCTTCAGACTCAATATCAGGTTCATGTCAAGATGGATGCTTAAACCCAGTTGGTAGTTTATCTCTAATTCTACAAATTATCAATGTGAACTCTTTAATTTAAGACCAAACTGGAATTAATGCCATTTGTGACATTGGGAAATTCCGCACATAAAAAGGTACAAGCTGGGAATTTTCAAGATTTCACGTAAATGTTACACATCTTTGAAAATCCACTGATCAAAATTCAGAAGCCTTATTCTATTCTGATGTTATTTGCAGTTTTTAAAAGTATCAACTGATCTCCCAGAAATAAATATTTGGATATGTTTTCATTTAAATATTTTGTAATTTCCAAGTTGCAAAATTTAAAAATATATTTTCCAGCTTCATGGAAGGATTCAATTCTCCAAATATGGTAAAGGTTAAGGCCAATAATGACCAAATAAGAATGGGTCATGAACACTGAGATCCCAATTATTTGGGATTTATATCCCAAATTTAGTGGATGGATTGAATTTCTATCTAAACAAAATACCCAGAATATTAGGGGCATAGCCAGACGTTTGTATAAATCACTTAATTTTTGGACAACATTTAATTTGATCCCAGGATTACATGAAATCCTGAAAACGCCTAGTTTGTACCTTTTTAAGTGCAGAATTTTCCACTTTCACAAAATATATTAATTCCAATTTGGTCTTAAGATTTCAAATTATTTGAGATTCAAATTTAGCTCATATCTTCCAATCCTTCTGATAAAATCATTCTCACTATTTTGTATTCATAAAGTTTACTATCATCACAAGGCTATGGGAAAATAATAAAATTATCAAAATTTACCACCGACAGGTGTAGTAACGTTTTGGTAAGAAATAACAATGCTACTAAAGTGATAAAAATCAGCAAAACTAATATTGTTTATGAAAGTGCTTTTTGCTAATACAGAAAAGGCATCTCATGATTATCCAAGAATTGTGACCGCAAATATCAGTTTGGAACTAAAAAAAAATAAATAAAATTGTTTCTTACTACTCTTTTCTATCAACAGAATAAATAATTCAATCCAGGGAATGGAATATTAATTTTACTTTGTAATTAAGGAGCCTTAAATATGGAACAGGATGCAAGGACAGAGGGACACTGCCCAATGTGCCTTTCTTCTGCCTTTAATGCAGACAACGGATATAGTTTTATATAATTATAGGATTAATGCTTAATCGCAATTCGTAAAATACATTGGTCCTCAAAACAATTTGTTTTCTTATTAAATAACAGTACACAAAATAGAAGGGAAAAGAAAACCTCAAATAAAACAAAACTATGATTCCAGTAAAATGACCAGTTATGATCTCTGGGGAACTCTCCATCAATTCATAACATTGGAAAAACACATTCCGTGGCAAAATAATCCTCAAATTAATGGAAAAGTAATCAAATACTGCAAGGATTTTTTTCCCTCTTGATTCATCATACTCTAAAAAATCTACATCAAGTATAATTTGAAAAGCATTATAATATAATCATTTAAAATACATACTCACGTGTAACATTTAAAAAAAGCTTCATATGTATAAGCTGAACCGTTCTGTCACACATACATTTAATTGCGTTATCCATCATATCCAGTTTGTAATGTTATCTAGTGCCTCTTGACTTCCTCTACTTGCATTTCCATAGCAACTACCAACACCAATGAAAATGAGGCAGAGAATACATACCCAAAGCAACTGCAAACACTAAATTCCCTGGACTACAACGTTTATTTTAAGCAAAAAATACTTGAAATGCTCACAAAAATTGATGAATTTCCAAAGGAAAATTTGGCATGAATAATCCAAATGAAAGCCTCGCAATAGTGAAGAAATCACTGCAGCACGAGCGAGAGAAAAAAAAAATCTGAGGTGGCACATTTGAAAGTGAGACTGGAAACATGCCAAGATGACAGATAATCACAAATAGCAGTAACTGAACAACCAGGATCTTCAATAGCAACTAAAGACATCAATGTGTAGGCTCATCATAATTATATGGCATTCAGACATAATTTGCACATGTCAAGCAACGATGAAAATATTTATAAATCTTGAAACAAAGATCAAGCAAATTAGATAAAAGCAAAACCAAGGGTACAAAGCACAAACAAAATCAATTACAATTCTGGAAGTAAAAGAGACCAGAAACCTTTGAACGTGATCAGCGATATAACATCGTTCCTCACCACAAATACCAAAAAATGTTTAGCAATACAAAAAGCAATGAAGAAAATGCAATTAAATACAAAAGGAAACAGATACACTGCTAAGCACAGATCCTCCCTAGAATCATAACTCAGCGTAATTTGAAGCACTGCATACCATTTGTATCATTCGCACTTGATTTGCCTTCGACAAAATCTAATTTTATCTTATGAGATAAACAATTTTGTTTTTACATCATAAGAGTTTTTGAAGTTCAGGCAACATTGCAATGTTCAATAACCAACCCCAGGTGGTTTTTCAGAATGGTTTCTTTGTAATATGCAAATTCAGCTCTCCCACAACAACAAATGGGAAAGTTTGCAATTAATTGTAAAATTGATTGAAGTATCTCAAGCATATATTGTGTAAATTATGTTTTGTTGCATATAATCAAATAAATTGTCTTGTTGTTCAAAGTGCCTGATAAAAGTTCAGGTTCAATTTTAAAAAATACCAGAAATCCTCTCAAAAAGAAAACCTGGAAAGATGACTAGACAGCTACCAAGGGGAATATTTCACAAATTGATTCCTTCAATTTACCTATTCTCAGAAAAGATCAACGGCAAATGCTGTTGAAGCACTGAATGCAAATGCTCTGAAGAAGGGCCTCCACCAGAAACGTCGCCTATTTCCTTCGCTCCATAGATGCTGCCTCACCTGCTGAGTTTCTCCAGCATTTTTGTTTACCTTCGATTTTCCAGCATCTCCAGTTCCTTCTTAAACAGCAAATGCTTGCTCATTTGCTCTCTACTCTTCCTTGAACCATCTGGATAAGAGGAGTGTGTAAGAAGGAACTGCAGATGCTGGTTTAAACCAAAGATAGACAGAAAAAGCTGGAGTAACTCAGCAGGACAGGCAGCATCTCTGGAGAGAAGGAATGGGTGACATTTCGGGTCGAGGCCCTTCTTCAGAGATGCTGCCTGTCCCCGCTGAGTTGCTCCAGCTTTTTCTAAGCCCTGTCCCATGGTAAGAGTTCATTCCAAGAGCTCTCCCGAGTTTAAAAAAAGAATCAAACTCGTGTTAAGCACGGAGAATGAACTTGGCGGGTACGTCGGAGCTCGGGGACGTCTCTTAACGCTAATGGCAGGCACTCGGGAAGACTCGCTAACGGCAGGTAAGCAGAGGTAGACTAGTGAAGATTTTTCAACATGATGAAAAATGTCCACGAGAGCCCCGAGTACCGACGAGTGGCCATTACCGTAAATCTCCGAGTTCGAATCAGGGCAAACTCGGGAGAACTCTTGGAATGAACTCGTACCGTGGGACAAGGCTTTAAGTCAATCTTTGGATAACAGGAGTGTTCATCACTATTGCTTGATGCTCAACGCATTAATTCCATTTAAACTTATCACCAAGCTCCAGGACCTCTTCCACCTCCCTTTGCAACTACCTCCACATCCTTTTGCAACTAGACTTCCTCATCAGCCCACCTCCATCAGTGCTGATTGGTAACAACATCCTCCTCAATGGCCATCAACACAGATGCACCTCAAGGCTGCACGCGAAGCCCCCAGGTTTACTCTTTTTACACCCACAACTGTGTGGCTAAGCACTACTCCACTGCTATCTATAAATTTGCCAATGACACTACCTGTACTACCAAAGATTATAGAGGAGCGCTCCTCTATAATCTTTGCTACTACTGTTGCCAAATAACATGTAGTAATGAGTCAGTCTACAGGAGACAGAAGACAGAAAGAACACCTGGTTGAGAGGTGGAGCAATAGTCACCTCTCGTCCAATGTCAACAAAAGCAAGAAACTAATTGTTGACTTCAGAAAAGGAAATCAGGAGACAATGTGCCGGCTTGCATAACTGGGTTGCCAGTGGAAAGAGTAAAGGGCCTGTCCCACTTACGTGTCCTTGGCACGCAAATTACGCGACCTCGTGGTCGCGTTGAGGTGCACGGGCATCGTATGGCTGCGCGGGTCGGTCCCACTGAGAAGCGCGGAGGGGTGTGTAGTTGTGCGCGACATCGCGCGGGGCTCCAAAATTTTTGGAGCGAACAAAATCTTTGCGCGCCAACGGCCTGTCGCAGAACTGACGGCCAAAGTGGGACAGGCCCAAGACCCTGGCGCGATGCATCGTCTCATCTCCAACAGCAGCAGAAGCAGGCAAACGATCGTCGAGTTCGGCCTGGGGCTCACGGCCGTTGCGGTCCGGATCCGCCCCCACTTCTACTCCCAGAGTGGGGCCAAGAAAATTGAAGATGGACATAAAATGCTAGAGTAACTCAGCGGGACCGGCAGCATCTCTGGAGAGAAGCAATGGGTGATGTTTCGGGTCAAGACCCTTCTTTTCAGACTGAAGAAGAGTCTCAACACGAAACATCATCCATTGCTTCTCTCCAGAGATGCTGCCGGTCCCGCTGAATTACTCCAGTTTTGTGTCCATCTTCAAATGACGTCACGCGCTCGAGACGGCTGTGCGTACGCATGAAATCACGCGGGACCGTCGCGCCTCAACGCGACCACGAGGTTGCGTAATTAGCGTGCCAAGGACACGTGTGGGACAGGCCCTTAAGCAGCTTCAAATTGTTAAGCGTTAACATCGCAGAATGACCTACGCATTACCAGTCCTGAGGCCAGCACATAGATGTAATCACGAAGAAGGCACACCAGCATCTCTACTTTCTGACAAGCAAGAGATCCAGAAAAGGACACAAACAGTAACTCTGCATGTCGGGCAGCATCTCTGGAGAACATGGATAGGTGACGTTTCGGGTCACAGAAAAACCTTTGTATTGGGAAGGAGGCCATCTGATGATTGCAGCCAATCCACAGATATAGTATTCAATTAGTAATGAAAGAATACTGAGATACGGCATGGTATCTCTAACTTGGGAGTCCCTGTCTACCAAGTGATGTCAAGATGCGTCCAGGGAAGTAAATGTAGAAACAAGTTTGTTTTCATGCATTGCATACATTATCCAGGCCGCACTATGGTAGAGGAGTGTGGTAAGGACAATGGATTTGTGGATTCACAGTTTGCTGTTCTTCATCAGCTTGCCGTTGGTCTCCATTCTTTAGTTCAGTTTGGACATAACAACAGCAGCAAAGCTCATGTGCATTTTAGAATGAAGTGGGATAATGTTGATGTTTATGCAGCACAATTAATTAAGCTGTGATTAACGTCCAGAAATATATTCACAATATTAATTGGTGGTGGACTGTTAATATCGTAGGCCTTGATGTTGTTGGTCAGTTCGGCATCCTTGGCATACAGCACCCTCCTAAAAACTGAACTGACTTTAGTATTGACTCTCAAATAGGCAGGGATGCACATCTTTAAATGAATTCTGATGTGTCAACAGATACCATCTATGAATGCTCTGATGGGTGTATGACAGCAGCAGAGAAGAACATTGAGCAAAATCATTTTTCAAGAATGCTGAGGGAGGGATTAAGGAGACAGCAGAGGACACAAATAAGATGCCAGGTCATGTTATATTCACGAGCTAGCTTTAGAAGACAGTGAAAAATGGAACAGTTTTTTTGTCCTGTAATAAATTGAGATTAGTCAAGATTCAAGTCAAGAGTGTTTATTTGTCATATGCACCGGATACAAACTGGAACAATGAAATTCTTACAATCTCACAGTTGAAGGACTAAAGCTAGCTAAATACCCTGGGGGAGAGGATAAGGCTGGAATGGAAGATCTATGGTCAAGCTACTAAAAATAACTTTGGCAAATGTCCAGTAGTACCATCTCTAATGGTGCTTTTACATCAATGTGAAGGACAGACAGACTGAGATATTTCAAACTGATCATAATGGTAGATTTTAGAAACAGTTGTGGTGATTGTCACAATAGATCATGCAGAACAATATCAGCTAAGCTAACACTAAATGATAAATGACCAAAAATGTTACAATATTCTAAGGAAAAAATGTCTACCATTGTGACCAACCTTGGCAAATTGAATGGTGAATTAAGAACATCTAAAAGCAAATAAAATAAGCCGGAGATATTTCTCCGTGAAGAAATGACTGTAAAGTAGTTAGGATATTTAGTTGAGATATAATTCCAAAAGTAGCAGAAATCATTCCTTGGTTAGAATGTGTTGCTAATCCATACATTAATGATGTAATTACACATATTATGTTTAAAGGTAGAGACTTAAGAGACTGCAGATGCTGCTATCTTGAGCAAAAAGTAACTACAGGAGGAACTCAACAGGTCCGACAGCATCTATGGAAGGAAATGGACTGAATATGTTGGGGATTGGAAATCTTATCAGATTGGTGGAGTATATGTGAAGGTGGTGGTGTTGGGGGTAGAGCGGGGGGCTGTGGGAGACAGGAATAGTAGGTGATGACAGGGTGTAGTGGGTGATGAGGGTATGGAGTGTACATGCTGAGGTCATCAATAAACTTAAATACACAAATGAAAATTTTAAGATAGACACAAAATTCTGGAGTAACTCAGCGGGACAGGCAGCATCTCTAGAGAGAAGGAATGGGTGAAGTTTTGGGTTGAGACCCTTCTTCAGACCCGAAACGTCACCCATTCCTTCTCTCCAGAGATGCTGCCTGTCCCGTTGAGTTACTCCAGAATTTTGTGTCTATCTACGGTTTAAACCAGCATCTGCAGTTCCTTCCTGCACAATGAGAATTTTCAACTGGTGTTGTAGGGAAAGCTGGAATAATTATTTGCAAGCTGCAATTAATGGATAGGAACTTTATGCAGGTCTGTTTAACAGTTAATTAATTAAAATACAAATAAACACCGCGCACGGCAAATACTGGAAATGCCAAGCCTACGGGTGATAAAGACCAGATAAATGGTTAATCAGTATCAAAACAAAAATTAAGGAAGGAATGTGCAGGTGTCCTTGGTACATAAACATAAACTGAGCATAAGGCAAAGTAGCAGAAGTCTAGTTTTGCCTGCATTGATGTTCAGAGAGATCGATAATAACAGCAGTGCGTGCAATAGTGTGTGGGAAGACAGTGGCTTTGATTTTCACATCAAAAGATGAATAACATTAACAGAACTTTTCAGAAATAACTCTGCAACTTGTTCTAATCCCATCCAAAACCCATTAAGCGCAAGTAGTAGTGCTTTTCAACATTACAAACAATTATGGTAAAGAAACAAACACTTTTCTTTATTGGTTGCTATGATAGTAAGTAGGCACAAATGCAAGTTATAAAAAAAATACAGACGTTTTTCAAAACGTATTTAAAGGGCGATTAACTGAATGCTGCCACCATTTTTATTCGACGATGAGCCTGTAACAAATTTCACTTATGCACGAACTTTTATGGCTTTTACATCTATAAAGTCCCAAGATGATTACAGAGTAAGTTGTACAAAACATCACGACCAAGCCAAAAGTAATTTTCAAGTAATGATCAAAGACTCTTGCCAGAGCCTTCAACATCAGCAGGCGCATGAACAGATAATGAATAAGCTGCCGGATATACAACCCATGTCAGGGTTTTCTATTGTATTACTACTGCCTTTAACAGAGCGGCAAAAAAGGAAAGGAAATTCTACAATTTCAGTAACTTCAGGAGGAAATAAATTAAGATGGTTTTGCAATTACTGAGGGGTAAGGCAAATGGCCAATATACTTTAGCTCAAAATAAAAAAGATGCAAGGATAAGAAATACAAGTTTCATATGTTCATGGGTAAGAAGGAACTGCAGATGCTGGTTCAAACCGAAGATAGACACCAAAAAGCTGGAGTAACTCAGCG
Organism: Amblyraja radiata; assembly: GCF_010909765.2. Taxonomy (NCBI): domain Eukaryota; kingdom Metazoa; phylum Chordata; class Chondrichthyes; order Rajiformes; family Rajidae; genus Amblyraja; species Amblyraja radiata. The sequence continues at coordinate 9,677,464 of NC_045979.1, read as the reverse complement.
GGGCAGACAGCATCTCTGGAGAGAAAGAATGGATGACGTTTCGGGTCAAGACCCTTCTTCAGACCCAAAACGTCACCCATTCCTTCTATCCAGAGATGTTGCCTGGCCTGCTGAGTTACTCCAGCTTTTTGTGTCTTTTGTGTCTTTCTTCATATGTTCATGTATGTTGTTAACATTGTCTGCAGTGGCTGTCCAATGGCCAGCAGGTTTTAGTGCAAATCAAATACATTCTCATGAAGGAACTACAGAGCAGCATTTTGAAGACTATTGTTTACAAGATGAGGAATCAGCATACATGTAATTATGACATATGAATTAGAAGAAGGAGTCCCTCAAACATGATCTATTATTTAATAAGATCATGGCTGTACTGAAGTAACCTCAACTCCATATTCCCACGTACCCGTGGTTACTTTTTCACTTGTCTGATCATTAGTAATCTATCCATCTCTAACATGTTAATCTGTTTTCACTGGTCTTTGAGATGTTCAAATTCTCAATACTCAGGAAAAAAATTACCTCATCTCCCTCTTAAATAGGCGACCAGTAAATATTTATTAAGTGACTCCCTTGTTCGAAATTATGTAACCTCCTTTTGCCCAATTTACAACAAACTAGTGTGGGAAAGAACTGCAGATACTGGTTTAAATCGAAGATAGACACAAAATGCTCGAGTAACTCAGTGGGACAGGCAGCATCTCTGGAGAGAAGGAATGGGCGATGTTTCAGGTCGAGACCCTTCTTCAGACTGACTTCACAACTAACTTCTCTGTCTTTATGTTATCAGCAAGTTTACCAACCATACCTTCAGTATACCGATCTGTGTCATTTACTTAAATTAGAAAATAAGGCCACATTCCCTGCAGCCCACATTCAGTCACATCTTACCAACCCATCTGTTAACCAGCCAATCCTATATCTAAGCTAGACAAAATGCTGGAGAAACTCAGCGGGTGCGGCAGCATCTATGGAGCGAAGGAAATAGGCAACATTTAGGGCCAAAACCCTTCTTCAGGCTGATCAGGGTGTCGGCCCGAAACGTTGCCTATTTCCTTCGCTCCATAGATGCTGCCGCACCCGCTGAGTTTCTCCAGCATTTTTGGCTACCTTCGATTTTCCAGCATCTGCAGTTCCTTCTTGAACAATCCTATATCTACTCCAGCATGTTACCACCTACACTAGAAACATGTCGCAGTTTCTGATAAATTTCTTTCTCATCCTTATTTCAATAGGGCAACTCTATTTTGGGGCTGATAGATCAAATTCTTCACTTCAGTAGTTATACCTTTAAAACTGGATACTGCAGAATTTCTGACCATATACTTCCAGCCTGCTATGAACAGGAAAGGTACTAGCCGAAGAGCCTGTTTCCACACTGTATCACTCTACGACTAAGTATCTTGTGAAATACCTGCCCTACTGCATACAAATACTTTAAGCCCCATATATCAGGCCTTGGAAAATCTGTAGAAGGTATTTTTCACGCCAACTTCCCAGATTTTGGTAGTGATTTTATATGTTTCAATATAACATTTTAGCAAAGACAGTAATTTTGTTGCCCATATAAAAATACAAGAAAATTCACCCATGTTGTTGGAATATTCTATAAAGGTTAGAGTAGAACATCACTGTGTAGCTTCATCAAACATGATTTCTTAACTTGTCTGAAAATATAGAATGTGACAAAAACTTCTAATATCCATATCTTTTATACAGGCTGGAAGATATGCTTGAATACAAGTATTCCTCTATTTTGCAATAATGTAATCCCCATTTTTTAACCATTTAACACAGAGAAGTGTGAGGGGTTGCATTTTGGGATGTCTAACAAGGGCAGGACCTACACAATGAATGGTAGGCCTCTGGGGAATATTGTAGAGCAGAGGGATCTAGAAGTGCAGGTGCATGGTTCCTTGAAGGTGAAGTTGCAGGTAGGTATGGTGGCCAAAAAGGCTTTTGGCACATTGGCCTTCATCAGTCAGAGTATAGAAGCTGAGACTACATGTTGCAATTGTATAAGACGTTGGTGAGAGCGCATTTAGAATATTGTGTTCAGTTCTGGGCACCATGTTATAGGAAAGATATTGTCATGCTTGAAAGGGTTCTGAGAAGATTTATGAGTATGTTGCCAGGACTTGAGGGTGTAAGCTGTAAGGAGAGGTTGAGTCGGCTGGGTATCTATTCCTTGGAGCGTAAGAGGCTGAGGGGTGATCTTGTAGAGGTGTACAAAATCATCAGAGGAATAGATCGGGTAGATGCACAGAATCTCTTGCCCAGAGTAGGGGAATTGAGGACCAGAAGACATAGGTTCAAGATGAAGGGGAAAAGATTTAACAGGAATCTGAGGGGTAACTTTTTCACATGATGTTGAGTGTACGGAACAGGCTGACAGATGAGATAGTGGAGGCTGGGACTATCCAAATGTTTAAGAAACAGTTAGACAGGTACATGGATAAGACGGGTTTGGAGGGATATGGACCAAGTGCAGGCAGGTGGACCAGTGTATCTGGGACATGTTGGCCGGTGTGGGCCGAAGGGCCTGTTTCCACACTGTATCACTCTATGACTCTATTATAAATCATCGGCCATAACCAGCGTAAAATCTAAAACATAAAAATTATTGTAAATATAATCCATCAGAAAATCATTTCCGAAATCATACCCACTTGTGTCTATTTTGAACTGAATTAACTATTTGCCATATTTGGTCTGAAACAAGGCTCTCAAACTTTTGTTTAGGCTTTCAGCATTGTGCCAATTACTGTCATGTGATGATATTAAATCACTGCCTTTCATCCGGCTCTGTTCTCATTTATTGCAGGCAAAACAGGAGATGGCTTCAAGTCCAGAATTTCCAAACACATTTTCATTTACAAATTTCAAATCTTTTGTTCAAACCTTACACTGCTATTCACATTTAATTAAAAAATACTTAAATCATTTGTTAAAAGCTTAACACTTACAAATTAATACACACTAAAAAATGTAAAGGGTTTGGTTCTTTGCAAATGCTAGTGCTTTTACCCTTGGTGTTAGCCATACTGTACTCAAATCAAAGGTATTCAACGGGATACTCTAAGACTGACAAGTAAACAAAAAATGCACCCTTAGATTATTTCTTTCAGTTTACAGCTTATAATTGAAGTTCTGAGAAAGTTACAAGTAAAACCATTTCAGATATTCCATCGTAAGTTTTCAAGTAAAATCATATGACAGAAAAAATAACTCAATTCCAACAACTAAAGCTTAGGGTACACTGTGTAGTGGTTCAGCTTTGTCTTGGTCATTGTTTTAAATCAACTTCACAAGCCCTAAAATCCTGAAGAAAATCTTCCAGACCATTATCTTAATACAAAGATCTCTTTTGGCAGACAATTGCAATGTTGCTAAATTTTGATTTGATTGGATAGCATGCAAAACAAAGTTTTACACTGTACCTCGGTACAGGTGACAATAATAATAAACCTAAACCTATTATTTCAATCTTTGTTATACAAAGAAAATTCTCAATGATATACAGTGCCCTCCATAATGTTTGGGACAAAGACCCATCATTTATTTATTTGCCTCTGAACCACACTTTTTGAGATTTGTATTTTTTTTTTTTTTTAAATCACATGTAGCTAAAGCGCACATTGTCAGATTTCATTAAAGGCCATTTTTATTTATGTTGGTTTCACCATGTATAAATTACAGCTGTGTTTATACAAAGTCCTCCCATTTAGTTTAGTTTAGTTTAGCGATACATCGCGGAAACAGGCCCTTCGGCACATCGGGTCCGCGCCGACCAGCGATCCCGCTCATTAACACTATCCTACACCCACTAGGGACAATTTTTACATTTACCAAGCCAATTAACCTACAAACCTGTATGTATTTGGAGTGTGGGAGGAAACCGAAGATCTCGGAGAAAACCCACACAGATCACGGGGAGAACGTACAAACTCTGTACAGACAGCACCAGTAGTTAGGATCGAACCCGGGTCTCTGGCGCTGCATTCGCTGTAAGGCAGCAACTCGAACGCTGCGCCTCCATGACCACAATTTCAGGACACCATAATGTTTGGGACATGGCTTCACAGGCGTTTGTGATTGCTCAGATGTGTTTAATTGCCTCCTTAATGCAGGTATAAGAGAGCTCTCAGCAACTTGTGTTGTCTCCACTCTTTCCATCGCCTTTGGAAATTTTAATTGCTGTTTACCAACATGAGGACCAAAGTTGTGCCAATGAAAGTCAAATAAGCCATTATGAGACTGAGAAACAAGAATAAAACTGTTAGAGACATCAGCCAAACCATAGGCTTACCAAAATCAACTGTTTGAAACATCATTAAGAAGAAAGAGAGCACTGGTGAGCTTACTAATCGCAAAGGGACTGGCAGGCCAAGAAGACCTCCACAGCTGATGACAGAAGAATTCTCTCTATAATAAAGAAAAATCCCCAAATTGCCAAGAAGTACTTAAAAGAACAACCACAGTTCTGGAAAAAGGTCTTGCGGACAGATGAGACAAAGATCAGTGATGGCAAGAGCAATGTATGGAGGAGAGAAGGAACTGCCCAAGATCCAAAGCATACCATCTTCAAATCCAGTATTAAAACACATTTATACTCTCTCTTTGCTCCTGCTTGTAGTGTTTTTAATATTTCTTTATTTTGAATATCTTTACTTACTCCATCTTTTAACTGTTATTATTGGTGTGTATTAACTTTTTGTCAATGATTAGTGATGTACAGCACTTTGTTGCAACTATGTTTGTTTTTAAAGTGCTCTATAAATAAAATTATTATTATTATTTATTATACAGGTGCACAACCTTTTATCCGAAAGCCCTGGGACCAGATACTTGTCGGATTTCGGAATTTTTCGGATTTCCGAATGGAAGATTTTTAGCGTAGATTAGGTAGGTAGCGCGGGCGGCTTGAAAAGTCTGGAGCGGCTGCCTCCTCCCCGGAGACCGGGGAATCATTGTAAATCATTGCTTAAATGTTAGTCAGTTAGTTTGGAGGGATTTTATGTGATGGGTTGGGGGGGGGGGGGGGTGAAGGGGGAAACTTTAATTCTTAGTCTTCTACCTGGGCGGGGAGCGGGCAATGCCTTACCGGGTCGCCATGCAGTAAGCTCGAGAGCGCTGTGGCCGCCAACTCCCAACATCGCTGAGCTGGGGGCTCCGTCCCGCTGCGGGCGGCGCCGGTTGGAGCTCCGACCCCGGCAACTCTACCCCTGGCTGCGCGGCGCTCCAAATCCAGCGCCGCCCGCGACCGGACGCCTGCAGCCCCGCGAATGTTGGGAGTCGGCGGCGTCGCAGCGCTGGGATACCAACGGGGAGCGGGCAATGCCTTACCGGGTCGCCGTGCGGTAAGCTCCGGAGCGCTGTGGCCGCCGACACACATGTCGGCGGCCACAGCGGAGCTGGGTCTGCGGGCGTCCGGCCGCGGGCCGCGCTGGATTTGGAGCGCCGCGCAGCCAGGGGTAGATTTGCCGGGGTCGGAGCTACAACCGGCGCCGCCCGCGGCCAGACGCCCGCAGCCCCAGCTGGGAGTTGGCGGCCACAGCGCTCCGGAGCTTACTGAATGGCGACCCGGTAAGGCATTGACCGCTCCCCGCCTCTCCGACCAGGTAGGGGACTAAGAATTAAAGTTTCCCCCTTCACCCCCCCCCCCCCCCTTCACATAAAAGCCCTCCAAACTAACTGACTAATATTTAAGCAATGATTTACAGATGTTTAAGTGTCTCCCCGGTCTCCGGGGAGGAGGCAGCCGCTACAGTAGTACAGACCTGGGTTGACCGTGGGTCGTTTCGGGTCAAGTTTGGCGCCAAACGCGAGTTTTGGTGTGCAGACGACATCCTGGAAAAAATGGCCGGTTTTCGGAGTTTTTCGGTTTCCGGAACACCGGATAAAAGGTTGTGCACCTGTACCCTCTGTGAAACACGGTGGCGGGGGTGGTATGGCCTGGGCATGTATGGCTGCTGAAGGTACTGGCTCACTTATCTTCATTGATGATAAAACTGTTGATGATAGTAGCATAATGAATCGTGTATCGACACATCTCAAAACTCATTGGCCGGCAGTTCATTCTACAGCGAGACAATGATCCCAAACACACTGCTGAAGCAACAAAGTTTTTCAAAGCTAAAAAATGGTCAATTCTTAAGTGGCCAAGTCAATCACCCGATCTGAACCAAATTGAGCATGACTTTTATAAGCTGAAGAGAAAACTGAAGGGGAATAGCCCCCAAAACAAGCATAAGCAAAAAACAGCTGCAATACAGGCCTGGCAGAGCATTACCAGAGAAGACACCCAGCAACTGGTGATGTCCATGAATCACAGACTTCAAACAGTCATTGCATGCAAAGGATATGCAATAAAATACTAAACATGACTACTTTCATTTACATGACATTGCTGTGTCCCAAACATTATGGTGCCCTGAAATGGGGGGGGACTATGTATAAACACTGCTGTAATTTCTACATTGTGAAACCAAAATGTGTAAAAATGACCTTTATTAAAATCTGACAATGTGCACTTTAACCACATGTGATTTTTTTCTATTACAAATCTCAAATCGTGGAGTACAGAGGCAAATAAATAAATGATGGGTCTTTGTCCCAAACATTATGGAGGGCACTGTATGATATTCAGTAAAGCAATATAAAAGGCATTCAGCGTGACATTTATCAATGGCATGTTTATGGTGCATGAACCCACTCAGCTTAATCAGATTCCCTGCACTATCAGTTATTTGAAAAGTAACTTCCTCAAACAACCTTCCTTCCTTTTTCAAGAAAAAATAAAACACGAACAACAAAGTAGATACCAGTTGAATTAACAAAGTAGGTGACATCTACATTGTCAGCTGCTTCTTGGTCTGGCAGAAAACCTGGCCAGTACTGAGAATGTATTACAAACAGCATAATGGTAATTGCAAGTTCCAGTGTTAAGTGATAGTTAGACATTTAACAGTAATATTTTACCCCCTCTGAGGCTTCTATGCCACTATTTTTTGTCAGAAAAATGTATATGAGCACATCTGTTTTTAATATTCAAACAGTAGATGCAGCTGTTCCAGCACTAAAAGCAAATTTGCCTGTATTAGAATTAATACTACAAATGTTTTCAGATATCCCTCATCTGAGTCAAATGGTGCCTGTTAAATTGTCTACAACTAAATAATTAATCAAATGCAGTTGTGGCTAACTGTGGATATTTGCTTAATTATTTTTTTTCTTGCACAATATATTGGTGAAGGGGGCAAGAATAGGGCCTTCAAGTCAACGTTACACATACACCAATTAGCTCAGATTTGGTGCATCTGCTGATCATGATTACAATTTTTTACCCACATAAACATCCGGATGATATTACAAACTCATGTTATAGTACATGGTGTCAGCTAATCAAGTTGAGTGAGAATGAATAATTTAGATGCAAGTACTCAAATCAATTCTTCTGCGTGAATTATTTAATAACTAACCTGTTCTCAATTTAAAAGCTTTGAGTATGAAGTGCGGTTTTAAAAACACAATTCAAGTTTTGATAAACAGTTGCAACTTCAAGCTTCTTATTTCTACAAGGATATTGCATTGTTAAATTTGATCAGACAGGTTTTCAATCTTTCAGTGCTTATGCTGACTTTACTGTCATGTGATGTTAAATCACTGCCTTTCATCTAGCAAATCCAACACAGAGACAGGTGTTGTATTTCTATTCCCTAATATTGACACAACCTCAGTAAGATGACTATGTCAGATCTGAGATTACTCATTTTAGTCAGACCTAAGCACTAAGAGTGTCTATGAAAAGTGCAAATAATATTGCACTAGCTACACTTGCAACTAGTTGCCAAGTACAAATTCAGATTTGTAGAACTTGGGATGCCATCAGGAAATGAACATTTTGGATTATTTAAAGCAGTACAAGACTTTAAAACAGATCAAGTCAGTTTTTTACTGCAACAGCTTTAGGTGAAAAAATTACTTACATTATTTCTCAAAAATATTTTATTCGGTTCAATGACACATTTAAAAATAATTAGCTGTACATACCTCCTCCCATTCCGACTGAAAGGATGGTGATTTTTCTAGCCGTTTCTTCACTGAACTGCAATTCGAAAGAGACTCACTGCGACTTCCCAGCATATCCTCCTCAGATGGAGAACGGGTAATGAGCTCCGAATCCGATTTGGACAAGCTTCTTGCCAATTTAAGGTCCACTTTATCCTTTCCACTCGACCGCACTCTCCCCAAAGTACATGTCTGTTTTTCTACTCCCTTGCCAAATAAAATGTCTTTATTTTGGGCAGGCTTGGAGCTTATTAAAATGTCTGGGTTCGTCTGGTTGATGGTACGAAGGTTACTATAGATTGCCTGCTGCTCTTTTTGCTCAACAGTATCTGCTGTAGCTGTAGCGGAGTTCTTAATGCCAGCATTCTCGGCTTGCCCTGTTGCACAATGTTGACTCTCTGGCAACTCTCCGATTTGCATCGCTTCAGTTTCCACTCCCCCTTTGCTCAGAGCAGCAAGCAGTGTGACTGGATCCTCTTGAATCTCACAGATTGGAGGTGACCCATGTAAAAGCCCCGAAAATTGTTCAGGAATGTTGACATCCTGAGATGTAATCTCACTTTTCGTGTGACCTTCAGAAGCAAAACAAAAATCAAAGAACAGTTTATTAAATATCCAGCCCACGGAGCTGCAACAGACAGCTGATTGTGAAAGATTTCTGCAAACACAGTCACACAACATTTGTGAAATTCCAGTCCCAAAGCTGATTTATTCAGTCAGACGAAAGACATTGCTGCCTATGTATAGCTGTTATTAACATTAATAAGCAATGCTTCCTTTATATGGACAGAGTTCTATGATTAAAACTACAAGCAGTACAATGAAAGGCATAAATCAAAATGGATGTAACAGACTGCCAGCCCTGTGGAAAACATTCAATTGAACAAAGAATTGCAATAGATGTAAGACTGGTCAATTTGTACAGAAATAAATCTTCATTTAATATGATTCACAATTTGCCTTTGTGCAGCAGAAAGCTTTTCAAAATCTTTCTTTTTAAAGCTTAATATGTGTATAATTTGCATTGATATGCCATAAATTTCAAACAAATCAAATTTCATGTATAATTTTCAAATAGCATGGTGTATTTTAAAATAAACGTCACTATTTGGTGAGTGATATTCTGCCAGAGCCATGACACTAGAAAAAGCCTATCACGCTTCATTTGAGGGAGATTTTGCTTCAAAATTCCACCCTCTATTGTGCTCAAGACCTCACTTGTACATCCATTAAACACGGGTTTTGGGGGGCAAGATGAAGCTGCCTTAAAATGGGGCCATTATGAAAAGTTTCATTCAAGTTTGATTCATACATATTGACACTATATTAAAAAAGATGCATGACTACAAAGTGAACAGAATGTGCCCTACTGAGCAGATATAGAACAGACTAAGGACCATGTGCGGTCAACCTTTTTGTTGCTGTATTGAAATACAGACAATGTTACATATTGTTGAGGATTGTCCTCTCCAAACTTAGCGGCAGTCAAATAACATTAAACTCAGTAAATCAGAAGGCTATGGCATGGCTCCATAGATGTGCACAAAATAAGTACCTTGATCTGTAATCAGCACCATTGCCATTCAAATATTATCTAATTTAATTGGAGCTGATCAAAATAGTGCTTTATTTACATCACATTCCAAACATTGCAGAAGCAGTCAGACTGAAATTACTATTCATTACTTTTTAGTAGCTACATATCTACAATGCTCAAGTTTATTTTGTCAAATCTCTTAGTAGTTCACAAAAACTGGGGGGGGGGGGGGGGGGGGGGGGGGGGGGGGGGGGGGGGTGGGGGGAGGGGAATGAAGAGAGTTCAACTAACATGACCTCAATGAATCTTAAAGCTTCAAATATCATCATTAATTTGCCCTCCAACTGAATATTTAGAGAAAGAAAATATATGCCTTTCAGAATATTGGTGGGGTCATCATTCAGTACTTTCTATAAATTAAGGGCATAAAATTCAATGCTATACAAGAATGCTATACAATAAAAATGTACAATATAAAAACTATACAATTCAATGCTATTCAACGAGAACTTGAACTCACACAAATAAGTGCCAGTTCAAAAACAAAGTCATTTGCCCCATGATCCACAACTGCACATTGATAAGTCTTCTGCAAATAATGAATTATCTTTTCTCACATAAAACATTGATTTCAGTTAACCACTTGCACAGGTCCAACTGGATTATTTGAGATTTGAAAATCACCGATAACCCATTATCTCCATACTCAACAGGTAGAGATACCAGTTACAATTCTGTCGAGGCTACTCAAGTCATTCACCAGTTTTAGAGTCCGAATTGTGCAGCTCTTGAACAAAAATACATAATGTTAGAACAGTTCTCATTCCCATGCAGTTTGTCTATCAAACCTTTACATATATTTCTTCAACTTGGTGTGACAATAATCTGCTCATCTCAATTAGGGTCCCTGATAAGAAACTAATGCAATATTATCCTCAGTAATTGTACACACTCGTTATAAAGTTCAAGCTGCATATTCAACATGAGACGGTAAAAATACAGTCTAATTCAAATGTAATGAACAGCTGTACTAGTTATCTGTTTGCTGGGAGCACGAGAACAAAGTGAGCCATTGCTGATTAAATCAAAATACAAGAGGGAAGAAATTCCACACTTCATCCAACTGATTATTACTTTCAATTGCCAATTTGAATTTTTAATTTTTGGTTCAAACTATCTACCTCCATTGATGCTCCAAGCATTAAATTGCAACACATGATCATTGCCATTTATTTGCAATTGGATCCTCGACTTCCTTATTCACAGACCACAGTCTGTTCGTATTGGTGGAAATGTGTCAGCCTCGATAACAATCAGCACGGGAGCACCTCAAGGCTTCGTGCTCAGCTCCCTGCTGTACTCACTCTATACTCATGACTGCGTAGCCGGTCATAGTGCGAACTCAATCATCAAGTTCGCTGACCACACCACTGTTGTGGGACGTATCACTGATGGGGATGAGTCAGAGTATAGAAGATAAATCGAGCGACAGTCCATATGGTGCCAGCACAATAACCTGGCCCTCAACACCAGCAAAACCAAGGAATTGATTGTGGACTTTGGAAGGAGTAGGATGGGGACCCACAGTCCCGTTTATATTAACGGGTCGATGGTTGAAAGGGTCAAGAGATTCAAATTTCTGTGCGTGCACATCTCTGAAGATCTATCCTGGTCCGAGAACACAAGAAAGCACATCAGCGCCTCTACTTCCTGAGAAGATTACGGAGAGTCGGTTTGTCAAGGAGGACTCTCTCTATCTTCTACAGGTGCACAGTAGAGAGCATGCTGACCGGTTGCATCGTGGCTTGGTTTGGCAACTTGAGCGCCCTGGAAAGGAAAAGACTACAAAAAGTAGTAAACACTGCCCAGTCCATCATCGGCTCTGACCTCCCTTCCATCGAGGGGATCTATCGCAGTCGCTGCCTCAAAAAGGTTGGCAGCATCATCAAGGACTCGCACCATCCTGGCCACACACTCATCTCCCCGCTACCATCAGGTAGAAGGTACAGGAGCCTGAAGACTGCAACGACCAGGTTCAGGAATAGCTACTTCCCCACGGCCATCAGGTTATTAAACTTGGCTCGGACAAAACTCTGAACATTAATAGCCCATTATCTGTTATTTGCACTTTATCAGTTTATTTATTCATATCATGTGTGTATATATTTATATAATGATATATGGACACACTGATCTGTTCTGTAGTCATGCCTACTATGTTCTGTTGTGCTGAAGCAAAGCAAGAATTTCATTGTCTTATCAGGGACACATGACAATAAACTCTCTTGAATCTTATTTCAGTGGTTGAAATTGTCCGTCTACATGGGCAGCCATAATTACGGTTAAAAATCTTTAAAAACTGCTTTAATTAAAAAAAACTTTAAAAAATCAGAAAGTGAATCAAATATGGATACTGACAGGTACCTCTGGGCAGAATCTTCCATTCACCTATTCAAAGTACTGTACAGTGGAGTTCAAGGTAATATCGTTTCAACACGAGACACGAAAAAGTGGGGTGGGGATACACAGACGCGACCACAGATTACAATAATTTGCAATTATTTGGTAGTCAAATTAATAGAACATGCAAAGACGATGTAAGATAGACAATACACTATAGAAGACAAGGTAAAGAGGATTGAGAAACTGTGAAGAATTCATGTACTTTCTTATAAAGTGCAGTTCAAGAAATAATAAAGAATAAAAATACTCATCTTGGTCAAAACACACATCAAATCTAAAAAAATCTGTTTTCAAATTAGCTGCAGGAGATGACCTTCTAAAGAATAAGTTACAACTACTTTAGTACCAATATAAAGTGATTTTTTTAAGCAAAGCACAAATGATCTTAGCTTAGAAAAATATGTTAATCGGAAATGAAAGTAGTGAATTATGAGCAGGCTCCACTGCTTTCAAGTGTGTATCATGCTCACTGTGTCTCTCAAATGAACTGGCAATCACCTGATGTCTATGGTTGTCCTAGAGAGAGAATATGCTATTACTTTGGCTTTCAAATGTGTCAGAAGACTAATTCGTTCAGAATTAATATGCTGGAAGACATATTATGCATACTGAGCTTCAATGGAGCCCATTTTCCACATACTCGAAGATTGATGACCATTTTTATATCCACAAGAGACACTCTAGCAGCACTTCCCAAGCTCATTATTTTTGATTATTTTTCCTGTTTATCTGAAAGAAAATTGTTAAGAGTGTTTAGTTTCCATTTAACTCTTTCTCCAGAGTTTTCTTTTTAATTTTGTCACTCATTTAATCTTGGAACTGCATTTTGCTTATTGGTAGAAACAAGGGGAGTTCAGCAAGTATCCAACTGGTTAAAGGTAAAATTAAAATAAATAACTAAAATTAGTCCTGATTTGAACCAACATGCACAATTAAAAAAAGCCTTGATTAGATTCGTCAACCTTACTATCAGAAAAAAATGGATCTAAATGCTTGAATCATGTTGAGTAAATTACTTTGTTACTGTCCAAATTTGTTAATAATAGAGGGTTAAAAAGGAATAATCCATGACTGGAACTGGGACAGAAAATCTCGCAAACCATTATTTTCTCATAACAGAGTACTTTGTAATAAAACATCCCAATTTACATTATACAGTTAGATGCTAGTTTCAATCAGGGCAACAATTTTCTCAGTATCTAAGAAAATGTGAGGAAACATGAGAATTTGTTAGTTAGCTTCATCTTATGTAATGGGATGTAATGTTAAGGCTCTATAAGGCGCTTGTAAGGTCACATTGTGAGCAATTTTGGACACCATATCTGAGGAGGGGTGTGCTGGCTCTGGAGAAGGTCCAGAGGAGGTCTACAAGAATGATCCCAGGAATGAGTAGGTTAACCTACGATTAGCGTTTGTCGGCACTGGAGTTTGCCGATACTCGCTGGAGTTCAGAAGAATGAGGGGGTCCTCATTGAAATATACAGAATAATGAAAGGCTTGGATCGAGTGGATGTGGAGAGGGTGTTTCCACGAGTGGGAGAGTCTAGGATGGAGGTCATAGCCTCAGAATTAAAGGACGTTCTTTTAGGAAGGAAATTAGGAGAAATTTGTTCAGTCAGAGGGTGGTGAATCTGTGGAATTCTTTGCCACTGTAGGCTGTGGAGGCCGTCGATTAATATTTTTAAGGCAGAGATAGATTCTTGATTAGTATAGATGTCAGAGGTTATGAGGAGAAGGCAGGAAAATGGGGTTAGGAGGGAGAGATAGATCAGCCATGATTGAATGGCGGAGTAGTCTTGACGGTACGAATGGCCTAATTCTATTCCTATCCCTTATGACCTTTTGGTTAAAATTATACATTAGGCTTTCAGGTAGCCAATGCAGGAAAAATACACCAATTTTGACAAACCACCTACAGGCCGGCCGCCTACACCAAACTGGTGCAGATAACTTTACTGGAAGACTAGATAATTGATTAAAACAGGTACTTAGCATCTGGAAGGTATTAACTGATATCCTAATGTTGGTTTGTAGGATTATACTTTATTAATTTATAATGAGTTATCAAGTGACCGACAAAGTTGCTAACCGTAACGTAATGTTCAAGACATATCTGAGAGATAACCTGATTTTAGGCAAGATGTGGGGGCATACACATTTATGAACTGGGAAAAGGTAGAATACTGGATTGTCAATTGCAAATTATTTTATCAGATATTGAAAAGTTGGTTCATATTTCAACTGGCACAGCAAGATACCATGACACTTCCTGATATAGTAGTGGCCAGAGGATCTGAGGTGACGGAGGAACTGAAGGAAATCCACATTAGGCAGGAAATTGTGTTGGATAGATTGATGGGACTGAAGGCTGATAAATCCCCAGGGCCTGATGGTCTGCATCCCAGGGTACTCAAGGAAGTGGCTCTAGAAATCGTGGATGTATTGGAGGTAATTTTCCAATGTTCTATTGACTCAGGATCAGTTCCAGTGGATTGGAGAGTAGCTAATGTTTTCCCACTTTTTAAGAAAGGGGGGAGAGAGAAAACAGTGAATTGTAGACCAGTTAGCCTGACATCGGTGGTGGGGAAGACGCTGGAGTCATTTATAAAAGATGAGATAGCCGAACATTTGGTTAGCAGTAACAGGATCGGTCCAAGTCAACATGGATTTACGAAGGGGAAATCATGCTTGACTAATCTTCTGGAATTTTTTGAAGATGTAACTAGGAAATTGGACATGGGAGAGCCAGTGGATGTAGCGTACCTGGACTTTCAGAAAGCATTTGATAAGTTCCCACATAGGAGATTAGTGGGCAAAATTAGGGCACATGGTATTGGGGGTAGAGTGCTGACATGGATAGAGAAGTGGTTGGCAGACAGGAAACAAAGAGTAGGGATTAACGGGTCACTTTCAGAATGGCAGGCAGTAACCGGTGGGGTACCGCAAGGCTCGGTTCTGGGACCACAGCTATTTACAATATACATCAATGATTTGGATGAAGGGATTCAAAGTAACATTAGCAAATTTGCAGATGACACAAAGCTGGGTGGCAGTGTGAACTGTGAGGAGGATTTTACTTCGGAGTCACGTGAGTGACTACGTGAAGAAGCCCGCCAGGACGCATGCGTGTCATATCGCTTTCACGCTTGCGAAACGACAGGCGGGGTGGAACGTTTCCCCGCAGCGGTAAGTTTGAAACCGCGACCTGCAGGTAAGTGATTTACTCTGCAGTAGTTTTTGTCCCCGCGCTGTTTTTACACAGGGGGGGAAGCTGGACAAAATAATGTCCACAAGTGCTGCGAGTAAAGCTGGCTGGGGAGGACCGCAAAGTTGCGGGAGCCAGCAGCAGCTGAAGGCACAAGCCCCGTAAGGGATCAGCTGTGCCGACATTTTGTCCCGCGCCGGCCAGAACACCACGGCCGGGCGGGAGACTATTCAGAATGGGGCCGTCGACTTTTGACAAGTCGAAAACGGAGGAGGCGGGGTGGAACGACGTTCCCCCGTAGCGACAATTTAAACCAGGACCTGCGGTCTTTTTGTGTTTTCCCATGCTGATTACAGGTGGAGAAACCAATGGGCTGCGACAAAGCTGGTGAGGGAGGACCGCGGAGCAGCTGGCAGCCAGCAGCAGCCAGCGGCACTCGGATCACCGATAGTGGGATCAGCTGTGCCCGATGTCGCCTCCGCACCGGCCAGATCCACGCGGCCGGGCGGTAAGGCTAGACACAAAACAAACAAGGTCGTGGACTCAGAGGAGTCCGACTTTGAACAACCGCGGGCGGCCAGCGACCGACAGCGCTGGAGCCGGATGGAGCGGTGTGTGGAGCATTTGCTCCAACGTGACAGACTCCAGGAGATGGAGTCGGGTCACTGTGGGCCCTATGATAAACCCACAGCAGTACCTCTTGAAGGGCTGCACAGTGCTTCTACCTCATCAGAGGGGAGCACTGCGGGTCAGTTCTGGGCTGACCTGGAAGAGGGGTCCATAGAAGGAAAGACAAGTGTGCAAGGGGTGCAGGGACTGTGCAAACCTGGAACCACAAAACCACCAATACTATTGTTTGGAGGCAACCTATCGAAGCAAGTCAAGGAGCTCGATGAGGAAGCAAAAACCCTGGGACTAATAAAAGGGACTCCAACAAAAACCCACTACAGCCAAAGACAGCACCCCTACGCACCCACCAGCAGAACTGGTGAAAGCTCGAAGGCCCGGTACTCAAAACATGAGTCTTTTTAGGCCATGGCCCAGGCCGGCCTTCTTGGAAGATGCAGGGGCCTCCAACGCCAACCAAACCGAAAATCCAGACACCAGCGCAACAACAGCAGCGAAGAACCTACAAAAAAGAAGTAAACCTGCCATGGTAACTATGGAGGTAGGTGGGTCTGGTTCCCTACAAAATACAGGGAACATGGAGGTTGGGGGGAGATTACACTCTTTTCTGAATGCATGGAGCATGTTAACAACCGATACTTACATCTTAAGCAGTATGCAGGGATATACAATAGAGTTTATACACAAGTACAGCCCTCCAGTTCAACATATACCGAACCGAATGTCGTGCTTTCTGATAAAGAAAAATCAAAAGCGCAAGCTGAACTGGAGCGGCTTTACGTAAAAGGCGTAATTGAGAAAACTCAACACGAACCATTAGAATTCGTGTCCAATATATTTACCAAAAACAAAAAAGATGGTGGTTGTCGCATCATCATAGATCTGACAAAATTGAATACATTTGTACAATATATTCACTTCAAAATGGAAACCTTTGTTACTGCTAAACAATTAATTTGCAAAGGTTACTTCATGGCCAGCATCGATTTAAAAGATGCTTACCATTCAGTGCCTATACGAGGTGACCACAGATGTTACTTTAAATTCAACTGGATGGGACAACTCTGACAGTATAAAGCACTGCCAAATGGGTTATCATCAGCCCCCAGGCTGTTCACAAAAATTTTGAAACCAGCCCTAGCGTTTCTACGGAAACGTAAACACATGGTCATGGCATATTTAGATGACATACTCATTGTGGGCAAAACTTTGGAATTGGCCAAACAAACTGTAACAGCCACAAAACAGTTATTTGAAAAACTGGGATTTATTATCCATCCAGTTAAATCTAAACTAACGCCTTCCACTACTATGGACTATTTGGGGTTCACCATTGACTCAGTTCACATGTCGGTGACTCTGCCTAAGGGAAAGGCTAGAGATTTAATAGAGGCTTGCAATAACCTCATTGACATCAGCAAACCATCCATCAGATTGGTAGCAAAAGTAATTGGCAAAATGGTGGCTGCCTTTCCAGCCACACAATTTGGACCGCTACATTACCAAAACTTACAGAGAGCAAAAATACAAGCACTTAAAATTAATGCAGGTCACTTTGACAGACCTATGAAACTACCAATCAAAGCTAAAATGGAACTAAAATGATGGATAGATCTGGCTTTGTTCCAATCCAATCATTGTCAGTAACCCTTCCATGGTACTACAAACTGATGCCAGTGCACTTGGGTGGGGAGCCACCAATACCATCACCAGCTGTGGAGGTAGATGGACTGCTCAGGAGGCATCATTATTACTCACACTGGGCATAAACTACCTGGAAATGTTGGGTGCATTCCATGGCCTAAAGTCATATTGTACTGGGTCATATCACCAGCATGTTAGACTACAGATAGACAATACCACCGTGGTAGCATACATTAACCACATGGGTGGAAACAAATCGACATCATGTGACAATCTGGCTAATACAATTTGGCAATGGTGTATCCAGAGAGATATTTGGATATCAGCCACTTACCTTCCAGGAAGACTAAATTTAGTGGCAGACACCAGGTCACGCAAATTTAATGAAAACACCGAATGGATGTTGAATAAAAAAGTATTTGCTGATATTACAGCAAATTATGGAACACCAGATATCGATCTATTCGCATCCAGACTTAACCACCAGTTATCAAATTATGTTTCATGGGAACCAGACCCTGGGGCAGCGGCGACAGATGCATTTTCGCTGCATTGGGGGGAAATTGTTTATTTACGCATTCCCTCCTTTCTGCCTCATCAGTCGGGTATTAAGGAAAATACAACAAGACTCTGCGTCTGGTATTTTGGTAGTACTCAACCATGGTTCCCAGTGGTATTAAACATGGTATTAGAACCATGTATCACCATCCCACATAGACCAGATTTATTGCTACATCCCGTAACAAGGGATAGCCACCCATGCCATAAACATTTGAACTTATTAATTTGTAGAGTTTAAAAACACCTCTACTACAACTGGGACTGACGGACCGAGCAGTGAACATGATCTCGGCGGCCCAAAGACAGTCAACCAAAAAACAGTATCTGGTCTATATCAGGAAGTGGGAGATGCACTGCCATAAAAACAACATCATCTACAGAGACATGAACATCCCGTCTGTTCTGGAATATCTGGCAGGCCTCCACTATGATGAGGGGCTCAGTTACAGTGCCATCAACTGCGCCAGAAGTGCCCTATCGACTTACCTATGGCAGGGGACAGAGCGTTACTCTGTTGGGACTCACCCACTGGTAACAAAACTTATGAGGGGAATTTTTAATACTAATCCCCCAAGAACCAGGTACTCTCAAATATGTGATGTAAGTATTGTCCTGAAGATGCTCAGGAATTGGTCTCCAGCAACAGCTCTGCCCCTACACAGACTGACATTAAAAACAGTCATGCTAATGGCATTGGTCACGGCACAGAGGGTACAGTCACTGCATAAACTAAGACTGGACAACATGACTTCCTCAACAGAAAATATTACGTTTCATATCTATGAGTTAGTAAAGCAAAACAGACAGGGATCAGCAGGCCTCAATATACAATTTAGGTCATACCCAACAGATGACCGTCTCTGTATAGTAAGACATCTGTCGTTATACATGGAGACAACGAAAATCCTAAGAGGCAATGAGAAGGCACTTTTGGTCAGCCACAAGCAACCACACAAAAGAGTGACGGTCCAGACCATCTCAAGATGGCTGAAACAGGTGCTAACACAGGCTGGGGTGGATACTAATATTTTAAAATCTCATTCCACCAGGGCTGCAGCTACATCGGCAGCGATACAGTTGGATGTACCAATGGACCAAATCCTCAAGACAGCAGGATGGTCTGGGGGAAAAACATTCCAATTATTTTACAACAAACCAGTAATGAAACCTGGAACGTTTGCAGAAACAATTTTAAGTTCTGTAAATTAATTTAAACCCATAAAAAGGGGTTATAATTTTGTGTTAACAAATCTTATGATTTCAATGTCGAATTCATGTCCAAATTATGTTAACACAATTCCTCCTACAGTCATCAAGGCAGACGTGATGCATGGACTCGTTTCCACGGCATGAAATCAGAGAGCTTTAAAATCTTCACGTAGTCACTCACGTGACTCCGAAGTAAAATAGTAAGATTAAACGAGAACTTACCAGTTTGAAGTTTGATCTGTATTTTATGAGGAGTTACGATGAGGGATTACGTGCACTCCGCTCCCACCCATGATCATATACTTAACTGGTATCTCTTCTCTAATCTTACTATGTTTAGTCATTACAGTTATCTGTGATTTCACACCGCTGCTTTGAAGAATGACACGCATGCGTCCTGGCGGGCTTCTTCACGTAATCCCTCATCGTAACTCCTCATAAAATACAGGTCAAACTTCAAACTGGTAAGTTCTCGTTTAATCTTACTATTCTATGAGAGTGCAAGGTGACTTGGATGAGGTTCGGGGAGCGGGCAGATGCATGGCAGATGAAGTTTAATGCAGATAAATGTGAGGTTATCCACTTTGGTAGCAAAAACAGGAAGATTTACTATCTAAATGGCATCAAGTTGGGAAAAGGGGAAGCACAACGGGATCTGGGGGTCCTTGTACATCAGTCTATGAAAGTAAGCATGCAGGTACAGCAGGCAGTAAAGAAAGCGAATGGCATGTTGGCCTTTATAACAAGGGGAATCGAATATAGGAGCAAATAGGTCCTTCTGCAGTTGTACAGAGCCCTAGTGAGACCACACCTGGAGTATTGTGTACAGTTTTGGTCCCCTAATTTGAGGAAGGACATTCTTGCTATTGAGAGAGTTCAGCGTAGGTTTACAAGGTTAATTCCCGGGATGGCGGAACTGTCATATGCTGAGAGAATGGAGCAGCTGGGCTTGTACACTCTGGAGTTTAGAAGGACGAGAGGGTATCTTATTGAAAAATAAGATTTTTTAGGGTTTGGACACGCTAGAGGCAGGAAACATGTTCCCGATGTTGGGGGAGTCCAGAACCAGGGGCCTCAGTTTAAGAATAAGGAGTAAGCCATTTAGAACGCAGATGAGGAAACAGTTTTTCTCACAGAGAGTGGTGAGTCTGTGGAATTCTCTGCCTCAGAGGGCAGTGGAGGCAGGTTCTCTGGATACTTTCAAGAGAGAGCTAGATAGGGCACTTAAAAATAGCAGAGTCAGGGGTTGGGGATGATCAGCCATGATCACATTGAATGGCAGTGCTGGCTCGAAGGGCCGAATGGCCTACTCCTGCACCTATTGTCTATTGACACAAAGCTCAACGACTGAACACTTTAGAAGAGATATTGCTGAAGGGAGGGAATGGGTGGAGTGAGAAATGGGAAGGTGATTTGAGAAAAGTTTTGTAATAGGATCTCTTGGTATACATCCATTCAGAGATAATACCCTTCAAAAATTGACTCTCTCATCATTTTTCACTGTTTCCTGAAATTGCAATGAAATTTTACTCACATTTTTAAAGAAAAACACTCCAACTCTACCTACTGACCTTGTTGCGATACCCCTGAGTAACTCCTTTCTGGCACTTATTTTTCTCGGAAGAGCGACAATTGGTGTATTTAATGTATGAATTAACTCAGAAAGAATGACCGACAATAGGCATTCTTAAATATTGCTTATGAGACATGCTGAATCCTAAACCAAAATTCTCATTTGTCCCATGGATATATTTTCCTGTTAGTTATTAGTTAATCGTGTCTACGTTCCCTCCAGTTACTGGTTGAATTCAATTATGTATTTTCCTTCAATATTCTTGCATAATTTTACTTTTAAAAGATCTTAGCTGCATCAAGCTGCAGCTTTCTTTGCTGATCTATTGCAACATTTCATCTTCTCATGTTTCGAAATGCAGATACTGATTTTCACTTTGCTTAGCTAAAATTTCCCCCAATATGGATAAACCACTGATGGCAATTCTGAAGCAGCAGGCAAGGAATATTTTAATGTCCCTCCCACTTGCAGAGATAAAGCAACACTCAAATCTAAATCATAAAGTTCTAACAAGGAATTTTCCCCCCAAGCAACTGAAGATTAATTGTAGAAACAAAGAACTGCAGATGCTGGTCTATACCAAAGTGCTGTAGTTCCCCAGCAGGTTGAAAGCGGCACCTCTGGTGAAAAAGGATGGGCAGGTTTCAGGTAGCATCTCCAGAGAGAAAGGATGGGTGATGTTTCGGGTCAGGATCCTTCTTCAGACTGAAAGTATCGGGTGGGGTTAAGAGATGGAAGCATGAAAAGAACAGGACCAATTAGGGCCAGTCACAAATGACCTCAGGCAGGGCGGTGCCTGCTAGGCCCATAGTTGGCTAGGGAAGGTGAGCTCTCTCAAGTGGGAACCAGTAAAGAGAACTGTGGAACTGGTAAAATGACAAGAGTGGAGGAATGGGCAAGGGGTGGAGGAGGGGAAGGGGAGTGTATCTCCCTCCACCCTCATCCCCTTCCTCCACCCCAGTTGCCAACAGCTCTACAAACCCCACAACCCCCGACTTTCAGTCTGAATGGTACAAACGCTAAACGTCACCCATCCTTTTTCTCCAGAGATGCTGCCTGAAAACTGCTGAGTTACTCCAGAAATGTAGATTAATGATGTTGCAATGGAGCAGAGGTTATTCTAAGCTTCCAAAATACAATACAATACTAACTAATAAAAAAAGGCACTAAAATTTCAATAAAAGCAACTGAAAATAATGCAATTTAGATTTATTATCTTGTAAAACAAATGATAAAATATTGCATTAGGGATTCTAAGGTGGAATAAAATTGTGCAAAAATATAAACAGGGTCATAGAGCAGGGCAACAACATCTCAAGAGGTAACACATTTAAGTGATAAAAATCGGTCCCAACACCATTCCGGTCAAATAATTTTGATATCTTTGCTTCAATTAAATGCAAGCTTTATAATGAACAATAAAGTTTATATCATTACATCTTATTAAAATAGATAACCAATTGCAAACTGTATATGGACTCAGCACAGAGTATGTGGTCCCATGCCCACAAATTCTGCTGAAGCTTTCAGGTTCTGCACAAACATTGGATTTGTTTTGTTTATACCCTAACACTCAGCAATGTCAGATGTGCTCCATTAGGTCTTGCAATAAAGTTCCCCATGGGAATATGTGCTTGTAATATCCAAACAATAGAACTATATATTTTTTTTACATCAGCTGAAAACAATATCCTTGCAATCTGAACATTTGTATTGCAAGAAAACATCAGAAAACTTGTAAAGTATTGTCTAACTTTATTCTTCCAAACCCAGCTCCCCAAATGTGTAGCAGTGGTGTTGGGTGAAAATAGACCGAGGTGTTCTCAAAATTCACTGCACTTTGGGCACACTGTCAAAATACATATAATTTATGAACAGCTAAAATGTTTCTTCATGTGATATTTTGATGTTGATGATATGGTCTCCAGACATTCATCCTGAGGGCAAACATAGCTCAGTATTCTTTGATGTTCTCTGCAGCTGGCACTGAAAGACCTGGTTGATGTGGAGATATAAACAACTGATCCTCGTGCTTTGAGGATGAGCTACCTGAAATCATCTGATATGCTACAATCTTTTGGTCTCACAAAGACTACCCTGATAATCTTGTAATACTATTGTATACATTTTGGCAACCATTTTCATGAATGCAGCACAGTTTAAGACACCTTGCAGGAGTCTTATCAAATACAAAATGTGGCTTTATAACAGATGATGGAAATACTCTGTAATTCAGATTTTGCAGTTTCCTAATTGTTATTAAATACAGTGCCCTCCATTATGTTCGTGACAAAGACCCATCATTTATTTATTTGCATCTGTACTTCGCAATTTGAGATTTGTAATAAAAAGAACACATGCAGTTAATAAAGTGCATATTGTCAGATTTTATTAAAGGTTAATTTTATACATTTTGGTTTCACCATGTAGGAATTACAGCTGTGTTTATATATCGACCCCCCATTTCAGGGAACCATAATGTTTGGGACACATGGCTTCACAGGCGTTTGTAATCGCTCAGGTGTGTTTAATTGCCTCCTTAATGCGGGTATAAGAGAGCTCTCAGCATCTAGTCTTTCCTCCAGTCTTTCCATCACCTTTGGAAACTTTTATTGCTCTTTATCAACATGAGGACCAAAGTTGCGCCAATGAAAGTCAAATAAACTATTATGTGAGAAACAAGAATAAAACTGTTAGCGACATCAGCCAAACCTTAGGCTTACCAAAATCAATTGTTTGCAACATTATTAAGAAGAAAGAGAGCACTGGTGAGCTTACTAATCGCAAAGGGACTGGCAGGCCAAGGAAGACCTCCACAGCTGATGATAAGAATTCTCCCTATAATAAAGAAAAATTCCCAAACACCTGTCCGACAGATCAGAAACGCTCTTCAGGTGTGGATTTGTCAATTACCACTGTCCTCAGAAGACTTCAGGAACAGAAATACAGAGGCTACACTGCAAGATGCAAACCACTGGTTAGCCGCAAAAGTAGGATAGCCGGGTTACAGTTTGCGATGAAGTACTTAAAAGAGCAATCACAGTTCTGGAAAAAGGTCTTGTGGACAGATGAAACGAAGATTAACTTATATCAGAGTGATGGCAACAGCAAAGTATGGTCTGGGCATGTATGGCTGCTGAAGATACTGGCTCACTTATCTTCATTGATGATACAACTGCTGATGGTAGTAGCATAATGAATTCTGAAGTGGACAGACTCATCCTATCTGCTCAAGTTCAAACACATGCCTCAAACCTCATTGGCCGGCGGTTCATTCTACAGCAAGACAATGATCCCAAACATGCTGCTAAAACAACAAAGGAGGTTTTCAAAGCTAAAAAAATATCAATTCTTGAGTGTCCAAGTCAGTCACCCGATCTGAACCCAATTGAGCTTGACTTTTATATGCTGAAGAGAAAACTGAAGGGGACTAGCCCCCAAAACAAGGATAAGCTAAGGATGGCTGCAATACAGGCCTGGCAGAGCATCACCAGAGAAGACACCCAGCAACTGGTGATGTCCATGAATCACAGACTTCAAGCAGTCATTACATGCAAAGGATGTGCAACAAAATACTAAAACATGACTACTTTCATTGATATGACATTGCTGCATCCAAAACATTACGGTGCCCTGAAATGGGGGGGGGGCTATGTATAAACGCTGCTGTATTTTCTACATGGTGAAACCAAAATGTTTAAAAATGGCCTTAATTAAAATCTGACAAGGTGCATTTTAACCACATGTGATTTTTTTCTATTACAAATCTCAGAATGTGGAGTACAGAGGCAAATAAATAAATGATGGGTCTTTGTCCCAAACATTATTGAAGGCACTGTATGACCTCCAGCCATACAAGAAGACAGCTAGACACGTGAAAATCTTGAATCTTCATCACTGAGCTACATTCCACTCTAAGATCAGAAGTGGGGATAGACAATACACTTCTGATTACTTTATGTTCAATTCTGTGTGCAAGTCCTCAGCAAATGAACCAGCCCTTACTTGCAGACAGACCAAGGCAGCATTCGGACATGTTCTGAAAATTGGGAAATAACATTTATGCCATCCAAGTGCCAGACAATAACCATCTGAAACAAAAGTCTCACCAGCACCCTTGATGTTTAATGGTAATACCAATGCTGAGTCTCCAAGCATCAACACCTTTGGGCCCACCACTGACCAAAACATTAACCATAACGGTAGAACAAATATTGTGGCTGCAATAGCATGTCCCAGCTCTTGTATGAGAGTCAATTAATGCACACACCTGCTTCCAGTGACTCCTTTCCACCCCCACCCAACGCCAGCACCCCTAAAGCCTTAAGCAAGGAGTGTGAAGGATCGTCTCCACATGTTGGATGAATACAGTTCCACAATATTAAACACCATTCAGGAAATGGCAGTCTGACTGGCATGCCATCAATCCATTCTCTCCATTATGATGTCTATAGGGTCTATCATCTGCAAAATGCATTTAAGTTACTTGCACAGTCTACTCCTACAGTACCACGTAAATTATTGATCGTTCACCAATAAGGACAAGAGCTCCAAGTCTCACACCATCTAATTTGAAAATCCTTATCGCCCAGCAAGTCCTGGCATTACCCACCCAATAATATTACAAATGTACCTTCACCAAAAGCACTACAACGGCTCAAGGTGAAAGCTCACTAGCACGTTTCCAGGGAGAGTTCATAAACACTGGCCATGTCATCAATTCCTAGATCCTCAAAAATGAATGAATTAAAGCTATGTAGCAATAAATTATAGAGAGTGGTATATGCACATTAATAAGGTATATAAAAGGTTATAATTGATAAGCCATAGACAAAATGGCATTGATTTAAGGCCACAAAACATAAATTTAAGATATCCATCATGAATAAATCTTCATGCAGTAATAAATGAAACAAGATTCTTGGAAGAATAGGATACTTATTTCCTTTAAAAAACGAAAAGACAATAGCTTGGTACTTTGGAACGGTATAATAAATGGCTGAAACATCCAATTCATCCAACTTTCCCCAATCTACATTCAGAGTGCATGTTGTAGTGAAAGAAGAGCATATTACCACTAGCCAGGAGGAATGAAGAAAATAATTTGCTGTTGAACAGGGCCAGACTCTTCCAAACCTTTTTATCAGGTGGATTAATGGAAACATCATAACAATGAGGGTAGGCAAAAATGCTGGAGAAACTCATCGGGTGCGGCAGCAAAGGAAATGGGCAATGTTTCGGGCCGAAACCCTTCTTCAGACTGATGTAGGGTGGGTGGAGGAAGGAGGGGGGGGGGGGGGGGGGGGGGGGGGGGGGGGGAAGAAAGGAAGAGGAGGAGCCAGAGGGCTGAGGGAGAGCTGAGAAGGGGAGGAGACAGCAAGGGCAACCTGAAATTGGAGAAGTCAATGTTCATGCCGCTGGGGTACAAACTACCCAAGCGAAATATGAGGTGCTGCTCCACCAATTTCCGGTGGTCCTCACTCTGGCCATGGAGGAGGCCCAGGACAGAAATGTCGGATTCGGAATGGGAGGTGGAGTTGAAGTGCTGAACCACCGGGAGATCAGGTTGGTTATTGCGGACCGAGCGGAGGTGTTCGGCGAAGCGGTCGCCAAGCCTACGCTACAGGCAGCCTATTCAGATTAGATGTATGTGTTGTGAACAGCTGCAACATCTTGCTGTTCACAACACATACATCTAATCTGAATGTCTGGTAATGTGGCGTCTTGACACCTTTAAATATATTACCAAAAGAATATTTGCTGCATTTATGTCCTTTGGCCACCTCTTGTTAGTTAGTGTAATGTTTAACCTGTCAGATGGGTACAGTCAGTTTTAACAGCTATTATCATAAAATGCCTTTAGAAAATTCCTTGCAACCTGTATATTTTGTTGTGGATAAATTATGTGGGAAGCGAGTGTTTCTGTACCAATAGCAATAATGACGCATGCTATGGCCATGTCATGATAATTTTCGGTCATTCACAGAAAACATGCTTGCATCAATCTGTAGTGTGCATGGTTAAGCATATATGTTATCAAGGTCCAGGATTTATTGACACAGGTTGATCATACGCTGAATAATCCAACCACATTTTTGTTTGGAAGTGGAAAGAAATAATAGAAATTGCATTAATTGCAATGTGTAAAAAGAGTTGAGATACTGTATTATAATTTTGCTGCGACATTGTATATCATGTCTTGATTGGTGAATATGTTAGTTTGTGACTTTATTTGAAGCAGAAATAATATGTGAATGCTTTATTGAGCATAATTCCGACTGGTAAATACGCACTTCGTCCGAGCATGCGTCATGCAAGCCATCTTAAATGACCACCTAAACTGTCATTTGGCAACCTAAAGAGCTGCCAAGGTTGCCCGGCTGGCAACAGGGAAAAAAAGCTAAGCGAGAGCCCTGGAGAGGGTGTAGGAAGGAACTGTAGACGATGATTTATACCGAAGATAAACACAAAGTGTTGGAATAACTTTGTGGGTCAGGCAGCATCTCTGGAGTAAAAGGATGGGTGACATTTCAGGTTGGTACCCTTCTTCAGACTGAAAGTTGGGGGGAGAGGGGGAGCTGGATGTTGGAATAGGCCAGAACAAATCAGGGCTGACACAAATTACAGCAAGGTTGATTGTCAATATTAAAACTGAGATGGTTTTGCTCTACCAATGGCTGAGTATGGAGAAAAGACACAGGTGCAGAGTTAGCTCAGAGGTCAGTCATCATTTAATTAAATGGCCAAACAAGCCTGAGGGAATCGACAGCCTCTTCCTGTTTTCCATGTTTGTTGGTGAAGAAAAAGTATCCATTGTTCATTAATCATTAGAGTGGTGATGTTCGTTTATTAGCCTGTCTTACAAATTTTGAATGAGTTCCAGCCTCTGATCATAAACTAATTTTATAGCAGTGAAAGCATTAACAGAAGAGAAAATGACATGAGAACAACCATTCCAGCAGAAGATGGGCTGGATGCTTTTAGAACGAAAGACTTACTTTAAGTGAGACAACAATTGCTTTAAAATTCCGAAATAAGTGCAGGGTAGTTTGTAGAAAGTACTTAAATACTTGGTCCTTAAATGGCAACCATCAGCTTGAAAGTAATAAAACTCATATAAAACACTCAAATATCTTCATAAAAATACTTAAACCTACACTTGTTCACACCATTCACATCCTCATTTATAATATATACAGAAGCACAAATACAATCGCATGTTTCCACACAATTGAAAATAACGAAACAAAAAAATGCAGATGCTGGAATCTTGAGCAAAGATAAATTGCTGGGGGAGCTCAGTGTGTCAGGCAGCATCTGTGGAGGGATGCTGATGATATTTCAGCATGGGATCCTTCTTCATACTAACTGGAGGCGAAGGGGGGGAAGAGAAAATTGGAGGTGAGAGATGGGGTAGGGAAAAGCCTGGTAAGTGAAAGGTGGATACAGTTGCTGGGGTTGTTTGGCAGGTAAGGATTACGTGCCAAAATGCTAGAGATGAAAAGGAAACAAGAAAAATATCAGACAAGGAAAGAGGAAGAGTTAAATGTAGCCAGATGGAGAAATATGGATCGGAGGCGCCTGGGTGGATGGAAATGAGGGGAATAAAGGGGAAATATAGGACATATGGAGAAGATAAGGAACAGGAGATGAAAGTAGTGGGAGAAATGTGTGCACACCGAGTTGGGTGATGGGGGGGGGGGGGGGGGGGGGCGGGAAGAACAGCACTTCATATTCTGCTTGAGGAGCAGAACTTTGGTATTTTCAACTCTGGCCTTTATCACTTACTCCACCCATCTGCCTATCACCACCCCCTCCCCTGTATCCACCTACTTGTTAAGCTTTGCTCCTCTCTCCATCTCTTTGAGCTTTCACCCCCCCCCCCCCCCCCTACCCAACTCAGTCTGAAGTGTCCTGATCCGTCTGCCCATTGGAAACATTGCCCATAATTTAACTTAAACAAATCTTCTATGACATTAGTATCATTAAATTGGTGGATTCTCTTTGGCTCTCCAATATCTAACCAATGTTCCTAGCTATTCTCTGTTTGTTCCCCCCTCTTCTTGGCTACACCCAGTTTAAAATGTTCCTTTCATTCAACAATCCTTTTTCCCCTTTGCTTGTGGTTCATGTGCAGATTAACAATAAAGAATTTGCAGGCTACATTTGACTAGGTACTGCCAATGAAAATGCTATCCTCAGTGACTTGGTTCCAGAAGCATCAATACAACTGGATCAGCTACCTCCATCATTTCAGCACAAAATCATTATTTCACCTGCTCACCATGAACCGTTCTTGAGTCAAATAATGCCTTCACTATTGCACTATCTGGAAATGTGTTCAGATCCAAACCTGTCACTGCATAAAAATAACATTCTCATGTTAGTTTTGGTTTTGTTGTCAATCACTTTAGTTTCATGCCCTCCCATCCTTGATCCTTACACAATAGTGCAGTTTAACCGTGGAAACTCTTTGTAAAGCAAAACGAATACATTTTTGCTTTTGCTGCCCAATTACTGCCACAGTTCACATTCTTTAAATTATTTACGGAGTCACAAGTTGTAAAAGTTGCATTTTGCATTGTGGCAACCTTCCAATGGCCCATGCCACTAAGAGAATGGGCCTGTCCCACTTGGCGATTTTTTCCGCGACTGCGGAATATCATATCAGTGTTGCTGAACTGATTCTGAACATTTCAAAATCAAGCGGCGACAAAAAAAAGTTGCGACACTTGAAAAAACACCGCGCGTCATAGGTCATCGCGCCGCAAATTTTTCGGTGACTTGATACGTCACTTAATGATGCCGAAAAAATTGCTAAGTGGGACAGGCCCTTTAGGAAGTCATGATCTAAATATCAGAAGCAGCCATCAGAGATATTCAACCTTCACAAATGTCATGACAAGGGTCTTCACTCTCCAGGGTTATGCCAATTCAGTGATACAAGAATATAGGTTAAAATGCTGTGCATTCTCAACTCTGTATTAAATATGCCCAGCCATATGAACAGAAATTTGTTGTCAGAACATTTCAGAAAATACCTAAATTGAAAACAGGTTGGCATGAAAAGTAGGGACAAATAAACAGATCAATTTCCTGCAATGAATGAAAGGCATTTCCTGCCAAGTTATACAAGGAACATTTCTGAGTGCAGGACTGCCTTGATGCTGGTTTAAAAATGTGATGCCACATCAACAAAATACTAAATAACTGAAATGTTACATCTTTAGTTCCTAATTAAAACATAGTTTGTACATTACTGCAATATTTAAAACAAAAAAATGCTGGAGTAACTCAGCGGGTCAGGCAGCATCTCTGGTTATTCCAGGACTGTATGTTGTTTTTGTAAAACTAGCATCTGCAGTTCCTTGTTACCACATTTAAACACCCAACTTTGATTTCTTTAAAACTGTTCGCCAGTGTATCAGAAGCTCATCCAGAGCTAATGTCTTGGTCGAGTCAATCCCAATAAAATATCAATTAACATATTACATTTCTGCCTTTGTGATAAAATTCACATTGCTGATCTATGATCAGGGTCGGATTTAGATGAAGAGAGGCCCCTCCCAATCCCCCACCCCCACAACGAGAGAAAGATGGAAGAGCCCACCAGTGTGCAGCCGAGTGTGGCCAATGAGATAAGGGCTGGAAAGCTGCGATTTTTTATTTATTGCCAGTGTTAGTGTCGAGTTATTGGCTTAAAACACTATTATTCTGAAATGGACGGCAAGGAAAATTACTGAAGTGTTGTTTAGAGACTACAGTGCATTGAGACAGCATATGTAAGAAAGGCCTATGACAATGTCAAAAATATTATACATCAGGCCTGTATGAAGCTTTGCAAAAAGGGGGTGGCATGGCAGGATTACATACATTTTATGTGAAATAAGTGCACACAGCGCATATCACAAGCACGAAGCTCAAAGACCCTTGCGACCAGGGTCCAGGGCCCGCGTAAAGGCCCTGGAAGCTCTGGGGTTTTAGATGCTCTCTGGTGCATTTTGAGCCTTATTTTGGAGCATTTCTGCACCAATGTTATGACCAATATTTCAGAAATCATTTTCGTTGAGTCAAGAGTAATGAGTGGTTGGAATGAGATGATTGGGGTCATTGTTGTATACATTTTTTTAAATCAAGAATTGAAGCTGTCCTTGTTTTAATAATCAAGTTGTACTGTAAAATATTATGTAAAATGTTATAAAGGAGCATGCAAACACTGCAAATAAAATACTGTGTTTTTGCAGTAAATAAAACCTTTTTTGAGAAAATGTTTTGTGTGTTGATTTGATTGCCAGTTACCGTTCGACTGTGTTAGTGTGTGCACATTAAAAATATGATGCAAAATGAAAGTCGCTAACTATGGAATTCATATTTTTCAGTATTGTTATCAAGGAAAAGAAAGCAGTTCCAATTGTTTGATATTATTCATATGGAGGAGAAAATATAATTGCTCTAAAACCTACCTTAATTTTGCTATCTCAGTAAAGATCTCCCTTTCCCTCTCCCCCCTCCTCCTTCTCCCTCCCTCTCCCTCTCACGCAGCGATGCTCCGACTCCGCACCGCAGACACCCCTCCTCCCTCGGCCCGGAGAAATGAGCACTCCCGCAATGCAATATTCCACTACTTCCCTGGAGTAGACACCTAGGATCTTTGGTAGACACGAGGCATTGAGGTGATTGTGTGGAGTGCAAATTGAGATTTGAACCCGCCCGGGCCCACTGCGCACGCGCGGTGAGACTGCGTCATTTTGCGTCGCTGCTGCGTCACCTGTTTCTCCCAACTGCGCAGGCTTGGATGGTCGCAATTTTTCCCCCCAAAACTTCCAGCGGGCCAGAACCAGAATTTCGGGTAATTTCCGTCAAAGTGGAAACGCTGATAGTGCTCCAATTCCTTTTTTCTCAGGATTTTTTTTTACTCTGGGAAAAAAACACCTTGGCTGGAGGCCCCTGGATTATGAGGCCCCAGGCTTCAGCCTATGAAGCCTATACGTAAATCCGGCCTTGTCTTTGATGGGTTAACATTTAGCCCTCGTATATAGCAATTTAACAGGTCTCGATGGAGTGTGTTATCCAGAAACAAAATAATAAGTTGAAATTGTGTATAATGTGTATTTGTTTTTCTGGTACTATGGAATCCACAAACAGCTTGGATTTAATAGAAATCACACTGCTTATGCAACACTGCAGAGCCACGCCCTGATTATAAACATAAATGTCCTATCAGTATTCATATTTAAGGTACTTGCAATACTCTGCCATTTCAGCTGAGGCATTATTGACCATTTCGGGATACAAATCCAAAATCTTGCACCCAATAAATATTTGAATTTAATGTTTGGGGTTGCTGAATGATGGATGCAACTGTGGAAATCGAGTGTGTACAGTACAAATACCCTCAATTCTCACACAGATTATTTATTATCCAGAAACAGCACTGAAATGTTCATGCTACTATGAATGCAGACACGAACTGGTGAAGTAATGGCATTGCTTCTCAAACACTGGCTGCAATAGTTCTCGGGTCAGGACATGAAGTTCTATCTCTTACTGCTTGCTTGCTGTATACTATGATTTATTGCGTACCAAACCACCAACAGAATAAGCAAGCTGCAAGTGGAATGCAGATGTCTTTGCCAACAACTGCAATCCTGCAGAAAGCATTTAAGGTCTTAAACAGAGTTGAGCATCAGATCAGTACAATGGCCAACTGTAACACATTGCACAATGTTTCATTCATCAGTACAAAATTAATCTTTCGACCAACTATATTTACCCTCAAAATGTGCAGTACCACAGGCAATATTATAAATTATTGATTTTTTGCAGCTAAATTTAACGCAATTATGTCAATTTTTTTTAAACCTAAAAAGGAATAGTTTTTAAAATTTCCTTTAGCCTGTTTTTATTGGGTGAATGATGATCCTAATTTGCAGAGGAGAGTGCACAACCATTTTACAAGATGACATTATTTTAAATTTTATTATGCCCAGCAGGAAATGTTAGCCTCTATATCACCTTGCAGAGGAAACAAGTTGATTTGTAGCGTCTAAACACAAAAGCAATTGAAGTGGTGTCCTGTGTTTGGGGAAAGAAGGAAATTGAAATGACTTTATTATTCCTCAATATTCTCTGGATACAGTCCCTTCATACTTGAGTCAATGTTAACATTTTCAAGGTTTCAAGGTCAGTTTACTGTCACATGTACCAATTCAGGTACAATGAAATTTGAGTTACAATACCGCCATACTAAGTGAAAAGCAGCAAGACACACAACCACATAAAAGTTAACATAAACATCCATCACAGTGGATTCCACATTCCTCACTGTGATGGAAGGCAATAAAGTTCAATCTTCTTCGTCTTTGTTCTCCCGTGGTCGGGGCATTCAAACCAGTCTCAGTCAGGGCGATCAAAGCCCCTGCAGCCGATGATCGAAGCACCCGTTGGGGCGGTTGAAACTCTTTTGGTGGCATGGAGCTCCCAAGTCGGCCTTTTCTTACCAGAGACTGTGGGCTTCATGATGTTAAAGTCCACAGGCCCCACGGTTGGAGCTCCAATCCCCGGCAAAGGGATCGCAAGCTTCACAATGTTAAAGTCCAGCAGACTCCCGCGGCTTGGTTGTCGGGTCGGTCTCCAGGAAAGGCCGCCAACTCCACGATGTCAGGCCGCAGTGGGGACGGAGATACGATAGGAAGAAAAATCACATCTCCATCGAGGTAAGAGATTGAACAAAATTTAACTCCAACCCCCTCCCCCAGCCCCCACATAAAACAAACCAAGGAACACTAAAACAGACTTGTAACATATACTAAAAATAACAAAAAGAAAGGACAGACTGTTGGCGAGGCAGCACTGCAGGTGGCACCACCAGGTGTAGATTTTTCCTCTTAAGGAAAGGAAAATGTACAGAAGCATTTAGTACAAGAGTTGGGACGTTACAGCTGTACAAGATGTTGGTGAGACTGCATCTACAATATTGTGTACAGTTCTGGTTGCCACACTATATAAAGAATGAAAGTAAACCAGAGTGGGTGCAAAAAAGATTCACAAGGATGTTGGCAGCACATGGCAGCTTGAATTATAAAGAGAGACCATTGGTTAGCATTGTTTTCGCTGAAACAAAGGAGGCTGATGTGTGGCCTTATAGAAGACAATAAAATCGAAGATGGATTGTCATGGTCTTTTATCCCCAGGGTACGGGGAGATTAAAACTAGAGGACATATGTTTAAATTGAGAGGGACATGATTGGAAGAGTACCTGAAAATCAAGTTATTTTTACACAGAATGATGTGTATCTGGAATGAGCTGTCAGAGGAAGTGGTAGAGCTGGGTATAATTACAGCATTTAAGTCATTTGGACAGGCACATGGATAGGAAAGGTTTAGAGGGGTAGGGGCCAAATGCAGGCAAATGGGACTAGCTCAGGAAGACATCTTGGTCGACACAAAAAGCTGGAG
Organism: Amblyraja radiata; assembly: GCF_010909765.2. Taxonomy (NCBI): domain Eukaryota; kingdom Metazoa; phylum Chordata; class Chondrichthyes; order Rajiformes; family Rajidae; genus Amblyraja; species Amblyraja radiata. Next base: position 9,643,120 of record NC_045979.1, on the reverse strand, counting down.
TAACTCAGCGGGTCAGGCAGCATCACTGGAGAGAAGGAATGGGTGACGTTTCGGGTCGAGACCCTTCTTCAGACTGAAGGTTTAAATCTACCTTTGATTTAAACCAGCATCTGCAGTTCTTTCAAAGACATCTTGGTTTGTATGATGGACAAGTTGGGTAGAAGGGCATTTCTGTACTGTTTATCTTTGTGACACACAACCCACGAATGCAACTAAAGCAAGGATGTACAATGCCATTGAGTATTTTTAAGGTTAGAACCATGCTCAGGATCTACTGTGTACACGTGTGTAGCTTAGCAAGAACATTTCATGGAATATGAAGCTTTGGCGTCGGCATTGCAAATGTCGATGAAATTGCTCTGTTTCACGGAAGTGCAGTAAACTAGCAATTTGCATTCATCATGTTAGACAGCAGGGAAATACGCCATTCGGACCAACTCAAACTTCTTCCACACAGAGTGTGGAATGAGTTGTCAGAGGAAGCTATGGAGGCGGGCACTGTTACAACATTTGCAAAGACATTTGGAGAAGCACATGGATGGCTTTGAGGGATACGGCCAAATGCAGTCTTGTTAATATAGATGATATTAATAGTGGACATGGCACCGATTCCTGCAGCACACTGCTGATCAACGGCCTCCAATCTGAAATACAACCCTCAAGTCCCATGCTACCACTCCTATCACCAAGCCAATCTTGCATTGACGCTTCTTAGTGAACAGTTTATTGCCCGAGCTCATCAAGGCACAATAGTTTGTAAAGGCTTTGTAGATAAATTCTTATGCAAAACAATGCTTTCTTTTAATTGAAAATAAAATCTAGCTAACAGCCATGCAATCGCCAAAAAATTAAGCACTCTTCATTGTAGCAACCCAATTATAAATGGACGGGTATGGACATAGCATCAGGGATTATTTAGGATCTCAGTTGAACATCAAATGGTACATCAGGTCTTTACCAATCCAAGTGGCATCCAAAGAGAGACTTATGGAGTTCAGATCACTGGCTTCTGGAAGCCAAATATGTCACATATTACAGAAAATTATGCCTCACTCCTACCTTGCTGCACAACAAAATGGAAAGAATTAAAACAGCAGTGAAATTGAAGTTGAAGCAAAAATGTAAAGCTGATTACAGAGAATCCTGCCCTTGATAGATTTGAAAGCATTAAGATCACTGTGCAACAACTAATACAATTACCAGTGTAATTGCCACAATTTTAAAAAGCCTTATTTTAAAGCTCAGTCATAAAAATCGAATGACTAAGAAAATAAAATATATAACGGCACACAACACTACTCATTCGTGCCTCCTTCCCTCTACCAAATTTGCAATGCCCCCCAATTTGCACCACATCCAATTCATGTTGGACCCTCTTCTATTCATGTTGCACTCTTCTTTTCCTCTAATTCAAGCCGTGCAATCTCCCCCTCCCTCAAATTGCTTTGCACTCTCTCTCACAATTTATAACACACGTCCTCTTCTTTCCCAATCTGTCACATTCTCTTCCCAACTTTGTGTTGCTCTCGCTTTCCACACAAGATTTGTTGTAATGGTGCTTTTGTTAAGAACTGTTATGCCAGTGACATGTTTCAAAGAGCTGCTAGTTCACAATGTACCACCAAACGTAGCTGCAAACGACACTAGCTGGAACATTGCTCTAATGCATATCATAAATCCAGGGAGTTTTGAGGTCACAGAGCTATCCAGCATGGATTCGGACTCTTTGCTCTACCTTTCCCATGATGACCAGTTTGACATACTGGGCTAGTCCCATTTGCCTGCATTCCACCTAAATCCTTCCTATCCATACATCTGTCCCAAATGTATTTTAAACGCTGTACAGCTTCATCTGGTAGCTCATACCAGATATGGACTGCCCTCAGTGAAACTGAAAGTTGCCCCTGAGGTCCCTTAAATCTCTCCACCTCTCACCTTAAGCTCATTCCCTTAAATTTTAGAATGCTCCACCCTGGGGAAAGACTTTATCCTTGCCCCTTGTGACCTTGTATACCTCAATAAGTTAATCCTTCAACCTCCCATATTACAAACAAAAGTTCCAGTCTCTCCAACCTCCCCCATAACTTAACTCAAGCCCATAAGCACAATTAACATTCTGGTGAATATCTTCTGTACCTTTACCAACATTATGTCAGTGACTACTTGGGAGATCAATACAATACAATAGAACTTTTTTATCCCAGGAGGGATATTGATCTGCCAACTGTCATAAAAACACAAAATACATGATACATGAAATTAAAATGTTGACTGGAAAGGCTTGGGGGATGTGTAAAGATTGGGAAGGGGGAAATCAGTCACAGTCTACCCCACGACAGAAGGGGGAGAAATTGTAAAATTTGATAGTTATCTATCAAATTATACGAATTTTATGGTGTTTTTATATGCAATGTATTTTATGTAATGTTGTCTCTTGTCTGGACCTTGAGTCTGAAATATGAAATAAAGTTTAATAATAATAATAATAATAATATCTATCTCCCACTTCTGCAGTCACCCACCTGGAGGGAACCCTGTCCTTGGGAGTTTTCCTGATTAGTGTGGTTTGGTACACAATACGTTAAGGCCCCTGCAGCATTGTTCCAATGCATAACTAAGCAAGGGAAAAAATATACCAAATTCCATCTTGCTGCACATGATCACCTTGCAGGCACTATAAAAGTATTAAACATCAAGCTCCATATCTCATATTTACTGAATGAATCTGCCATTTCTCATTGTTATAACATACTTCATCATTGCAGTATCTAATCCAAACCTATTCAGCACATTGGCACCAGGATATTATTTAAATTAAAACATGGAGAAACCAACACTACTGTTCTAATACTCCTTCAATAATTCTTTTGATTCATCACAATGTTTTCGTCATGGACGTGACTCATGACAAAATGTCACAACTGTATATACAACTTGAGAGGAAGGTATTATTAAAGGATTGGAGAAATCACAAGTATACATTGGGAGATTTCTCACAATTCAAGAAAGTATATGCAAAGAAATATTTCACATGCCTATGATTATAGATTGAATAACAATGCTACACCACATTGCTATATCCCTCAAATTGGCTGAACGTTCATAAAAGGTATGTTAGGCTTCAAATTACCTGGGGTTACAATAATAGATGAGGGCTTTAGGTCGAGTGCTAAGTTTGCTTTACTGTAATGTGGCTTGGATGGGATGCTGATCTCTTGACTCTTGACTGAATGATCAGCATTTGATGCAGGCATAGGTGTATCCTGGTGAGAGAAAGAAAATAAGAATAAAGCTGTTTATTCAAATGAAAGAGTTGCATGCAAGACATACATGTAGCAGCCACTGGTCAGTTTCTCTAGCATAAAACAAAAAGAAAGAGCCACGTCTAGTCCCTGGTTAAGTAGTGACATAACTCCACTGCATTTTCTAGCAGAGAAACAGAAATAAATAGTGACTTTGTAACCAGATGGTTCACTTTCCTTCAAGCTCAGAAGATATATGCGCCAGATGGAATTGGCAAAGAAACAGCTATCTTCGGAAAGTAAATAATAAAACAAAAACTGAATAGAATAGATACAACCTAAATTACACAGCAAATGCATTTTGTGAAAGTGAGGACATTCATCTTGTAAGGATTTACAAAATTCGTCAGAATAACATGGTCTGGAAAGATGTCATCAGCGTCAGTCATTTTGACGAGTTTTCAAAGACAGCATAGAATGCTGCTTCAAAGTCCTCTGCACAACGTCTTACCAAACTTTGTCGACAACTTGCAAATAAAAAGGTATTTGTGGCAGAATAAAAGTACAAATTTTCCTAATTATAATTAGATTAACTCTGACAAGAGAAAACAGAAACTCAAATCCCCATTTGAACCCAATGACCGAATATCATAATGATCATTGTTTCTCCAATTATCACTGCTTTCATTGATGCATATCAATATGAATTACTGCCAATTAATCAAGCCACAATATCCTAAAGAATTGGAAAAAATGCTATCAAAATGTGTCAATGCTCCGTTTCACTGACCTGCGAAGAGGTGAATATCCGACTAGGTTTTGGTGCCACTTCAGGAGATGCAGAAGCAGGCCCAGCCTTCTCATCTGTAAGAACCAAACCAGGTTTTATTTTACTTCTGGGAAATACCATTGCACACAATTGTTCTATAGTTTAGTTAAGAGATACAGCATAGAAACAGGCCTTTCCGTCCACGCCAACCATCGATCACACTAGATCTATGCTATCCCGCTTTCTAATCCATGCCAGGCACATTAGGGTCAATTTACAGAGACCAATAAACCTACAAATCTGCTCGTCTTTACGAGGTGGATGGAAACTGGAGCACTTGAAGGAAACCCAAACGGTCACAAAGAAACTCCACATAGGCAGCAACCTAAGTTCAGGATTTAAACCAGGTCTCTCGTGCAGTGAGGCAACAGCTCTGCCAGCTGTACCACTTCTTGTTTCACGCACCTTCCTTAATACTGTGTCTCTAATTGATCAACACGTTTAGTTCAAGCAGGTGCAAAGTGAAAGCGATATTTAGTTTAAGGTTCGTAGATTTTTCAAGTCTAGTATCCTTACCTAATGTCAAGACCTGCCAGAGAAAAAGTGCAACGATGTTTCACAAGACTTGGTGGAAGATGAAAGGATTTGTCCCTTAAGTGATGAACATCTGCTACTATACATGAGAGTGTAAAGAACACCTAAACTCTTGGATTTCTTGACAAAGTAGGAACTGACAAGAAACTGCCAGCATTCAATAACATTCAAAGAGACACTAACATCTCTTTTGGAATATGCACGTTAGTAAAATGCTGAAAATACAAAATTTGTCATCAGTAATCCTCTGCTCCCCCATGGCCATTGGTCGTCACCAGTACATTCTTTAGAATGAGATGAGAATTTGATGCATTTATGCTCACTACAAGAGTATTAAGTACTTATTAACTACCCTTAAAAACAATATATGTTGCTAAAGGAGAAAAGTGAATTTTTAATCGTGAACTGAGTTGTAATTGCCACTTAACCTGCTGATCATCTATTTTTTCATTAAGTGTAATGCCCTCAAATATATATTTCAAATTCACAGGTTTTGAACCACTTGAATCTTTTTTTACCATTTAATGAAAATTATATTTGAGGTTTTATCATAATATCAACAAGTTCTAACCATAGTTAAACATTAAATAAAATGTTTTCGATATTAGTTAAAAACAGCGATTTTTGTTTGCTCGTCTACTGTCAGAGAAAATTCTTTGACGAGATCGACTATTCAACTTATGACACCGGAGTTGGTATCTAATGGAATCCAAATGGGAACTGGTTGGTGGAGTCAGCATGGTACATCACAGGCATAGCCCTTCCCATCATTGAATACATCCACATGAAGCGTAGCCTCAAGATGGTGGAACCTGTCATCAAGGATCCCCAGCATTCAGGTAAGGCCCTCTTCTGACTGCAGTCGTCAGGCAGGAGGTACAGAAGCCAGAAGTCCCACACCCCCAAGTTGAAGAGCAAAAATGTTCCTAAAACTAACAGGTTCTTGAACATACTTGCACAAACCTAACTATACCTCGGCAACAGACCACTTCAGACCACCTCTTGTATTACAATGGAATGAATGTTTTTCTAATTGTATTTTGCACTAATGTCCTTTAAAAAATAAAAAAAAACACATTTTTCTTTATACTGTCCTGCAAAATATGAGTAACGCATGTTTGAGCGTGCTGTCCTATTTCTTGTTGTGCAAAATATTGCTGCTGGTCCAAGCAATATATTCATTGTAATTGTACCTCACCAAATTTATGCATACGACAATAAACTATACTTGGGATGTGCGTCGCCTATTTCCTTCGCTCCATAGATGCTGCTGCACCCGCTGAGTTTCCCCAGCAATTTTGTGTACCTTGGGATGTGCATGTTCATCTTGAATTTTTGTTGTTGTTGAATATCAGGGACAGATTGAAAGAGCCTGTTTTCAAGATGTGAAATGCAAGGCCCATTCCTTGATATGCTTCAGTAAACAAGAACGGTGCTCAATCTCTGAATACGAGTCATCTGCAAACACCACCGCAACAACTGAAATCGGGGTGACCTTGATTCTGGAATGGAGCTGTGTCATAGATTCAAGTTTCCCATTTGACCTGTAAATAAGCTGCAGTATCCTCCCAAATTCAGCAGCCTGTAGGAATGTGCCTCCATTTCATGAAGCAATACAACTATGATCTCAACTAAAAGATCCACAACCAACATAAACAAAGCAGACTAGTCAAACAAGGCTAAGCCAGTGCCCTTCCAGCTTTCTAGATCTTCCTAACCCCAGTGCTACTCCTCACCTCAGGCTCCTCATGTGCCTAATTGAAGTTGATCTAAAGGGCAATAAGCGAATTCGGTATTCCGAAAAACACAAGGAATCATGGGATTTGTCAAAAGTCGGTAAACATTCTCGGCAGCTGTGCTGCTGCATGTATACAGACCTGCGTTTCATCCGTAGTCAGGATCGAACCCAGGTCTCCGGCGCTGTTGAATTGCTACTGGACCGTCACTTCCCCTCCCGAGTGTCCCATTCCAGTCCGGGGGTGGCCATGGACTGACGGGACACCGGCCCGGAGCAGTGGAGTTAGCGCTTCTACTCCGCTCTAGCTGTAAGCCTGGGCCACCACATCTCCGGCCGCCCCCGGACAGGGGTGGGATACTTGGGAGGGGATGGGGACGGTCCAGTTGCAATTCAACAGCACTTGCAGTGTCGGAGACCCGGGTTCGATCCCGACTACAGATGAAACGCAGGTCTGCATACACGCAGCAGCACAGATTGATGTTTATCGCGAGTGACCAATGGCCTGGGCATGCTCAGTCGGAATACCGAACTCGCTTATTAGGAATTTGTTCAAACAACACTCCAGAACCAGAACCACAATTTCAGTAATCACTCTGCAGACTTCAAAGAACAATTGTATTGCATCAGGTAAGGTTACATATACAAAATAAGGGGAAAAAGCAGGATCTGGGTAATGAAGTGGGGTATATGACGCATGTTTTAGTCAACGAGAATTTATGGATCAGTGTCCGATTTAAAACAGTTATGGAACACTGCCAAGAACAATAATGATTCCAAACACAACTGGAAATTACTTTTCGTAAAATGGATCAGACCCAGGTGGAGTGGAAGCAAATACTGTTCAATTAGCAGTTGCTAACTGATCGGAAGCTAAAGCGGAGAATATTCAAGTACAGCCTTTTCACACAGAAAAAGGCATGGCACAGGATTCCATGGATAACCAAGAAAATATTAAGGGAAGTTAAGTCAAATGGAGGTCACAAACTAAATGAATAAAGTACACATTATATAAAAAAGAGGGCATGAGAATAGAGCAAAGGCCAACCAAACAGAAAACATCAGTCTTTCATTCATGAATAAATTATGAAATAGTAATTTGAGAATGGAAGCGTTAAAAACAAAAAAGAGTCTTAGAAACAACTGGCACGTTTGAACTTTTAAACAAGTTCCCTGTATCCAAACTCATGAGAGAAGTGAATGTGGCCTGTGTGGCAATCTCTCAGCCACAATCTGTACCATTTGTGAAAGAGGCTGCTCTTTCACATTAGGGTCATAACAACCACAAATCCCACAAAAGCAAGTCATCCTTGATCTTAGGGGGTGTTTAAGAATATTATTATGGGAAATAGCATTGGAAATTGATTGATTGATTTTTTTTTAAAAACACATTTTTGCCAGGGCGGTTGACCTGATTAAATCTTTATTCTTCTGTGTCTCATACCTGGAAAGAATATCAGAGTTCAATAAAATTGCTGAAGAAATGTATTTGGCAGTTCAAGGAATGACAAATTAATCTTTTATGCAAAAAAAAGAAAAATCAGAGATGGTAGAGGAGAGTTGAACAGTTTTGAATGAGTAAATAAGGAGAAACTATTTCCAGACAAAAAGACGAGCAAAGGACAATAACAGAGGCACCAATTTTGTTTTTAACCCGGTGAAATGTCATACATAGTATAGTACAGAAACAGCCCTCAAAACCGAAAGATGGATTCATTGTGTAACACAAATGGTCTTGGCACAATTGGCCAAATGGGCGCAATTGGCCTGCATCACCTCATAATTCTACAAATACCCACAAGGGAAGGTTTATCAGATATAAAGTATTATGCAAAGGCAACAATGCAATCAAGTTTACCTTCAATGGCTCTGCAAAATGATATCATTTGCAGAACCAATATGTATAATAATGAATTATTATAGGAGAAATAAGCTCAATTACGTAATTTCAACAAAGTACCAGTTTATATTTCTAGTTTGCTCCAAGAAACTGCAAGAAAACAGAGCATAAATAAAATTGTAAACATGTGGTACATCTAGAATAATTGAAGGAATTTAATGCTCAGTGTCTTTTTGATGAAAAATACTTGAAAAACGTCCACCCATTATGAATTCATTTTTCTGTTTTGAGTAAAGGTGATTTATGTGATGACACGCAGGACTGACTTTTTTTTGCATACTTACCCGTATTTCCTCTGATGTCAAAAAGTTACTTTGAATTGCAATAGCACTCTGAACAAGCACGAAGAAGATAGGAAGGAGAAATAAGTTAAAAAAGCTAACTGGATATGTAACAGAGAAAGGATACAGAAGGATATGTTGATAGGAAGAGATAAGATGGCTTATTAATTAAACTAATATAGATCATAAAAATTGGTAGAATAAAGGTGAGCTGTGTAGTGTCGAGTTGGGTACGCTATGCATGTTGGCATTGTATGTTTGGGTTTGTACAATGCCCTCCGTAATGTTTGGGACAAAGACCTATGATTTATTTATTTGCCTCTGCACTCCACAATTTGAGATTTGAAATTGAAAAAAAAAATCACATGTGGTTAAAGTGCACATTGTCACATTTTATTAAAGGGTATTTTTATACAGTTTGTTTTCACCATGTAGAAATTACAGCTGTGTTTATACATAGACCCCCATTTTAGGGCACCATAATCTTTGGGACACATGGCTTCACAGGCGTTTGTAATTGCTCAGGTGTGTTTAAATGCGTCCTTAATGCAGGTATAAGAGAGCTCTCAGCACCAAGTTTTTCCTCCAGTCTTTCCATCACCTTTGGAAACTTTTATTGTTGTTTATCAACATGAGGACCAAAGTTGTGCCAATGAAAGTCAAAGAAGCCATTATGAGACTGAGATACAAGAATAAAACTGTTAGAGACATCAGCCAAACCTTTGGCTTACCAAAATCAACTGTTTGGAACATCATTAAGAAGAAAGAGAGTACTGGCGAGCTTACTAATTGCAAAGGAACTGGCAGGCCAAGGAAGACCTACACAGCTGATGACAGAAAAATTATCTCTATAATAAAGAAAAATCCCCAAACACCTGTCCGACAGATCAGAAACACTCTTCAGGGGTCAGGTGTGGATTTGTCAATGACCACTGTCCGCAGAAGACTTCATAAACAGAAATACAGAGGCTACACAGAAATACAGATGCAAACCACTGGTTAGCCGCAAAAATAGGATGGTCAGTTTAGTTTGCAAAGAAGTACTTAAAAGAGCAACCACAGTTCTGGAAAAAGGTCTTGTGGACAGATGAGACGAAAATTTACTTATATCAGAGTGATGACAGGAGCAAAGTATGGAGGAGAGAAGGAACTGCCCAAGATCCAAAGCATTGCACATCATCTGTGAAACACAGTGGTGGGGGTGTTATGACATGGGCATGTAAGGCTGCTGAAGGTACTGGCTCACTTATCTTAATTGATGGTATTTATAGATATTGTTTATGACACTTTATAAATATCCTTGTTTTGTTTTTTGTATGCTGTTTCACACTTGCTTTTTATTCTTTTATTCTGTTCGAAATAAAGAAATAATTAAATTAAATTAAATTAAATGGTACAACTGATGATGGTAGGAGCATAATGAAATCTGAAGTGTATGGAAACATCCTATCTGCTCGTTCAAACAAATGCCTCAAAACTCATTGGCCCACAGTTCATTCTACAGCAAGACAATTATCCCAAACATACTGCTAAAGCAACAAAGGAGTTTTTCAAAGCTAAAAAATTGTCAATTCTAGAGTGGCCAAGTCAGTCACCCGATTGAACCCAATTGAGCATGCCTTTTATATGCTGAAGAGAAAACTGAAGGGGACTAGCCCCCAAATCAAGCATACGGCAGAGATGGCTGCAATACCGGCCTAGCAGAGCATTACCAGGGACATCCAGCAACTGGTGATGTCCATGAATCGCAGACTTCAAGCAGGCATTGCATGCAAAGTATAAGCAACAAAATTCAACACATAACTACTTTCATTTACATGACACCACGGTGTCCCAAACATTATGGTGACCTTAAAAAATGGAGGGACTATGTATAAACACTGCTGTAATTTCTACATGGTGAAACCAAAATGTATAAAAATACCCTTTATTAAACTCTGATAATGTGCACTTTAACCACATGATTTTTTTCTATTAAAAATCTCAAATTGTGGAGTACAGAGGCAAATAAATAAATTATGGGTCTTTGTCCCAAACATTGTGATGCTAAGGATTGTCATGAATTTATCAGATTCGACAAGCTTTTGAAAGTGCAACAACAGGTTTTTATTTATTCATAGTGCGTGAAATGGCATCAGTGTCAACGCCAGCATTTGGCCCTTGAGAAGTGGTGGCAAACCACTTCTTGAACAATGATTAGACAAACAGCAAAAACAGAGGACAATGATTGAAATTCCACTACACTCTCAACGTGTGAAGTAGGCATTTCAATACCACAACTTTTACAGGAGCTAATGCACAATTTGGAGGTTTTCCCATATTACATTATCTTATCGTGTTCCTGGGATATTTTAATTATAAAATTTTGCTTGCTTTCAGATGAAAACCGGAATTATTATGTTTGTTAATTTCCTTTGCAAAGACTGCATCACAGTGGGGGACTGCAGAACAAAGCTTTAAGACTGGATTATCTTGGAGGTTAATGGTTAGGAATATTTTGACTTTTGTCTCGAATAAAGAAATCTCATGTCAGACATAGTTGCAACCACATTTATTTGTGCATTCACACTTGTACGTCCTGCTACAACTATATGTTCATGATAGTTATAACACATTTTTCACCGTTACCCCTTTTGCAGTAAAAGGCACACACTTGTTCAATCACGTACTTGATGCACTGCGCAGAATCTGTGCTGTTTAGATTCCATGTAATACCAGTGCCACAAAAAAATTGCTGGAAAAAAATGTAGAAAATCTGGACAGTTGGGTTTTATACTTTGAATTCTTTGTGAGATGAAATTTGCAAATTGTCCCTTGTCGGCACCATCTTATTCCTGATGGTTCAACCATATGACATCCAAATTTAACATATCTTATGAATAATTACCATTCTGAGCAATAGTCAACTGTGGAATTGTTCCCCAGTGAATTTGCACCATGAGAACAATATGCCAATGGGAGTAAATGCCAGGAAACTCTCCTCCAAGGAAGAGCTGATGCCTGGGGAAATTATAACCCAACAAAACAGTTGTCACCAAGGGAACTATACCACTGTGGAGTCAGAGCTATTGGGACCATGCGACAGTGTAGATCGGTAAAGCAGAAACTCAATCCACTTGAGTGTCATTATCAGGGCACAAGGAAAAAAATAAAATAAAAATGCTCCAAGTACAAAATACTGAAAATTAGTTAATGTGTAAACACAGAGAAATTGAGATGTATGTTATATCTTCAAGAAGTACTTTGCTGACAGATATTTGCTGCAAAGCTTTCATATTATTCATTAGGATGTGAAACTTTCTAATCGGGTTCTCCATTGCTTCAGGCAGCTTAAACATGTTTGTTTAAATTCAGGCAGAATGACAGCCCAAGACATTCCTTCTGGCTTTTTGGTCAACTCGGGTCATTAAGATCTTGGTGAGTTTTGGAGAAATGTTATTTCAATGCACAAGCGACTGGGCAGGTACATCTGCCCCCAGCGACAGAGATACATGTCATATTGTTGATATGCAACACACCACCAAGTTACTATTTAATGCAGGCAAAATCAGAGGCATTCAGAAAGAAGTATGCATGCTCACATTCACTGCAGAGGCACGGAGTCAAAGAGCACTGAAATAACGTCAACCTTCAAGCATGCAGTTACATTAATTCTACACAAATCCTCTTTTCTCTCCCCAAGGTCACAGGGAAAACATGCCAACTCCACCGAAAGCAATCAAAGTTCAATCTGAGGTCAGGGTTGAACATGGGTCGCTGGAGCACCCACTGGATCTCCCAAGTTTCCCACCAGTACCGCTCATCTGACAAATTCCCATCCAATATGCTCTTTTCTTAACATTCAATTTTCAACCAACAGGATATACCAACCTCAGAGAATGACTCAGCAGGCAATCTTAAGCATGTTGTGAACTTACATTTAAAGCAACAATCGTTTGCACAAAACTTTGACTGCTGTTAGATTCATAGAACAGAAAAATAGGTGCATGAGTAGGCCCTTCGAGCCAGCACCGCCATTCAATATGATCATGGCTGATCATCTAAAATCAGTACCCCATTCCTGCTTTTCCCCATATCCCTTGATTCCTTTAGCCTAAAGAGCTAAATCTAACTCTCTCTTTAAAACATCCAGTGAATGGCCCCCACTGCCTTCTGTGGCAGAGAATTCCAGATTCACAAATCTTTGGGTGAAAAACTTTTTCCAAATCTCAGTCCTAAATGGCCAACCCCTTATTCTTAAACAGTGACCCCTGGTTCTGGACTCCCCCAACATCGGGAACATTTTTCTTGCATCTAGCCTGGCCAATCCTTTAGGAATTTTATATGTTTCTCTAAGATCCCTTCTCATCCTTCTAAATTCCAGTGAATACAAGCCCAGACAAACCATTCAACTATTTGCAAGTTCATTGTTGAGCACAAAGAATAATAAGGAACGGAGTGCAACTGCATTGAGCTCCTCAGCCTATAAACTTTAAACTCTCCCATGTAGTGCTGGTGGAGAATTCAACCCCTTATACATTAACAATGCACTGGTAAACTGAAGACGAGAAACTTTATAGTTCTCTTACTCAACTTTAAAACTACTTCCAGGATTGTAACTGCCTTATATTGCTTTTGGTGACATAAATGTGCCAGCAGTGTCAGATGCAGAGGTATGGAAAAAGATATAGGAACTAGAAAGTCTTAAAAACAACTTCCTCCCCACTGCTATCAGAACCCTATCTTACCCTTCCCTTTCCCAGAGGGATAGTCACATACTCTTATTCTAACCTCTACACCATTCATTCTGTTATTGTACTTTATTTTGTACTACGTCCGACTGCACTACAATCTTGCACCATTTTGCATTTGCATTGTATTTATTGCCACATTTATCATTACTGTATGTACAATGTTTACTGAGAGGTTCATATGAACAAATAATTTAATTGCACCCTGGTGTATATGACAATAAACTAATCTGAATCTGCGATACTGGTGACTGGAAAATGTGATCTCATAGAATAATCACAGCAGAAGAGGCCATCTCGCCGATCATGTTCATGGTGATCATGCTGGCTAAAGGGGCTGTCCCACTGCGGCAACCTAATCCGCGAGTTCAGAAGAGTGTCTTCGACCTTCAAGCTCGAGGGCACTGCCTGAAAAACCTCGAGCTGGATCGACCATCAGCATTGAAACCGCAAGCTGGATGAACCGACCGCACACACACACACTTCGCAAAGGCGGGGGCCAGAGAAAGCAGGGGAGCGCTGTCTGAAATTCACACCCGCAATGAAGAGGAAGGTAAAAGATGGTTGCACAGTGCACGGTGGGAGGGGGGGGGAGAGAGGGGGAGGGGAGAGAGGGGGAGGGGAGAAGGGAGTGGTAGACGGGGGGGGTGGGGAGGGGGGTGGAGAGAAGGGGTGGGGGGAGAAGGGGGGGGTGGGGAGAGGGGGGGGGGTGGTGAAGGTGTGGGGGGTTGGGGGTGTGGGAGAAGGGGGGTGGGAGGTGGTGGGGTGGGAGAAGGGTTCCGTGGGTTGCGACGTGGGGGTGGGTCTGGGGGGGGGAGAAGGGGTAGGGGGGGTTCAGGGGTTTTCGTTTTCCTTGGTCATGAAAAGTCAATGAGCCAATTAAAATGCCCAGTCAGCAAAGGAGGTTGCCTACAGCTGCCCTCGACTGCCTGTAACTACATAGCGACCCCACTCCACTGCATTACGAGTTAAAAAGAACCAAGCCGACCAATTCTTACTCGCGGAAAATTTTTCAACATGCTGAAAAAATGTTGCCGACCTAGCTGAGGCCACGAGTATGCGGGAACTTCCCTCCAGCATGAAGGAGAGTTCCTGTGACCTCATAGGACCTCCTAGGACCACGTGTCGACCATGCTGCAAGTTTGAGTCGAGGGCAAACTCTTCTAAACTCGCAGATTAGGTCGCTGTAGTGGGGCAGCCCCTTAATGCTCTGGCATCAAACTCTATCCAGAGTGTTGGTTAATGGCCCTTTGGATTTTTTCCTGCACTTCCCTCTATATATTAAGTTGCTTCCCTTCCTGTCCCAGTGACCGACCAACGTTAATCTTAGTTAATGTTTACAATTAAAAAATGATAGCATGGAGATGTTAATATATTGTTGTCTCAACTCCACCCTAATTAATACTTTGGAACAACCTGCTTTGCTGATAACATGTAGGAAGGAACTGCAGATGCTGGTTTAAACCGTCTGATGAAGGGTCTTGACCCAAAATGTCACCCATTCCTTTTCTCCAGAGATACTGCCTGTCCTGAGTTACTCCAGAATTTTGTGTCTATCTTTGCTTTGCTGGTAATGATAGGCTCACAGTAACCATTCAGTACCTTAACAGCATCTCAGCATCCATAGGCAAATTCTCCTTTTGTTCTTATATATGTTTTTCTGCCGGTGGAACATTTCAGATTCTCAGCTAATCTTTGCTCATGTACTATCTGCCTCTCATTTTAATTAAAATTTCCCTTCTAATTCTTTTGATAATAGCCCGAGTTGCACTGGTAGTGCATTTAATGATAGCAATGGCAGTTACAGTTGTTATTTTTTTAATCAACTGTACTGCTTTGTCATTCAGGGAGCTCTGAATTTGTTTGTTTTTCCTTCAACCTCTATAAAATCATGAGGGGAATAGATCAGGTAGGTGCACAGAATCTCTTACCCAGAGTAGGGGAATCGTGTAGTGGAAATTCAAGGTGAAGGGAAAAAGAATTAATAGGAATCTGAGGAGTAACTTTTTCACTCAAAGGGTAGTGGTGGGTGTATGGAACAAGTTGCCCGAGGAGGTAGTCGAGGCTGGGACTATCCCAACGTTTAAGAAACAGTTAGACAGGTATATGGATAGGACAGGTTTGGAGGGATATGGACCAAACACAAGCAGGTGGGATCAGTGTAGCTGGGATATGCTGGCCGAAGGGCCTGCTTCCACACCGAATCACTCTACCTCTATGATTCCAGCCTCATGTTCCTGAACTACTTCAGCCCAGTGTTCTGCTAGTTTTGCCTATCAAATTTGGACACACTCTCATCCCATTAAGATTGTTTTGTTTCCCATTTAATTATTTTTACTGGGGATTATTCCTTGCTATGCTCTGACTAAACCAAATCTTATAATGTTATGATTACCATAATAATAATAATAATGGATGGGATTTATATAGCGCCTTTCTAATACTCAAGGCGCTTTACATCGCATTATTTATTCACTCCTCAGTCACACTCGGTGGTGGTAAGCTACTTCTGTAGCCACAGCTGCCCTGGGGCAGACTGACGGAAGCGTGGCTGCCAATCTGCGCCTACGGCCCCTCCGACCACCACCAATCACTCACACACATTCACACACAGGCAAAGGTGGGTGAAGTGTCTTGCCCAAGGACACAACGACAGTATGCACTCCAAGCGGGATTCGAACCGGCTACCTTCCGGTTGCCAGCCGAACACTTAGCCCATTGTGCCATCTCCTAATTGTTCCTCTACTTAGTACATTATTCCTCAGAACCAAATTCAGTAATGCTTACCTTTTTGTTGAACATGAAGTACAATTCTCAAGAAAATTTAATTTGGGTATTTTAGAGACAATGTCCTTAAAACAATCACTTATTGCAGATTTTAGTTTTTACCTATTTATCTGTATTGATTCTTGAAATGTTGCCTTTGTTACTTTGGTTCACCCCCCCCCCCCCCCCCCCCCCCCCCCCCCAGGTAAAAAGGTTACCCAAAATGTTGCCTGATTTTTTATCAATGTACTCATTACCTTTATCATGAATAGAACTGAAAGCCAATTGTGTTTCTGTTTTTACAATTCTGTTACTGAAATTGCAGTTTTATTGAAAGACAACTATTTGTATTGTACTTGGAAATATTCCTTCTGGTTTCCTCTTGAAGTTGTTGTCAAAAATGTGAATCTACTTTCTTTTTACCAGCTATCTTCATGGCTCTTCACTTTTGATTGTGTTACATTGCATTTCCTTCCTGCACACCAGCTCCTTATGTAATCAGCCCTCCTTGCTGGCCTTATCAACATGCTAGCACAAACCAAACATTTGTTCATTGTAGTCACTGCAGCACGCAGGAAGCATTTTGAAAATTTCAGGAAATACCATCAAATTCAAGGAAATTTGGGATTCTATTTCAGGGTTTTTTTTTTGAGGTGTGGAAGCACTGCTCCAGATAGTGGGTCTGGGTTAATACAACCCTATCCAAGATGTATATTATAAACATTTCTAGAAAATCAGTTCTTAATGTGATATGTACTTGTTCAACGAACTGGATGTGGGGGGCAGGTGCAGGTAGTTCAAAGTATTTCCAATTACCTATTAGCTGGTGCATCATGTTAAACATTATGCATTAGAAACCACCCAGGATTATGAGCAACACACAGGATTTTGCTACACAATTGCAAATTACATTAAATTAATGATTCCTTGCCTGAAGCCTATTTCATAGTGAGAAGTAAAGAATAATTTGTTAACACATTGCTTTTGTGTACCATATTTAGGCAAATATATTATGAAATTAACATTTCAATCACTTTTCAAGGCATTCACAATTAAATGTGCCAGTGATGAATTATGATCAGCGTATCTCATATATACATTTAAATTTACTTATTTTCTAATGTGATTCTGATTGATTGATCTAAATCCGTGCAACTTTGATAAATGAACAGTCAGTATTTTTACAAATTGTCATTATCCCTCGCATTTTGAGGAGCATTTTTACTTCAAAAATAAAAAATTTCGCCATTATATCTGGGGTATATAGATGTTTTGCTGTAACAAATAGCATGCCTCACTTAGTGCAGAGGTACATACTGACCCGAGATTTCCACTATGGATTTTACCCAGCCACCTTGGTTTACCGAATTTCACTTAAATTGTTTACCGGGAACACATCCCTATCAAAAATGATAGATTGACGAAATTAGATTTTTTTTTTTTTTAAACCATATATAGTTGAGGAAAGAGAATCATGAATCAGCATAACAAGAAAAATGCTGGTTGTCCCTGTTGTTCCCTGAAATTTTGTTCAGTAGGGTTTGTAAAATGTTGATGTAAAATAATCTAACTTTACAAGAAGATGAAATACCCAGTTATTTTCATTGGCTAAGTTCATTTCTGAAATGTTTTTGTCTGCATTAACACAATACCTGTATTTTCTCCTTTATGTTGGCAGTCCAACTGGGTGTGTTTCTTTGTCGCCGCAGTCAATAGAAGTTCATAGGGATTCTCATCCTCTTCCCACTCTTCTGGAGAGTCATTCACATCTGAATCCTGAATAAAAATAAAAACATCTTTCATAACAACCTCATGTGCAGGGGATCATGAAAAATTCTCTAAAGATCCTGCCGTAAGACTTCATTCTAAAATGGTCATTTATAATTAAAGTAACATTCTTGCATTCCTGAATTTCAATTTCATTTAGCTCATTTCTTCCTTAATCATGTCATGATTTGATCAGTCTGAGTATTCTACCCATCTTTCGGAGGAGGCGCTGTCCTGAACGGCTGCCTGTCCTGCAGCTGTCCGTTTTTTTCCCCTTCTTTTTTATTATTTTTAGTACGTTGAGTGTGTAGTCAGGGGGCCTAATCTTTTTATGTGTGGGGGGTGGTGGGGGGGAAGGGGGAAACTGCTTTTCGAGTCCCTACCTGGTCGGAGGGGTTGCCTTCCTCCGAGCAGCGACTTCGACCTGTCCTTGCGGCCTACCAGCGGGTCCTGGAGCGACGTTTCCCTGAGGGGACCGGGCCAGAACATCGGCTTTGGCGGCGGCGCAGCGCTGGAGCGCTATTGCGGAGCGGGCGATGCCTTTCCTGGGTCGCCGCGCTGGAACTCCAGTATGCTGGGACCGCAGATGAGAACATCGTGGAGCCGCGGTTCTGTGGGGCGGCCAGCTGCGACGCTGAACTTTACATCCTGGAGCCTGGGATCTCTTGCTGAGATCGCCAGTGTGCGGAGCTCCGTCCGGAGCGGTCTGTTGGCTTGGAAGCCGCGGTCTCCGGTGAGAAGGCGGCCGTTCCTGGCACCCCAAGCCGCTGGGGGTTCTCCCGACGCCGGAGCACCATCACCCGGCGAGAACATCGGGCGCCGTGGCGGCGACTGTGGAGGCCTCAATTAGGCTCGACTTTGGGTGGACAAGAGGATGGGGACTGGACTTTGTGCCTTCCCCCACAGTGGGAATCACTGTGGGGGGATGTTTTTGTGTTGAACTTCTTTTTGAATGCTATGTTGTATTTTTATTAGTGTGCTGCAAGGACATCAGAATTTCCCCTGAATAAGGGGATTAATAAAGTTTAATCTAATCTAATCTAATCTAATACACAATCTGATTAATAATATTTTTAAGTGATTGTTTTAAGCAAATGTTACCTAAAGTAACACTGTCCATGTTTTGCACAGAAACCATTACAAATGGATAGATTAACAGTGAGCAGATAAATTGAGCTACTATCTATTAAAATCACAAAAACTGCTGAAGAAAATGGATGACAAGAAGCAAATTCTACCATAATTAAGATATTTAAATTGAGGAATGTCAAGATTTCAAAATGATGAAGGTGGAGAAAACTGAAAAGGAGTAATTTAACTTAGTTATGGTTTAATGTTAAGAGAAGTATATTCTGACATACTACTGTTGCTGTGTAATATTGCTGTGTGAACAGGAATAAAAATAACATTGAAGTGAATAAACTGCAGAAAGAAGATACGTTCAGAAATTCACAGCAAGATGATGGTAGTCAGATTTTCTTACAACAGCAAAATTGAATGATTTAGCTTATAAGTTTAGAGATACAGTATGGAAACAGGCCCTTTGGCCCACCTTCCACGTTGACTATCAGTCACCCTTTCACACTTGATCTATCATCAATCTTTCTCGTCCACTCCCTACTTGGAGCAATTTCCAAAGGTCAATTAACTACAAACCCACATAATTAGGATGTGGGAGGAAACGGAAGCAATCAAAGGAAATCCGCATGGTTGACAGGGAGAGCATGCATACTCCACATGGGCAGCATTTGTGGTCAGACCCGGGCCTCTGGCATGCTGCTCTACCAGCATTGTCACTGTGTTGTTGACATGTCGTCCCCCACTACTGCAAAATTTGCAAACATATATTCCACATTTGGGGACTTTGCAGGTGTCAGCACACCCGAAGTGCCTTGCCCTGGGAGGTCAGTCATCGTGACCACTGATTCTCCCCAGACAGCCAAGACTAGAGGGTGTGAGCTACAGGGAGAGGTTGAGTAGGCTGGGTCTCTATTCAATGGAGCGCAGGAGGATGAGGGGTGATCTTATAGAATGGTCTTTGAAATATTTCCGTGGTTAACTTTTAAACCTGTAAATTGCCTGCTGGTTATTTGGCAGTCCACTAAAAAAATAAATGGAATATTTAGTTGATTCTTCAAATTGTAAACATTATCTGTACAAAATCATGAGAGGAATAGATGCAGTCTCTTGGGGAATCGGGGACCAGAAGACATGTTCAAGGTGAAGGGGAAAAGGGTAACTTTTTCGCACAAAGGGTGGTGGTTGTATGTAAAAAGCTGCCAGAGGAGGTATGTGTTGGAAAGAACTGCAGATGCTGGTTTAAATTGAAGGTAGATGCAACATGCTGGAGTAACTCAGCAGGTCAGGCAACATCCCATTCCTTCTCTCGAGAGATGCTGCCTGATCCCCTGAGTTACTCCAGCATTTTGTGTCTGCCAGAGGAGGTCGTTGAGGCTGGGATTATTCCATTGTTTAAGAAACAGTTAGACAGGTACATGGATAGGGCCGGTTTGGAGGGATATGAACTAAGTCCAGGCAAGTGGGCCTAGTGTAGCTGGGACATAGTTGGCCGGTGCGAGCAAATTGGGCTGAAGGGCCTGTTTCCACACTGTATCACTCTATGACTAAGAAAATTCACACATGGAAATCATGGAGTCCAACAAGGTTTATGAGTATCAAAATACACTATAAACGACAAATTAAATCAGGGGTCGACAACTTTGTTCTGCATGGAGGAGAGGCCAGTGAGCGGATGGTGGGCCACATCTATCACGTGTACACATGGATCCCACCCCCGTCCCGTTCCGGATGGCAGGCGTCAAATCACGTTCACATAGATCCCGCCCCTTCGAGGACGCCACCCAGAGCACTGGCCCCTAGTTACGGGCGCTCACGAACATGGCATACCTACGGACCATTGCCTTGGCTCTGTCCTGCAGGCGGTGGCTCAAATACTCACGCTCACACGTCCCCAGCCTATTGACAACCCCGTTCCCAACAGTGAAGCCCAGAGACAGAAGGTGTGCGGCTGTGCCGGCGGCTTTGCGCAGGATGCGGGACAGCCAGAGTTCGGCCGTGCTTGGCGCTGCTCGGCGGCTCCACCATTGCGGCCACCAGCGCAGGCCTCCTTGCGTCACCGCTCCTGGGCGCCACGGCCTCGGGCCCAGGAGGTACCAGAGATGACGGAAGTCTGCGGGCCGGATAATTATGGGGGAAAAAATATGCCTGCTGGCCGGATGATTTCGGGTTACGAGCCGCATTCGGCCCGGGGGCCATAGGTTGCCGACCCCTGAATTAAATGCATGATCTACAGAAAACCACCACAGCATCAATGTTAAGAACAATATTATTACTTGGCTATTAACCTCTTCTGGCAGTCAGTTCAAATATAAATCTCAATGACTTTCACTTCTCCAAAATAAACACTTTAACATTCAATTCTCTGAGGCACAGAAATAATTAATTATTAGTTCACCAGAGTATCTGTCTCACTTTCCAATGATCCAAAGACGACTGGGATTTCTAAAAATCCTGCTGCCTGCAGTGGAACAGCTGTGAAAGTAACAAGACTAAGGCAGCTTCCCAAATTCTTCAGTCTCGGATGACTTTTGAATTGGTTCATATTCTCTTGCTCCAATGATCTCAGGAGATGCAATAACAATTCAAGCTGAAGAAATTCTATTCCTTGTGGGCTTTGTTATTTACATAATGTTTACAATTTGAAGAATCAACTAAATATTCCATTTGTTTTTTAGTGGACTGCCAAATATCCAGCAGGCAATTTACAGGTTTAAAAGTTAACCATGGAAATATTTCAAAGACCATTCTTCTGTACTTAATTGTCTTGCTCTTGCAGGCAAGGTAGTGTGTTGCAGTAGGAGTATATTAACTGCAGCAAAGGAAACGGGAGCCCACATCAATGGAGCTGCTGGAGAGATGGCTGATAGCTTCCAGTTGCTGGGCATACAATCACCGGCAACTTAACTTGGCCCCTTCACAATGTTATGGTGATCAAAAAAGAGTATCAGTCTATTTACTTCCTTCGGTGTCTGATGCAATTTGGCAAGTCCTGGGATCCTCTTGAAATTTGAAAGTACGCTGAAAGGATGTCTCTCAGTCTGGTATGTCTACTCTTAACCACCTGAATATGCAGAGAATGGTGACGCAACCCAGTCCATTGCAGGCTGCCCAGCCCAGCACAATGATGCAATCATTAAGAAAACTCACCAACAAACTACTTCAAAAGTTTAAGGAGATTTGGCATGTCCCCAAATGACTACCGGTGGAGAGCATATTGGCTGGATGCATCACTTCCTGGTTTGGAATTGCGAACGCTCAAGAAGAAAGGAGACTGCAGAAAGTAGTGGGCATTGCTCAGTCCATCACAGGTTCTGATCTTCCCATCATCAAAGGGATCGATTGAAGCACTGACTCAAGAAGGCAGCTAACATTAATATCCCAATACACACTATCAACACTCTCTTCTCTCCGCTTCCATTGATGTGGCAGTAATACAAAGAGCCAGAGAAACGTTACCTGCAGGTTCAAAAACAGCTTCTTCCCATCAACCATCAGGGAAATGAATCATCCTGTACAGCCCTAGCTCAGCACAAACCACCGCAGCTCTATTCACTTTAGTTTATATTCTACAATAATCCAGTATACTTCAAATAACTGAATAATTAATAAATATTTATTTTTGTTGTTATTGCATCCGATGTGCCTATAAAGCTAAAGAAAAAAATTCATTGCTCAGATTCATATCCAATGCATATGACAATAAACACTCCAGTGCAATAACAATAATGATTCACGGAAAATCAGAAAGTGAAGAACAAGAGAGGATAGAAAATGTACTGTGTGCATAACCGCATCTTTGCAAAACAAATAATCAAACAGCTCCATCCAAGGACGCAAGAAATTGCCGCGAAATGTGGACGCAGCCCAGACAATCACACAAACCAACATCCCTTCCTTCCACTGACTCCATTTATACCTCACGCTGCCTCGACAAGGCCAGCAGCGTATTCAAGGATTGAATGACCTTGGCCATTCCATCTTCTCCCCTCTCCCATCCACCAAAAGGTATAGAAGGGTGAAAACGCACACCTCCAGAATCAGGGACAGTTTCTTCCTAGTTGTTATCAAGCAACTGAATCATCCTACCACAACTAGAGCAATCCTGAATTACTATCTTGGCAGCATGGTGGCGCAGCAGTAGAGTTGCTGCCTTACAGCGAATGCAGTGCCGGAAACCCGGGTTCGATACGGACTACGGGTGCTGTCTGTATGGAGTTTGTACGTTATCCCAGTGACCTGCCTGGGTTTTCTACGAGATCTTCGGTTTCCTCCCAAACTCCAAAGACGCACAGGTTTGTAAGTTAATTGGCTTGGTAAAAGTAAAAATTGTCCTTAGTGTGTGTAGGATAGCGTTAATGTGCGAGGATTGCTGGTCGGCTTCAATCCAGTGGGCCGAAGGGCCTGTTTCCGCACTGTATCTCTGAACTAAAAAAAACTAGTTAATTTACCATGCACTAAACATTATTCCCTTATCATGCATCTATACACTGTAAATGGCTCGATTGTAATCATGTATTGTCTTTCCGCTGATTGGTTAGCACGCAACAAAAGTTTTTCACTGTACCTTGGTGCACGTGACAAAAAAGTAAACTAACTATCTAAACAGTCGAACAGCAAGGAAACTAAAAACACCAATATACCTTCCCTTTTACCTCCAAATCCTCAAGCAGATTATCTGCATCTATCCAAAAGGGGTCTGATCCTACACTAGGTCTGAACTAATGAGGGATTGGTGATTTTCTGCATTACACTGGTGAATCCCACTAAGATCAAGTTCCGCTGCTGAAGTGGCAAATACAACAATCTTAAAGGATTATGACCTTATGCCTGGGTAGTGCAAAACTGAACAGCTTGAACATTGAAATTGCCAACTTCAAGTAAACCCCACCTCAGCTGTCCCTTTCTCTTTCCCATCTATCTTGGCCATCTCATAAATGCCGTTCCTCCCACCTTACCCCCGACCCTCTACATCCAGTTTCATTCAGAGATGCAGATTGTCAATTAACTACAAACCTGTGTAAGAGGGAACTGCAGCTGCTGGTTTAAACCGAGGATGACAAAAACAGCTGGAGTAAGTCAGCAGGGCAGGCAGCATCTCTGGAGAGAAGGAATGGCTGACATTTCCGGTCAAGACCCTTCTTCAGACCCGAAACATCACCCATTCCTTCTCTCCAGAGATGCTGCCTGTCCCACTGAGTTACTGTATGCTGTTTGTGTCAACCTACAATCCTGCCCATCTTTGGAATGTGGAAGAAAACCAGGGCACCTGGAGCAAAGCCACATGGTCACAGGAAGAAGATACAAACTCCATGCTGACACACCAGCAGTCAGGTTCAGCTCTGGCACTGTGGGCAACAGTTCTATCTTCTTGTTTAATAACTGCTGGAAAATCGAAGGTAGACAAAAATGCTGGAGAAACTCAGCGGGTGAGGCAGCATTTATGGAGCGAAGGAAATAGGCAACGTTTCGGGTCGAAACCCTTCTTCAGACTGATGTGAGTGGGGGGGGGGGGGGGGGGGAGAAGAAAGGATGAGGTGGAGTCAGTGGGCTGAGGGAGAGCTGAGAAGGGGAGGAGAAAGTAGGGACTAGCTGAAATTAGAGAAGTCAATGTGCATAATATCTATAGTAGAAGAGGGGAACCCCTGTTCCCTGAAGAATGTGGACATCTCCGATGCCCTGGTGTAGAACACCTCATCCTGGGTGCAGATGCGGCATAGACGGAGGAATTGGGAGTAGGGGATGGAGTCCTTACAGGAAGCAGGGTGGGAAGAAGTGTAGTGCAGATAGCCATGGGAGTCAGTGGGTTTATAGTGGATGTTGGTCAGTAGTCTATCACCTGCGATGGAGATAGTGAGGTCAAGAAATGGTAGGAAAATGTCGGAAATGGTCCAGGTGTATTTGAGTGCCGGATGGAAGTTAGTGGTGAAATGGATGAAGTCAGTGAGTTGCGTGTGGGTGCAGGTTGCACCAATGCAGTCGTTGATGTAGCGGAGGTAGAGTTCGGGGATAGGGCCACGGTACGCCTCGAGCAAGGATTGTTCGACGTACCCAACAAAGAGGCAGGCATAGCTAGGGCCCATGCGCATGCCCATAGCTACGCCTTGTATTTGGAGGAAATGGGAGGAGTCAAACGAAAAGTTATTAAGAGTAAGGACCAGCTCCGCTAGACAGAGAGTATCAGTAGACGGGGATTGGTTTGTTCTACGGTCGAGGAAGAAACGGAGGGCTTTGAGACCCTCCTGGTGGGGATGGAGGTGTAGAGTAACTGGACATCCATTGTGAAGATGAGGGAATGGGGGACTAAAAAAACGGAAGTCCTGGAGTAGACAAAGAGTCCTGGAGGCTCTCACCAGGGTCTCTGCTATACCCCGTGACTCTGCTCTCACTCCCCATCCCCCCACTCGCAACAAGGGCCGAGTCCCCCTTGTCCGCACCTTCCCCCCCTACCAGCCATCACATACAACAAATAATCCTCCAATGTTTTTCGCCACCTCCAACGTGATCCCACCACTTGCCACAACTTCCCATCTCCTCCCGTCTGCTCCCTGGTCAATTCATCCCTTCCCACCTGAACCACCCCCTCTCCGGGAAATTTCCATTGCAACCACAAGAAATGCTACACTTGTCGCGTTATCCCCACCCCCCCGACTCCATTCAAGGACCCAAGCAGTCTTTCCAGGTGAGGCAGAGGTTCACGTGCACCTCCTCCAACCTCATCTATTGCATCTGCTGCTCTAGATGTCAGCTGCTCTACATCGGTGAGACCAAGCGTAGGCTTGGCGATCGCTTCGCCGAACACCTCCGCTCGGTTCGCAATAACCAACCTGATCTCCCGGTGACTCAGCACTTCAACTCCCCCTCCCATTCCGAATCCGACCTTTCTGTCCTGGGCCTCCTCCATGGCCAGAGTGAGGACCGCCGTAAATTGGAGGAGCAGCACCTCATATTTCGCTTGGGCAATTTGTATCCCAGCGGTATGAACATTGACTTCTCTAATTTCATGTAGTCCATACTTTCTCCTCCCCTTCTCAGCACTCCCACAGCCCACTCTCCTCCTCTTCCTTTCTTCTTCCCCCCCCCCCCCCCCCCACCCTCACATCAGTCTGAAGAAGGGTTTTGACCCGAAACTTTGCCTTTTTCCTTCACTCCATAAATGCTGCCTCACCTGCTGAGTTTCTCCAGCATTTTTGTCTAAATTCTATCTTCTTGCCACTTTGCTGCCCTACCCCTCCCCCACATATTTCCCCCCACCTCCGTTCATCCTTCCCCTTCTTGATATTCCCATCTGCCTCCACCCCTCATTCAGTTTCATTCTTCATTTTCCTTTCTCATTAGATTCTCAAATCTAATCTTTTGTTCTCCACTTACCACCACCCAGCCACTACAGATATCACCCTTGCCTCCCCCACCTGACTCTCATCTGCCAACGAACCCTTCCTGACTTGTATTTGCCCATCATTTGCTAACTCTTGCCCCAACCCTCCCTCCACCTCCTTATTCTGACTACTGTGCTGCCTGACACGCTGAGTTTCTCCAGCAACTCTCATTTGTTCCTTCAAGCATATCTAGCTCTCAAGTATTTACTCAAAGGTGACATCAGGCATGACAGAAGATTCAGTAGTATACTTCTGGTTCTATTTGTAGCTTAAATCCAAGTTGCACAATCGTTGGTTATATAATTTTTATCTGAAAACAAATCACAGTTGGGGATAACAGAAACCCTATCAATGCTGCTCGCATTAGAATCAGGATACCCAGCAATGGCACAATCTGCCATTTTCTCTTCAGGGTTGGAGAAGAAATCATAGAGCATAAAACACTTGGGCTGGACCAACCCCATTGCTCTAACTTATTGCCTACTACCCATATTAAACTGATTCAGATATGATGCGGCAAATAAGCGAATTCGCCTTACCCACGAGTCCTCCCATCGAGTGAAACTAAGCCACAGGCAACAAAGTCTTAAGTTCTGCCCTACAACATCCTATTGGCTTTTTGACAGCTGCCACAGGACTCAATTACTTTTTAAAACTTTTGACAACCATTTTACGCAACGTTGGTGTAAAGCTGAAGGGCTGATGTGAAGTTCATCCAGCTCCTCAGCTCAGGGCATCAGTCCTCTGCCAGCCATCAGACCCAGCAGCTGATCCAGCAGAAGCAGACAACATTGGATGAACTAGCAGACAATCTCTAGCCATTTCCAACTTCTGCTTTCAAATGCATCGGCGTAGTAGTCAGACACAAGTTTAAGAAGGAACTACAGATGCCAGAGACAAGGTAACCAACAAGGAGGGAATAGCTGTCAGTTCTGAGGGAAGCGGTTATTGAGAGATGAGCACGATCCAACTCATCTTAATGGATCATTGTCATTTCTTGACAGTATTATACTTTTATAATCTGTCAATTTAAGGTGGAAGTCAACCTAGCAAACAATAGTTAAAACTTAACCAGGCAATTGAGTATCCAAAAGATGCCGATACGTTTTTATACATATACCCATCATCGAAACATTGTGTTTGCAAAGTTATTTAGTAAACCCATCAAGCTATTAAAAATGTTACCAACTTTTGCTCAAATAATTTTGCACAGGAATTTGTTGAATTTATATAAATGCTAAATTAAAAAAATAATTTTGCAGAGATGAAATTCAATGACTTTTTTCACACAAAAATAAAAAGGCTCCCATTAACATTTGTCCAACATCAAAAGGCATTCTAAGTTTTCTATTAAACATGGCTTCCAATTTAATTTTCCTGATATGAAAATAAATTTTCACTGACACCTGAAAGTTGCGAATTCAACGTATCACATCACATTCAAGAACATTACAGTCATCATATAAGGATTTTCTTCCAACCTAAATTTGTAGTACTGCACTGGAATGTTAGCATCCAACCTATAGGGTTATACCACCCTCTGCTGGAACTTCAGGTATATTATTCTGTTTAATGAAATATCGGCAGAACTTTCAAAGCAGTGCAATATTCCCCTGATTGGAAGCACCATTTGCAGTGAGGTGGATTAATAAAACTATATGTATAGATTCTGCAGCCGTGCAATAAGTCAGAACGGACTGCATGTGATATCGCCAGGCAGTAGTTGGATTCTGAGATCCGGCTCTTTAAATTGTCTATAAATATTCACCCGACAATCCTTCAGTTGATTTAAGATTAGCAGAAATTAAGCATTTAACTGTTAACGGATCATCTTGCAATTTCCAGCTTCAGACGCCCTCCAATAAATTTAAATCAATTTTAAACTCAGTCTATTTTTTTGTTAGACTGAGTAACAGAACACGGAGTTCTACTTGAGCAAAAAACATATTGCTGGAGGAACTCAGCAAATCAGGCAGCATTTGTCTCGGAAATGCACCAACAACATTTCGGGTTAGGACCCTTCTTCGGACTTACAGAGTTCATCAATCCGAAGAAAGGTCCTGACCCGAAATGTTACCTATCCATATCCTTCCAGATGCTGCCTGATCCAGAGTTCCTCCAGTGATGTTTTTTGCTCAAGATTCCAGCAGATTCTTTTATCTCCATAGATCTCTACTTTGTTTATTACAGAACTAGGGGAGAGACAAAGCACGATAAATCCTGGCCACTCGACACATAATCATGTGTAGGAAGTACATTTTGTGTTTATGTTTTTAAATACCGTATTTCCCTGGGTGTGGGGGTGGGGGGAGAGCTCCTTTCACAGTGTTTGGGGAGTCTGGCCCGGGGTAAAGTTGCGGCGAGGGCACGAATGTTGTGAAGGAGGGGATCGGGATAATGACACTTGCGACGCTTCTTGTACGGAGGCGTGCAATGCCACAGCATTGAGGCCGGGGGGAGAAGTGGCTGTGGCGGCCGCCGGGCCGGACAGCAGAACCGGCCGCCACCTTAGCTCCTTCTGCCGGCCCCCGCTCACCTCTAGCAGCTCTCCGTCTAAAAACCTCTCTCCTGCCGCTCGCTGGCCTCACTCATGTCCTTAAATTCCGACAGCGCGATTGAGGTTACTCGGCTGTGGGAATTTAAGGATTTGCAGGAAGAGGCTTACATGAGCGTGCGGCAGGTGAGAGGTATTCAGACGGAGAGCACTGCCAAAGGTGAGCGGGCCGGCAGAAGGCGCTGAAGTGGTGGCCTGTTCTGCTGTCAGGTCCTGGCGACCGCTCGCAGCCACCCGAGCTGCTTCTATCCCTGGCTACAATGCGGTGGCTTCGCGCCCGGAGAGCTGCGGCAGCGGTGAGTGAGTTACTGGCATTATCCCTGACCCCCTCCTCCCACTCCTGCCCTCTCGCAACTTTACCCCTGGCACAGACTCTCCACACGCTGTGAAAGGAACTCAACCCCCAATTGGTCCCTTGAACAAGTGTTGTCTTTCAATAAGATGACAACTGTTTAAACTTTTCCCTGTGCTCCCGTTTTTCCCACCATCTCTCCACCTGCCATCACCCTTCACCACCCACCCATTCAGTAATTCAGAATAAAGGAGACTAGGAAGCCTTGGGCAAATTGAATTGTTACTGTTTATATTTTTATTTTTTATTTTTACAGAGAGAACCATCTGCGCATGTGCGGTTTAAATTTTGTTTTTTAAAGCCGACTGAGTGCCTACCCTGAGTAATTACTCATGGCACGTGCCTGGTATAGGGACAGGTGTTACCTCTCCTGCGGTTGCTGGGTAAAGTACCTGGGGAGGGGGTGGTTTGTGTGCGAAGGGCCGTGTTGACCAGGGAGTTGCAGAGGGAATGGTCCCTGCGGAAAGGGGTGGAGATCGGAAGATGTGACTGGTAGTGGGATCCTGTTGGAGGTGGCAAAAATGTTGGAGGATTATGTGTTGAATGCGATGGCTGATGGGGTGGAAGGTGAGGACAAGGGGGACTCTGTGACTGTCCCTAGTACGAATAATGGAGCTACGGGATATTGAGGAGGCCCGAGTGAGGGCCTCATCTTTAATGGAGGAGGGGAACCCCCGTTCCCTGGAGGATGAGGGCATCTCCCTTCTCTCCAAAGATGCTGAGTTACTCCAGCTTTATGTCTATCTTCGGTTTAAACTACCATCTGCAGTTCCTTCTTACACATTTCTGTTGACCTGGTATGGAACACCTCATCCTGGGTGCAGATGCAGCGTAGGGAGAAAATGGGAGTAGGGAGGCGGTAACAATTGTAGTCTAGATAGTTATGGGAGTCAGTGGGTTTATAATAGATGTCAGTGGATAGTTTGTCTCCTGTGATGGTGATGGTGTGATCATGAAACGGTAGGGGGATGTCAGAGATGGTCCAAGTGAATTTGAGTGCAGGGTGGAAATTAGTAATAAAGTTAATGAAGTCAATGACTTCTGCATGGGTGCAGGAGGTAGCACCGATGCAGTCGTCAATGTAATGGTGATAAGAGTTCGGGGATAGGGCCAGTATACGCCTGGAACAGTGATTGTTCAACGTACCCTACAAAGAGGCAGGCAGGCATAGCTGGGGCCCATGCAAGTGCCCGTAGCTACGCCTTGGATTTGGAGGAAGTGGGAGGAGTCGAAGGAGAATTGTTAAGGGCAAGGGCCAGCTCTGCTAGGCGGAGGAGAATGTTAGTAAACATAAATTGGCTGGTTCTGCGGTCGAGAAAGAAACGGAAGGCTTTAAGACCTTCCTGTTGGGGGATGGAGGTGTAGTGACTGAACATCCATAGTAAAAATGAGGTAGTGGAATACGGAAGTCATTGAAGAGACGAAGGGCGTGTGGGGTGGATATAGGTAGGGAGGGATTGGACCAGGGGGGGTAGGATGGAGTCGAAGTATGTGGAAATTAATTCAGTGGGACATAAACATGCAGAAACAATGGGTCTGCCGGGGCAGTTCTGTTGTGGATTTTGGGAACAAGATAAAATCGGGCCATGCGGGACTGGGGAACGATAAGGTTGGAGGGTTTGGAAGGCAGGCAGCCGGAAGTAATGAAATTTGAAATGGTGTGTGAAATTTGTGTGGATTTATCTGTGTGGATAATATTGTCCCCGAGGAGAGTACACTGCTTCCCCAACAACATTCTGTATCAACAGTGTCATAAAGGCCCAATGGCTAGAAAGATCCATATTTTCCCAACCAGAAGAAGAGGGCCTTCAGGAATGGTGACTGGGAGGAAGTAAAACGGGTGCATAAAGACCTGAAGGCGAGACTGAGACAGGGCAAGGACAGCTACAGTAGGAAGCTGGAGCTGAAACTTCAGCAGAACATGAGGGATGTGTGGAGCGATATGAAGAGCATTACAGACCAAAAGAAAACCAGTGGCCTGGGAGGGAAAGCAATCAGGACTGGGCCAACGAGCTAAACTGTTTTTTAAAAGATTTGATAGTGGGTGGGCCCTCTGCCCGCCCAGCCTCCCCCCCCTGCTCCCCAACCGATCAGCCATGATCACAATGAATGGTGGTGCTGTCTCGAAAGGCCGAATGGCCTCCTCCTGCACATATTTTCTATGTTTCTAATACATAACTGTGTCAGGCTACAGAACTGTGTCTGGGACATGGTAGTGAACAACACAGGGGCCCCACATGGGACGGTGCTCTCTCCCTTCCTGTTCACCATCTACACCTCCGACTTCAGATATAACTCGGTCTCCTGCCACCTGCAGAAGTTTTCAGATGACTCGGTAATTGTAGGCTGCGCCAATGAGGGGAGGGAAGCTGAATACAGAGGTGTAGTCAACTACTTTGATGAGTGGTGTGGGCTGAATCATCTGCAGCTCAACACAGACAATACTTAATGGTGGACTTTAGGAGGAGAGGAACACCCCTGTCTCAATCAATGGTGTGGATGTGAACTTTACCAAGGGGTACAAATACCTTGGAGTGTACCTAGACAGTAAACTGGACTGGTCCAGGAACGCTGAGTTCCTGTACAAGAAAAGGCAGAGCCGGCTGTACTTTTTGAGAAGGTTCCGCTCCTTCAATGTCTGTAGTAAGATGCTGCAGATGTTCTACCAATCTGGTGCCAGTGCCATCTTCTTCGCTGTCGCATGCTGGGGCAGCAGGGCGAAGGCTGTCGTTCCCCCCCCCCCCCCCAATCCTTTCCACTCGTCACTTTAATTTCATGTTTCATGTATTTTGTGTTTTTATGACTGTTGGCAGATCAATTTCCCTCCTGGGATAAATAAAGTTCTGTCGTATCATATTGTATCGTATTAAGGCCTGGTGCTCGTGTGTGGGATCATGGTCCAAGGATAAGTTGGAGGAGGTGTCTGAGAGTTGTCGCCTGGCCTCAGCCCGGTAGAAGACAGCGCGCCAGACTACCACGGGACCTCCCTTGTCGGCGGGTTTGAGTATAATGTCGGGGTTGCTGCAGAGTGAGCGGAGGGCTGTACGCACAGAGTGGGAGGGGTTAGAGTAGATAAGGGGAGTGAAAAAGTTGGATGGTTGATGTCACGCCGGCAGTTGGAAATAAAAAGGTCTAAAGAGGGTAGAGTAGTCCAAGAGGAGGGTGACCGGAGGAGACTGGAGAAGGAGTCATCACTGGGTAGTGAGGACACCTTCCCATAGAAAAGAGCATGGATGGGGAAGCGACAGAAGAAAAGCTCTATGTCTCGGCAGACCCGGAACTCGTTGAGGTGGGGGCGGAGGGGAACAAAGGTGAGGCCTCTGCTGTGGACAGCCCGTTCCGTATCAGAAAGAGGGAGGTCAGGGGGGATGGTGAAGACACGACAAGGGTGGGGGTTTGGGTTCGGAGGCGGGCAGGTGTCATATGGCACAATCATATTATTAATGCAAGATCCTACCTTACATTCAATTTGAATGAGTCCGAAGCAATCCATGGATATACAGGCAATGCTACACAAAACTCAAGTCAAGATTGTTAAATTGTACTGAATACACTGAAAACAGAACAATCAAAATTTTACTTGCAGCAGCATAATAGGTCTGTAAACACAGTACTCATCTATATTACTTATTTTGATAACCAATTTAAATCTTATGGTATTGATAACCAACTCTTTCGCGCTCAAGATTCAAGAGAGTTTATTATCATGTGAGCAACCAAAAGATGTTGCAGACATTTTTAACATCTCACTCAGCCAGGCAGTAGTGCCCAACTGTCTCAAAAGTGCCACCGTCGTTCCCGTCCTGAAGAAACCCAACGCAGCCTGTCTCAATGACTTTCGTCCAGTGGCTCTCACACACATATTAATGAAGTGTTTTGAGTGGCTGGTCATGCAGCACATCAAAAACTGTCTCCCTGCCAACCTGGACCCACTGCAGTTCGCTTACAGAGCCAACCGGTCCACAGAGGACGCAGTCTCTACAACACTCAACCTCACACTATCACATCTCGACTGGAAGAACACCTATGCCAGGATCCTCTTCATAGACTTCAGCTCAGCTTTTAATACAATCATCCCACAGCAGCTGGTGGAGAAGCTGAAGCTGTTGAAGGTGGACACTGGCACTTGCAACTGGGTCCTTAATTTTCTGATGCAGTGGCAGCAGACAGTCAGGGTGGGCAGTCGGACATCAAGAGCCATCACAGTGTCACACTAGCTCACCCCAAGGCTGTGTCCTAAGCCCCCTGCTGTTCAGTCTACTTACTCATGACTGTACTGCCAGACTCAGCAATAATTATATCAACAGGTTCGCTGATGACACAACAGTGGTGGGTCTCATCAGTGACAACAATGAGTTGGCATACAGGATGGACGTGGAGCTGCTTACAGAGTGGTGCAGATCTCACAATCTCACCCTCAACGTGGAAAAGACAAAGGAGATGGTGATCGATTTCAGGAGGGCTGGAAAAGACTATCACACTCCGCTGCATATTGATGGAGCTGCTGTGGAGAGGGTCAGCAGTGTGAAGTTCTTGGGACTTCACCTGGCGGACGACCCGACCTCAACGACCAACACCACAGCAGTCATCAAAAGAGCTCAGCAGAGGCTCCACCCTCTCCGGAGACTAAGAAAAGCAGGTCTCCCTACTGTTCACCTAACGACCTTCTACAGGGGCACCATCGAGAATATACTGACCTATGGCATCACTTCCTGGTTTGGGAGCTGCAAGGCTTATGAACAAAAACAACAACAGGATAGTGAGCAAAGTGTTCAAAAGGGAACTGCAGATGCTGGAATATCGAAGGTACACAAAATTGCTGGGGAAACTCAGCGGGTGCAGCAGCATCTATGGAGCGAAGGAAATAGGCGACGTTTCGGGCCGAAACCCTTCTTCAGATAGTGAAGACTGTAGGATCATTGGTGCTCCACTCCCTTTCCTGTTGTAAATCTATCAGAAGCGGAGCATCAGCAGAGCCATCTCTATTATTAAGGACCCCTATCATCCATCACACCACATCTTCTCCATTCTGCCATCTGGGAAGAGGTACAGGAGCATTAGCTGCAAAACCAGCAGGATGCTACACAGCTTCTTTCCACAGGCAATAAGACTGGTTAACGGACTGTGTCCCCTCCCCATACATTATACACCAACACATCTAACCTCACCCATACTTTGACAGCTAGGCGCCTGTCAAAGCAAAGCCACTGTTCGGTCTGAATGTCTGTTTTTATTTCAATTTTTAGACCTATTTTAGATATTTTAATTTTAATTTTAAAGCTATATGTATTTATTCTGTTTTTATTAACTGCACTGACGGGAACTGATTGAGAAACAATGTTTTCGTTTCTTCTGTGTATGTAAGTACTCAGTTAAAATTACATTAAAGTAAATACTGAATACTGAAACTGAATGTGTCCCTGATAGGACAATGAAATTCTTGCTTTGCTTCAGCACAAAAGAACATAGTAGGCATGACTACAGAACAGATCAGTGTGTCCATAAACCATTATATAAATATATACACACGTGAATAAATAAACTGATGAAGTGCAAATAACAGATAATGGGCTATTAATGTTCAGAGTTTTGTCCAAGCCAAGTTTAATAATCTGATGGCTGTGGGAAGTAGCTATTCCTGAACCTGGTCGTTGCAGTCTTCAGGCTCCTGTACCTTCTACCTGAAGGTAGCAGGGAGATGAGCGTGTGGCCAGGATGATGTGGGTCCTTGATGATACTGCCAGCCTTTTTGTGGCAGCGACTGAGATAGATCCCCTCAATGGAAGGGAGGTCAGAGCCGATGATGGACTGGGCAGTGTTTACTACTTTTTGTAGTCTTTTCCTCTCCAGGGCGCTCAAGTTGCCAAACCAAGCCACGATGCAACTCCAGCATGCTCTCTACTGTGCACCTGTAGAAGTTAGAGAGAGTCCTCCTTGACAAACCGACTCTCCGTAATCTTCTCAGGAAGTAGAGGCACTGCTGTGCTTTCTTAATAAATGCATCAGTGTTCTCGGACCAGGAAAGATCTTCAGAGATGTGCATGCCCAGGAATTTGAATCTCTTGACCCTTTCAACCATCTAATATATTGATATAAACGGGACTGTGGGTCCCCATCCTACTCCTTCCAAAGTCCACAATCAGTTCCTTGGTTTTGCTGGTGTTGAGGGCCAGGTTATTGTGCTGGCACCATATGGACAGTCGCTCGATCTCTCTTCTGTACTCTGACTCATCCCCATCAGTGATACCCTTCCCTGAGGTGCTGCCACATACTCTTAACTCGACCTCATTCAGTTATTCCGTTACTGCCTTTCAGTATTTCTCTGTGCTACTTCAGATTGCACAACAACCATTGCACCATTCTGCTGCTTTGCATTTGTCATGTGTATTTATTGCTGTACTTGTATTTACTGTTTACACCATGAGCTTCATGCAATCTAAAAATGTCATTGCATCTGAGAGTATATGACAATAAACTAATCTGAATCTGGCCATCAACTGGACCGAGGTTATTGACACAGGAAAAGTATAGCACAGGAACAGGCCCTTCAGTCCACCATGCCAGTGCCGATCATGTTGCCAAATTAAACTAATTCACCTGCCTGCAAGTAGTCTGTGTCTCTCCATTTGATGCCTGCATACGTGTCGATTTTAATGCCTCTTAAATGTTAATATCGTAGCTACTTCACCCACTTCCCCTGGCAGCACCTTCCAGGAACCAACCACTTTCTATGTAAACAAGTTTCCCCCTTTCAGCTCAAAGATAAACCTTCTGGTATTTGACTTTTCCACCTGAGGAAAAGGACTCTGACCATCTACCTTAACCATCCTTCTCAATTTTATACACTCCTATCAGGTCATCCCCCTGCCTCCAATGCTCCAGAGAAAGCAATCCAAGTTTGTCCAACCACTCTAACCAAAGCTCTAATCTTGGCAATATCCTGGTGAATATCTTTAAATTCTTATCTAAAGGTCCCACATCCTTTCTGTAAAAGGGCAAGCAGAACTGAACACAATAATTGAAATGTGCCAAACCAAAAAGTTTTATAAAGCTGCAACATAACTTCCCAGACTTGATATGTCACTTGTGGTGAAAGTACACTCACCATATTGTTGGGTAAGAAGTACAAGGACTTTGACCCTGCAGCAATGAAGGAACAGAATTGCTAAAGTCAGGAAAGTGAATTAGTTTAAATATTTGATTTATATAATCCAAGTAATATTTGGGAAAATGCTTTATGGAAGTCCATGTAGTCCATGTGTTTGGGAGTGTTGCTGAGGCAGCATTGACAAGATGCAGTATTGTGGCTTTCTTATAAAAACAGGCCCTTCACCCCACAATATCCCTTCTGACCATCAAGTACCAAACTATACCAATTCCATTTGCCAGCACATGATCCATTGTTTCAGTGCCTATGCAATTCAAGTGCTGGTCCAGAATATTCTTAAAATGCTGAGATTATCTGCCTCCAACTTCATCTCAGACAATGTTCCTGATTCCAGCAACCCTCTAGGTGAAATACATTCTGATTTCCCTTCCTCCTCACTTTAAACCTATGCTGCCTGATCTTAGACAACTCTACCATGGGAAAAGTTTTGTAGCATCTACTCTAACTATGACTCTCACATGTATATTCTCATGTCCCTCCTCTGCTCCAAGGTAAACAAACATAGCCGATCAAGTCTCTCCTGATAACTGAAATATTCCATCCCAGACATCATCCTGATGAACCTCGTGCACTCTATCTAAAGGTTCCACATCCTTCCTGCAAACGAGCAACCAAAATTGCACACAAAATTCAAACATGCCTAACCAAAATTTTAGAAAGCTGCACCATGACTTCCCAAATGTTATAATAAAGGCAAGCATGCAGCACGCCTTATTTATCTATTTGTGTTTCCATTTTCAGGGAGCTGTGGGCTACATCTGAATTGAATTGAATACATTTTTTAGCCAAATATGTATACATACAAGGAATTTGCCTTGGTGCTTTGCTCGCAAGTAACAACACGATATGCAGTGGACAATTAGAAATAAAACGTTATAATTTAAACATGTGAAAAATGAAATAAAATACCAGAGTAAAAGTACATAAATGTCCGTCTTGGTGCTGTCATTTACTGTTTACTCTCGTGCATTTGTCCTCCCACAATGCAGTCTCTCACACTTGTCTGGATTAAACTCCACCTGCCATTTCTCTGCTCACCTTTCCAACTTATCTATTTCCTTTGACAACCTCCACTGCTATCCACAATGCAACCAATTTTTGTGATCTCTGCAAACTTACTAATTAGCCCACCTACATTTACATCCAAATCATTGATCGATATTTCAAGCAGAAGGTCTGGCACTGATCCTTGCATAACCTCCAGTAAGTTAAAAGAAAACTATCAAACACTCCCCTCTGTAAGTCTAAAACCTACCATATGCACACTATAATTGATCCGATTAATTTCAGGATTCAGTTTTAAAATCACATTTGATTACATTATCCAAATAATGCTTGGGAAATGCTTTACTAAACTCCATGTAGTCCTTGTGTTTGGGAGTGCTGCCTGGATCAGCATTGGCAAGATGCAACCCTGTGTCTTGTTTGGTAAACATAGCAGCCATTATGTTCTCATATAATCCAGAACACAGTCCTTCACCCCACATTATCCAAGCTGACCATCAAGTACCCATCTTTGTCAGCATTTGGTCCATACATTTCAATGCAACAGCAATTCAACTGCTCATCCAGATGCTTCTTAAATATGAGAGTACCTGCCTCCAACATCTTCTCAGTGTTCCAAATTCCAACTACCCTCTGGATGAAAAAAATCTTCTGATCGCCTCCAAAGTCCTTTCTCCTCACCTTAAACCCATGCCCTCTGACCTCAGAACTCTACCAAAGGAGAGGTTTCTTACCATCTGCTCTAACTATGCCTCTCATCAGTTTGTATACTTCGCTCGTGTCCCTCCTCAGTTCCAAGGAAACCAAACTCAATCTGCAATGCAATCTCGTTTCTATAATTTGATGCCAAAACTGCACGCAATTTTCCAGCTCTGTTGCCATTTACGAGGTTTACATGACATTTTAAATTATACTTCTGTAAAGCAATTCAAATTGAACCCAGGCTGGTTCCCTACCTTGATGATAATTAAAAGCAAGGAATATGCCACGACCTACAAATACACAATGGTAGAATACAATTCTCACCCCAACATGTCATGGAATCCCAATTCTGAGTTGCTAAATGTTTTGAATCTATCCAATTTAGCCATTCAGCCCTGCCATTCAATATGATCATGGCTGATCATCCAGAATCAGTACCCTGATCCTACTTTTTCCCCATATCCCTTGATTCCGTTAGCCCGAAGCTATATCTAACTCTCTCTTGAATACATCCAGTGTATTGGCCTCCACTGCCTTCTGTGGCAGAGAATTCCACAGATTCACAACTCTCTGGCTGAAAAAGTTTTTCCTCATCTCAATCCTAAATGGCCTACCCCTTATTCCTAAACTGTGACCCCTGGTTCTGGGCTCCCCCAAAATCGGGAACATTTTTCCTGCATCTAGCCTATCCAATCCCTGAAGAATTTTATGTTTTTACTATGATCCCTTCTCATCCTTCTAAATTCCAGTGAATATAAGCCCAGTCGATCCATTCTTTCATCATATGTCAGTCCCGCCATCCCGGGAATTAATCTGGTGAACCTACGCTTCACTCCCTCAATAACACAAATGTCCTTCACAAATTAGGAGACCAAAACTGCACACAATACTCCAGGTGTGGTCTCACCAGGGCCCTGTACAACTGCAGTAGGGCCTCCTTGCTCGAAAACTCAAGTACTCTGGCTATGAAGCCCAACATGCCATTTGCTTTCTTCACTGCCTGCTGTACCTGCATGCTTACTTTCAGTGACTGATGGACAAGGACACTTGGGTCTCGTTGCACCTCCCCTTTTCCTAATCTGACCCCATTCAGATAATAATCTGCCTTCTTGTTCTTGCCACCAAAGTGAATAACCTCACATTTATCCACATTATACTGCATCTGCCATGCATCTGCCACTCACCCAACCTATCCAAGTCACCTCGTAGCATCCTCCTTGCAGTTCACACTGCATAGATGCATACGATTTCAAACAAGGATAATCAAGCTTTGCTTTTATATTTTTAAGCCTAATGATTGGCAAGTTTTTTCCTTCTATAACAATTAGAGATTTTGTGGTTGAAGCCAATGATCACTTCAAAGAATTATATCCCAAAATAGAACCAGCAAATTCTGCAGAATTCTGTCCAGCTAGGGTTGGTTATATCATGTACGCAAATACATTTTGCTAACAATTGCAAACAATGTACGTGTATTCTTGCTGACATGTTATCACCATAACTTCTGCTGCTGAATAGATGGCAATATTTCCTACAATTAAGACACCAGAGATCAACAGCACTATGGTAGATTCTGAAGAACTTCAACAAGTTTAATTAAAATATTTTAAAGGAGATATCATACTTCCGACAGGCAAAGTTATGTATAAGTTTCTAACAAACGTTGGGTGCATCGAGAAACAAGCTTTCCAGATTCTTCGCAACACACAGGATGAAATGTTTTACACATTTCAAAGCCAACTGCATTCTTGTACTTTCCCATCTTCTTGGTAATATTTGATGACTCGCACTACTAGAACTGGACTGTCTATCCTGAAATAACCCTGCTCTGCATTACTCCCGCCATAACAAAGGAAAAAAATAATTTATAAATTATATTAATTTTGAGAAATGTAAATCAATAATAGTGAATCAATTCTTATCTTTTAACATCAGAGTATTAAAATTGAAACTGCATTTCAAAAGTAGATTAAGTTTGCTATGAGGCAAGGCTTTGCGCTTTTAATACGATATTTCAGTCAGCCCATGAGTCAATGTGAGGTATTGCCATTTTGAAAATACCTACAAAATTATGAGAAATTGCACTGGGTGGCAGAAAATTGCAATTGTCTTGGAGTATTTCTGATGTATTCTATTAAAAAGGCATGCAATTTGTTTCTGTCATCCACATATTTCATTTTACATTTACAGCAGATTTACATTCTTATACTTTAAGAGCACCCATGGAAAATCACAATATTACAACACGAAGTAGCTGCTGGAGGCATCATTGGAATTAACTACATACCACCACA
The DNA here is from genome assembly GCF_010909765.2 of Amblyraja radiata. Taxonomy (NCBI): domain Eukaryota; kingdom Metazoa; phylum Chordata; class Chondrichthyes; order Rajiformes; family Rajidae; genus Amblyraja; species Amblyraja radiata. The sequence goes on along the minus strand of NC_045979.1, from coordinate 9,602,805 downwards.
TAAAAGTAACTGTAAGTACATTGCTTTAATACTGACCATCATTAATTCAGGGACTGAACCCGTTTCCACATCTGGTGCTTTCAAACTTTCTGGCCCATCAATAGTGTGTGATGTTGCATTGCACAATGCCTCATATGGGCATTCCTCTTCTTGCTGAGTTTCAAATTCTGTAATAAGCTTGCATAGTTCCAATTGTTCCTCACCTTCAAGTTGGAAAAGGGGTGGAGAGAGGTGAGTGGAACGCAAATAGATAAACTACATCTACTGCCAAATTCAAGTAAAATTATAACCTGCCTTCAACGAATAGAACACTACCCAGAGAGACCAATCTATTACATTATCAGCAGACATCTATTTGCTTTTCACAAAAGCTTATATTGAAAACATATAGCAATGAAAAGAATACTGCAGCCTTATTCCTTATATGCTGCCTGTTCATTTGTCTCAGGGGTATGCAAGTAAGTTCACTGGCACCCATCCAACCTCAAATAATATACAAAAAATAAATAAAAACACATATAACTTAAGATTGTCGATGTTCATGCATTCCTTTGCCTGTTACCTTAAGAATGATCACACAGGCATCTTTAAAAGATTGCATATTTTAATTATTGTGTATGTCCTTCCTTTGTACTGACGTCTTTGAATATATAGTCAGTCTTAGCTTGGCTTACCAGTAATATTAATTTTAGCTACTAAGATGACTAATATCTACTAGTAGACACTTTGTTTGGAAACGTGGAGGTTACGTGAAAGTTAATTAAATCCCAGGAAACAGTGCAACAAAAAATGGACAATGCAGTGAACAGCAAATCATATTTAAAAGACAATATCTATACAATCGACACACCTTTTCTTCAGGTTTTGGAATAAACTAACATTTCCTTAAATGCTCCTTTGCAACTGTCGCCTTCTGGTTTCTCTCCAGTTTAGTAGGGAGTATTACCAAGTCTTTTGATATAATTTCCAATGACTCAGTAGCCCAACAAGGATCGTGGCAGATGACTGGTCTCACTTCTCTTGCTTTCTCTCTAAACCATAGACAGTCAATCAAATAGTACGACTGTCACTGTTGTTTCAGCAGGATTCACAACCCATTATAAAATGGGTGATACTATATCAAGTCAAGTCAAGTTTATTCGTCACATACACATACGAGATGTGCAGTGAAATGAAAAGTGGCAATGCTCGCGGACTTTGTGCAAAAAGACAAACAAACAAACAACCAAACAAACTATAAACACAATCATAAACACACACATATTCTTTTACATATTAAATATTGGAAGGAAAAACGTTCAGTAAAGTTAGTCCCTGGTGAGATTGGAGTTTACAGTCCGAATGGCCTCTGGGAAGAAACTCCTTCTCAACCTCTCCGTTCTCACAGCATGGCAACGGAGGCGTTTGCCTGACCGTAGCAGCTGGAACAGTCCGTTGCAGGGGTGGAAGGGGTCTCCCATGATCTTATTGGCCCTGGAGTTGCACCTCCTGATGTATAGTTCCTGCAGGGGGGGGCGAGTGAAGTTCCCATAGTGCGTTCGGCCGAACACACTACTCTCTGCAGAGCCTTCTTGTCCTGGGTAGAGCAATTCCCAAACCAGGTGGTAATATTTCCGGACAAGATGCTTTCCACAGCCGCTGCGTAGAAGCACTGGAGGATCCTCGGAGACACTCTGAATTTCCTCAATTGCATGAGGTGGTAAAGGCGCTGCCTTGCCTTACTCACGAGTGCTGAGGCGCGTGTTGTCCATGTCATATCCTCAGAGATGTGGACTCCCAGGTATTTAAAACAGCTCACCCTATCCACAGGATCCCCATTTATCCTCAATGGTGTGTACGTCCTCGGATGATGTGCCCTCCTAAAGTCCACGATCTGTGTCACTGTGCACAGTTCAATTATCAATACAGGCAATGAGAGCACCAAAGCATTACAAAAACTGGAGCTGATCTTCCCGTTCCAAATTCACTGGCCATTTGTCCTGACCTACAGTTGTTTCTTCCACTGTGGTCAGGGCACAGTCATCCACGGCTTTGACAGAAGGATTCATTCGTGGGCTCAACAATCATCAAAACTAACAACTTTATCTAATATTAGTGACTGTCCTTAACAGACATTTAAAATGACTTGATATCTATTTAAAATAACATTGAAATCTAACAATTGCTCACAATTGTAAACAAATCAACTCAATTAAATCAAGCACAAAGCTTTGCTTGTCTTTCTTCAGTGGACAATTTCCCCTATATTACAGTCCTGTCACCAGATTTACCCTTGTACAGGTTCAGGAGGCACAATTCCCAGATGGAGTACAGGTGCACAACCTTTTATCCGGAGTTCCGGAAACCGAAAAACTCCGAAAACCGGCCATTTTTCCCAGGATGTCGTCTGCACACCAAAGCTCGCGTTTGGCGCCAAACATGACCCGAAACGACCCACGGTCAACCCAGGTCTGTACTACTGTAGCGGCTGCCTCCTGCGCGGCGCTCCAAATCCAACAAATCCAACACAACATGTCGGCGGCCACAGCGCTCCAGAGCTTACCGCACGGCGACCCGGTAAGGCATTGCCCGCTCCCCGCTGGTGTCCCAGCGCTGCGACGCCGCCGACTCCCAACATTCGCGGAGCTGGGGCTGCGGGCGTCCGGCCGCGGGCCGCGCTGGATTTGGAGCGCCGTGCAGCCAGGGGTAGAGTTGCCGGGGTCGGAGCTCCAACCGGCGCCGCCCGCGGCCGGACGGAGCCCCCAGCTCCGCGATGTTGGGAGTCGGCGGCCACAGCGCTCCGGAGCTTACTGCACGGCGACCCGGTAAGGCATTGCCCGCTCCCCGCCTCTCCGACCAGGTAGGGGACTAAAAATTAGTTTCCCCCTTCATCACCCCCCCCCCCCCCCCCCATAAAATCCCTCCAAACTAACTGACTAACATTTATGCAATGATTCCCCGGTCACCGGGGAGGAGGCAGCCGCTCCAGACTTTTCAAGCCGCCCGCGCTACCTACCTAATCTACGCTAAAAATCTTCCATTCGGAAATCCGAAAAATTCCGAAATCCGACAAGTGTCTGGTCCCAAGGCTTTCGGATAAAAGGTTGTGCACCTGTACTGGAATTTGATGTGCCTGTGGTCTGCAGCAAGAGTAAAGTGCAGCTATCCACGTGCTCTCGTGATGTTAAGGCCATGCTTCAGCTTATACTCGCATGTAGCCCCAGTTCTGAGTTACCTACCAGCAAATCCAGTTGGATCTGCCCCACTATATATCATTAAAATGACCAAAATCATAATTTTATTCTTACATTCTTCTCTGCAATTTATTGATGAATAAAAACTGCAGAGCAATGTACTTTGACCAGTTGTTTCCACCACCGGGGAAAAGAGAAAAATAAATACGAAGTAACCTTCGATGCCATATCAAATACATTAATTTATTTGTTTAAGAAGGAACTGCAGATGCTGGAAAATCGAAGGTACACAAAAATGCTGGACAAACTCTGCGGGTGCAGCAGCATCTATGGAGCGAAAGAAATAGGCAACGTTTCGGGCCAAAACCTTTCTTCAGACTGATCTATTTTGCCTGTTTCCTTCGCTCCATAGATGCTGCTCCAGCATTTTTGTGTAAATACATTAATTGAACAAGGTAGAGTTATGGCGAGAAGGCAGGGATGGGATACTGAGTTGGATGATCAGCCATGATCATATCGAATGGCAGTGCAGGCTCGAAGGGCCGAATGGTCTACTCCTGCACCTATTTTCTATGTTTCTATGAGTTGTTCATTAAATGTAATTTCAAATACATAATGAATATTTCATAATATATTAAACAAATATTTGTCCTTACCAACTGGTTCAGGAATGGAAAAAAGGTGAGTTTTGGATACTGGAGCAGCATTTTCTGTGTACCTTAGGTTTTCCTTTCCTGCTATATAATCTGTGGAAGGAAAAATGAAAAAGTAACTGGCCACTCATCAAGCAACTGTCAAATAATTAGCATATACCACCTGTAAAAAAAAATCCTGTGTAAATTATTTTACTTTATATGATCAACTTAATTCTTCCTTAACTTTGTTTAAAACCAAACTACAATTTTTTAAAAGACTGATAAAACCCAAATTTATCAGTCCAAACCATGAATATTTCGCAAAAGAGAGCTCAAACTTTGATAGCTGAAATCAATTAAAACGTTTGAATTTAGTTTACAAAACATGTTGAAGTTGTCATTTGCATTTAGAGAGGCTAATGTGAAGCTTTAGTAATCAAACTGTGTTCTGTTTGGTAATGGCATACAATAATGTATGACAAGAAGTTAAAATTATGTATCTCTTGCCGATGTCTTGGAATTAACTATTCTCCTCACCACTGAAGCATGGAAAATTAAAGCATTCTTCACATCCTCACATCTGCTTGCATCTTTTTTGGATGGTGGAAGCCACACATGCCGAGACTCAGTTAAAGTTGTCAAAGTATTTTCATCAGTTAGCACCGAAGATAGACACACAAAATGCTGGAGTAACACAGCGGGACAGGCAGCGTCTCTGGATAGAAGGAATGGATGCCGTTTCGGGTCTAGATCCTTCTTCATCATCATCTTCATGGGTTGGCAGCTGGGAGGGAGTCACAACTGGCTTGGAAATAATTTTTCCTCCGCAACGTGATATACTCCTCTTGCCTGTTGTTACTTAATGGTGAATGAGATTATCAAACAATATTTTTTAGGTTAAAGGTAGCATTGGCTTTCAGGTCACTTCAGTGATAGATGCCGATACTAGCTTTCAAATCAATGCAAATTCAGTGCACAATTGCTGCCGACTTATGGAAAAGAACATTCAAGCTGTATGACAATGACAAAGCATGACAAAACTCAAACCAATGCACATTTGGTGTCCTGTTGCTTCACACAAAACATGTAACCACTAGACGAAACTGCAAACACAATCAGATTTATAAAAGCATAGTAGTGCTATAAAAACACTGATAGCTACATCTCTCTCAGCATATCTCCGGCTCCAACCCACTACATGTAGATTCCAACAGATATTCCACAATTTGCATTTACCCAGAATTATAGGTATGTCCAAACTATCCAGCACTTCAAGGCATGTTCTCATCACATCCTAAGAGCCACACATAACGCTCCACTTGGCTCCCTCGCTGAAATGTGCAATAATTTGTTTTTCTCATTTTTCCAGTTCTGACAAAGAATCTTTGACCTGAAGTATTCCCTTTGTTACTCTTTCCACAATGTCTGGCCAGCTGAGTGTTTCCAGTAACTTCTATTTTTATTTAAGATTAGTTAATCACGATTCAACACCAGTCAATACCAAATAGCACAGCAAATAAATGCATTGGAGATATCATTCTACACCCCCACTCCCAACAACAAATGGCAAGATTCTTGACAACGTAAAGTTAATTGAAAACAATTAGCCTAAGATATTACCAAGAATAAAGGTTTTGTACCTTGAATAAGAATTGCTATTTCCTTACTCTTCTGAGCTGGATGTTCTTGCACAATTTCTAGTGCTGACTTCCCACGCACATCTTTAATATTAACATCAATATCTGTCAAAACAAAGTGCTGTTCATTAGAAAGCATGTGACCACAACTTATATAATGCTATCAAACTAAACTGTCAAGCATCATCCATTAGAAGTAGTATATTTACCTTTGTAAAGGGAAGCAATTCATTTCTCCACTGCAGCCCAAAGTAGACATGGCAACAACTCTATACATTAAATTTCACAGTGCAGAATTGCACAATTTTCAAATAAAACAACCATTGTGTCTATATGTTCCAACAAGGTAGATTTTTTCAACAAGTTGACTTCTGATATGAATAATGAGCAGCTTGAAACATTAGCTCTCCAACACTTCATACAATTAGCTCTCCAACACTTCATACAACAATACATACAAAATAATCACATTATATCATAATAGTACAGTAAAATTGGCTGATCATTATAAAGTTTCTGATTAGATCGCACTACATCAATATCTTATACAAAGAAAATGTATAAAAACTCCCTTGGAAAATGATGACTTTGGTGGCCACATGAATAAATGGTTTTAAATTCCAAAAACATTCAAAAAAAAGCTAAGATTGTGTTGAGACATCAACATTTGATGTTCGCTAAAGTTCCAAGAGCTGAAATCTGGTAAACACCATCAAAATACCGAGAAAGAAAATACATAAGAGCGCCTAAGTGTGGTGATATAAAGGAAGCTTTTGAACAGCTGGATGTGCATAATCAACAGAACTAAAGTCCCACAAAATTTAGATTTTGTTAAAATTATCTGAGAATGATCTGAGAATGAAATTTTTGTACAGCAAGTATAAATACGGAGTTGATGGTACAGACACGATGGCCCAAACAGAATGTTTCCATACTGTATAGCATCACAACACCTGTACACACTTCAACAGAACAGCTAACATAGTTCCCAGTGAAAATAAAAACTGTTTTTTTCCCCCAATCAGTTTGATATAACTTTGGGTGGAATATCTGGAGCTAAATTGTTGGAATAATAAATTAAAGAACTGCAAAAAGGCAAGCAGTGGATTAATAGCACAACAAAGAATACAGAGGTTTCCACGTTACTATGAGAAACAAAGTATTGGCTATTATAAAAACCAAGGTCAGTCTGGTGTGAATGATGTAGGAAGGAACTGCAGATGCTGGCTTACATTGAAGATAGGACACAAAATGCTGGAGTAACTCAGCGGGACAGGCAGCATCCCTGGAGAGAAGGAATACGTGACATTTCGGGTCAAGACCCTTCTTCAGACTGAGAGTCGGGGAGAAGGAAAGTAGAGATAAGAAAAGGTATAGAACAAATCAGAGCCAGCACCAATGACCCTGGAAAGGTGGAGCCCACTATGGTCCATTGTTGGCTGTGGAAAAAGTGATAACAAAGGGATATAGGCTGTGGGCCGAGGAGCTTTATTCTGCAGTTTCGTGACCCAAGTCACCAAACTACATGAAATTTTCACATATTGTGTAAAACAAATTATATAAATCACCCCAGAAACTCGATATGAAGAAGACTTGCACATTTTTATTGAATTAGAGAAAAACCGGAAAAATCCCGGGTATTTTTTAGTCCAATCAAAGCATGTTTAACATTGAGTTGTCTGCCAGTTGGCCAATCACGAGCTTTGTTTCAGGCTAGCACACAAAATGGCTAAGGGGGCTTCACAGATGCCTGTTTTACTGGAGATTCCGATTTGTTGTTCTGTGGAATAAATGTCATGGAAACTTGCAGCAGGTAATTGTATTTAGTGGGAAAAGCATTAAAAAGGCTGAAGAAAGTGCTGCTAAGTTGATGGAAGTGTTGAAAGTGATGGAAGTCTTGAAAGCAAAGTCCCTGCTGAGGTCCTGGAACACAAAGATTCAGACAGTCAGGAACCAACTCTAACTAAAAGGTAAGATCTAAAGTCTGAATTTATGAAAATCTATCTGTATGGAGTTTAATTAATTTAATTGCCCCCTTTTATAATGTGAATAAATTCATTCATTCACTTACTTAATTCGTTCACTTACTTCATTCATTCATGAAGTTGAGGGCCTAAACTATATGTTTCAATAACACAGTCAATTAAACATTGTCACTAATGCCAGCCTCTTGTAGAGTAATAAGTCTTTAACAGCTAATCTCGGAGCTGCCTGCGAAAACTTACCGGGAAAAAGTGCTCCGATCGCAGGACATAGGTACTCGCGGTAAAGTGAAGCCGTGGTCTCAATTAATAAGCGGCCGATTCGCGAACGCGGAGCCGCTGATCATCTCCGCGGGCGGGCAGGGGGGGGGAGGGAGGCTGTACATAGTGTCGTCTATAGCGGTCGTTTTCAGACCCCGATAACGGGAGAAAAACGGAGGGATATCGATCGCTATTTATAGGCTTCCATTACAGTGAGAAATGGTCAGATATCCCTCCGTTTTTCTCCCGTTGTCGGGGTCTGAAATGGCCGCTATAGACGGCACTATGTACAGCCTTCCCCCCCCCCCCCCCCTGCCCGCCCGCGGAGATGATCAGCGGCTCTGCGTTCGCGAATCGGCCACTTATTAATTGAGACCACGGCTTCACTTTACCGCGAGTACCTATGTCCTGCGATCGGAGCACTTTTTCCCTGTAAGTTTTCGCAGGCAGCTCAGAGATTAGCTGTTAAAGACTTATTACTCTACAACAGGCTGGCATTAGTGACAATGTTTAATTGACTGTGTTATTGAAACATATAGTTTAGGCCCTCAATTTCATGAATGAATGAAGTAAGTGGATGAATGAAGTAAGTGAATGAATGAATTTATTCACATTATAAAAGGGGGCAATTAAATTAATTAAACTCCATACAGATAGATTTTCATAAATTCAGACTTTAGATCTTACCTTTTAGTTAGAGTTGGTCCCTGGCTGTCTTAATCTTTGTGTTCCAGGACCTCAGCAGGGACTTTGCTTTCAAGGTTTTCTTCCACTTTCTCAACTTAGCAGCACTTTCTTCAGCCTTTTTAATGCTTTTCCCACTAAATACAATTACCTGCTGCAAGTTTCCACGACATTTATTCCACAGAACAACAAATCGGAATCTCCAGTAAAACAGGCATCTGTGAAGCCCCCTTAGCCATTTTGTGTGCTAGCCTGAAACAAAGCTCGTGATTGGCCAACTGGCAGACAAATCAATGTTAAACGTGCTTTGATTGGACTAAAAATTACCCGAATTTTTTCCGGTTTTTCTCTAATTTAATAAAAATGTGCAAGTCTTCTTCGTATCGAGTTTCAGGGGTGATTTATATAATTTTTTTTACACAATATGTGAAAATTTCATGTGGTTTGGTGACTTGGGTCACGAAATCCTATTTCTAGACACATTTTTGATGCTCTGCCCACAGCCTAATACAAACAGTGAAACTAGCAGGACAACACAGTGGTAAGGATTTACTTCCACTTTATCATTTATAGGGCCTGGTATTATTTATGTGCATGATAAACATCAGCAACAGTTCAATAAACATCTTCATTTTGATAACTCTGGTTTCAGAAACATGAAATCAAGAACTTACCGGATGCAAAGAGTATGTGGACCACATCTGTCTTTCCAAATAATGCAGCTTCATGAAGTGCACTGCCCTTCTCTGTCTGAAGATTAGGAAAGTGAAAAAAATCAACAATTTTGTTCTCAATTTAAACCATTTCTATTGTTGCAGATTCTTTGCAAACTACTTAGTCAATTTTTCACACGTTAAAAACACAACTAAGTTTGTTTACATCTTTTTTTATTTTCCCTCCAGTGATCCTTACCTTACTTAGATAGCCAATCATTAGTCATTTGATTAGTCAACTGAAGCAGCCAACAGAACAACACATTTCCCACCCAATTTTATACACAATACCCACTTGGGATCCTTTTAAAGCCATTAGACTTTTCTTTTCAATTTTTAACCCCCCTGGCCTGGAGTGAGAAACAAACTGTAAAATATCAGAACTAACTTAATTGAGATTAGGTCAGCAAAGAGAATCAATCTAAAACTCACTGTTATCCTGGATTTTGTCTCTCAAAATCACTTCAATCGCACTTTGATTTATCAACAAAACAGCATAGACTTGAACCCCAACACAATTTACAGATAGCAGTCAGGAAAGAGTTAATCAACCTTACTTGATGGGGAGAACATACCATTGCATTTACTGCATGTTTAATAAAACCACAATTAAATGACAGTTTTTCAAGGATCTAACGGACTCCAGGTTAACAAGTGAACTTTATTAACGAGTGGAAAATCTATCAAACTTCAAAACGACTCGGCTGTTACAATTTAGTCATAATCTTAGTTTTACAAAATATTGCAATAAATCCTTGTGATTGTTCTTTTCTTTCATGGCACTGCAGAACTCATTTCCAATACTGGATGATGAAATTCACTTGGCTTGAAACAACTCTCTTACTCGCCAACTCAGAATCATACAGCATGGAAACAGGCCATACGCCCCAAATTGCCCACACCTACTGCATGCCCCATCCACACTGGTCCTACCTGCCTCTGTTTGGACCATATTCCTCTAAACCTATCTAACCATGTACCTGGCTGAATGTTTTCTAAATGTTGTGAAAGTATGTGCCTCATACACTCACCACCTTTTGTGTAAAACAATTACTCATCAGATTCCTATTAAATCTTTCCCCGCTCACCTTAAACCTATCTCCTCTGGTTTTGGATTCCCCTACACTGAGCATTAACCCAATCTATTCCTCTCATGAGTTTGTACATCTTGATAAGATCATCCCTCATCCTCTTGCACTCCAAGGAATAGAGTCTGATTCTGCTCAACCTCTCCCTACTCAATACTCTAACTGGTACTCTATACTTTGGCTGACCATGCTTTGTTTTTCCACGCTTCTTTAACCGTGGCTTCCAGTTTTAACTGAAACTGCTGATCTTCCTCATGTCAACCTCTCAACATCACTAAATGCCACTTCTAGCCTCCTATTGCTGCCAACTAGATCTCCACATTTCCACTAGTATTAGCACCCTTCCTTTGATATTTATTTTCTGACAAATTTTGATACCGATTCTTCAGAGTTTTTTTCTGTTCACCCACCAGATCCAACAGTCTCTGCCGACTCCTGATGCCATCTAAGTCAAAGCGCTCTTTGGCTTTGCAGGTAGTATTAATTCATTGGCTTGCTGACTCAGCAGTGAATGAAGCAGTTGCCAAAAGCTCACATATACTTTAAAAAAAAATAAAACGGCCTACATTTATTAAAACGAGGAAGTATGCTGTGTTTGGAGAAGGTTCTAATTTGAAACATGGGACTAAGTATTGGCACAATACAACATAATTTTCCAACACTGTACTAGGGGGTTTCTGCCTGAGAAGATGGAGAGATGTCCTGTCTTCAGAGAGCCTGGAAGTCTAATACACGTGCAATCATAAGGAATGATAAACAAACCTGGGGACATACGAGCTACACTGCAAGTTTTTAGAGCTTCAAATGTGATGTCCTAGTCAAGGTTGTATCCTATCAAATATACCATTAACTTTAAAAAAAAATGTCATGCACCACGGCCAATACCTACTCAAAATCTCCATCAGGCATCACTTTTTAATGCACCCTTTAACCCACAGAATCATGTCCTTTTTAACAAGCCCAGTAATGATATGTTGCAAGCATGAAAAGTTGAGTGTTTACCAATCTGAAAAAATAATTACTCCTTAAAGTGAATAATAAGCTATAAATCAAACCCACTTTAGCCACATTTCAAGGACTGGAGCAAAAAGTAACAACAAAAATCACGATTGGTGTTGCGTGCCCTTACTTGTGGCATCCTAGCTATTACCTGATAGTTAATGTCCATCCCTGCTTCCAGAAGGACTTGCACAACTGCTCTTTGCCCATTTCTTGCTGCCAAGTGCAACGGTGTATGCTTCTTGGTGTTACAGCCCAGTAGATTTGGATGTGCAATTAACAGCATTTTCACTACCTCCAACCTCCCATACAATGCAGCCAGGTCCAGTGGAGTTTCAAATTTGTTGTTTCTCATTGTAGGATCTGTGAGCTCCTCAAGAAGAACTTTTACAACATCTGAGTGACCATACTGTGCTGCACAGTGCAAGGCCGTCTCATTGTCATTGTTCTGTCACAAAAGGGATGACAAAATGAAACAGGGTACGATATTAGAATTGTATATTATTTAGAATGAACTAATGAATGGCACTTCAAATCCCTGCATTATTTTACCACGTGTCTGACGTCCAATTCCTTCAATAAAATTAACAATGATCATGTGGAAAGTTTTAATTATTATTTGAAGAACAAGGAAAACACAAAAATAAATATGCTATTCTTATGTTTTTTTTAAATTAATTACTTCATACAAAAACACTGATATATCTTGAAATGTTACGCAACGTTCCAAAGCAGAGGACGATAGATACCTTATTATTAAAAGCAATGAAAGTAGAAGGAAGAGTTATTTTTATTGAAAGCAGATACACAATAAAGACAGTTACCATTTCACATTGGAGACGACAAACTATATTAAAGTAAACACAATACCAATGCGCGCTTTTCCAAGCAACAAGTTTCTGGCAAATTTAACTCCATGCATTAAGGTGACGGAAATTGTTCAGGTTTTGTAAGCCAAGGAAGTATTAAGTCTTGTGCATTAATTCCCAAACAAATCACCTATTTAATTAAAAAGTACAGCTGAACAGTGAAGATAGAAAAGCAAAGTATTATAAATCAGTGCCAAATTTGATTAAGTGGAGGATTTAATCAAACTGTTTAAAGTTAATATGTGCAAACATCAAGACATTTTAGTATGTGGTGGTGCCTTACATATATATATATATGCTAATTAATCTAAAATTCAACATAGGAACACAATAAGATAATTGGAATGATGCTATAACAAAAATGTCCGGCTTTATTCATTGTCAGTTTTCAGCATGATAGATATTGACCAGAAAAAAAGTTTCTCTAATAAATTAACAATAAACCATATTTGCACAACACCTTTCACATAGTAAAATGCCCAGTGAGCATTCGCAGAACATGACATTACACCATATAAAAGGAAAACATTGCAGTTTACAGCTTTTAGCCAAGTTGAAAGATAGAGGTGGAAGTAGAGGTAGCTGGGCACCGCCTCCAATTTTTGAACAATCTTTGATCTGTCTGATTTAAAGTTCAAAACTTTGAAACCGAAGGAGCCAATATGCCAGAGAGCATCTGGTTGTTTAGTAAACAGAACAGAAAGCAACATTTTGCATCTCAATTATCAATGTTTCAGTGTTTGACGTGCAACTTGTCAACTTTGAAAACAGATTATTTCTTACATTATGGCTGACCACCTCACAGGACATACCATTTGCATCTTAGTTAAACATTTTTAAACCATCATCACAACAACAATGTATTCTAAGCTTAACTTATATGATAAATAAATACTGTAAGCCATGAAGTTATTTGCAAACCAGCCACACAGAAATGAAAATGCAGTCACATAAATATTCACATTTATATACACATATATATACACAATCACAACATATATAAACAATGTGACAGGTTTCTTTCAAAAGCTTAACATTATCCTAGAAATTCATGAAAAAAAATCAGATATGCTAAATTACAACAATCTAGAGTATAAAATAAAATTAAAATAATTCAAACAAATTTATTTTCCCTAGTACATTTTAAATTACATCTTGTTGGTTCACTGTTAAATCCACAAAAAAAGATCATTAATTAGTGATAATCAATAACAAAAATTGATTTGCATTTCACCATGAGTGACTGTAGTGATTGGTATCAGTCTATATTCAGTGATTGTTCAATCCTGTCCTGCCTATGAAAGCACATAAATGTAAATTCAGGTGGTGATTTTAAATGCCACGTGTGTGAGAAAACATGATTAATTCCACCATGAAAGTACTTCCAAAGCAAATATAAAATTGACGTGTAGCTGCATGTACCATCAGCAAATGAAATAATTGGGACAAGAGAAAAGTTATGTAATGTTAAGTGTCTTCTTAATGCCTTTCTGCAGTGAACTACATAATTATGTCAAGACCAATGACATTTCACGACCCAATGACATTTCAGTAACTCTCATTCTTTGTTCTTTTGGCAATGTGCCCTCGGGTTTAAATTGCTTCTTATTCTTAAATGTAACATTTCACATTTCCTAATGTTAAAATTAATTTGCCAGCTTTCTGCCTACTTCCACCTGGCTTTCTGTGTCTTCTTGGATAAACCAAAACATGTGTTTGAGTTTATCTTTACACCCTTTTTGAATAAACATACTGTATTGCAACTTTCTGGTCACCACTCCAGATACATAAAAGTTTAGAAGATTATTGCCAGGGTCTCTGCAATTCCCTCCCTTACTTTCCTTGGCAGTATGGGTGGCATTTCATGTGGACCAGGTCATTTTTCCTTTTTAGGTGTAGCTAGTATCACCTCCATCAATATTGAGTTCATCCAAACTACATCAGATTACTCCAGGAACACCATCTTCCTTCATAATTTAAAACATTAAAAAAAAATTTTTTTTAAATACACCCATATCCAGTTTCCACGAGTAATTATTTTTTTTTCTCTGAAAGGCTTCATGTCTCTTCAACTCTCTTCCTCATAGCACACCAAAATTATGTTTTTGGATTCTTTTACATAAGCTACCCTTTTTTAATATGTTTTTCATTTCCTTTCTTAGAAAACTCTCTACATTTTCTCGAACCAACCTGGTTCTCGTGTACCCACAATCTGTCATTTATCATATTCTCGCCTGTGCTGCTCTATTTCTTTCATCCTTTCAGTCATTTTGGAGGCATCCGTTTTAAACTCCCAACCCTTCACCCTCACAAGAATAAACCTTGATTGCTGCTGAGACATTTTCATTGTAAAGGTTTCTGATTGTTCAATTAGCTTTGTCTGGCGAGCTTTGATTCTAATTCATCTGGGAATATTTAGAAAATATTTGTCCTTATTATTAGCCAACATCACAATCTTACATGAAATCCATGTGCAGCGCATCAGCTTTTTCTTAATACATTTAGTAGATTGATGGTGTATGGACAATAAACATTTAAGTTCTTGTGTACTCTCCCTGGCTCTAGTTCAGCCTGAGACTTCTTATTTCTATTTAGAACATAGAACTGTACAGCACAGGGACAGGCCCTTCGGCCCACAGTGTTTATGCCAAATATGATGCCTAGTTGAAATGATCTCATCTGCCTATACATGAACCATATCCTTCTATTTCTTGCACTTCCATGTGCCTATCTAAACGTTTCTTAAATGCCACTATCGTATCAACCTCCACGCCTGGCAATGCATTCCACAGCCCCATCACCCACTGTGTAAAAAAATTGCCCCGAGCATCTATCTCCGTTAAACTTTCCTCCTCTCACCTTATAGCTATGCTGTAAGGTTGGACATTTCATCCTTGGGGAAAAGGTACTGACTCTCTACCCTATCTATGCCTATGATAATTTAATATACCTCTACCAATTCTGCCCTCAACCTCTGACATTCAAGAGAAAACAATCCAAGTCTATCCAACCTCCCTCAAGATGGAATCCTCTAATCCAGGCAGCATTCTGGTAACCCTCTTTTACACCCTCTCCAAAGCTTCCACATCTTTCCTGTAATGAATGGGGTGACCAGAACTGCAGGCAATACACCCACTGCAAAGTCCTATAGAACTGCATCATGATGCACTGACTAATATTCAATGTCCCTAGCAATTATGCCTCCATAATCACCCTATCTATAATTCAAACAAGTTAGTGAGACTGATCTGCAGTGTACAAGGCCATGCTGGCTATCCCCAATTAGTCCATACTCTTCCAAATGGGAGTAAATCCTATCTCAAGGAATTCTCTCCAATAGTTTCTCTACCACTGACGCGATAGTTCCCTGGATTCTCTCTACTTCCTTTCCTATCTTGAGCTGCAGGGTATCTACCTCCAAAGCATGCAGCATAGCAAGCATTCAGCTTCACAGATGGGCTGTAGTAACATCAGCAGCTGTACAAGCTCCCAGAACAAGAGCTTGGGCTGTGGTGAACAACGCTTTCTACATGTGTAGGAAGGAACCAGATACTAATTTAAGCTGAAGATAGACACAAAAGCTGGAGGACCTCAGGGGGTCATATGGTATCTCTGGAGAAAAGGAATAGGTGATGTTTCGTGTCGAGATCCTTCTTCAGACACTTTCTATATATGTTGCTTTCTGGGACAAGGAAAATATCTGGCACTTCACACGTGGCAAAGGATGTGCTCTACATCTAATTATTAGATCCCTCAGACAAAATAAATTAAAAATACTTTGAAATGACATGATGTGTTTTCTTAAACATGAACAAAGTTTTATTCTCTGGTTCTTCATTTAAATCAAACAGATTTCTTAAACTCATTTGGCTCTATCTACAATGTTCCTCTTTCTCACCCAAATGTTTACAAATTTCACAAAACTCTTCTGTCATAATTCTCTCTTTCACCTCAGTGGCAATTATTCAAGCCTGCTTTCAGTCACTTCTCCTAACCTTCTTATTGCAATCCACCAACCTATTCATCGCTGTCAAGCCTGCTACAATATTTGCTACTTAAAAGCATCAAGTACAATTCTATTTTTATTTCAATGCCTTTACACGCAGGGACAAGGATTGTATCTCTGATGTCAGATAACAATCCTGAGCAAACAGCGCTGGAGGTCTTGTCTTTTGTTTCAGATGTTAAACTACGGCCCTATCTGCTCCATGAGATGGATACACTATCAGATGGCATGACCTTGTAAAACAGCTGATAAATTCTTCCCAGGGCCCAAACTAATATTTATCCCTTATTTGTTACCAAAAATCTGGCTAACTTGGTTTTGGCATTGCTGGTTCTAGAAACCTGTGCACAGATGAACTGACAGGGTAGACCAGTGCAAGAGGCAAAGCATTTCATTCAACCAGCTAGAAAACATTTGTGGCACACTTTATTTGAAAAGGTGCTATTTTCTACCCAGTAAACAATATTTTTAAATCATTAATTAATCACGTCAAACATGTTTAAATTCTTCCAAAGAAATAAAAAAATTCAAAACATTAAGCTATGATGAACGCATTAAGTTTCCTGCTATCTTTTCTCAACACATGGTAATTTTAATTTTGCTCGGAGTTAAAATACGTTCCATCATTGTTTGAGCTAAACCAACTTCACTGTTGTTCTATTTGACAGTTATGAAGGAAATATCAAATTCAACTTTCAATCATTAAGCTGAAATTTTTTTTGTTAATGTTTGCATTCCTACATGGTAAATGGTAGGGAATTGAAGAATACAGTTGAACAGAGGGATCTGGGAATAACCGTTCAGTTCCTTGAAGGTGGAATCTCAGGGGTAGGGGGCGCTGCAGTGGCAGCAGCCTGTCAGCCACGCGTTAGTTTTTTTTCCAACTTTCTTTATTTTTTTAGTATGTTTTAAAGTATGTTTTTGATGTTTCTCTGTGTTTTTGTGTGGGGGGTGGTGTGGGGGTAAGGGGGAAACCGTTTCGGCCGCCTCCTCCACGGAGAGGCGACTTTTTCCAGGTCGCCTCCCCCGTGGCCTAACAGCAAGGATCGGCGCGGCCTTTCCCGGAGACGCGCCCGGGGCTTCAGCGGCGGGCGCAGCGTGGACTCTCGGCGTGGAGCGGGTGAGCCCTCGCTGGGGCTCGCTGGAGGGAAGCGCTCCGTTTCGCTGGCCCGGGGCAGCCGGCAGCCTGAAGCCGCGGTCTGCACAGCTCCAGCTGGCGCGGCGTCTACAGCCCAGGATCCCTTGTGGGGGACCCGGGGGAAGAAGAAGCCATCACTGCCGGCCCGCGGCCAACTTCTACCGCGGGTCCGGCATGGACTTACCATCACCACTGGAGGGGAGCTTCGACCGCCGGCCCTGCGGTCTGCGGTGCTTCTGGCTGCGGCGCGGCGGGAATCTTAAATCTTCGACCGCCGGCCTGCGGCCTACACCAGCCTGAAGCCGCGGTCTCCGGTGGGGAAGAGCCGATCCTGGACTTACCTTGCCTTTGACTTTGTCCCTTACCATCTGGACGCCCGCAGCAACGGCTGCGGAGGGTGGAGGTCCCGACCACGTGGGGAAATGGAGGAGGACTGGCCAAGTTCTGTGCCTTCCACCACAGTGATGAATGCTGTGGTGGATGTTTGTGTTACATTTTTATTGTGGTTGTGTGTTCTTTATTATTGTACCGCTGCTGACAACCCAAAATTCCACCAACCCTGGTTGTGTGGCAATAAATTCTATCAAATTCAAATTCAATATAGATAGGGTGGTAAAGAAAGCTTTTGGTATGCTAGCCTTTATAAATCAGAGCATTGAGTGTAGAAGCTGGGATGTAATGTTAAAATTGTACACGGCATTGGTGAGACCAAATCTGGAGTATGGTGTGCAATTTTGGTCGCCCAATTATAGGAAGGATGTCAACAAAATAGAGAGAGTACAGAGGAGATTTACTAGAATCTTGCCTGGGTATCAACAACTAAGTTACAGAGAAAGGTTGAATAAGTTAGGTCTTTATTCTCTGGAGCGCAGAAGGTTAAGGGGGGACTTGATAGAGGTCTTTAAAATGATGAGAGGGATAGACAGAGTTGATGTGGATCAGTTTTTCCCTTTGAGAATAGGGAAGATTCAAACAAGAGGACATGACTTCAGAATTAAGGGACAGAAGTTTAGGGGTAACATGAGGGGGAACTTCTTTACTCAGAGAGTGGTGGCTGTGTGGAATGAGCTTACAGTTGAAGTGGTGGAGGCAGGTTCGTTGGTATCATTTAAAAATAAATTGGATAGGCATATGGATGAGAAGGGAATGGAGGGTTATGGTATGAGTGCAGGCAGGTGGGACTAAGGGAAAAAAGTTGTTCGGCACGGACTTGTAGGGCCGAGATGGCCTGTTTCCGTGCTGTAATTGTTATATGGTTACTGATTACTGTATTTACTTGAACATGTCACGAGGTCATACTTACCAAATGCAGATAGTGTCGGAATAAGGAACTGCAAACGCTGGTTTACAAAAGTAACACACAGTGCTGGAGTAACTCAGCAGGTCAGGTAGCATCGCTGGAGAATATGAACAGGTCAGGGCCTTCTTCAAACACAATGTGGAAAAGAAAGCTGGAAAAGATAAGGAGCAGGACAAAGCATAGCAGATAAAAGGTGAACACATGCAAGCCTTTGACCAACCATCAGACAATCAACACCCCCCCCGCCCGCCTGTGTTCACCTATTACCTGCCACGCTTTGTCCCAGACATCATCTCTTCCAGCTTTCTAAATCCCCCCCCCCACCACCCAGCGAAAATCATTCTATCATTCGGAAGAAGGATGCCCACCCGAAACGCCACCTATCCATGTTCCCCATGGATGCAGGCTGACCCGTTGAGTTACTCATTTTGTTCTTCAGACTCATGAGGAACAGTTAATGGACCAAGGTACCACATGGCAACTCACAACCAAAGAGCTGCAGTCAGGTATCGACATTGAGGAGGGAAAAACAGGAAAACTGAGGAAGGAAATTTAAATTTTGTACATAATTTGCCCTTGCTCATAAGGAGCCGTGCAGCTGGAGTGTCCCAGCAAGTCATGCAGCAGGAGTGTCCCGGCAGGCCGCAACCAAGGCCACCAGCAGGCCCGGCAACATTGGAAGGAGTCGGATGGAGGTCCAGAAAGCTGACCAGCGGCGGGAGGGAGTGTAGTACCTCAATGGTGGAGTGGACCGCTGAAGGGCGTGCAACAGTCTGAGGCTTGGCTGGACAAGGGTCGAGAAGCCGAGCTTTTGGACCAGTTATGGCTTGCAGCGGTGGAGGACAACATGGCTACATTTGGCCAGGCCAACCCTGCAAAGCCGCCAGGCCCTTCGTGGTTTGATCAACAACCCTACATTTACAAACTTGGACTTAAAAATGGCGTCAAACTGATGACTCTGTGTACTTTGTAGGAAGGAACAGCAGGGTTTAAAACGACGACAGACACAAAATGTTGGAGTAACTCAGCGGGACAGGCAGTGTCTCTGGAGAGAAGGAACCTTGACGTTTCGGGTCGAGACCCTTCTTCAGACTCTGGAGAAGGGTCTCAACCCGAAACGTCACCCATTCCTTCTCTCCAGAGATGCTGCCTGTCCTGCTGAGTTACCCCAGCACTTTGTGCCCTTTGAATAATAGTGGAGGAGCAGCCACGAAAGGAAAGACGACAAATCAAAAGCAACGGTCTGCAAATTAGCATTGACAGAATGGATGCAACAAAGGTGGAGAAACTGAGAATATCATGGAACCCTCATGAGGCAGGATGGCAGGAAGCAACTCCATGGGCATGTTGCTGATTGGTAACCTATCCCCAGATATTGAGATGCTAGATTTGAGGGCGAAATCAGAGATGGATCATGTGAAGATAGCAAAAGCATGGAAGATGGCAATGGTATGGAACATTCTAGTGCAAAAACAGTGTGTATTTTACTCCCACTCCTGACAGCCTTGCAGCTGTCCTAGTAAGAACCATCATGTCACATCCAAGTTGAAATTACATTTCATTAAATTTGCCCCTTATTCTTTGTGCATTTAATTGATCCACTACAATGCGGGACATTACATTCTGCACTCGGCTCTATCTATTGTACTTACGTTTGACTTGACTATATTTACATAAAGTATATCTGATCTGTTTGCAGATCCGTTTCAAGTCACATATTTTATGCTGGTAGATTACATCAGACGATCCTCGAGTCACTCAATTAAAAGTGATTGTCATTATTTGTATAGGCTGCAGTTTGGACAGATCAGGCCTAACTCGCCTCAGCTCACCCCAATCGTCATTTCTGAGAGTTTAGAATAGCACTTCATGGCAGAAATACAAATCAAAACATTGGATCTGCTCAGCAGGTCTGGAGATATCCACAACAAGGAAAATAATTAATGTTTCAGATTGATAACCTTTCACCAGAAAGTAATCTTCATAGATATGGATTAACTAGCTAAGTATCTTCACTTTTTTAAATCCTTCCCCAGCTTTTTTTTTGCTCTTTGAGCTTGGAAATAGGCCCTTTGGCCCAACTTGCCCACACCGACTACTTAAAGACAGAGAGATTGTAAAAATATAGGCATATCCGAATGCACTGTGTAAGATAGAGAAGAAATTGCTGGTGCCCTGGTTGCGTTATATGAATCTTCAGTAGACACGGGAGAGGTGCTGGAAGACTAGAATGTGGCGAATGCTCTGCTTCTATTTAAGGAGGGCTGCAGGAAAAAGCTTGGGAATTATCGACCAGCAAGTCTAATATCTGTGGAAGGCAAGTTACTGGAAAATATTCTGAGGGATAAGATATATAAATACATATATATATAGGGTCAGGCAGCATATTTGACCGGGGGTCAAATGAGATGGAGGAACTGAGTGAAATCCAGGTTAGCCGGGAAGTGGTGTTAGGTAAATTGAATGGATTAAAGGCCGATAAATCCCCAGGGCCAGATAGGCTGCATCCCAGAGTATTTAAGGAAGTAGCCCCAGAAATAGTGGATGCATTAGTGATAATTTTTCAAAACTCTTTAGATTCTGGAGTAGTTCCTGAGGATTGGAGCGTAGCTAATGTAACTCCACTTTTTAAAAAGGGAGGGAGAGAAAACGAGGAATTACAGACCAGTTAGTCTAACATCGGTAGTGGGGAAACTGCTAGAATGAGTTATTAAAGATGGGTTAGCAGCGCATTTGGAAAGTGGTGAAATCATTGGACAAAGTCAGCATGGATTTATGAAAGGTAAATCATGTCTGACGAATCTTATAGAATTTTTCGAGGATGTAACTAGTAGAGTGGATAAGGGAGATGTGTTATATCTGGACTTTCAGAAGGCTTTCGGAAAGGTCCCACATAAGAGATTAGTATACAAACTTAAAGCACACGGTATTGGGGGTTCAGTATTGATGTGGATAGAGAACTGGCTGGCAGACAGGAAGCAAAGAGTAGGGGTAAACGGGTCCTTTTCACAATGGCAGGCAGTGACTAGTGGGGTACCGCAAGGCTCAGTGCTGGGACCCCAGCTATTTACAATATATATTAATGATTTGGACGAGGGAATTGAATGCAACATCTCCAAGTTTGCAGATGACACGAAGCTGGGGGGCAGTGTTAGCTGTGAGGAGGATGCTAGGAGGCTGCAAGGTGAATTGGATAGGCTGGGTGAGTGACTGGGAGGCTGGGAGACGGCGGCTGATTGGACGGGAGGAGAACTATTTGTTGATTGGACGGGTATTTTAAAGCAAGCTGGTTGGTGATTGGATGCAACCTCCTTAGAGACAGCGACTGATTGGCCGCCAAATAAAATTGTCAAATCTGTAACAAAAATCGCTGGTCGGTGCGAACTCAGTAGTAGTCTGGTTGTAACTCCAAACTAAACAGTATAACATGCAGGTACATTCATTTAAAATTAAATTCAGTGATTATTTCACATGATTTCTTACTGTGTAAAGCTCAATATCTGACCAATTTCTGTTTAACACGTTTGGTCTGTCGCGAGTATTTTTCTCTCCCAAAACAGTCCATATCTAGCAAACCGATCAACGAACCAGACAGCAGTTGGACGCAGTCATAGAAACATAGAAACAAGGTGCAGGAGTAGGCCATTCGGCCCTTTGAGCTTGCACAGCCATTCAATATGATCATGGCTGATCATCCAACTCAGTATCCTGTACCTGCTTTCTCTCCATACCCAGATTCCTTTAGCCACAAGAGCCACTTCCAACTCCCTCTTAAATATAGCCAACGAACTGACCTCAACTACATTCTGTGGCAGAGAATTCCAGAGATTCACCACTCTCTGTGTAAAAAATGTTTTTCTCATCTCAGTCCTAAAAGATTTCCCCTTTATCCTTAAACTGTGACCCCTTGTTCTGTACTTCCCCAACATCGGGAACAATCTTCCTGCATCTAGCCTGTCCAACTCCTTAAGAATTTTGTGCGTTTCTATAAGATCCCCCCTCAATCTTCTAAATTTTAGCGAGTCAAGCCGAGTCTATCTAGTCTTCTTTCATATGAAAGTCCTGACATCCCAGGAATCAGTCTGGTGAACCTTCTCTGTACTCCCTCTATGGCAAGAATGTCCTTCCTCAGATTAGGAGCCCAAAACTGTACGCAATACTCCAGGTGTGGTCTCACCAAGACCCTGTACAACTGCAGTAGAACCTCCCTGCTCCTATACTTAAATCCTTTTGCTATGAATGCTAACATACCATTCGCTTTCTTCACGGCTTGCTGCACCCACGTGCCTACTTTCAATGACTGGTGTACCATGACACCCAGGTCTCGTTGCATCTCCCCTTTTCCTAATCGGCCATCATTCAGATAATAGTCTACTTTCCTGTTTTTGCCACCAAAGTGGGTAACCTCACATTTATCCACATTATACTGCATCTGCCATGCATTTGCCCACTCACCCAGCCTATACAAGTCACCTTGTAGCCTCCTAGTTTAGAGGGGTTTAAACGGTTTAGAGATGTTTAGAGGGCTTCAGATGGGTTCAGAAGCGTTCAGAAGTGTTGTAGAGGGAAATAGGGGGGAATAGAGGGGGTTTAGAGGTGTTCAGAGGGTCCCAGAGGGGTTTAGAGACGTTATAAGCCCCCCGTGAGAAATTGTATTTCTCTGAAATTGAAGATAGACATAAAGCTGGAGTAACTCAGCAGGACAGGCAGCGCAGCGACTCTGGAGAGAAGACCCTTCTTCAGACTTCTTCTTCAGACTGAATTGAACTCTCGTCGGTGAGAGTACTTGTGATTGTCTGAAGAAGGGTCTCGACCAGAAACGCAACCCTCTCCCCAGAGCCGCTGCCCATCCCGCTGAGCCACCTTCAACTTCAGAGCCAAACAAAAAACACAGTGCTGGAGTAACTCAGCGGTCAATGCGGCTGCCTCACCCGCTGGGTTTCTCCAGCATTTTTGTCTACCGCTAAACGTCAATGATTCCGGGAATGCTGAGGCAACAGGGTGAGAGAGCTAGAGAGAGACGAGATGGGGAGCGGGAGAGAGAGCGAGAGAGAGGGAGGGAGGGAGGGAGAGAGCAAAACACAGAGAGACACAACGTGGGTCGGTAGGTGAATGACTAACCTGCACACCAGGAAGAAGCCCCTTCTCGCGGTCCGGGGCCCTCACTCATGATGGTGAGTTTAAAGAAATTCTCAATATGTCATCGATCTACATTCCTCAGTAAATGTAATTGTGTTTTAAACAAATATTATTGACGCCGCGTGAATTTTATTCAAAGGAACATGGCGTCATTAATACTCATTCAAAACACAATAACATTTACTGAGGAATGTGAGTGGATGTAGATTGATATAACAACTTGTTAACTACTTCATGTTAAGAAGTGCTAACAGTACTAGTTAACAAATCGTTTGTGTCTGATGGCCGTGCAGCGGTTGTTATACATGTTCGTTTAAAAAAAAATCCGGATGGCGAATTAAAAAAAAAAATCTTTATTTAACAAAGAGAATTCGTATTTCCATACGAAATACGGAACATTAGTGCGGGGCCCCCATTAGGCGCGGGGCCCAATTGGGGGCAATCGGTCAAATCGGCGTAAGGCCGGCCCTGTCCGGAGATATAGGATCAGGCAGCATATCCGGAGAGAAGGAAAAGGTGACCTCACTGACAATGGAGGAGTCAGTCAGAGAATGGAGAGAATTGTCAGAGTGAGGCCAAATGTAAATTGGTGGAGCATCTCATGTTTAGCTTGAGAGACCTCTCATGTTTAGCAACGTCAAGTAACCCTTGCATCCCTTCTCTCTCCGTCCCTTCCTCAACCTAGTCGTCGTACTAGTTTTACTGTCGCCCTGTTGAGTTCCTGTCTGTATACTCGTTATCACCTATCCCACAGCCAACAAAGGCCTATTATGTGCCCCCCCATTTCCTTGATTAGTTGAGCTAGATTTATTTTCTTGAGTATGGAGATAGTTGAAGAACTTAATCATGTATTACGAGAGGCCTAAGCAGCATGATTGAATATTTCGTTCACGAAGGAACTGCAGATGCTGGAAGATCGAAGGTACACAAAATTGCTGGAGAAACGCAGCGGGTGCAGCAGCATCTATGGAGCGAAGGAAATAGGCGACGTTTCGGGCCGAAACCCTTCTTCAGATTGATTGAATATTTCAATTGACAGAGGTAACAACATTTAAGATAAACAGTAGGGTTAAAGAGAAGTTGAGAGTAAATTATATCACTAGCATTTTGTTAGGTTTCCAGAATTCTCTGTTCAAAGGACTGGTAGCAAAACACATGTTTGAATTACACCTGAACGAAGTTTTGATGCCATAGTAGTCATATCAGTCTGAAAATATTGGCTCTGTGCACAAGATCTAAATGAATTTTTCATTGTGTACTTTGAATTAACAGGAACCTCTAAAGAGTATCAGAATTAATCCATCAAATAAAAACTTGACTAGTGGGTCAAGCAGCATCTCTGGAGGGTATGGATAAGTAATATTTCGGGTCAGACTCTTCTTCAATTTATTGTAGTGGGGGGAGAATGCTGGAAAAGAGCTGGGGGCAGGACAAAGCCTGGCAATATAGTCGACTTTAAGATAAGTATATAGAATATTTTAGCTTCTACCTAAATGTTCTGATCGTCATTTCACTTTGTATGATCAAATCCTTCTGAACCTAACCTATTCATGTACCTGTCAAAATCTCTTTTGTATGCTATAATTATACCTGTCTCCACTACAGTCTCTGACAGCTCATTACATATACACACCATCCTCTGTGTGAAGCTCAGGTCTCTCTAAAATCTTTACCCTCTCACCTTAAACCTACACCCTCTAGTTTGAAATGTATCACTGACATCTTTTGAAACTGAGTGAATCTACCATGGCGTTGCTGAATATGTATTCATGTATTCATGAAACATTTAATAGGAAAGCTGGTTGCCAATTATTACTCTCACTTGCCATCCCCAAAATGTTATTGTCCAAATATATCAATTTTACAACTGATTTCAGTAAATGAAAGCCAGAAAGTACAATGACTTCAACTAGATACCTGGACCTGCACAAACAATCCAATCAATTCAACTCCTTCTTAAAAATCTATCACTGATAAAGCCAAATGAAGACATGCTTACTGTCACAATGAATTCAATGTCAACCTAAATCAGGAACAAATTAAAATAATAAAGATGGACTCGGAAGTGAAAAAGTATATATTTTCAAACAATGCCATAGAAATTGTTGAGAAATACTACAGACGTGTGCACACCTTTAAAATCAGACCTTCACAACATTAAAGGGTACTTCCACAACAATGGATAAAGTCTAATATTTATTCACAAGATGAAACATGAATCAGATTGGTTCAGCAACTTGAAATCATTCAGTCGAGAGCCAAGATAAAAATATCGTTATCAGGGAGATTTTTAAGTAGGAAAGAAAATATTAAAAAATGCTTAATTTTTCAATTTAAATGTTGGTGCAGCCCACTGCTCAATTTTCAAATAGCATCAACTGCTGCTATTTTCTGTGCAGTTTCCGCCGTCAATCCAGCCAATGGTGTTATTCTTTTCAAGTACAAATCTGATATGTTCAAAGGTCACTGAATCAATTCCTAATGAGATGAATTTGATAACTCCACACCCCCACCCGTGTGCGAACGTGGCACCGAAGGACAAGAAGCCAAAGCAAAGAAGTGGAAGCCAAATAACTGAACGGAAACAAAGGCAAAACGTCAAATAACCTAAAGCGTACGAAGCCGAACCGCCAACTAACCGAAAGGGTGGGACGCCTAAAAGCAAACTCACCGAAACGCCGCTCTTCCGAAACACCAACTCGCCGAAAGGCAGCGTCGCCTACAAGCCAACTCACCAAATGGCCGCTCTGCCGAAAAGTCAAATAACGACATGACGTCGCCGGCGGGGCGGGACATGTCAGCGATTGGTCCAGACCCCCGCGTCCATCACATCACTGGCCGATGGAGAAGTGAGGGTGGAGGTCATTTTCCCCACACCATCAATACGTGACTGGGCACTCTGAACCCGAGCACCAAGGTGTAAGCGGCCGAAGGAGCGCATCCCCCACTCTCCCATGGCCACGGCCGCCCTCCGCCTTGTCTCCCCCGTGCGTTAAAACTCAAAAAAGAGTTAATGATTTAAAAACAAATGTTACATGTATAAATAGTTCTTACATTCAGGAACCTGGTTAATTAAGTGGTGGGATTATTTCCTTGTCCTAACTATGCCTTTGCTTTAGCCGGTGGTTACATCCATTCCATCCTTCTCTTGCAAAGATGTGAGATTTCATTAAGTGCACACGGATGAATAGTCTAGCGTTTCTTCCATGCGCGCAATACATGAAGCCGATGAAATGAGACAACTGTCACATCAAAGATAGACATAAAATACTGGAGTGACTCAGTGGGACAGGCAGCATCTCTGGAGAGAAGGAATGGGTGGACGTCACCCATTCCTTCTCTCCAGAGATGCTGCCTGTCCCACTGAGTTACTCCAGCTTTTTGTGTCCATCTTCGGTTGAAACAGTTTACAGATTATCTGGTGTTTTGTGCGTGGGAGCTTGTTGTGTGCGTTACGCAGGCATCCAGACGGTAATAAATAAAACGTGCTTCTTGTTATCAAAGGGGGAGGGGGGGGGGGAGAGTGGGAGGAGATAAAACTGTTCGTTGTCATGCACACTTGTTATCGGCCTGCCAGGAAATTTGTCCCCCACACCCCCCCATGTTTTAAAAGCGATATACTATGGCTGCCAATTCCCTGAGCCGTCTGTCCCCGCGGCCGGGGTGGGTGAATTGCCCGGTGTGTGTGTCGGGGCCCGGGTGAATCACTCTGGTGTGGGGGTTGGAGTCCGATGGTGGTGCATCGTGGTCAGTGACTCTGGGTGGGCGGAGGGACAAGCCTGTCCCACACCTCTGCTCCACCCGGCGCTGTCGACACACAGCCCGTCACAGTGCTGCCGCACGGGGGAGACAAGGCGGAGGGCGGCCGTGGCCATGGGATAGTGGGGGATGCGCTCCTTCGGCTGCTTACACCTTGGTGCTCGGGTTCAGAGTGCCCAGTCACCTATGGATTGTGTGGGAAAATGACCCGCACCCTCCCATCTCCATCGGCCAGTGATGTGATGGACGCGGGGGTCTGGACCAATCGCTGACAAGTCCCGCTCCGCCGGCAACGTCATGTCCGTTATTTGACTTTTTGGCAGAGCAGCCATTCGGTGAGTTGGCTTGTAGGCGACGCAGCCTTTCGGCGAGTTGGCTTTTAGGCGTCCCACCCTTTCAGTTAGTTGGCTTTTACGCGTCCCGCCCTTTCGGTTAGTTTGCCGTTTCAGCTTCGTACCCTTTCGGTTATTTGACGTTTCGGCTTTGGCTTCGGTTATTTGGCTTCCACTTCTTTGCTTCGGCCTCGTCCTTCGACGCCATGTCCGGGTACCACCCCCATCATCTTCATGACGATGTATTTTCATATCTGGGAAATAAATTACCATTACTGTCATCAAAATGGTGATGCACCACTTTGAATATCCATAGGCAATGGAGGCATATCAAAATGTGTTACATTTTGACACTATAGTGCACCAGCATCTCATCCTATTGTACTAATCAAGACAGTCTGTGAAAGCATCTGCAGTTCCCTTTTGAACAGTCTGTGAAATTACGCTGGTTTGTCACATTTTATCGACTCTCTGATTTTTCTATATTTTATTAGATTTTATTTTGTCAAGAGTAAATAGCAGCAAAAATATTTATTTCATTATGTAGAAACAAAGATTTGCAGATGCTGGTTTATACCAAAGATAGACATAAAATGCTGGAGTAACTCAGCAGGTCAGGCAGCATCTCTGGAAAAAAAGGATGCGTGACGTTTTGGTTCTGGACCCTTCTTCTGACTCGAAACATCATCCATCTTTTTCTCCAGAGATGCTGCCTGACCCGCTGAGTTACTCCAGCACCTTGTGTCTATCTTTCTTTCATTATTTGGTATTTTCTAGAAAGTTAATTTGCACTGATTAAACTATATCAAACTGTTCACTTAATGCAGAGGTCAGCAACCTTGTTCGGCATAGGAGCCGGTTCGCACGTCTGTGAGCGGATGGCGGTCCACATCTCTCACGTGTACACATGGGTCCCGCCCCCAACACGCCCCGGATGGCATCAAATCACGTGTTCACAGAAGGTAAACAAAAATGCTGAGGAAACTCATGCAAACTCATGCAATCCTTGCATGTCTCACCCGCTGAGCTTCTCCACCATTTTTGTCTACCTTCGATTTTACCAGCATCTGCAGTTCTTTCTTAAACGTGTTCACAGAAAGTGCGCGGCCGTGCCGGCGGCTTTGCCCAGGATGCGGTACAGCCAGAGCTCGGCCGTGCTCAGGGCGGGCGCTCTGCAGGCCGGATGGTTACGGTGGAAAAAATCCGCCTACAGGCCGGATTATTTCAGGTTACGGGCTGCATTAGGCCCGGGGGCCGTAGGTTGCCGACCCCTGACATACTGTAACATTAACAATTAGTGATCAAAATTGTTGCATCCAATATTTTCTCTATAGCTTCGAAAATCAAGAGCAGCATGTTGGGTAAAACATCAGATGCAGATTAAGTGGGGATTATCATGTTATAAATCAAACGGTTACATGTTCATTTGTTAGACAATGGCCACATTCTTAAACTTAAAACATTGAGGCTGATGAAATTTGTGTTTGGCCTTGCACATCGGAGAGCACCAAAGACGTAAACAGCAGCTTACAATGGGAAGACAAGATGCAATGCAGAGGGTTTCCAGAATTTTTATATGTAACAAGTGGATCCTCAGTTGCACATACTTTTCACCAAAATAATTCAATATGCCAGAAATTGTCCTAGTTGCAGAGATCTTTTGAATCAATTAATGAGGCTAGGCCGGGCAGAGCAGAGAGGAGTATCATTTTTATACTTGCCCCTCAACCTTTCTTCTGAGACTCTCTGTTCAATGATTTCACATTTACCAAAGTTTTGTTCATGTACCTTCAGTGTATATACTGCAAAATGTAATTTAAAAATGAGAAAGACAGAATATAGCATGTTAGCTGCCAAGAAATAAATCTTTTAAATATTAGTTATTGGGTTTATTATACACTGAACCTGTTAACCAACTCAGCTGAAAAACAGGCTATGAATCAACCTAATTATTTTTGACTCTTGGTTCACTGTGTAGTTCATGTTCTAACAGCATGTTAAATTAGTTAGTATACGCAGGCTTATCTCCAAAGGCAGGCAGAAGGAACATTAATCTGTTAAGTGTGCTTTAAAAAGTGGCATTTGCAAACAAACAAAACATTTCCATGGTGCAATTAAACCTTTAATTACTTTACTCCAATGCTCCTGGATATATTTATAGAATTAACTAAAATACCTAATTTAAATTTGTCCCAAATTGAAACGGACAACAAACAAGACATAGACCGTAAACAAAAGAAACAACAGTTAAAACAGAGACAGTTGACAGGAAAGATGGAGCTGAAATGTGGGCAAGAGAAGAGTTGAAACCATAACATCCGTCTACACACCTTGGCATTGATATAAGGGTCAAAAGGGCCATACTTTTTGAGGTCTTTGCACTCAATAGCATTCTATGAGGGAAAAGAAAGAAAATGAAAATGATAAAATAAGGTTTATACTGAAAAATAAAGATGCATGAACTGTGATAAAATGCAATGATAGTTAAAACAGTTGCAGATAACTTTAAATATTTTAGATAGACAGCATTCAAATTAAAGTGACTAAATTTTATATTCCCTTAAAATGTTAAATAAAAAAAATAACAAAATAAAATTATAAATTCACACAAAAGGTACAGGCATTGTTCCTGGATTGAGTAGCCAGTTAGACTGCTCCTGCACAATAATGATAGGCACCTGGGTCATAACAAACACAAAAGGCTTAATAAAGCAGCAGTCTCTTCAGTGCTTTCTTTAAAAATGAAGTGCCCTAAATAAATATGAAACAATGAAGACAGAGAATATTGGAAATACCAGCAGACCAGACAGTCTTATTCTCCCACATACCCCTGCCTCAAAAAAATTGTGAAGCTTTTTCATGCACCCCACCCACGATCAAATGGTTGGACAAAAACACTCTACGCTGATAGAGAAGGTCGATTTCATGTTACTGTTAAAATACTCCTCGAGACTTCCTTTTATACAAGTGCATCAGATTCAAGTACAGACACTCCTCGAATTGCTTGAGGGTTACGTTTCGTAAACCCGTATGTCAGTCATAGAAAGTTGGAAATATCTTAAAACTAGTTAGAATTTAAAAACTGTAGATGCTGGTTAATACACAAAATGACACAAAGTGCTGGAGTAACTTAACTGCTCAGCTGAAACTGGAAGAACAGCGAGCCTGACCAATGCTTTTAGATGAAGTGGACGTGAAGCCCTCTCCATCCTCCCATTGCTAAATTTGAGTTTCTCACTTTTATTAAACCCTTGGATCACAGCAAAACCTGCCCTCCCCGCCTCTCCAAACCTGCTGGGTCCGAGCCCAACGGCTGCAAAGCATCTAAATTCCTTAGCATTGGAGCCCGGGCTTGGCTGAACGCGCTCTATTCTCAATCCAATTGCAATTTAAAATTTCCCTTCAAAATTGAGTTGCCAAGGAAAAGGTTTGTGGAAGAATCATTGGGTTCTTCATTTAGATTACTCTGAAATGATTCTATAGACATGGCTGCGATAACACAGGTCAGTCAGGAAACAGGATCACTGGTTACCCTAGTGCAAGTTTGTGCAAGTCCTCTATGATGTAAGTCGGGGAGTGCCTGTATTTTTGTGCCAACACACTTTAACTGCAAACAACTGGGACTGATCAAGCAGGCCAAAGTGAAGACCCAAAACGGTCTCTGTAATTTCCCTGTAGTCTCAACTCCCAGTTTACATGGTAGCGCAAGCTTGTTTCTACAGAAGATAAAAGCAGCAAATGAAGGAAGCTGCATGCAGGCAGAGCACATACGGCATTTGGTGTGGCAAGGTCATCAGCATGCTGTGCTGTCACATTAAATGTGAGCAGATGAGCATTGAGTTGCATTTGATTGGTTTTACCATGTGATGAGACACAAAATATCATAGAACATGGATATTTAATGAAGGAATATTTAAATTATGTTTTAACTAAAAAATGCCTAAAAGCTTGACCTCAAATGCAAAAGTTGAGTTTGTCATCAATAAAAAAATAATTGAATATTCATCTTTCTGTTAAACATTAATTCAGTTTTAGGCACAACATAATATTCTCAAATTTTTGGGTTATGAACAGCATTTCTGAAAATAATTTTATTTATACATTAATGCCCAAACAAACTAACACTACTTTGAGCACAATTTTACCCAAATACAAAGAAACCTTTCTGGATCGCAAAGGTGCCACGAACAGTGGCATGAATCCTACTGTCAGAAATAGGAAAAAAAAAGTTAATTCAATTGCCAGAAACCTAATTTTGATTGATAGCTGATTAATTTTGTTTTTATGTCTGAAGATGTTTTTAGAATCATTATGAACCAGTGTAGAATTTAATTCCATAAATGCTATCTGCAGTTAACTACAGGCCACTGAGCCAGGTAGATCACTGTTCTATCTTCTGCAGTAAACTAGGGTAACTCAAACTCATCCATTTTCCAGGTAATCAATGTATTATTTTATATATTCTCCCATTTGAAGAACTTGTCCCTGGGAATACTATATCCATGGATGTGTATGCAGAATCTTATAAAAGTCACCCTTGACAGTTCCCCAGTAAATCAGTCTATCTGTTAGTTTTACCTGGAAGTCCAAACAGCATCCAGCCCTCCAACAAAACTGCACGTTATAGCTGTTCATGGGCACAGTTTAAACAGGACATTTTACTCCCTGGCATTCAGTTTGTGACTTGATTGCCAGGAGAGTGCCTTTGGCTAGTATAAGTGGTGATGAGCGGTGTTATTATTTATAGATGATGTCTGAAAGAGCTTTAGTAATACAACATCTCAATTATTCATGTCTGCTATGACTTGTTTACATGTGTGCAATTAAAATGTCTGCCTCAATAGATACAGTCTACTTTTTAGTTTGCTTGTTCTGACCCGCAATCTCAGAGTTGGCTGGAAAAATATGGTCCATGCAGAATAGACTTCCAAGATATTTGTCTTCTGAGAAAACAATCACCATAAGTGGTTATGCACATGTATGGGAGGCAGCTTGGAAATATGAATTCTGAGAAATAAATCTGTACAACCTCATTAATGTAACATGTAGAATCTGCTGAACTGATGAAGATATTAAATGATGTCACTGAAGCACAAATTTTCACTTAGCATCAAAGGAACAAAACGTACATTGTGAATAGTTGTTTTGATTATAACTCAAGGGTAGAGTGAATACTTGATTGCTTGAAGTACCCAGACTGCGGGATTAAAATATTTAATTGCGTTCTCAACTTTATAACTATACTCTAAATCATCATATGCACTGACAATATCTGTGTAATCAAGGTTGGGCATATATTACTGGGATTGTTGGTAAATATAGTGCATTCCTCTCCTGTAATGAACAGCAGGGAACAGACACATGGGTTGGTTTGGGGCAGGTGAGGGCTTGGAATCAGAAAAATGGGTAGGTTTTCAGCTGCACCAAAGGACCAGAGTGCTTGAATGTTTCAGCTTATTGAAGGTAGAAGCATAATTCAATAAGGTTGTTAAGCCATCTAGGGAAAATGTGCTTTTACGATTGAGCAGACTAGAACTGTTTAAGACATTAATGAAGCCACAGCTGAAGTGCTGAGCACATTTCTGGATATTGCATTGAAGTATGTGATTGCACTAGAGGGGGTATGAAGGAGAATGACAGAGATGGTTAGTTTTATTTACAGTTGGCTTGCACCATCTGCTGAGCTACTATGCTAGTCAGGTTATACATGTCTCACAAGTTATACAAAATCTAAATTGCGTTCACGCTTAAGAGGGCAAAATTGAATTAACAAATCAAACTGCAGGTATTCTCACGAACCAAAAACATAGATTTCATCTTGTAAAGAAAACAAATGCCTACAATTTAAAAGACCCAACTTCTGCAATATACCAGTGCGATTTTTTGGCAAACTGCAGTGTTAATAATTATTTTAAAATGTGCTCATAATTGCAGTTTGTGCAGTTTCATTCTTTTTTTTTGTTTAAATCAGAATACAAAGCTAAAAATAAGAATGTGCAGAGATAATTTGAACATATCAGCTGCACAGCCATGGAGAATTTTGCAGAGATGACTGTAACTACTGAGAATTAGACCATATATATTTAGATATTAGAAATTTTTACTTTTCTGGATTCATAGGCATTCCTCCAGCTAGCATTTGATAGCCAAGTTTAGTAATGTTTTGTGCCCCAGGACGCCCCCAATAACGCTTCCTCCTGATGTGCACAAAAATGTTTTTGAAAATTGCAAGCCATTCCACTTGCCTAGTAACTTGAACTATAGCAAGTACCTTAAGTGCCAGTGTGTACGTGACTGTAATGCTGCAGCACCATTTCTCAATGTTCTATAATCAGGTATGTAGACATAACGCCTGTAAACAAAATGCTGTTCACGCAATTAACATTTATTGATAGTATACTTAGCTATTATTTTAACAGTGGGTGCCAATGCACTGCAAATACCATGAACATGTACATACCTCCATTGTTGTCTAACTCTTTCCTTATATTTCAAATAACAATCAAGCTGTTTTGCAGTAAATAATTTTTATGTTTTTAGTTGTGAAATCAAACAATACCATAACCATTGTTACCTGAATGGGAAATCACTGGAATTATTCTGCATTGCTCAAATAATTAGATACAATAATTACCTCAGTATATGATACTTCAGTTATGTTTTTAACGGTTTCTTCTTTCAACAAGAAACGATATCTGTCCAAATAATGCTCAGTAAAATACAAGAGAACACTTCCAAATGTTGATCAAGAACAAAACTAAGTTAATATGATCTTTCCACCAGACCAAAAATAATCTTTAATCTTATCGGGAAGTTAAGCCACATAAAATAAGTGAAATTCGCCAGTAGCTAGTTTCACTTTCTTGGACCTTTCAATTTGCCCGATGCCATGTGGAAGAATGAAGGCGATGATCGATAATGAGAAACAATGAACATGGTCAAAATTCTGCATTTTTCATTGATGCACACTAATTTCTTTAACTATGGTCACATATGTTTTTTGTTGTTCTATTGAATTACCTGCAAAACATTACTGCAGAGTTTTTTGGCTACCAATCTGAACAAAATCAACATAGGTAAACTTAGTTCCTTTTGGCTACTGTTATAAGCCAAAGAACATAGGGGCGAAGTGGGGAAAAGATTGTTGGACTTAAGCTGTCCCAAGACAAGGTAATTACAGAGTAATTCTCCATAGCTTTCCTTCTTTTATGTTCTGAGAATGTTTTGATTTGTTGTATGTTCCCCATTCTTAAGAGGACTGTAAACAACACAGAAGATTAAAGCAATTAAGACCAACATACAACTTTTAAAACCAAATTGTGTTGATTCCATGCCCCACAAGATTAAAACGTTTTTTTCTCTTGTTTTTGATAAGAACACAAATTCCAATTAAATGCTTTGATGGTCACTTTGAGCTCACATGGCTGGTGCTTGTGATCAAACTCAATCGAGGAACTTGCATGTTTGTGAAAATTGGCTACAGTTTTTCATCAATGTAAACCTCAGTAATGTAAAATAAAAGAATGTTGCTGGAGACTTGAATAGTTTTTTAAAAATTGAAGCTAAGCAGATTACAATATTCAAGAAAGAAATATATTCAGAACTTTACTAGGTGCCACAAATATTGTGAAATCTTGCTTTAATAGAGTTGTATTGAGGATTATGTCTGGCTACCTCAGCAGACATTTAAACCACAACAAGATTAGACCACTTCTTTGCTCCATGTCTTCTGTAGAGTATTTCCATTGCACCTGAACATTATCAAGAGGAATTAGACAGCAAGATAAATTCCATCATCTTTACAAATAGTTAGCATATTTGCTCCAACAACCCTCATCACAAACCCCAAGACTTCAGACCTGTTCATTGACTTTCGCATGGGATGGTCCTTGATGAATAAGTAGTTTCACTATCTGTGCATCCCCTTTCCAGGCAGCCAAATGAAGTGGATAGCATCCTTTATTATCTGCAATGTTAGTGGAGGCGTCATTCTTCAGCAGCGTTTCAACAACATCTCTAGGAGTAAATTAAAAACAAATAAATCTTAAAGCAGAAATTACACCAAAAAGATGCTCCAGTACTTTTCATGGTGATGAAATTAAATCAGAGAGTGAATGACTTAACTATGAAAAAATGCAAACAGTGTGTCCACATCAATTTACTTTTATCAACATTTAGCTCACATGAATTTATTTTTGAAAATAATGCATGTGTGTGTTCTTTTTGTGGTCACAATGGAAAATTACTAGGTACAACAGATTTCAAAGTGAAACTGAGGAAACATTTATCCTACAGCAAACCAATCTCAAACGTTGTATTAATTTTTCTAAGAATTATTTCTCCTTTCAAGTAACACAAATAATAACTGGAAGTGACCTTTCCACTCCATTTACCTCGTCCATAATTCAGCTGACTGATCCGAGCATCAATTCCACTTTGCAGCCTTTAATCCATATCCATCAATACGAATAACAAACATGAGTCTATTGACCTTACAACTGACAATTTCAAGTGGGTCAGCACTCAATTGTTTTTGAAGATGAGGGGCGATGGTGGTTGGAAAAAAGAGAGATTTCTACTGCATTTTGGTAACCATTTCCTGAAGCAATTTTGAATGAACTGGTTGTAATATTAAAATGTTGCCCTTTTATTCCCAATTCTCACAACACAGGAAACAGTTTTTCTTTTAATTGCACCAAATGCTTAACTTGAAAACCAAATCTTCAATGAATAAGGGAACACCACTCAGGACTATGCAACTGCTCATAGAACTAGGCAATTTTGACCCAGGTAGCATTCTGATTAACTTTGCTGGATTCTCAAGAACGAGATTGCAAATCTCTTGGTGGCTAGAATGCGCTGACAATGCCCAATGGTTTGATTGGAACTGCCTTGTCTGTCCATTGAAACCGAATCAAGTTACTGACATGTATTCATGTGGTGCAAACTCCAGGATATTATGTCAGGTTTGGAAGCCTGAATCTGTCAGTTTACCAAAGGGAACTGACAGATTCAGGCTTCCAAACCTGACATAATCCTCTACCAGAGGATTAACAACAAGGCAAGGTACTCTGCTGGAAGGTGGGGAGGAGAAAACAAAAAAATCACTTGGATGCAGCAGCAGGTTAGACCTGCAATGGCATTCATGAAGTTGGGACCCTTTGTCAGACTGAGTTACTGAGTTACTCCTCCCTCAGTCCGCCGCCAACGACATGTCGTACCTCGCCACCGCCAGGATCCCTCCCCTCCTGGCAGGAGGAGGAAGAGGAGTTGTCTGCGGCAGCGGAGGGGAGAGGCTGAATGGACAAAACAACAGTAGGTGAAGGATGTGGCGGTGGAGCGGCCAAAGTGACGAACCTACAGGAAGAAGCAGCAGCTCGTGATCATGAAGCCCCACGGTGACAGAGCGCGTCGCGCAGGTGGCAGAAACCCGATAAAAACGCTGTCCCCATGGACTACAAAATGAGCCACAGCAACAGTTGTGCCAACCAGACCAGGGGATGGGTGAAGAAGTGCTAACTGGTGCATCTCGCGAGTCGGGGATGGCGTCTGAAGCTGGGGGTTGGAGAGGCAATGCAAGCTGGGATGGTTTCGGCAGGTCTGCCTGCTAAAACCAAAATCCGTTTTAACTACATTCATGTTCAAGCAGCATTGAACAACCGCAGACTTACCTTTAGAGAAAAAAATGGCAATTCACAGATACTAATTTAAGCTTTAAAGATGAGCTTACTTCCTTTCTTTCAGAAAGAATTGCTAAGTAACTATTGCAGCTAATTGGCTAACAAGTATTCATTTTACATTGAATGCTACATTCTCAATAAAAGAGAGCTAAAATCCACATATTTTATCTGCAAACTCCTCACTTACTTTTGTCCATTTAGTGCAGCATGGTGTAGTGGGGTATATCCTGAGCAATCCACACAATTGACATTTGGCCCTCTCCAAATACTGAAAAATAAAATAAAAAGTATTTTTCAGAAATATTATACCATTACCACAACATCTCTCATGAACTCAGCAAAAATCCTAGGAAATATATGGCTCAAATCCTTACACTCAAAGAACTGACCAACCCCTTATGATAGTGTACTAGATTATAAATTGTCTTAAGTGCGACTCTTCAGGACAAGATCTAATCTCCTTCACCACTCGTGGCTACATTGCTGCATGAAGGTATTAATCAGAAAATATCAAAGGACATTTCTCTTCCTTCTATTACTCCACATGACCAAACATCTCCATTTGAAACAATATTTGTTTTGCAGTCCTGCAAAGAAAAACATTCAGAAATAACAGTGTCTTTTATAAGTGTATATGCAGAAAAGGCATCACAGCTTCAAGAAAATTTACTTCACCTTCACCATCAACTAAAACTGCCTACACATACAAACAGGTGGCAGCCATAGTTAGGCTATTTGCCAATATAAGTTATATGATATTTTGTCCGAAAAGAGATGGATGGAAATTGCAAGGCACTCATCAAGCCAAAAATATGAAAAACTACATATGCTGGAAATTTAAGAAAATGCTGGAAATATTCAGCATTTGAAAACTGTTGCATTTCATATACTATTTGCAGGGTACCTACAACCTGAGTGAACCAGGCAAGTATTTCATCTCTAAAACCAAACAAATTTAGAGAGTGTAAAAGTCAGTGCAAGATCTGAACGGCTGCAAGTTGTAATGGCTGAATTCAATGTGTTAACAAGCACAGAAAGGGAAATTGAACAGAGGAAATGTTGGATCAAAACGTTAAAGCTCCATAATTATGGCTTTCAGTGTTTCGAGAGATCGACCAGTGTAATATTGTTAAAAGGCTGTAATGTTATTAAAAAGGTACTTGGACAAATAGTCAACCCTTACTTGGTGATTGAAAAATCAAATATTGCAGATAATGGAAATCTGAAATAAAAACATACTAAAAATACTCTTTCGGGTGAGGCAGCAAAAAAGAAACAAAGATTATATTTCAGGTTAGTGACCTTTGTCAGAGGATGGGTTCTGATAAAGGCTCCGAATCATTAACTTTTTCTCTCTTCACAGATGCTGCTGACCAACTGAATATTCCAGCACCATTGCTTTCATTTCTTAATTATCCTGAGCTTACACGATATCATGTGCACAAGTGTAGGAATCGTATATTACTATTCATTTAAATTGGAGTCAGACAGCAAGTAGTAACTTTTACAAAGCTAATGGTAGAGCAGTGCACTTTGGTCAGCAATGTGGAACCTTCAGTATTCCTTTATGGATTTGTCTTTGTGCAATGTTGCTTTGAGAAAGGGAGGGTACTATTTCAGAATTCTCACAGGACTCTCCAGAACCACTAGCTGCCAAATATCAGCAACATAAGAATGGGAGAAAAGAAGATGCTCATACACATAAAACAGCTTCGATACACAATCGTTTTTGAGGAATTTAACCTGCAAATGTCACAAACAAACGCTTTGAACCAAAATATGCAACTCATCATGATTTTGACAACAATCGTTAGACCAGTATGACATTTTAATACTCATCATTCTTTTTAAATTTAAAAAAAACTGCACTAAATAATCTATACACAAGAAATGAAGAAAGCAAAATACAAGGAAGCTAAATGAATAAGTAAATATTTCCCATAAGGACAGTCAGAATGTGGAATTCCCCCATCTTGACAGTCTCTTTGAGGCTAGCTCACTTGCCAAGGAGGCAATGTGGAACCACACAAAGTTAAATTGTGGCAGTTCAACCACAGGAAGGGGAAAATACAGAAGCTTAATGACTTCAACATCATTTGATTACTATTATGATTACATTATGAGTTAAAATCCTCTACACTACTTTTTCCCCTCGCAACAAATTAGAAAATTGAAATGCAATCCTTGGCAAAAAATGGGTATACTGCACAAGTTTAAATTCAAAGTAAGAGTTTTTGCTCAGGTTGTTGAATTTTTAATTCAAGCTCAATAACGCCTTTGATTTTGACCTATATATTTTGCATTAATTTTCCTTTCTTGGCATGGGAATGCTAAACCACACAAGAAATTCAACACTACAAATGTTTGAAATGCGTAGTTCAAATACTTCAAGATTCAAGGCGTTTATTGTTACTCCAGTTCCATACACGGTACAATCCTGTGTGAAAATCTTGTGCTAGAGGATTCAATACAGTAAATTTAACATTAAATTATAAAGTGCATGTATTAAATTATAAAGTGAACATTAAATGAGTCCAGTTCAGGTGAGTTTCAGAGTTGGTTGGTTCAGCAGCCTGATTGCCTGGGGGAAAAGCTGTTCGAGTGTCTAGTGGCACAGGAGCTGATGCTCCGTTACCTTCTGCCTGAGGGCAGCAGGCAGAATAGACCGTGGCTGGGGTCTTTGATGATCCTCAGGGCTTTTTCAACGCACCGCCTGGAGTAGATGTTCTGGAGGGAGGGCAGCTCGCACCCGGTGATGTGCTGGGTCGTCTGCACCACTCACTGCAGGGCCCTTCGGGCATGGCTGGTGCAGCTGCCATGCCAGGTGCAGATATAGCCTGTCAGGATGCTCTCCACAATGCCTCTGTAGAAATCCCTAAGGACCCGGGGTTCAGGCCGAATTTCATCAGTCGCCTGAGGTTGTAGAGGTGCTGTTGTGCATTTTTTGTGATGGTGGAAATGTGGGTGGTCCAGATCAGGACCTCTGTAATGTGGACACCGGGGAACCCGAAGCTCTCCACCGCCACACCATTGATGTTGAAGGGAGATGCACCCCCTGCTCCCCACCCCTCCCCCCTCTAGTCGACGATCACCTCCTTGGTCTTGTCGACGTTGAGAGAAGTTGCTGGCCTTGCACTACTGTGTCAGGGTCACTACCCCATCTCTGTAGGCGGACTCATCCCCGTTGGTGATGCTGGTAATGCAGAATGACATTGAACATTAGACCATCTTTGAGCAATAATCTTTATGCAATAATCCCAACACTGGTATAGTAGCACAGGAATGAATGCTGAAAAGTTGTTCTTATGCTGGCCACTCAATGTAGTGGTCTTTAGTAAATCCACTTCTACTGATTATTGTCAAAATTGTATCCTGTGAGATCAAAGAATATTTGCACAAGTCACAAGGTGCATATTGCATAGGGAAATTAAATGAAAGCCTAAAAAGAGGGAGGGTCCCACCTCAAACTATCCAGAGTTCTCCGGAACCTCCCAGCTACCAATCGGCAGCAACATAAGCATCAGAGACAAAGAAGATGCTTATACACAAAAAACATTTTTATATACAACTCAATCTTTTTTGATGGATTTATTCTGCAAATGTCAAACTAATGTTTTCAACTTACAAATGTCAGGGGGGGGGGGGGGGGGGGGGGTAATTGCCCTTACTTAAAAAATATATAAAAGCACAAAGTTGTGATTGAAGTATCACCAGAAATGATCAGCGTCACAAACTCAAAACTAATTAAATATTCCCAATTACCTGTAAATCAGAAAAGCTGAGGGTTGGCCATTTGCAAACCAGTTATTGCTACATCTTAAATGTTGTATTTGGCAGTGTTGAAATTAATATGTCGTCTTAACAGAATTAGATTTTTACCTTTTAACAATAATGACAAATAAAAGTTTTAAAATATGTACTTATATTTTGGTCAATTTATTGCATTGCAGTGAACGTCAGATAAAATCTTTAACGTCATTTCTTGCTACATGTAGCTTTATGCAAACTTGACTAAGTAATAAGTATGTTAACTGTATTTGAGAATCATTTGAAAAAGGAATTCAAAATTTCAATTCCCACTCAACTGTGTGGGAATTTAATACATGATACATTATAAACATCAGTTCTCTCAACATGTTCTTTTAAGCATAATGGCTAAGAGCATGCATTTCAAAATAAATCAGGATTTTACTGTGGAAGTTAAAATGCATCCTAACTCAGGTTGATACCAAAAGGTCTTACTAACAGGAGCAGCAGAATAAAGTAGCTCACTGCTGATATTTGCTGTTTGTTATACTTTAATGATACAGAAGACAGTGTAGTTTACCCGATTAATAAATTTGCATTACACCGAAATTGGTGGTGGAACAATGGATGGAGACCTAAGTTCACAACACGATCTACATCAGTTGTGAAGGTGTACCAAGGAATGGCCAATGGAATTTTACTCTGACAAGTGTGAGGTGTTGTATTTCAACCAACCAATATGTCAACCTACAGCAGGACTCGCACAGTTAATGGTAGTGCCCTGGAGAATATTGCAGAACAATGTTCTGGGAATACAGGTGCACAGTTCCCAAAAGTGGAGAGTCAGTTTAACGGCGTGGTAAAGCTTACTTTCATGGGAGGAGTATAGATTGAAAAAGTTGGGACATCATTATGCAGCTGTATAAGTCGTTGGTGAGACCACACTTGAAGTAGTGTGTGCAGTCCTGATCACCCAGCTACAGGAAGGATGTCATTACATTGGAAAGGGTGCAGAAGGGCATTACAGGCATGGCTAAAGTAAACAATCAGTGTTCATCCCCAGGGCAGAGGATATAAAATCCTGAGGGAATCGGCTTAAGGTGAAAAGGGGAGAAATTTAAAGACGTCAGGGGTAACTGGTTCACTCAGAATGCAGCCCATAACTAGAATGAGCTGTCAGAAGAAGCTAAAGACTGTATAGGGAGGCAGCACGCAGTCAAGGTCATGACCCGTGACCCGTACCGTTGCCACGCAACGGCAACTGGAGTACAGGCGGTGAACTGCAGGTAACCATTTACTATGGCTGGCAGCACAGCGGGCCCTTCTTCTGGCCCTGCATCCGGACTGGTCCCTGGGCCGTCTATCCCACGGCCGGGGGTGGGAGGAGGTGGTGGTGGTCTGGGGGGTGGGGGGGGGGGGGGGGGGAGGGAGGAAGAGGTTGGGGTGTCGGTGCAGCGCGTTCAGTGATGGTGGGCGGAGGGAGCAGACCGTCCCCAACTCTGCTGCAGCTGACGTTGCCCAGAGCCGCGGCCCCACCTCACCCGGCCCAGCAGGCCCCGCTCCACCCAGCCCCGCTCCATCCGACCACGCTCCACCCGACCACGCTCCACTCAACCCAGCCCCGCACCACCCGGCCCCGCACCCCCTGGCCCCCGGCCTCGTGTGTGGGCGCTGCCAACCCACAGCCCATGACAGTGCGGCCCACAGAGGGAGACGGGGCGGAAAGCGGCCGTGGCCGGACAGCGCTAGCCCCGGGAGGAGAGTGGGGGCTGACCCAAGGGATGCGCTCTTTCGGCCGCCTACACCTTGGTGCTCGGGTTCCGAGCAAAGATACTGATACCGTCCCGCTTTCAATGACAGTACCCACAAATTTTTATAGCGCAGAAAATGACAATTTTGGCGGTTAACAGGTAAGAAGTTCCGTGTGATAACAGTGTGTGCCAAGGCAGCCATGTCCTCCACATGGATTGAGCTGCTCCGTGCGTCATGCCATTGACCCAATGACCTTGCGTGCAACCCCCCCCCCCTGCTTATGACTTTTTGCAAAATATTTGAACAAATATCGATAGTGAGCCATGGGCCAAATGTAGGAAAATGGGACCAGCCCAATATGCCAACTTAGTCTGAAGGGTCAGTGTTCATGCTGTACAGCTGTGAGACAATATCATACACAAGAACAATGAGTTGGGCAAAAGGAAAAATAAACAGCATACGGATTATAACATTACAGCTACATAAAAGGTGCAGACAAAAAATTGCAAATGTTAAGAGGTGGGCAAAATAACCAAAAATGTGAAGAAAGCATGTGTTTTTCCATATATGGTTAGGGTCTTAAACCCTTCTCGGGGTACTGGAAGAGGCAGATTCAATTGCAGCATCCAGTAGGGAGCTTGACAAACAAGCAAAAGAAAGGAATTCATAAAGATTTGGGCAAACTCCAGTGGAGTGGGTGAAGTGAGATTGCTCCAACATTGAGATG
This sequence comes from Amblyraja radiata, assembly GCF_010909765.2. NCBI lineage: Eukaryota > Metazoa > Chordata > Chondrichthyes > Rajiformes > Rajidae > Amblyraja > Amblyraja radiata. The sequence continues at coordinate 9,559,184 of NC_045979.1, read as the reverse complement.
ATCTAAGATAGACACAAAAAGCAGGAGTAACTCAACGGGACAGAGAGCATCTCTGGGGAGAAAGAATGGGTGACGTTTTGGGCCGATCCAGATGACCGACATCAATGCAGTAACCATTCTGTGAATCTGCACATTCAGAAAATGGGAAAGTGTCCAAGCAGCTTTTTATCTTAAACTTTTCCTACTTCTGCTGAAACACGTCTCTCCGCAGAAGTTTCCTTAGATAAGTAAAAATAACACGCTTGAATTTACAGAGTTGGCAAATTGTTAAGAAAAAGTCTTGTTTCTCACAGAATTTCTTGCCAATTAAGTTAATGACAAATGTGCGTATCCAAGATTAAGTTTGCACAGATATTAAACAATGTCAAGATCGATACCGCTCGTCAGCTCAGCTGAGCCCTAATTTTCTCTACCCACATAACTCCCATCTATTGCACAAATACAACAACCTCATGACATTCAATGCATTTCAACATTTCAGTGAGGGACATGGCAAGAACTTGCTTTCATGAAGCTTGAAGATGTTGCAATAAATTTCAGAACATGATTTTCTGTGTGTGCTTATCCACATAACTATGCAAAACGAACAACAAGCTTCACATAAATAGAAGCATCTTCGTAATTTCAGCAAATTTTGGTCCAATATGTCGCAGGACGATAGTGGTGGATGATGAACTGCAATTACTCGTTTTCAACAATACATAGGAAGGACAGTGGAACAATGTCATGAAAGATAAACAGGCGATGACATTCAATGATTCAGGGAAGTGGATAGAAATGCCTACTTGTATAATATAAACACACAGATAATGAAAAGGATGGTGTGAAGGACATTAAAAGAAACTTAAACTTGTTGAACAGTACTTTGTTTAAAAGTTTATTAAAATACTCGGTCATGTTGAGCAAGAGACAAAATGAAATCAGGAGGGCAAAAGGGGGACAGAACATAGCTCTGGCAGATAGTGTTAAGGATAAATGGCATTTAGGATAATCCCAAGAGATTTTATAAGTACATAAAGGGAAAAAGGGTAACCAGAGAGAGTGGGAGCTCTCAGGGATCAAAGCGGTGAACTCTGTGTGGAGCCACAGGACATAGGAAAGGTCCTCAACTAATATTTTTCCGGTTTTTACCATGGAGAAAGATGTGAGGACTGGGAAACTTAGGGCAGTCAATGGAAGTGTCTTGAGACCAGTCAGCATTACGGTTGAAGTGGTGCTGAAGGTCCTGATGCGTATGAAGTATGCAAATCTCCCAGGCCTGATCAGATATATACGAGGACACGGTGGGAAGCTAGAGAGGAAATTGCAGGAGCACTGGCTGAGATTTATGAGTTGTCATTACATGCAAGTGAGGTGCCAGGAGACTGGAGGGCAGCAAATGTTGTGCCTTCATTCAGGAAGAACTGCAGCAAAAAGCCTGGGAACCATAGGCCAGTGAGCCTAACATCTGTGGTCAGAAAGCTGCTAGAGAGTATTTGGAGGGATACGATATACATGCACTTAGATGGACAAGAGCTGATTAGAGATAGTCAGCATTGTTTTGTACAAGGGAGGAAGTTTCTCACAAATTTGATTGAGTTTTCTATGCAGATGTGCCCAAAAAGGTTAATGAGGGCAGAACTGTAGATGTTGTATATATGGAATTCAGCAAAGCAATCAACAAGTTTTCTGAAAGGTTAGATTGCATGCAATCCAAGGAGAGATAGCTGAATGGATAGAAACGTGACTTTATGGAAGGAAGCCGAGAGTGAAGGTGGAAGGTTACTTTTCGGACTGGAGGCCTATGACTAGTGGTGTGTCTCAGGGTTTGGTGCTGGTTGTTTGTTACCTACATCAATGATTTGGATGAGAATGTACATGGCAAGATTAGCAAATTTGCAGTTGACACAAAAGTGGGTGGTATTGTAGATAGTGAAGATGGTTGTCAAAAATTGCAGCAGGATCTTGATCGGTTGGGCAGGTGGGCTGAGGAATGGTTAATGGAATTGAATACATATAAATGAGCGGTGTTATATTTTGTGAAGTCTATCATGGGCAGGACCTACACAGTGAATGGTCGCACTCTGGAGAGTGTTGTAGAGCAGAGGGATCTCAGAGTGTAGGTACAGTACATGGTACATTGAAAGAAGTGTCACACATAGGTAGGGAGGTTAAATGGCTTTTGGCAAATTAGCCTTTATCATATTGAGCATAGAAGTTGGGAGGTCATGTTGCAGCTATAAAAGACGTTGGCTAGGCCACTTTTAAAGCATTGTGTTCAGTTTTGGTCACCATGTTGTCAAGCTGGAAAGAAGATTTACGAGGGTGTTGCCAGAATTTGAGGGCCTGAGCTATTGGGAGAGGTTGAGGAAGTTGTCTATTCCATGGAGTGCAAGAGGGTGAGAGGTGATCTTATAGAGGTGTATAAAAACATGACAGGAATAGATCAGGTAGATGCATTGACTAGAGTATTTTGTCCTGAGTAGGGAAAATCAAGAACCAGAGGACATAGGTTTAAGGTGAAGGGGGAAAAGATTTAATAGGATCCTGAGAGGTCTTGTGTGGCTGTACGAAATGAGCTACTGGAGGAGGTAGTTGAGGCAGGTACTATTGCAGCATTTAAGAAACATTTAGACATGGATAGGATAGGTTTAGAGGGATATGGGCTAAATGCAGGCAGGTGGGACGAGTGTAGATGGGACATGTTGGTTGGTGTGGGCAAGTTAAGTTTCCACACTGTATGACTCTTTGATTCTATGTTGGTTTGAATATCGCTCACAGGATTACCTTTTCTTATTTCTTGAAAGTTACCATTGAAAGGAATTTGCAAACAGAGGTATATTGCATGGAAACTGGCCCGCCAGCCTAACTCATCCATGCAAACCAGGTTTTATACCCAAGATAGTCCCATTTGCCTGCGTTCGGTCCACATTCCATTAACTGAACCTGTTGAAATGTCCTTTAAACATTGCCATTATAACCACCTCCACAGTTTCATCCAGCAGTTTGTTCCATATATGCACTACCCATGAAACTGCCTTTTAGGTCAAACCTTTCCCCTCTCACCTTAAAACTATGTATATATCTATATCTATCTATATGGTATTACTAAAACTCTAATCTTGACCATTTCTGGTCTGCGCAAAAACGATCCACCAAAGCTCTATGATTTTACGCCACCTTACTCACCATTCTCCTCTGCTGCAAGTCAAATAAATTTTGTTCCGATCGGTGACATAGTACAAAAGTTATGAAGGTTTAAAAATCGTAAAAAACGCCCCTTCCAGAACCCGCTGTCAATAACGCGACGAGAAGAATAAAAAGCTGAAGGGGTGGAGTGTGCGGAGCAGTCCGCACTCGCGGGGAGTGTGTTGAGCAGCCCGCGCAGAGTGCACAGACCAGCACGACCCAAACGTTTTGGGACGTGGAATAAAAGTTGCTCATGTGCAATTTAAATTGGAGAAAAGTAGTAAATAAATACAACATTTAACAACTTCTGTTCCTTCTTCCACCTGCATAGACTCTGTACTTTACGGAAAAATTGCAATACTGACTTCAGGGATTGCAAACAACACCCACCACCCTCATGCAGGGATTGTCTGTACCAGCCTAAAAATAAAATGTTACAAATGTTTGTGAAGCATTAGCAGATCAAATCAAATCCATGGATACTAAGTGGGGATGCAATTTAACATTTGGCCCAACTGGAATCTGGTCAACTTCCCCAGTTAATCACCATCCTGATTGTTGTGAAACCTAAGAGCCTCACATGGAATGCAAATTGTACAATCTAATAGATATCTAAACCAATGAACACATTGTACTTCCCAAGGTGATTTAAAAAAAAACATTTTCAGACAACTACAAGTCATTGGTGATCTTCAATACAACCAGCCTTGTCAGTTCCAAAACCATAGGTCAAACCTAATTAGTGTCAAAACAGAACATGGCAATGCAAGGTGCTGACTGATGTAATTTCCAAGCTGAGGAAACATTTATTTTGAAATTGCTTCCTGAAGTAGCCCTACAACACCAGTTGCAAATCTTACAACAATAGAATATGCTTATGTCATGATGGTCATGCTGTGGGTAAAACAAACTACATTAAAACTGCACATTAGATTTGAAAAATCTATGTCTAAATAATTATCCATTATGGACATAATTCAGAACAAAAAATAAGCATTTAATTATTTGTTGCTGAACATCTTCATCACACAGGGAACTACTGGGGTGGACTGGATCAGACCTAACCCCAGCCGCTCCATGGAACATTATTGGTTACTTCCTGCTCATTCCTGAACTTATCTGCAATTTTTATAGTAGCAAAGTGGAAGCTGCAGATGAATTGAGTTACAGTCTGTTGTCAGTGCATCTGATCATCCTTTCACAGTAGGTTCGCCACTCAACTGCGCGTCAGGATACACCCCCAGGGCTCGAAATTAACGGTTGCCCGGGTGCCAATGGCTATCTAAAGTCCCGCCGAGCAACCTAAAAGCCATGCCATTTTGACTTGGCATTGGCAAGCACCCGGGACACCTGCCGTTCAACTCTGAGCGAGCCCCACCTCTCTCTCTCTCTCCCTCTGTCACTCTCTGTCTACTCCCGCCATCCGTGTCCGGGCCGCCAGGTCTCCGCTCTGCAGCCGCTCCACATCCGCAGGTACGGCCGGCTGCCTTGCACATGCTCACAACCACGGCCAGCACATCATCGGCCGCCCTGCACATGTGCACTGCCACGGCAACTGGTCGGCGCCGGGCACTTTCTCCCTCCTTTTGCATTGTGGGAGATCCAGTCGCCTCGCCTCGACCGCTGAAAACCAACACAGAATCACTCCCTGGAGCTGGAGTAACTCCCTGGAGTAACTCTTGCTTCTTGGTTTCCTGGTCCTCCAAAAATATTCCAAATGGAACTTAAACTGGAGGTGGTGGAGGGTCCATTCACCAAACTCTGAACAATAACAGCCTATTGCACTTTATCTGTTTATTTATTGTGTATATATATGGTTTATGGTATATAGACACACTGAACTTTTATCTCCTGTTCTGTATTATGTTTACATATTCTGTTGTGCTGCAGCAAGCAAGAATTTCATTGTTCTATCTGGGACACATGACAATAAAACTCTCTTGACTCTTGAGTTGAACTTAAGCAAGAAAGGGTTCTTGGGAAAAAAGAGCTACCTTAAATTTAGTTGCGTATGATTGGGTAACTATGGTAGGGAGAAGACTATTCCATGCTTTAATTGTGCGGGGTAACTCCATGGAGCAGCCAGCATCTCTGGATAGAAGAAATTGGGGACGTTTCAGGTAGAGACCCTTCTTTAGGCTTCCTCTGGGTTTAGTGTTTTTAGTTTAATTTAAAGATACAGCGTGGAAACAGGCCCTTCGGCCCACCGAGTCCATGCCGACCACCAATCACCCGTACACTAGTTCTATCCCACACATTAAGTCAAGAGTCAAGAGTGTTTTATTCTCTCACGTCCCAGTTAGAACAATGAAATCCCTACTTGCAGCAGCATAACAGAATATGTAAACATAGTACTCTATAAACAATGTTATAAACAAGAAAACAAATATATATATAACACACACACGCACACAAAATTTCCCTCCTGGGATTAATAAAGTTCTATCGTATTGTATTGAGTGTGTAGGAAGGAACTGCAGATGCTGGTTTAAACTATACACACAAAAAAGCTGGAGTAACTCAACAGGTCAGACAGAATCTCTGGGCAAAAATAAAATATTTTGTTTTGGGTTGGGTCTGAAAAAGGTTCCTGCACACCATTGGAATGTGGAAGGAAACAAGAGCAACCAGAGAAAACCCATGTGATCAAAGGGAAAAGGAGCAAACGCCATACAGACAGCACCCATATTCAGGATCAATTCCGGGTCTCTGGCACTTTTGGGCCGCAACTTTATTGCCAATGTACTTTATTGCCAATTGTCTTGAACTAAATTAAAACATACAGTAGCTCAAGTTTAAGTTCAAGTGAGTTTATTGTCATGTGTCCCTGTATAGGACAATGAAATTCTTGCTTTGCTTAAGCACACAGAAAATAGTAGGCATTTACTACAAAACAGATAAATGTGTCCATATACCATGATATAAATATATACACACATGAATAAATAAACTGGTAAAGTGCAAATAACAGAAAGTGGTTGTTAATAATCAGAGCTTTGTCCGAGCCAGGTTTAATAGCCTGATGGCTGAGGGGAAGTAGCTATTCCTGAACCTGGTTGTTGCAGTCTTCAGGCTCCTGTACCTTCTACCTGAAGGTAGCAGGGAAATGAGTGTGTGGCCAGGATGGTGTGGGTCTTTGATGATACTGCCAGCCTTTTTGAGGCAGCGACTGCGATAAATCCCCTCGATGGAAGGAAGGTCAGAGCCGATGATGGACTGGGCAGTGTTTACTACTTTTTGTAGTCTTTTCCTCTCCAGGGCGCTCAAATTGCCGAACCAAGCCACGATGCAACCGGTCAGCATGCTCTCGACTGTGCACCTGTAGAAGTTAGAGAGAGTCTTCCTTGACAATCCGACTCTCCGTAATCTTCTCAGGAAGTAGAGGCGCTGATGAGCTTTTTTGATAATTGCGTTAGTGTTCTCGGAAGCTGTAAAGGGGGACATAGCGTCACTTAGAGATTTCAGACTGAAAATGGATAGTTTCTTTTTTTAGTAACCAAAGTTATCAACATATAATTTTTTGTGTGTTGGAAAACAAAATATAGTGGCACAGCTGGTAGACTTGCTGCCTCACACGCCAGAGATCTGTGTTCAATCCTGTCCTCGGGCACTGTCGGTGTTGAATTTGCACATTCTCCCTGCAAGTGTGTGGGTTTCCTCCCACATCCCAAAGACGCATTGGCTTTGTAGGTTAACTTGTCTCTGTAAAATTGCCCCTAATGTGTAGGGAACGGGTGAGGAAAGTGGGCTAACAGAACTTGTGTGAATGGGTGGTTGACAAAAAAGCTGGAGAAAATCAGTGGGTGAGGCAACATCTATGGAGCGAAGGAATAGGCGACGTTTCAGGTCGAGATCATTCTTTAGACTGATGTCCGGGGTAGGGGGCGGGAAAAAGAAAGGAAGAGTCGGAGACAGTAGGCTGTGGGAGAGCTAGGAATGGGAGGGAAAGGAGGGAGAAAGCAAGGACTACCTGAAATTAGAGTAGTCAATGTTCATGCCGCTGGGGTGTAAACTACCCAAACGAAATATGAGGCGCTGTTCATCCAATTTGCAATGGGCCTCACTCTGGCCATGGAGAAGGCCCAGGATAGAAAGGTCAGATTCGGAATGGGAGGGGGTGTTGAACTGCTGAGCCACCGTGAGATCAGGTTGGTTATTGCAAACTGAGTGGAGGTGTTGTGCGAAGCGATCGACAAGCCTGCGCTTGGTCTGACCGAGGTTGATCATATGCTGAATAATCCAACCACATTTTTGTTTGGAAGTGGAGAGAAATAATAAAAATTGCATTCATTGCATTCACTCGGCCCCAAAGGATTTCCCCTTTATCCTTAAACTGTGACCCCTTGTCCTGGACTTCCCCAACATCGGGAACAATCTTCCTGCATCTAGCCTGTCCAACCCCTTAAGCAATTTAATTTGACTCGTCTTTAGTTAATAACTTTTCCATTTGAACAACTTTTAAAATGCAGATTTTTTTTCCCCTGCAAAGCTGTTGATAGGAGTTAGCTGTCAAAAGATTATCAAGAGCATTCCACAGACAGAGCCCAAGGATATGGCATCTAGCTGACCGAGCTGACCTCCCATACTTGCTAATCATTCAGCAATGCTGTGCGTGGCACCTGGGCCAGCCTTCCAGATCTGCAACAGATTAGTGCAAATGTGCTGGGTCTGCAGGCAGCCAGCTGAACACAGGATAGTCCAACTAATTATTGCATTGAACATTGCCTGTTTCTGATTGAATTCACTAGTTACGTAGAGACTTACTGAAGATAAGAACCCTAAATCACATTCCCGCCACTCATTTGCATTGTCAGCTTACCAAACTCATAGAACATAGAAAATAGGTGCAGGAGTAGGCCCTTCGAGCCAGCACCGCCATTCAATATGATCATGGGTGATGATCATCCAAAATCAGTACCCCGTTCCGGCTTTTCCCCCATATCCCTTGATTCACTTAGCGCTAAGAGCCAACTCTAACTCTCTCTTGAAAACATCCAATGAATTGGCTTCCACTGCCTTCTGTGGCAGAGAATTCCACAGATTCACAACTCTCTGGGTGAAAACGCTTTTCCTCATCTCAGTCCTAAATGGCCTACCCCTTATTGTTAAACAGTGACCCCCTGGCTCTAGACTCACCAAACATCGGGAACATTTTTCCTGCATCTACCCTGTCCAATCCTCTAAGAATGTTATATGTTTCTATAAGATCCCCTTGCATCTTTCTAAATTCCAGTGAATACAAGCCCAGTCGACCTTTTCTTTCATCATACGTCAGTCCCGCCATCCCAGGAATTAACCTGGTGAACCTACGCTGCACTCCCTCAATAGCAATAATATTGTTCCTCAAATTAGGAGACCAAAATTGCACACAATACTCCAGACGCAGTCTCAGCAGGGCCCTGCACAAATGCAGTAGGACCTCCTTGCTCCTAAACTCAAATCCTCTCGCAATGAAGGCCAATTGGCTTTCTTCACTGCCTGCTGTACCTGCATGCTTACTTTCAGTGACTGATGTACAAGCACATCCAGGTCTCATTGCACCTCCCCTTCTCCTAATCTGCCATTATTCAGATAATAATCTGCCTTCCCGTTCTTGCCACCAAAGTGGATAACCTCACATTTATCCATGTTATACTGCATCTGCCATGCTTCTGCCCACTCACCCAACCTATCCAAGTCACCCTGCAGCCTCATAGCATCCTCATCGCAGCTCACACTGCCACCCAGCTTTGTGTCATTCGCAAACTTGGAGATGTCACATTTAATTATCTCATCTAAATCGTTAATATATATTGTAAACAACTGGAGTCCCAGCACCGAGCCTTGAGGCACCCAACTAGACACCACCTGCCATTTTGAAAAGGACCCGTTAATTCCTCTTTGCTTCCTGTCTGCCAACCAGTTCTCTATTCATGTCAATATCCCACCTGCAATATTATGTACAATTTTGCACACTGATCTTGTTTAGAACCATGTCAAAGGCTTTTTGAAAGTTCAGATACACCATATCCACTGGCTCTCCCTTATCCATTCTACTTGAATTCCCCTTCATAAATCCATGCTGATTTTGATCGATCCCGTCACTGCTTTCAAAATGCGCTGCTATAACATCTTTAATAATTGACTCCAGCATCTTCCCCAGTACCGAAGGCTAACCGATCTATAATTCCCCGTTTTCATTCTCCCTCCTTTACATACTCTCCAGTCCACAGAAACTGATCCAGAGTCGAGAGAACATTGAAAAATGATCACCAATGCAACCAATGGAGGATCAATCCTTGTGGTACACAACGGGTCAGAAGTTTCCAATCACAAAGACAACTCCATCATCAATCTGTTTTGTAGAATCATACTGAGTTACTAATTCGAGAATAACATTGTTTCATACCATTGCCAAAAACGAATGAAATGGAATATTGGCAGCTGGGGCAGAGCTTGCACACCATCATGTCCCACAAGGCAAAATCAAGTGGCAGTTCAAGCGACAGCAAGTCATCACTCCTGGACAAGCTCAAAATGTTGTGCACTTCATCCCACGGTGAAGCTTGCAATTCAAGGCCATCCGAGAGTGCTCATTCTTTAGTGAACACTACTTCCCCCCCAGCTGTCACAGATCAATCCCTCACCTACGTCTCCTCTTTGTCCCATAGTTCTGCTCGCATTCCCCTGACCCAGATGTAATAAAGACAGAGTTCCCCTGGTCCTCACCTTTCATCCCACAGGCCTCTGTATCCAACAATTATCCTCCAACATTTCTGTCTGTGGGAATATAATCCCACATCTTCCCCATCATCACCCATTCCTGCCTTCCGCAGAGACTATTCCCTCGGCAACCGCAGAAGATGCAACACCTGTCCCTCTACCTCCTCCCTCGACTGCATCTAGGGACCCCATCCAGGGACCCCTCCCTTCTAGGTGAGGCAGAGGTTCACATGCACCTCCACTAACCTCACCCACTGTAACCTGTGTTCCCGATGCGGCCTCCTGTGCATGGGCGAGACAGAGCATTGACTCGACAACTGCTTTCTGTCCACCAAAGCCTGCTGGATACCCTTCCTGTTCCCATACTGACCTTTCTGTCCTGGGCCTCCTCCATTGCCAGACTGAGGCCACACACAAACTGGAGGAACAGCACCTCATTAAACATGGCCAGCTTGCAATCCAACAGTATGAACGTTGAATTCTGCAATTTTAGGTAACTGTATAAACATCTCCCTTCACCCTCCCCTTTCTCCCTACTTTCATGTAGCTTCACAATTCGCAACTCTTCATCCTTCTGGCTCACAACTGTTTTTTCCATCTCTGGCCTTTATCCAACAATCTGCCTATTGAAAAACCTCCTCACCTGTGTTCACTAATAACCGGCCATGTTCTGTCCTACACCACTCGCAGCATGGTCGACACATGGTCCTAGGAGGTCTATGTAACTCTCCTTCATGCTGGAGAGAAGTACCCGCAATCTCGAGGCCTCGGTTTGGTCGAGGAGTATTTTTTAACATGGGGGGAAAAAAAAAATCAATATTTTTTTTACTCGTAGGTTTAGTCGAAGTAGGTCGTAGCAGGTCGGCATGTTATTCGTAGGTAATCGAAGGCAATCAAAGGTAGTCGAAGGTGTAATCGAAGGTATAGTCGAAGGTCATTGAAGGTCATTGAAGGTAATCAAAGGTAATTAACCAGTTGCTTCCATGACAGCCAAGTTATTTACAATTTGCAGATTTTGGCCTGTGGCCACTCACTTTAAGTCCCCACCAAGTGCTTATCCAGGTATTATATTCCAGCATCTGCAGTTCCTTCTTAAACACATTATATAATTATTCTTGCCTCAACCATCCTTTCAGGTAGAAGGTTCCTGTGCACCACCACCCACCCGCTACTGTTTATTACTTGCTTCCACCCCCGAAAATCCTTATGATTCTGACCAATTGAAACACGTTTCCCCATTATCAAACTTTCTACCAAGTGAAAATAGTACTTCCTATTCACTCCATCTAGTACTGTCCATTCTAAATAAGGTGATTAAATCTCCCTAGTTTGTTCTAAAGAAGGGAAAAATTCTAGTCTAGCCAGTCTTTCTTCATTGCTAAAATTCTCTCGCTCTGGAACACAAATGTACTAAGCTTTTTCAAATGCTGCAGCAAAACTTGTTACAAACTATGACCAATGAGCATTCCTCCATGAAAAATGAAACAAAAACACACCATGCTGTAACTTTGACCTAATCGTAGAATGTATGTATATAATATGTATACAGAGCAAAGGGAACACTCATTAAACAATAGAAACAAGAGCACAGTACTGGAAGAATCTTAACTTTCGTAATATGTATTGATTGAAAGATACAGCATTAATTCATGCCCTTTGGCCCACCGAGTCCATGCCAACCATCAACCACCCATTCACACTTGTTCTGTGTTATCCCACTTTCTCGTCCATAATTTTTTCTTTTAAATTCACAACTCTTGCCAAATTGTACCTGTTTCCTGTCCTACCATTCAATATTTCCATGAACCCAATTTAAACCAGTGTTATTATAGGGAACTCACGTTTAGATGATTTGTATCTAGTTTTATTACAGCACTGCCAGTTAATCCTTGGACCAGAAGGCAGGCCTTAAGGATTAATTTGCCAAATTTGTCATCAAGGGCCCAGGAACAAAATACCAATAGATCACATTATAAAACTTGAATCTGAGGCTTGATGATAAATGTGAACAAACATAGACATGGTAAATCCAGTGATTCGTCTAGCCTATCCCATGGGAATGTTCTTTTGTGCATTACAATTACAGACACACAGACAATCTATGGCAAATAAAATAGACCATTTGTAAGGGTAAGGGCTAGAAAATTGCCACTTTCTCTTCAGGCAGGGAAAACAAATCCAAAAATTACTATCCCCGATTAATACCACACTCCATTTCTAAAAATCACTGGTTCATCTTGGTATAGAGCCAAGATTTCCTTACTCATTGTTAAAAGTGTCTTGATATATCTTTTAAACAACACAAGGCTAGATTCTTGCATCAAAGCGCCCTGCCCAGCTACTGTAGCTGATGCCCAACCCTGCTTAAAATATTTCTGGAGCACAAATAAACTGTCATCTCATTCTTACCTGTACTCGGTACCATCACTGTCTTCCTTCCACTTTACTAAAGGTCTAATAGCAGATTAAATCAGTTCCGTCCTTAAAGCAACATAAGCATTGTAACATTCAAGGAAAATAAGGCATAAGCTGCGACTTAACTGGCCAGGTTCCAGCAAAACAAAATCTAAGTACACAGGACAACATGATTTCTGAGGAACAATATTATGTTGCGTTATGCTGAAACCACTCTCATAACTGAAAAATAGATTGAAATATATTTGTGTGTGTCCCATTAAATAGTGTGAATGAATCTTAAGTGCACTGAAGGTCAGTTCACAAAAAAGGTTATGCTATCATGCAGCAGTTTATGACATGACAAAGGGAGATACAGAACAACAGAAGAATCACCATACTAATTTATGAAAATAACCAGCATTATTGGAAAATACCTTGGAGAGACCAGTGACTTGTTACAAGAGATGATACGAAGAGAGGTGGAGGGACAGGTAGTGTAGAGAAAGCAGGGACATTGCAGAAGGACTTGGATAGGTTGGGAGAGTGGATTGAGATGTGGCAGATGGAATACAGCATAGCAAAGTGTGGTGTCATGCATTTTGGTAGTAGGAATAAAGGTGTAGACTATTTTCTAAATGGAGAGAGAATTCAAAAATCTGAGGTTCAAAGGGACTTGAGAGTGCTCCTGCAGGATGCCCCAAAAGGTAATTTGAATCGGTAGTAAGGAAGGCAAATGCAAAGCTAGCATTTATTTCGAGAGAACTATAATATAAAAACAGGGATGTAATGATGAGGCTTTATAAGGCACTTGTCAGACCGTATTTGGAATATTGTGAGCAGTTTTAGGCCACATATCTGAGGAAGGATGTGCTGGAATTGGAGAGGTTCCAGAGGAGGTTTACGAGAATGATCCCAGGAATTATTGGGTTAACATATGATGAGCGTTTGAAGGCACTGGGCCTGTACTCGCTGAAGTTTAGAATGATGAGGGGGTACCTCATTGAAACTTGCCGAATAGTGGATAATGTGGAGAGGATGTCTCCACTAGTGGAAGGGTCTAGGACCAGAGGCTAGAGCCTCAGAATAAAAGGACGTTCCTTTAGAAAGGAGATGAGAAGGAATTTCTTTAGTCAGGGTGGTAAATCTGTGGAATTCATTGTCACAGCCAAGTCAATGGATATTTTTAAGACAGAGATAGACAGAATCTTGATTAGTAAGGGGGTCAGGAATCATGGAGGACAGGAGAATGGGGTTGAGAGAGAAAGGCAGATCAGCCATGATTGAATGGGGGAGCAGACTTGATGGGTCGAATGGCGCTATTCTGCTCCTAGAACATGAACCAACTTTCTCTGTGGCTCATTGTGTGAGCACACTATATATCATTAACTTACTTCTGATTGAGACAAAATCATAACTGAACTTTATGCAGAACCTCCAGTCTGTTTCTTTTTTTCACTTAGAATGGGTTGGATAGGGTTTAATTCCTGAGGACAGCTGAGAGAGTTCCTGGTCACTAAAGATGCATCAAAATGAAACGTGAAGGAATCTAGAATGGACCTTGACTGATGGGAAACCTTGCCAAAGGGTTGAAATAAGTTGCATAATTGTCCCCAGTGGCCTATGCAAGTACAGGACAAGGTCCAATTTCAATGCTTTGAAATGAAAAGAGCATGTACAAACATCTAACTTTAAAATTATTCAATAAGAACAAATATACTCAGAACCCCGGTTGTCAAATATGCAAATCGTGAACCTGCGTGTTTAGTGATACTCCACATGATAAGTCATCTATTTATTACGCTGCAACATCCACCAACATTGAAAGGATGTGTCAGCAAGTGTCAGCTACTTTGTTGTCACAATTTATTGTTCTAAACCCTTCATAATTTTTCTCTATCCATCCCTGTCTCTCTTCATCACGAAGGTCTCCAAATATAGACATGGACAGCATTTGGCTTCTGATTAATAACATTTGTCTGTTTTCTCATTCCAAATGTCCCACTCTTCTCCAATCAGAACCTGTGGCATTCAATTGCTTTGATGGATAAAGTTCATTAAAAAATATTTCCACCAAAACATCAACTGATTACTTTATTCACCCCTTGCAAAATTCAGAGTTTCCATCCAAAAAAAACTTTTATTGAAAAATAGCAACATGCCAAACGAACAGGATTTAATTTTCATGAAAATACCGAGTTTTTAAATTTTGTTTTCCGGTGCAATCGGCCACAAGATATTTAATTCTGACAAAGGCTTGTTCAGCCATATCAGGAAGTGCATTATCAAAGCAAACAAGCTGCAGATTTAAGTGCTTCAGACACTATACATAGTACTGTGATTCAAGCATCACAATTTAAATAAAGCTGTTATCCAGTGGAGTGCATGTCGATGATAATGCAATACAGTAACCTTTTGTAAAATCTGAGACTTACAACAATAAAGCAGCTATTCAGCCAGTTGTGTCAATGCCAGTTCTTTCAAATAGCTCTTCTATTTATTTGTACAACCAAACATCTTCCTAATTCCTTGATCCTAAAGCCCAACAATTTGATTCTCCATATACCTCATTGTTTAATAAAAGGTCCAAAAGATTTTGATTATACACGACTTTGCAGCATGCTTTGATTCTCTGAGATTCTCTGAAAGAAATTCTGAGAGCCTAACATGGAATCTTTCCAAAAAAAAATCTTTTTAAAACTGAATGAACCATCAAGCTAATGCCAAGCAAGAGATTTAAGGATTTAATACAATTTGCTTGTTTCTCTATGTAATGTTCTAGTTTGGGAGCCTGGTAATCAAATCCTTAAAATGTGGTTATGTCGAGCAGTCCTTGTCCCAAACCAACTCTGGTACTCTTTCTCCACGATATCATGCTGCCTTATAACTTATACTTTGCCCTCAAATTCACTTGGACCATTTCCAACAGCTCTCTCCATCTCACGAGACAAACTATCTGCTGACATTTACTGCAAACCCATTGACTCCAACAATTACCTTCACTCCACCCCATCTCTTGTAAAGACACTATCCTATTCACTCATTTTCTCAATTTCCGACATGTTAGTTCTGGAGATGAGGTCTTACATCCATGGCATTTGAATATAATCCCTTTTCAGCTAATGGGACGTCCCCACCCCCACCCCTCCCCTCAACTCTTGGTGAGGGAGACCTTGCCCCCATCACTTCTTTCTGCACTTCTGCTTTCACCCCAGCAGAAGTTATTTTCTTGGTCCTTACCTTTCACCCACCTGCCTCAGCATCATTCTTCAATATTTTTGTTAACTACTACGGAACACACTACCAACGACATCATCCCCATCCTTAAATTAAATTAAATTTCTTTATTTATATAGCACATTTTTAGTCAACTTGCATTGACTCCAAAGTGCTTCACATAATTACATCCACACACACAGGCAAAGGTGGGTGAAGTGTCCTTGTGCTTTCCTTGTGCTTTCTGCTCGAACCACTCTATCCACGATTCCCAGGTTTGTTCATCCCTCTGCAGCCGTCCCTCCATTTCCCTAGGCACTTTTCCCCTGAAACCACAAGAGGTGTAACATCTGCCTTTATACCTCCTCTCACCTTTATCAAGGACCCCAAATACTATTTCCGGTGAGGCAGAGAGTTACAAGCATGTAACTTCCAACCATGTCTATTGCATTCAGTTCTCTCGATGTGGCTTTCTCTATATCAGCGAGACAGAGTGCAGATGAGGTAACTGCTTTGATGAGTACCTGCGCTCTGTCAATCTGTCAATCCAGAGCTCCCAGTAACACCCATCCACACGGCTGTTAGTTGCTTCCAATTCGCACTAATTCATTAACCTATTTGCTGAACAGTGTATAAAATGTTTAATCCTTTCTGGAAATAAATGCGGCAGAGCAAAAGATCATATTGAAAGACAACAAAGGAACACGTGCAACATGGACATTTTGAGAGCATGAATATTAAGTTCAACTAGGTTTTACTTATTAATGGAAGGTATTTAATAGAACACACAATTTATTCAGCGAGATGCAACTTATCGTTAACTACTGTTTATCTGTTTATAAGAGATTGCTATACAACTCTTTAAAAAAGATGCATTAATTTTTTCACTATGAATTTTCAAGTCTCTGAATGCAAAGTATAAAAAACAGGTTCATAAAGAAAGAGATCAAAAATGACATACAAGGTCATAAATCTGTGCTCAGATTGCCTGTACATTTATCTTGTCAAGACAGAATCAAATCAGTGATGGAGCTCATCACACTGTGTTCCATATGTGATACAAATTAATTTCATTGGCAGTTCACAAGGGCAATTTCACCAGATGTGACTATTTCAGATTTTTCTTCACAGTTAACACTTAAGTTCCAATAAATTTGGCTATGCCTGTCTGAAGTGACTTTTGCAGGGTACTTTAAATCAAAGCGTAACTCACAATATTTTGCACTTCAATTCGTTCCTTTAAGAATGAAAAGCATTATTACAAATTGAATCATAACCAGGGCTTTCCTACATATAACCTAACACCACGCCGATAAGCACAATCTAACAAGGTTTAGTGAGGTAAAGCAAAACACTTGACCTTGTCTTTAACATATTCATCATGTCTTGTGGAAGAAGCAAAATCTCCAGTCTTTCAATAATCTGCTGTAAACATTTTCCTTCCCAAATGCAAATATTTTCACGGATACATGGTATTGTGCACCATTGTTTGATGTGCCATGTTGCAATTAATTTCCAGCCTTCAAACACTGCCTAATGGGTGGGGAAGTAGATCTTGGACATCAACCAAGTAGCCATTATGAACGTTGAAATGGCTTAATAAGCACTTTTGACAGGTCCAGGGGTACGAAAAATAAAAACAAACAAAAAGCATTAAATTCAGAACTCTACATTTAAGGTCCTGGCATTGCCAAAGTCTCAATGTCAATTAGAACTAAAATCTTCTGCAATTCCAAAATACAAATTCAGGTGGATTTAGGACAAGTCATTTTGACATGACTGAATTTTGAGACACACAAGTCAAATTAAGTTTCAAAACAGAATTGTTAAGTCAGTGACAACTTACTAACAAAACTTCCAGTAATAATGCTAATATAAACAGAGCTTTATTTTTGTAGTCTTGTCCTCATGACAGACAAATCACTATCATCGATTAACAATTTAAATTTTGATACTCAGCAGGTTAAGCAAAAATAGGTTGAACTGAAAAAATAAGCAGTTGATGTCTTCAGGTCAATGAGATTCCATCAAAACAAACTGAAAATTTCATTTTGAAGGTCATGAATCTTTGACTGGAATCCATTGTTATTTATGAACACATTTGCAAAGTGATTATTCGCGGACGATTATAAATGGAAAATTTGTGTCCAAACCTGTCCCTTCTAGAGAGCAAAAACAGATTCGACACTCCCCCAACACTCCCAAGAACAATCACCAATTATGTTATTAAATCCCAATTGGTGTTATTTACCTCAGGGTCCTGATGTTCTTAAGGGCCTGTCCCACTTACGCGACATTTCAGTAATAAGGGGGAGGGAAGGGGGAGGGGAGGAGAAGAGGGGGGGGGGGAGGAGAAGAGGGGGGGGGGGAGGAGAAGAGGGGGGGGGGAGGAGAAGAGGGGGGGGGAGGAGAAGAGGGGGGGGGAGGAGAAGAGGGGGGGGGAGAGGAGAAGAGGGGGGGGGGAGGAGAAGAGGGGGGGGAGGAGAAGAGGGGGGGGAGGAGAAGAGGGGTGGGGAGGAGAAGAGGGGGGGGGAGGAGAAGAGGGGGGGGGAGGAGAAGGGGGGGGGAGGAGAAGAGGGGGGGGAGGAGAGAGAAGGGGGGGGAGGAGAAGAGGGGGGGAGGAGACAGGAGGGGGGGGAGGAGAAGAGGGGGGGGAGGAGAAGAGGGGGGGGGAGGAGAAGAGGGGGGGGAGGAGAAGAGGGGGGGGAGGAGACGAGGGGGGGGAGGAGAAGAGGGGGGGAGGAGAAGAGGGGGGGAGGAGAAGGGGGGGGAGGAGGAAGAGGGGGGGGGAGAAGAGGGGGGGAGAAGGGGAGGGGGCGAAGAAGAGGGTGGGGAGAAGAAGAGGGTGGGGAGAAGAAGAGGGTGGGAGAGAGACAGGGGGAGAGAGAGAAAGGGGGGGGAGAGACAGGGGGGGAGGAGGAAGAGGGGGGGAGAGAAGAGGGGGGGAGAGAAGAGGGGGGAGGAGAGAAGAGGGGGGAGAGAAGAGGGGGGGAGAGAGAGAGGGGGGGAGAGAAGAGGGGGGGAGAGAAGAGGGGGGGGAGAGAAGAGGGGGGAGAAGAGGGGGGGAGAAGAGGGGGGGGAGAAGAGGGGGGGGAGAGAAGAGGGGGGGAGAGAAGAGGGGGGGGAGAGAAGAGGGGGGGGAGAAGAGGGGGGGGAGAAGAGGGGGGGGAGAAGAGAGGGGGGAGAAGAGGGGGGGAGAAGAGGGGGGGAGAAGAGGGGGGGGAGAAGAGGGGGGGGAGAAGGGGAGGGGGAGAGAAGGGGGGGGGAGAAGGGGGGGGGAGAAGGGGGGGGGAGAAGGGGGGGGGGAGAAGGGGGGGGGGAGAAGGGGGGGGGGGGGAGAAGGGGGGGGGGAGAAAGGGGGGGGAGGAGAAAGGGGGGGGAGAGAAAGGGGGGGGGAGGAAAGAAAAAGGGGGGGGAGAAAAAGGGGGGGAGAAAAAGGGGGGGGAGAGAGAAAGGGGGGGGAGAGAGAAAGGGGGGGGAGAGAGAAAGGGGGGGAGAGAGAAAGGGGGGGGAGAGAGAAAGGGGGGGAGAGAGAAAGGGGGGGAGAGAGAGAGAGGGGGGGGAGAGAGAAAGGGGGGGGAGAGAGAAAGGGGGGGGGAGAGAGAAAGGGGGGGGAGAGAGAAAGGGGGGGGAGAGAAGGGGGGGGGAGCGAAAGGGGGGGGAGAAGGGGGGGGAGAGAAAGGGGGGAGAGAAAGGGGGGGGGGGAAAAGGGGGGGGGAGAGAAGGGGGGGGGAGAGAAGGGGGGGGGGAGAAGGGGGGGGGGGGGGGGAGGGGGGGGGGGAGAAGGGGGGGGGGGAGAAGGGGGGTGGGAGAAGGGGGGGGGAGGGAGAAGGGGGGAGGGAAGAGGGGGGGAGGGAAGAGGGGGGGGAGAGGGAAGAGTGGTGGGAAGAGGGAGAAGGAGGGGGGGGAGAAGGAGGGGGGGGGAGAAGGGGGGGGGAGAAGGGGGGGGGGGGGGAAGGGGGGGGGGGGGGAGAAGGGGGGGGGGGGGGGAGAAGGAGGGGGGCCGTATCCTTCAGATGACCAGGCTGATGGTCAAAGAGGAGAAAATGTTGTCGACAATTCGTACTGATTGAGGTCGGCTGATGAGGAAATCGAAGAACTAATTTCACAGGGATGAGCAGAGACCCAGTTCCCCAAGTTTGACAGAGAGTTTAAAGAGGATGATGTTCAATTGAAAGATACAGCATGGAAACAGGCTCTTCAGCTTATTAAGTCCGCGCCAAACTCTGATCACCCATTCCCACTAGTACACACTTGGGGCAATTTAAAGAGGTCAATTAAACAACAAACCCACATCTTTGTATGTGGGAGGAACCCGGTGCAACCAGAGGAAACCCATGCAATCACAGCGAGAACGTGCAAACTCCAACAGACAAAACTCAAAGTCAGGATCAAACCTGGGTCACTTGTGCTGTGAGGCAGTAGCTCTACCAGCTACGCCATTGTCAGACACCACGCTGTCACATATCAATAGCACTGTCATAACGCTTTTTGTTGCACAAGTGGTCCAGCGTACAGTGGAGAGCCAGCGAGATCACATTTGCTGTTGATCTGCTGCGTCAGGAGGAGAATAATGATGGGTTCAGGTCCTTACCAAGGACAGAGTTGCTATATGCCATAAACTCTCACATCACAACACACATGAGTGACACCAGTCAGTAATCATTGAGGCATGACTGCTTGCTCTTCTTGAGCAACAGTATTTTAAACCAGGTGGGGACCACAAAGTACAGGTGCACAACCTTTTATCCGAAAGCCTTGGGACCAGACATTTTTCGTAATTCGGAATTTTTCGGCTTTCGGAATGGAAGATTTTTAGCGTAGATTTTAACGGCTGGCTCAGTGGTAGAGTGCTCGGCTCATATCCGCAAGGTCACGAGTTTGCGCCTCGATCCCAGCAGTTACTCGATCGCGAGTTTGAGACTTCAATGTAGTTTTTTCTTGCAGAATAGGAGAGAATAGGGAGGGTTAGGCTGGGATCATTCTCTGCGAGATGATCTTAGTGCGGGAGACAAGTGCAGGAGAGGTGTACTGACTGTGTGGGCAGAACTTTGGAAGTGATTGCCCACCATTCTCAAAAGCCGCTGTATCTCCCTGTCCCTCCAACTCCAGAGGAATCCGCTCCCCGATGGGCCGCTACGGCGACAAGTGGCAGTTCGCCTACAGCCCGAGCTGCGCCACCCCAAGAACAAGACGTACCTTGCACACCATCAGCTTCTGCCCCTACGGGGAGCGTGTTCCTCTGGAGCTGGAGCGGGGCTGGGCTGGAGTTGCTGATCTGGGATCTCCGTGCTTGCAGTGGGCCTGGGGGTCGGTGTCCCGATGAGGGGGCGCAGCTCGGGCTGTGGGCGAACTGCCACTTCGCTGTAGTGGCCCATCGGGGAGCGGCTTCTGGTGGTCCTGACGTCTCTCAGCTCCTGTCCAGGGGGGTGGCCGGGGACGTCAGGACCAACAGGAACCCGCTCCCCGATGGGCCGCTACAGCGACAAGTGGCAGTTCGCCCACAGCCCGAGCTGCGCCCACTCATCCGCAACCCGGGTTCCTCTGTAGTTGGAACGGGGCTGGGCTAGAGTTGCTGCTGGCTGTGAGTCTCAGGGATCTCCGTGCTTGCAGTCGGTGTCCCGTTGGTCCTGACGTCTCCGGCCACCCCCCTGGACAGGAGCTGAGACTGGGAACTGTACCGCCCTTGCCCCCTCCCTCTGCAACTGCAAACAACCCCACTCTCCTGCTCATCTGCAAGGGCGGTGGCCGGAGACGTCACAGCCCGAGCTGCGCCCCCTCATCCGCAACCCTAAGAACAAGACGTACCTTGCACACCATCAGCTTCTGTCCCTACGGGGAGCGTGTTCCTCTGGAGTTGGAACGGGGCTGGGCTGCTGCTGGCTGTGGGTCTCTAGGATCTCCGTGCTTGCAGTGGGCCTGGGGGTCAGTGTCCCGTTGGTCCTGACGTCTCTGGTGACTGGCACGGACCTGCTGGCATCGCCGACGTGAAGACAGTGCAAAGCCCCCGCGCCGGTGCAATGGGCGGGGAGCTGGAGAGGGGAGGGAAGGGGTCACACACATGGCCAGGAAGCAGAGGGGTCTAGGTGGGGTGAAACTGAAGGGAGCGACAATCTGCTGCTGCCTGCCCGCTGAGTTAAAAAGTTCCCACGCAAGACTCACGATGCACTGTGTATCGTGAGTCTACCGTGGGAACTTTTTAACTTAGCGGGCAAGCAGCAGCAGATTGTCAATTATTAACCCTCCCGCGCAATATACCCTCACCTTCTCTTTTATGAATGGGGATTTAGTTCCCCTTTCTTCGAGGACCGACCGGAGGTTCCGCTGTCACCTCTGCGGGACGCCCTCGGTGAACGTCTTCAAGGACCTTTCTTCAAGGACCGAAAAAATGTCCGCTATTCAGAGCTTTTCGTTATTTGGAATTTCGGATAAAAGGTTGTGCACCTGTATAGTCATGAAGTCAAAGACGTCTGTGAAAAAGCCAAACATTTGGTCCTCGCTAGTTTTAAATATGTGACCAGGTACACCATCAGGGCCAGACATTTTAAGAGGGTTCAACCTCGTGAAGGATCTGATGTTGTCTGCGTCAGAGTCTGAAATTAGTGTTGTCAGGTATTAACCATATAACCATATAACAATTACAGCACGGAAACAGGCCATCTCGACCCCTCTAGTCCGTGCCGAACACATATTCTCCCCTAGTCCCATATACCTGCGCTCAGACCATAACCCTCCATTCCTTTCCCATCCATATAACTGTATTCTGGGGGCTTGTGAAGGACCATAATTGTTCTCCCTTTCAAAGTGAGCATAAAAACATTGAACTCTTCCTGGGATGATGCTTGCACTTGCACTACGTTTTTCACCTTATAGGAAGCAATGGCATGCAAGCACTGCCACAGATGTTGATGTCCATGGACATTCAATATCTTTAGACTTCCTTCTCAGTTCCTTCTCAGTTTGTCCCGAGGCCCCTCGGCTTCTTCCTGGAGCAGAAGCCCAATCAGATTTCCTCCACCAAAGCATTTTAAAATCACCTGGGTGAACTTATTGTCTAATTGAACAACTGCTCCTTCAACTCCATTCACTTACTCCAGGTCAAAGATGTAGCTGTGGGTATTTGCATGGTCCCAAGCTGTGACTATCTTTTTGGGTGACACGAGGAACAATCTTTATTTACCAGTCCACTGCTACACTTTTTAAGAGTGCATTGATGCTGCCTCCTGGAATTCATGCAGAACCCCAAAATGTCATAACTTTACTGCCCATTTCCGCCGTAAGCTTACGTCCACATCATCAGTCTACTGCTTTACCCTTCCTTTTGTGGATCTCTATCTCTACCTCAGGAAATAGGCTTGCTACTAACTCCATTACAAGTTTACTAACGCCCACAATTATCTTCCCACAAGAGTGCTGAGCTGTCTTCCTTCTCTTGAACTGTAGCTACCCATCTACTCGTGTTAACAAAACCCATAGCTGGATCTCATCCACTTCCCAGGCCTCTGCTCTCAACCCCCTCCTGCAGAAAGATCCAGTTCTATCGGTCCACAGCTTACACCATACCTGCCTCGACATTCAACAAAACGTTCTCCATAATTTATGCCACCTTCAACATAGTTCCCTATAAGGATTTTGGAGAGAGCAGTCTTCATACAAATCCAAATCAATAGCACAGCTGGCAGATCTGTTGTCTCACAGCACCAGAGACCTGGGTTTGATCCTGACCTCAGGTGTATCTGTGTGGAGTTTACACGTTCTCCCACTGCATACCCGAGTTTCCTCCGGGTGCCCTGATATCCTCCCGCATCACAAAATTGTACGGGTGCGTTTTGGCCTCTGCAAATTACCCATAGTGTGTTGGGAGTGGATGCAAACAGTGAGATAATAACATAGAACTAGTGTGAAAGGTGATCAATGGTCAGCGTGGACATGGTGGACCAAAGGGCCCGTATCCAGGCTGCATCTTTCCATTCAATTAGTCTTCCCCCACCAACCATTCCCATATTACAACGCTCTCCCTTGCAACCGCAGATAATGCAGTACAGGTGCACAACCTTTTATCCGAAAGCCTTGGGACCAGACACTTTTCGTAATTCAGAATTTGTCGGTCTTCGGAATGGAAATTTCTTTGCGTAGATTTTAACGGCTGGCTCAGTGGTAGAGTGCTCGGCTCATATCCGCAAGGTCGCGAGTTTGCGCCTTGATCCAGGCAGTTACTCGGTCGCGTGTTTGAGTCTTCAATGTCGTTTTTTCTTGCAGAATAAATGTCTGTATGAAATGCAGTGTGTTGAATGAATTCCTGAATTTGTAAATGTGCCCACAGCATTGAATCACCTCTCGCACTCATGTCACCCTAGCGGGGCTACATGCCCTTAGGCAGCCTAGGTCGCGAGTTTGCGCCTCGATCCTGGCAGTTACTCGGTCGCGAGTTTGTGTCTTCAATGTAGTTTTTTCTTGCAGAATAAATGTTTGTACGAAATGCAGTGTAGGAGAGGTGTACTGACTGTGTGGGCAGAACTTTGGAAGTGATTGCCCACCAGTCTAAAAAGCCGCTGGGTCTCCCTGTCCCTGGGATAGCAGGGGGCGATCAAACAGCACAATACCCCCCTCCCCCTCCAACTCCAGAGGAATCCGCTCCCCGATGGGCCGCTACGGCGACAAGTGGCAGTTTGCCCACAGCCCGAGCTGCGCCCCCTCATCCGCCACCCCAAGAACAAGACGTACCTTGCAAACCATCAGCTTCTGCCCCTACGTGTTCCTCTGGAGTTGGAGCGGGGCTGGGCTGGAGTTGCTGCTGGCTGTGGGTCTCTGGGATCTCCGTGCTTGCAGTGGGCCTGGGGGTCGGTGTCCCGTTGGTCCTGACGTCTCCGGCCACCCCCCTGGACTGGATCTGAGACTGGGAACTGTACCGCCCTTGCCCCCTCCCTCTGCAACTGCAAACAACTCCACTCTCCTGCAAGGGCGGTACAGTTCCCGGAGGATGGCAGGTGGCTGGAGACGTCAGGACCAACAGGAACCCGCTCCCCGATGGGCCCCTACGACGCCCCGAGCTGCGCCCCGTCATCCGCAACCCAGGTTCCTCTGTAGTTGGAACCAAAGACTTTGGTTGGAACGGGGCTGGGCTGCTGCTGGCTGTGGGTCTCTGGGATCTCCGTGCTTGCAGTGGGCCTGGGGGTCGGTGTCCCGATGAGGGGGCGCAGCTCGGCGAACGGCTTCTGGTGGTCCTGACGTCTCCGGCCAGTTTGCAGTTTTCCTCTGTAGTTGGAGCGGGGCTGGGCTGGGCTGCTGTTGGCTGTGGGTCTCTGGGATCTCCGTGCTTGCGCTTGAAAACGTTCACCGAGGGCGGCCTGCAGAGGTGACAGCGGAACCTCCGGTCGGTCCTCGAAGAAAGGGGAACTAAATCCCCATTCATAAAAGAGAAGGTGAGGGTATATTGTGCGGGAAGGTTAATAATTGACAATATGCTGCTGCCTGCCCGCTGAGTTAAAAAGTTCCCATGCAAGACTCACGATACACTGTGTATCGTGAGTCTACCGTGGGAACTTTTTAACTCAGCGGGCAGGCAGCAGCAGATTGTCAATTATTAACCTTCCCGCGCAATATACCCTCACCTTCTCTTTTATGAATGGGGATTTAGTTCCCCTTTCTTCGAGGACCGACCGGAGGTTCCGCTGTCACCTCTGCGGGCCGCCCTCGGTGAACGTTTTCAAGGACCTTTCTTCAAGGACCGAAAAAATGGCCGCTATTCGGAGGTTTTCGTTATTTGGATCTTCGGATAAAAGGTTGTGCACCTGTACTTGTCATTTCATCTTTTTCCTTTCCACCAACCAGGGACCCCAAACATTATTTTCACGTGCAGCAGCGATATAATGCACTTAATCCAGTCTAGTATACTGCATTTGCTATTTACCATGTAGTCTGCTCTTCAATGGAGGAGCAAAACACAGATTGAGAGATCACTTTTTGAAGTGCATGCTTTAATTCCAAGGGGCAACCTCAATCTTCCTTTTACCTGTCAGTTTAATTCTCCATCCCACTCTGATACATCAGTCTGTGACCTGCTGTATTTTTACTATGAGACCTGACGTTAGCTTGAATAACTCTTTATCTGGGCAATTTGCACCATTTGGGATTTAATACTGAATACTCCAACTTCAAGTAACTTGATTGCTGCTTCAATCAATTGTTCATCTGTGATATTAGCTCACCTTGAGATTTTATTTTTCCCTGTGGGAGTGGAAGACATGCCCAAGCCTGATCTACTGCAGGTATCTAATTCCTCCCATATTTTTCAAATCCTATTTTTTTTTGCTAATGTTCTTTTGTCTGTTCTCGCTCCCTAATTGTTCCCATTCACTCAATGACCAGACAACCGTGTTTACAGCTTTTCAATAGACAATAGGTGCAGGAGTAGGCCATTCGACCCTTCGAGCTAGCACCGCCATCCAATGTGATCATCCCCAATCAGTACCCCATTCCTGCCTTCTCCCCATATCCCCTGACTCCGCTATTTTTAAGAACCCTATCTAGCTCTCTCTTGAAAACATCCAGAGAACCTGCCTCCACCGCCCTGAGGCAGAGAATTCCAGACTCACCACTCTCTGCGAGAAAAAATGTTTCCTCGTCTCCGTTCTAAATGGCTTACTCCTTATTCTTAAACTGTGGCCCCTGGTGCTGGACTCCCCCAACATCGGGAACATGTTTCCTGCCTCTAGCGTGTCCAAACCCTTAGCAATCTTATATGTTTCAATGAGATCCCCTCTCATCCTTCTAAACTCCAGAGTGTACAAGCCCAGCTGCTCCATTCTCTCAGCATATGGCAGTCCCGCCATCCCCCACAGTCACGCTGGTTTTATCCTTTCAGCAACAATCCCCATCCTACAACCAGCTTCTTTTGTCATCTTCTCAGTTCTGATGAAAGGTTTTCAATCGAAAACATTAACTGTTTCTCATCCCACAGATGCTGGTCAGGCTGCATGTTCTGTTTTTTTATTTCAGATTCCCAGTATTTGCATTTGTTTAAAATTATGGCTTTTATGTTTCAATGCTCATAAAACCCTCTGCTAGAGAAAAAACTCCCAAATCCTACATTTGTATTAGGTTTTGCAAAACTCGTTCTTCGTCAAAACCTTTTTATACTGTTGGCTCACCATGTTGGTTACTTTCAGGGATAGGAGGTCAGTGCAGTGTCAGTGCTTGATGGCCACCCAGACCTTCATGGCCTCAGTCAGGCAGAGGTTCTCAGCCACCCACATGTACTCCACCCAGCTGAGAATCCTCGCACACCATAATTCATAACTGCCAAGACAGCCAGAGTATATTTCTTGTATTTAAACGTTTTCAGAAGAAACAAAGGACTGGAACTTCATTTACACACTCTAAAAGAAAGATTTGTCGTTCGTACCTTATTTCAGATGGAACCTGGTGTTCCAGTTCGGAAAATAAAAACATAATTAGTTCTTTGCCCCGAGTGAGCAAACTGGTATCAGGAGAAGACAATGATAGATTCAGCCACACTGGGCAGAACAACTTGCTAAGACTGTTACTGCTCGGTACCCTGCAAGTAACACGGAATTTACTTTTGTGAGGGATGGGATGAAAGAAAACAAAACAACATGAGAGAAAAATCAACATATTTATCCAACTAATAGACTGAAACTGACACACTATGATATAGCTTAATACCTGTTAAAAAATGAATAATTATGGAAGTAGCAAAATACTTATATAACTGACAAGCCCACGTGGGGCCTATAACATTTCAAATGCAAGGCAGCCAAGCTCTGGTCTGATCCAAAACTTGTACATTGCCAAGGGAGCAAACAAAACAATAGACAAGGATTTTAATTAATACTCTAGGGGATATCAAAAATACAGGTTTGGGGGTCAAATTAAAACACAGGAAAATAATACTTAAAGTAACAATAGAAATGAAAGTAAAGAACAAAGGAAACCAGCAAGTAGTACATTTAAAATCACACGCAAGCTAGAAATCTAATATAGAAAATGCTGGATCTATTCCATTCAGATTATTTTTTTTGTGAGATAGCAGATACATCAGGCTGATGACTGTTTAGCAGCATTTCTAGAGATTTGAAAAAGGCAAGAACAAAAAGGTAGGAAGTGAGGAAATAATAAAAATGGTTATGGTGAATGATAAAAGGAAATACTATTAGAGAATTATGAGAGCATACAAACTCCGTACAGACAGCACCGTTGTCGGGATCAAACCCAGGACTGGCGCTGCAAGTTAGCAACTCTACCACTGTGCCACCATGCCTGCGCATCTTGAAATGCTGCAGTCGTTCCATGATAGAGCAGCCACACACTTTCGAGCGATGGACAAAACTAAATACTACCTTTCTAAGATCTGGATTATCTACAACAATGTTCTAGAAAATAAGACTAATGCAGTCGCTAGGAAATCCTCCATGCTGACTTGAGGGATAAATGACCGCATCAGCACATCTCCCAGGCCAACATTCCCAGCACTGAGGCCCTGATTGCACTCAAAAATGTGATTACTACTGCGATGTTACATTCCACTGCTGTCACTTTCAGGTAGAATATTTCCAGCCTTCTCATCCATTTTGGGATCAGTCTCCACTTCAGGGAGAGAGGTCATCAATAAAAACACATTATAAGCCCTCAACTTCCGCTGCTTTTTCAAGTACACTTCCTTCCACTCCATCCTCCCAGTTCCTTTGTCTCTGATGTATTTTCTCCAATGTGATACTCAGAGCACACAAACTACTCAGATATCTTCCTTCCTGATCTGTCACTTCTCGTCTAACAGTTTATAATCTTCACCAATTATTTCCCACCCTGTTAGTTGTTCCTTCCCTTGGACAAAGTACCAAGATCCATCCCATCAGCCTCCACATTTAAAGGATAAAGGTCCGTCCTTCTTCCCTCTCCTCCAACTCTCCCTTTACAGTATTTTCACATGCAATCTCAAGAGATGTAAAAGCTATAGTTTTGACTTTTATCCTTCTAACATTCAGAAACCTGTATGGTCTTTCTTGGTGCAGTAGCAATTCACGTCCACTTCTTCCAATGCAGCAACTCCATTCAGTGCTTAGAAGGCGGATCTGCTCTACGCTGGAGAAATCAACCTCAGGTTAGGTAACCACTTTGCATGGGTACTTGAATTCAGTCCTGTTTTCTGCCACTTAAATTCTCCAAGCCATTCCCACTTCTACCTGCCTGTAACCTGCACTGGCTTATGCTATAGTGCATTTTACAGATAGTGCATACTTCAGCGGGAATGGCATATAGACAAATGAGTTAGGATAAGGTGCTAATCAAGTGAGTAGCTTTGCCTCAAATGGTGTCAAATTTCTTGAAGTTGCACTTATCCAGGCAAGTGGGAAACATTCTATTATATTCCTGCCTTATTGACAGTGAGAGACACAAAATGCTGGAGTAACTCAGCGGGACAGGCAGCATCTCTGGAGAGAAGGAATTGGTGACGTTTCTGGTCGATTCATTATTGACTGGCTTTGGATTATTGTCCGGAAACAGAAGACTACATGCTGGAATATAGAGAAAACACAAACTGCTGGAGGAGCTCTGAGTCAAGCCTCATACAGTCTTGTCTGTTTTTTCATTTTCTTTAAAAAAAATTTTTGTGTGTTATAAAAGTCTGTGTAAATTTTCTCCGGTTTGTTTTATGTGGGGGAGGGTGAGGAGGTCGGGGGAGACTTTTTTTCAGTTTCTTACCTTGCCGGAGATACTATTGTTTTCCGGGTCGCTCTGCGACCTACCATTGATGGAGCTGGAGACCTCCTCAGACCGACTTTGAGCCCCACCGTGGGGCGTGGACTTAATATCGGAGTCGATCCCATGACTGGGATCGCTCCAACCACCGCCTGCGGACTTTACATCGAGAGCTCGCATTCTCGGGAGAGGTTAGTCAGGTGTTCCAACGACGCAGAGGCTCGACCAGCCCCGACGCGGGGTTCGATCGCCTGACGCAGGGGATCTGACATCCCCCCGATGCAGGAGCTGATCGCCCCGATGCGGAGGGCCAAAATGCCGCCGGCTACGGGAGTCAAGATCGTCCCCTAAATGCATGAAACCTATTTTGTATTACAAGTTTTTTTTAAAACAAATATTCAGAATTGAATAGTTTGGTTTTGAAATACAATGTATAAATAGATAGATTGTATTTCAAAACCAGACTATTCAATTCTATCTATTTATACATAACTAAAACTCTGATCTTGTGCTCTTCCGGTTTGCGCGGTTTTTTTATTTGCGCAAAAACGGTATGCGATAGTGCTACAATTTTTTGTCAGCTCACTCACCGTTCTCCTGTGCTGCGAGTGCACCAAGTTTCGTTCCGATCGGTGGTATATTGTTAAAATTAGTGAGGTTCAAAAATCGTAAAAACCGCGCGTGCGCAGATCGCTCTCCTCTCCTGCCAGTCAGCGCCTCACGGATTGGTCGCTTCTCCTGTCACTCCCCGAGACGGTCCGCCCCCTCCTGCACCATCACGTCTTTACTGGAGCTGAGGGACGTTGTAGGTGGCTGGCAGAAGTCTCCAACCGGACACAATTTTCGGAAGGACCGGAAGCGGCCCGGTCCGGTGTCGGAGATGTCGCCAAACAGAAAGTGGAGTCTGATCCCAGCGGAGAGCATCCAGCGCCCGCTGTGAGTCCCAAACGCACATCCAGCCCCATCCCGTCTGGTCTCCCTCGTTGACTCCTGCCCCCTTCCCCTGTGATTCACCCCTCGGAGGGAGACTGAGGGTAGGGGAAAGGACGGGGAGAGAGAGGTGAAAGAAGCGGGAGGGTGAAGAGGAAGGAGAGAGAGTGCTAGGGATGAGGGGAAATGAGCTGCGCCTGTGCAGTTGGGAGCTATGGGTGAGTGGTGGAATATTGCGTTGGGGGACCAAGCCTCCTGTGTGACAGGGACCCAACTGGTCCCACTTAGTCTAGTATGTATTATATATCTTTCCACGTTCAACAAAATATCAGGGAAGTGAATTAATTATTTTGTTTAAGTGTAAGATAAACAATAGACAATAGGTGCATGAGTAGGCCATTCGGCCCTTCGAGCCAGCACCGCCATTCAATGTGATCATGGCTGATCATCCCCAATCAGTACCCCATTCCTGCCTTTTCCCCATATCCCCTGACTCCGCTATCTATAAGAGCCCTATCCAGCTCTCTCTTGAAAGCATCCAGAAAACCTGCCTCCATCTATGGCAGAGAATTCCACAGACTCACAACCCTCTGGGAGAAAAAGTGTTTCCTCTCTAAATGGCTTACCCCTTATTCTTAAACTGTGGCCCCTGGTTCTGGACTCCCCCAACATCGGGAACATGTTTCCTGCCTCTAGCGTGTTCAAGCCCTTAACAATCTTATACGTTTCAATGAGATACCCTCTCATCCTTCTAAACTCCAGAATGTACTAACCCAGCTGCTCCATTCTCTCAGCATATGACAGTGCCGCCATCCCGGGAATTAACCTTGTAAACCTACGCTGCACTCCCTCAATAGCAAGAATGTCCTTCCTCAAATTAGGGGACCAAAACTGCACACAATACTCCAGGTGTGGTCTCACTAGGGCTCTGTACAACTGCAGAAGGACCTCTTTGCTCCTATATTCGATTCCTCGTGTTAAAAGGCCAACATGCCATTCGCTTTCTTCACTGCCTGCTGTACCTGCATGCTTATTTTTGTATGTATGATTAAACATATGAATGAAATAGCTACAAAGTGAATAACCAATCAGTTTTCAAAAGTACTTACGGGAAGCATCAACAGATATCTTAATTTTTCAATACTAAATGTAACTTTATGTACTACATTCTATGCAAAGGCTCCCAGGGTTACCAAACTGATTTATGAAAATCTAACAAAGAATCTGACAAACGTTCAATAATATGAAATTATACCTAATATATATAAATATGTTATAAATATATATAAATATACAATATGGGTAACTAGCAAAAACGAGCCAGTTTCAGATAATGAACCCTTAAATGTAGACTGCACATACAGCAATTCCACACCACTGTAATTCATTTGACCATTTGTCCTCTCCACAAATGCTGTCCGACCTGCTGATTCCCTTCAGCATTTCATTTAATTTCACTTGTCTCTGTATTGATTATAATCTAGTTTACTCAAGGCAGTGATTATCTGGTCTCTAAAATTTCTCCATCCAGGAGATAGGCAATCATTATTTTGAAGCCAATGTGACAGGGCAATTTCTAATGCAAAGTTACGATTGACTTTTCAGCTTTAAACAGGAGATCTGGATAGCTTTAGGGAGATAAATATATATGTTACTTAATTTTAGGGATCGGTAAATAAATACCACCTCCATAATGCACAAACTGTCACTACACCATACAAAATCAAGATTATGCAACTGACAAGATATGCTTTTGTTTCATTCAATACGAATCAATAGACGACACCTTACCATACACAAATTTAGTTTAACAGCTTTGACATAACATGTACTTTGAGTTAGAAATAACAAATTTTGTTATTTTCAACGTGCAAAAGCCATTATTTAATTCTTCCCATAATTAGTTTTATGTAAAAAAAGGATGAATAAAATATCATTTGGATCAATTAAGTACCTTTTTGATAAATGACTGCCACAAAAAAAACACTTCATCAATTTCAGAAATAATCAGCGTTGATATCTTCTTTCCTCATTCCTTCAAAATTATCCACTAACAATTTAAAAAGTACTTATGTGGAAGCCCTAACTCCATTGATAAGCTAATTACAGCAAAGGATCCCATATATTTCATTATTACAATATTTTTTTCCTCATTGCAATCAAAATGAACAGATCTTCCTGTTCAGACACTTCCATTCCTTCAAATTAGTAATCTCTTCAGACAATGTTATTTTTAGACGTATTTTTTTCAGGAAAGATAATTTGCATCGTCTCAAACCACCATCATAATGAATAGTCGTACATATTACTCCACAACAAATTCTCTTGGATAAATAACTTAAAGATTAAAAGAATAACCCTCTGCCCACAATCACAAAATAAAATGCATGATTTTTTTTAAACATTAAAATCCTAACTGCACCAGTTATTGCTGAAAGGAACAGAAAATTCTGGAAATATACACCACAGTATTCTCTGTTGATGTTCAATTAAAACTCAGGTTAGCCAAAATCGGAATACATGCTACCATACTTCCTGAAGATTAGATCATTTTTTTAAATATTACCGTATAGAAGAACTAAAATCTCAACTTGCTGCGAAATTGGCAAAGTTGAAATGCATTTTGATTAGACAGGTCTGCAGAAAATTATAATGATAACAAATAAAAAAAATAGTTTATGGACATCCAAGATATAAAAAGTACCTTGCAATAGAGGTCATTGTAATGTGGGAATCAGATGAAAGCCTTGGATTAAAATCCAATGCCTTCATATCTATGTTGATTACAGTTCTTCTGTAATCAAACAAATTCTTCCCCTTCAAGAATTAATTTATTTTTATGAGTTTTCCAATGGTTCCCCTCCCATCAATAAACTCAATGTGAACTTCAACCTGCCTGGCTAGAATCATGTAGTGAGATGCCATCCTAATGGTACGTGGAGCAAAGGTGTACACTAGATTTCTGTTTATCTTCCCACAAATACAACTGAGTGTTTTCCTTTATGTTGAATTCTTTAAGTTGTCTTTAAAAATGATGCTTCCATCAAGATAAAAACACACAGATTAATCGCTCATAATATTTGCGCAGCCAATCATATGAAATGGTTCTCACAAGGCAAAATAGACACATTTCTGCAAATGCACATTTCAGCAAACATGCAGCTAACAATATGTTCAATGTTTCAACTACTAAGTATTAAATATCTAAATATTCAACTATTTATCTGAAGAAAATCCAATTTGCAGATATTTGTTTTGGGGCCAAAGTCTTAATTAAGCAATGACTATGGTTTTGTTGGGCACTTTCAACTAACTTATACCTCATGAAACAAAAGAGTATAATTTTCAAAGTATTTGCAGAAATACTAGTTAGAACATGATTTAAACTTTTGTAAGTATATTTTCTTAGACCACAATGCAAAAGAACAGCCTGTGAAGGAAACAGGAAAATACGAGCAGAAACCATTTGGTCCTTCAACATTGCTATTTAATATATTCATGCTGATTCTCAACTTCATTTACAAAATTCAATAATGTAGCATTCCTCTTGGTTTTGTGTCCGGCTCACTCATCAGTCTAGAATGAGAGCAGAAGATCAAGAGTGCAATAGGGGTGTGGTCTACAATTTTTGGGATGCAGGGAGAAACCAAAGCACCAGATGGAAACCCATGTGGTCACAGAGTGAACGTGTAAGCTCCACACATACAGCACCCGAGGTCAGGATCGAACCAGGATTTCTGGCGATGAGGCAACAGCTCGACGAGCCCTTCGGCCCAATTTATCGACCAAGGGGTCTTTTTGAGAATCCCATTTATCTGCATTTAAGAGTTCAAGAGTTCAAGAGACGTTTATTATCACATGCACCAATTGGTACAGTGAGATTTGAATTACCAGACAGCCATACAAATAAAAAGAACACAATACACGATAGAATTTAACATGGACATCCCCACACAGCAGAAACAATGTTTCCCCACTGTGAGAGAAGGCAATAAAGTTCAGTCATCTTCCTCTTTGTCCACCCGTGGTCGGGGCCTTCAGGCCTTCTCGTCGGGATGATCGGAGCTTCGGCGTCGGAACTGAGAACACTCTCTGCGGCTTGGGGTTTCTGAATCGGCCACTTCCTACCGGAGACCGCGGCTCCCGAATTCCACAGGCCGAGCTGGCGGAGATTCAACGCTGGCGATCTCCGGCAAGAGATCCCAGGACTCCACGATGTTAAAGTCAGCGCCGCCCGTGGCTGGAAGCTCCGCAAACCATAGCTCCAATGGCCTCGCCAATCCAGTTGGTGGCGAGGAGGGTGCGAAGATGCAACTTGGAGGAAAGACGCATGCTCGACTAGGAAGTGACTGAGAAAACGGTTTCCCCCTCCTCCACATAAAAAAAGACTAAAAGACCTCCAGAAAAAATACTTCTAGACAGACTAAAAATAACATAAAGG
The DNA here is from genome assembly GCF_010909765.2 of Amblyraja radiata. NCBI lineage: Eukaryota > Metazoa > Chordata > Chondrichthyes > Rajiformes > Rajidae > Amblyraja > Amblyraja radiata. The sequence continues at coordinate 9,524,614 of NC_045979.1, read as the reverse complement.
ATATCCCTCTAAATATATATATCCCTCTAAACCTTTGTATTCATGTAAATGTCCAAATATTTTTTTTAAACATTACAATTGTAACTAACTTCACCACTTCTTACAACCATCACCCTGTGACAAAAACCAGACCAAGGTCCCCATTCTCACTTTAAATCTGTCCCTTCCCACTTTAAACCAATGCCTTCTAAATTTAGACACTGGGAAAAGAACGATGGCTTTTCACCTTAGCTCTGCCCAGCTTGATTTTATACACCTCTCTAAGGTCATCTTTCAGCTTCATTCACTCCAGGGAAAACAGTCTCAGCTTACTTATGCAGTCTCTTTTTATAACTCAACTCCTGCCAGAACATTCCAAATCTTTTCTGCACATTATACAGCTTAATCTCTTCCTTCTAATAATATGGTCACCAGCATTGTGGTGACAATACTCCGTGCGGTCTCAGCAATACCATGTACAGCTGCAACATGTCCATACAGCTCCTTCCTTCTGCAATATACTTAGCAACTCAGTATCAACAACCTTCAGCTAAAGATAATTCCACAGGTTTACCACCTCTAAAAGAAGAGATCCTGGAGTGAAGACAGTGTTTAAAGAACAAATACAGAGACTAAGAAATAGAAGAGGATGGTATTAAGGCAAGTTGGGAGGATGTATAATCTAGGTAACTGTCTGTCTCCCAAGATGGAGTCGGGACAGGCCAACAAAGGGTAAAGAGGTGTTAGAAATGGCCCAAGTGGACCTAAGGGTAGAGGGTATGTTTGTGATGAAGTTGATACATTTGACAAGTTTCACATGGGTGTATTGGGGCAATACCAATGCAATCAATGTAGTGGGGAAAGAGTTGGAAAGAATTATCCCAGAGTAGGTTTGGAAGAAAGAATGCTTCATCTTGCCAATGAGGCAGATTTTGTTGGGGCCTACTAGGACACTTCTGATTTGAGAAAATAGAAAGAGTTGAAGGAGAAGTTGGTAAGATTAAGGACAAGCCCAAAGATCTTATAGCGAGCAAGATGGTCCACTCCGCTAAAAAGCCGTAGTGGGGTCATGGGTGATCTTCAGCGCCATTTCCATAACCGGCTTCGGTCATGGCGTCAAGCTAATTCAGGGAGATTCTGTTATATCAGGCTGAGAATTTAAAGGATAGACACAAAATGCAGCGGGTCGGGCGGCATTTCTGGACAAAAGGAATAGGTGACATTTCAGGTCGAGACCAGTCTTCAGACTGAGTCAGAAGAAAAAGGAACTCAAACCATCCTCACTCCCCCCTCCGACTCGGACACGGAGCAATCGCCGGCCCCCCTTTTTTTGTTAAACATCTATTTCCTTCGGGGGGGGGGGGGTTCCCCCTTACCATCTCTGTACTTTTAATGCCACCCTTCGCCCTCCTTCTGGTCTCGGCCCGCACCGATCTGCCGGACATTGTGTGTGTGTGTGTGTGTGTTTAGCGGAGTCTGAGGGGAGAAGAGCGAGGTAAGAGCCAAGAGGTAAGAGCCAAGAGCGAGCGAAAGCGCGGACAAAAGCGCGAGCAGACGGACGAAAGCAAGGATCATAGAGCGGAGTAGGTGACCAAACATCTTTGTGGGTGACATTTCGGGTCGAGACCATTCTTCAGACTGAGTCAAGGGAAAGAGGAGCAAGAGATATAGACGGTACTAAGGACAAATGAATGGAAGATATGCCTATATCTCACTTTCCCTTGTTTGTCAGTCTGAAGAAGGGTCTCGACACGAAATGTCACCTATGCCGTTCTATGATCGTTGCTTTCGTCCGTCTGTCCGCGCGTTTGCTTGCTCTTGGTGCCGGCGCTTCTCCCCTCAGACTCCGCCAAACACACACAGCATGTCCGGCAGATCGGTGCGGGCCGACACCAGGAGCCGGGCGAAGGATGACATCAAACGGGTCATGGCAGCTATCGAAAAAGTCGACCCGAAATATCACCTAGTCCTCTTCAGAGATGCTGCCTGATCCGCTGATTTACACCAGCCTTTTGTGTCTGTCCGGTTTAAACCAGCATCTGCAGTTCCTCCCTGTACAACGTACGTGCCATTTAAAAATAAAATTAAAAAAAACATTTAAAAACACATAAACTGTTCCCCCGCAACTCTGCAAGAGGCATAACTGAAGTCGAGTCGGGGTTACTGAAATGACGGAAGTTACGCTCCGGTGCGTACTACACGTCAGTCCATTGTATTTCGCAGGAGTGGACCATCTTGCTCGCTATAAGATCTTTGGACAGATCTTATAGCGGGAGTATCGGTGGAGGGGAGGTGGTTGGATCTAAAATTCTTCTAACGACCGATTTGGCACAACAAATTCCTTTGTCATTCAGGTATGAGATTATCACTTGAATGCAAACCATTCAAGCCATTACAATGAAAAAGGATTTCAAGATTTTGAATCCAGCTTAAAATATAAAAACTCAATTTAATACCCTCTAACCAAATGGAACAAATAATTTCAAAACAATTAATGTGCCATTGCATGTTACAATGATAGCATTTTTAATTGATATTCAATTTGCTTAATTCATCGTAAATATAAACAGTCATGCAGAATAAAACTAAAATGATTGCAGAACAAAAAATGTCCACATAGTAGGACAAATTGGATAGGTTAAAACATGTTTTCAATGAAACTGGAAATTGAGTAGCAATCCAAAAGTCTAAGATTATGAAGGGATTTGATGGGGTACTGGGAAAACAGACCATAACTTTCTCCTGCAAATACTCATTCATCCCTGACATAAGGTTGAGAAGAAAAATCATTTTCACTCGAGGGACAAGAATGGGAACTATCACTGGAACAGAGATTTTAGAGATACAGCGTGGACACAGGCCCCTCAGCCCACCGAGGCCATGCTGTCCTTCGATCACCCATACACTATGTTATCCCACTTTCACATTTTGGACATGAGGGGCAATTTTACAGAAACCAATTAACTTACAAACCTGTACATCTTTGGAATGTGGGAGGAAACCGGAGCACCAGGAGAAAACCCACGCTGTCACAGGAAGAAAGTACAAACTCTGTACAGACAGCACCCGTAGTCAGGATCTGGACCTACGAGGCAGCATCTCTAACATTGCGCCACTGTGCTGCCTTTGATTAATAGTTGAAGTTAATGGCATAATACAACAAGATGGGTGTCAAGGTGCAAAATAATGGAAGATATGCCTTCAAAAGCTTTGGTACAAGAGTTTAGATATCCCTCTGACTTGTAACATGCAGGCAATTTATATTAAAGGATCCATGGTTCAGTGCATCCTAACAAATGTTTAGCAGTGGGTGCCAATTGTGAAATTTACAATGGGAATAGTGAGCAAGAATATTGGGACATTTTATGAAATTAGCGTGCATTATCTGCACCCAAATTGGTGTCATGGAATATACAACAGACATTCACTCTACTAACCACATTTAAAATAAAAGAATCTAGCTGTTTGTGAAACACACTGTGGCGTTTAGTTGCTTCTCAAGCCTCCTCTTAAGTAAATTCACCTAAATTATTCAAAACATTTCCAACTGCCAACCAGTTCAACATTTACCAATTAAAACATCTTACTTCTAAACCTTTTTCAATGTCTTGATCCTATATTAATTCCTCACCTTCAGTTAGAAACATACTAAACCTTTTATCATAATAAATATTTTTATTAATTCACCACTCAATTGTTAGTTTAGTTTATCGTGACGTGAACCAAGGTACAGTGAAAAGCTTTTGTTTGCGTGCTATCCAAAAGAAGACTGTACAAGAATACAATCAAGCCATCTACAGTGGATAGATAATGGATAAAGTGTCCATCATTTAGTGCAAGATAAAGACAAATTACCAGTGCATTTGTGCATATGAAACAGACAACCGTGTACAATCTTTCCCAAAAACATACATTTTAACATCATCCTGCTCGTCCAATTTGGAGCTTCTCCACAACATCTGCATATTTATATATAATTTTGTATACAACTGCACATGGTAGTGCTATCTAAGCAACGTCTGCTGCAAATGTAACAAGATTTTTTATTGTACGGCCTCATCCATGCCAACCATGATGCCAATAAACATACAGTGCCATCCATAATGTATGGGACAAAGACCCACCATTTATTTATTTAGTTGCCTCTATACTCCACACTTGAGATTTGTAATAGAAAAAAATCACATATGGTTAAAGTGCACATTGTCAGATTATAATAAAAGCCATTTTTATACATTAGGTTTCACCATGTAGAAATTACAGCAGTGCTTATTCATAGTCCCCCCCCCCCCCCATTTCAAGGCACCATAATGTTTGGGACACAGCAATGTCATGTAAATGAAAGTAGTCATGTTTAGTATTTTGTTGAATATCCTTTGCAAGCAATGACTGTTTGAAGTCTGCGAATCATGGACATCAACCAGTTGCTACACGTCTTCTCTGGTGATGCCTTGCCAGGCCTGTATTGCAGCCATCTTTAGCTTATGCTTGTTTTGGGGGCTAGTCCCCTTCAGTTTCTCTTCAGCATATAAAAGGCATGCTCAATTGGGTTCAGATCAGGTGATTGACTTGGCCACTCAAGAATTGACCATTTTTTAGCTTTGAAAAACTGCTTTGTTGCTTTAGCAGTATGTTTGGGATCATTGTCTTGCTGTAGAATGAACCGCCAGTCAATGAGTTTTGAGGCATTTGTTTGAACTTGAGCAGATAGGATGTGTCTTATACACTTCACAATTCATTATGCTACTACCATCAGCATATGTATCATCAATGAAAATAAGTGAGCCACTACCTTCAGCAGCCATACCAGGCCATAACACCCCCACCACCGTGTTTCACAGATGAGGTGGTATGCTTTGGATCTTGGGCAGTTCCTTCTCTCCTCCATACTTTGCTCTTGCCATTATTCTGATATGTTAATCTTCATCTCATCTGTCCGCAAAACCTTTTCCCGAACTGTAGTTGCTCTTTGAAGTATTTCTTGGCAAACGGTAACCTTGCCAACCTATTTTGTGGCGACCCAGTGGTTTGCATCTTGCAGTGTAGCCTCTGTATTTCTGTTCATGAAGTATTCTGTGGACAAATCCACACCTGACTCCTGAAGAGTGTTTCTGATCTGTCGGACAGGTGTTTGGGGATTGTTCTTTATTATAGAGAGAATATTTCTGTCATCAGCTGTGGAGGTTTTCCATGGCCTGCCATCCCTTTGCGATTAGTAAGTTTACCAGTGCTCTCTTTCTTCTCAATGATGTTCCAAACAATTGATTTGGTAAGCCAAAGGTTTGGCTGATGTCTCTAACAGTTTTATTCTTGTTTCTCAGTCTCATAATGGCTTCTTTGACTTTCATTGGCACAACTTTGGTCCTCATGTTGATAAACAGCAATATATGTTTCCAAAGGTTATGGAAAGACTGGAGGACAGACTAGGTGCTGCGAGCTCTCTTATACTTGCATTAAGGAGGCAATTAAACACACCTGAGCAATTACAAAGACCTGTGAAATCATGTGTCCCAAACATTATGGTGCCCTGAAATGGGAGACTATGTATAAACACTGCTGTAATTTCTACACTGTGAAAGTCAAATGTATAAAAATACCCTTTAATAAAATCTGACAATGTACACTTTAACCACATGTGATCTTTTCTATTACAAATCTCAAATAAATAAATTATGGGGCTTTGTCCCAAACATTATGGCGGGCACTGTAAATCCCTTTTCCCTGCATTAAGTTTTTATCCCTCTGTGCCTTTCCTTGAAGTACCTGTACAAAGGTCTTTTAAACATGGTAATTATATCTACCTCCAGCAACCCCTTTGCCAGTTTACTCCAGATAATCGCCACCCTTTGTGTGAAGAAACTTACTGTCAGATCACCTCTAAATTTCTCCCATCTCGCCATAAGCCTGGGAAAATAATTAAGGTGGAGATATAATGGCATCTGGAAATGGATATACTCAAATAACAAATTAACAAATTTCAAAGGCTACTTTAATAAATCCAGGAGAGATCAGGATGTTGTCTGGAATGCGTGGCTGTAGTTACAAAGAAAGACTGGATAAGCTGGTATCAATATCCCTATAATGTTGGAGGCTGAGGGCTTACCGAAGTTCGTAAAATTGTACGGGACAGAGATAGGATAGATGGTAACCTTTTTCCCCAGGGCAGAGGAGACTTGAGTTGGAGGGCATAGGTTTTTGGCGAGATGGGGTAAATTTAAAGGCAATCTGACGGGTCAGTTTATCACACGCAAAACTTAACTAAACAAAACTGGGCCTCTACTTTCATTGCAAAATATAACAACTCCAGTTAGAGTGGAGAACCACAGTTATCAATCAGTTAGGTAATTCAGCACGTTGTCGTGATTTGTTTTGTTGCAGACTTCATTATTATCTATTTCACATCCAGTTTGGTTTATCATCTTAAAACCGTGAACAATGCAGCACTGGTATTTCTGCCACTTCACATTTATTCTCCAATTTCAACTATACTTACAGCTATCTATCCATCCTACTGCTGACCCCGTGTATCCACATGGCTCAATCATGGACACATTAAAACCAGGATGTTATTCACTTTAAAGTGTAAATTAGCATTTTTTAAATTTTAAATGTGGTTATGTAATTGTTGGTTCCTCTCGACCTCAGCGCCAACTGAACTTTAGTCCTATTAGACACCAATGTAAAGCAAAAATATATTTTTCTGCAGCTTCACCACTGTCATCTGTGCTTTTATGCTGCTCATTCCCTGGCAGCTCTGTTACCATCTCAGCTATACATTCTGTCAACTATCGAGTTTACACAGCATTTTCAGATAGTTTTTATACTTCCTCTTTGCCTTCCAAATTAATTCTTTGACCTCAACACCGCCCCCTCCCCATAATGCATATACTTAACGCATTTAATGCTCCGAACATTTAGATTTATATTTTGAATTATTTCTCTTATTCTTGAATTTTAGTGGACTTTAATTTTGCTGGCCTTAGTTGAACCACTTTTCCTAATATTTTCCTAATCCAATAGCAGAGGAATGTGCTTTCTGCAAATTCCAGTCACAATCACACAGAATAGACTGTTCTCCTAACGACCTGCTCGATCTTTTATCAAGATTTTGCGCTTCTCAGGGATTTTCCTTGAATGTATTGTGTTAATGTCAGCAAGATATTTTTCTCCTTACATGTATGCCCAACCTGTACCCTTCAATGAATGAGATACTGCAGAAATAGCCAAGAAAGGAATCCTGTGTCATTGTGGACACAAATACCTCTTCCCTTTTATCAACCTCTCATTTCCCCAGTTGTACTTTGCTTATTACTTCCTTCAGCTCCTTCACACTACAAACTTTCCCAGTTTAAATAATACTATCATTTATCTTGATACATATGGATTCTATTTACATCTTATTGACAGTCGAGTTAGTTTCTTCCACTGCCATTATGTTTACGTACAGTTGTTTCACCACCATTGTTTCATTAACTCTACCTGTACAAAACAAAATAACATCCTAAAATACTTAATTTCCAGTTCCAATTTTTCAGTGGCTATGCAAAACACTTTTCGTATACCTAGCCATGTGTTAGCAGTTATGATGAATCTCTTTGTGATTATTGACTAAGTAAATTGGCATGGCTATCAGACTCAAGATTCTGCTTTATCATCTCAACAAAATCGGTTTTAATATTCTTATGTCATTGATCCAGCATGTCTATGAACATATTTCCCCCTTTCCAAATTCCACTCCTACCTTTTTCTCGGCTACTTCATATGTCAGTCATATTGCCATTTTGCTCTTGTCTCTTAGGTATGTTGACCTCAGATGCCTTGACATGCTTTCCACATTTCATCATATATAGCAGGAACACCATCATGAATACTAAGTTCTCTGAAAAGCACGCTTGGCTTTCTTCTGAGGCATGGCTAAAACAATAGAGGAAGTTTTTGCCCTCTGTGGCAGAGTGTATTTAACATCCACTTGTGATTTAAGTTTATCAACTCGAAACAATAATTCTATCCACTGTGCCTGCTTTTACTATGCCTGCTTTTACAGAGTTTTGTTTAAAAATGTAGTTAAGCATAAATATCAAGGCAGTCCAAATTCCCAATTCAATTGAACAATGTAAATGAGTGCTAAATTTTGAAAAATGATGTTGGGCATTTCACTCGAACATAAAAAGTATGTGCTGGAAGCAATCAGTCAGGCAGCATTGCAGTGAGATAAAAAGTGATGTTTCAGGTCAAAGACCTTTTATCAGGACTGATGCTGCTTCCATGCTGAGTATTTCCAGTATTTTCTGTTTTATTTGTAGTTTCCAAGATGTGTAGTCATTTGTTTTTCTGTAATTTGCTGGGCTTTGCAACTGCAAGCAACTTTAGTATGTGATCTTACCTATTAATCCATAGATGCTGCCTCACCCGTTGAGTTTCTCCAGAATTTTTGTCTATCGTTGATTTTTCCAGCATCTGCAGTTCTTTCTTAAACTTAACTATTAATCTGGAAGAATGACTTTAGCTGATCGAAAATTATACACCTTGATTAGTGATCAAAACTTGTTGACCAGAGGAAATAACCAATATGGAAGCATTATTCTCACCTGGTAACTGTACTGTTAAAAGTATATCGTAAGTGATGAGGTTTTTGATTTTATCTTTACTACAAAACACACACTGTTCAAAAATTATTCAGAATCTCAATCTATTTGTAGTTATGTACCTACAATTACCAAAGATTACCGATCACAGTCCTACTCTCAGAAATGGGAGAACTGAAATAATTTAGAAAAAAATCTTAATTATTTTCCCATCCATATACACATGCTCAAATTTCTGCCGTTACCAACTCCCGTGGGCCATAATTTACGCCACTCCAAGTAAATTGTGAAGAAGGTTTTAATGGATCAGAAATTGTTCAAAATCATTTCAATGGTTAATCTCATCAATTTAATTGTTGAACTGAGATTTGGTCAAACTAGACGAATGATAGTAGTGCAATTCAAATGGCACACAAAAGTTTATTTTCAGTTTAGTTTATCGTCGCTTTTGTTGCGTGCTATTCAGTCATCAGAAAGACAATACATGATTACAATCGAGCCATTTACAGTGTATAGAAACATGATAAGGGAATAACGTTTAGTGCAAGGCAAAACTAGTAAAGTTGGATCAAAGATAGTCGAAGGGTCACCAATGAGGTAGATAGAAGTTCAGGACTGCTCTATAGTTGTGGTAGAATAATTCAGTTGCTTGACAACAGTCTGGAAGAAATTGTCCCTGAATCTGGAGGTGTGCGTTTTCACAGCCCTATACCTCTTGCCCGATGGGAGAGGAGAGAAGAGGGAATGGCCAGGGTGTGACTCGCCCTTGATTATGCTGCTGGCCTTGCCGAAGCAGCGCGAGGTCTAGATGGAGTCAATGGAAGAGAGGTTAGTTTGTGAGATGGTCTGGGCTGCGTCCACAATTCACTACAATTTCTTGCGTGCGGTCTTGGATGGAACTGTTCCCAAACCAAGCTGTGATGTATCCTGATAAAATGCTTTCTATGACGCATCTGTAGAAGCACTTTGAATTTACTTTGAAAATGCTTTGAATTTAAAAGAACAAAGCTCAAATCAAGTGTTCCATTTATCAATGCAATCTCTTTCAACCAATGGAACCGCATTATCAGTGTCATATCTCAAATTAATTTAAACATGTTTGCACTTTCTCAAAAATCATTTCCATGATCAGTATCACCCTTGCCACAAGAAATCTGCTTCATTCATGTCAGGATTTTTTTTTAATGGTTTGCTTGAAGTCTTAAAATTGCAACATTATCCAATTTCACATGGTTCCCAAGAACAAATAAGGAGTGCCCCCCAACATGATGCAAACAAAGTATATTTTCTTACCTTCCCTTCCCTTCCCTGAATTCACCATGTCTATTTATCCAGTGCCCTCCATAATGTTTGGGACAAAGACCCATCATTTATTTATTTGCCTCTGTACTTCACAATTTGAGATAAGTAATAGAAAAAAATCACATACGGTTAAAGTGCACATGGTCAGATTTTACCATGTGCCCTGAAATGGGGGATTTTTTTCTATTACAAATCTCAAATTGTGGAGTACAGAGGCAAATAAATAAATGATGGGTCTTTGTCCCAAACATTATGGAGGGCACTGTACGTGTAATTAATTCCCATTACATGTGTGGCAATGAGGTGGCACCAAGTTAGAAAATACACTTTGTTTAAATGTACGCCAGATTCAGAAGATTACTAGAATACAAGTGTGAGACAGAATCAGTGGTCTTCCTTTGCTCCATACGGGAGAACAAAAACGAAGAGTTCTTTTCACCAAGAACTAAATAGTGATTAAATATCACGGTTTGTTGGCTGTAACTAGACACCAACTCCACAATGTTAAAAGACGTTAACTTTATATTGGGTTTGAATTTTGTTGAAATAGGCAAAAGAAAATGCATGTAAATAAAAGTAATGAAAGACACCACATATCATCACTGGACCAAATGGTCCAGTGGCCCACACTATCTTTCAATAAAGCTATGTAAAGATTTTGCTAATACATTCCTGGCCAAGAAGTGCAAAACGTATCCTTTCAACGTGATATGATTTTTCTTCCCAAATATTTAATACCAAAAATATGCCAGTTTCCAAACACATGTTCCATCAACATAACATAACTAACCTAGATCCACATGAGGCACTTGATCGAAAAGCTTAATTCGTGCTGGTCATCACAGAAAAAAGACTCACTATTATGCATTTAATGTCAAGCAAAAATCAGAAATGCTGGAGAAACACAGCAGGTCAGGTAGTGATGTTTTGGGTCAGGATCCTTCTATATTTCTCGTTCATGAATTTAAATTCCAAACTATATACAATTCAACAATTAGCTTTAAAATTAGTTTGGCAATAATCCTAATAATTGATCTTGCGCCAGAAAAACACATTATAATTTCATTCTGCCAAGTCCAAAATACTTTTTTACCCATTCGTTGTGCCATAAGTTTAATTCTGCTATGTTGCAGAAAGTAATAATTTTGCAAACTGGGAATGTACATAAACCCTATTTTTGAATCCATCTAATACTATAACATTAAGGAGTACCGGGACAGTAATTCATCTTAAAACAAGTTAGATTCAGATTCCTGAGAATTAAAATAAAACATTTTTGCTCTTTTTAAATACTGAATTTCAGTGTTCAGAACTTTGTGTTTGTTTACTAGTTTCTTTATTTAATTTCTAAAAATACAACAGCAGGGATCAATGTTGAAATTACATAATGCGATGCCAACTTGGGCCAAACCAGCCCAAATAATCTAATCAAAGGGGATACAAAAAATATTGAATATTTCATTTTTATACAACTAATACTGGTGACACAAGGCAACTGACTTGGAGGAGCTCCAGTGTGCAAGTGCTGAACATTAATCACAATCAGGTCCAAGGATAAATGTAACTGCTCCAATGCACTCTAAGGGTCCCTCTCGTAAGACAGCGCTCAAATTTAACTACGGACAGAGTTGTTACAAATAAACATACCCGGAAACAAACAATTCATCCCCTTTGTGTTCGTGTTTTTTTTACGAGATTGTGCAAAGTTATCATGAAGTAAATAACTTTTACACGTTAACATTAAGCGTTTAAACCAATATAAGTTGCAGACAAATAATACAACCATTTCATTACTCCTTTAACTTCAGCATTTATTACTCATTGTATATTGCACAACTCCCTCCCTGACAGCACAAGAAACCAAAACGGCTTTTTTTTGGCACTTCGCCTGTGACATTAGCTCGTTCTTCAAACTAAAATTGTTTCCTATCTGCAAATAGAACTACTGAGCTGTTTGTGAACGCGTTGATCACACAAACACAAACCGCGTATTTACCAAATGCGAGACTTGATGCGACTGTGGACACCAAGCAACTGCAGCGGGTGCTGCCCCACGAAGCCCGCTGCTCCCACAGCCGCCTCATCCCAGCCCGGGCCCAGCCACCCCCTCCTCATCCTGACTCGAGTCCCAAGTTGCTGTCTGCCCGACCCACCTGAGAAGGTTGGAAAGCTGAGGCAGGGACACGGTTCCGCCGCCAGCCGACAGCCGGTGTTTGCCGCTCAGTAGCTTCTCCACCACGGCCACGTTGCCGGTCCTCGCCGCTTCGAGCAGCTCCTGCTCCTTGCCCATGCTGCCGTCGGCTCTCCTCCGTCTCCGATCCGATCCGATCCGCCGCCACCGTCGCCGTCGCGATCCCCCGTCCGCTCGAAGCCTGCAGGTCAGCGCAGGCGCACTCGCACCCTCACCTCCCTCGCCCTCCGCCCGCGGCAGGGCGTGCGCATGCGCACAGGCCGCCAGCCCCGCGCCGCGATGAATGTCACCAGCCAACAAGGTGCGCACCCACCAAGCGGGATCCCCACTGCAACCTCCAGCAATACCCCCCACCCCACATGCAGCCTACTAACCACCGGGGGCATTTAAGGAGCATCATGCACAGATTGTACTTTACATAGCAGAGTGCGTGCCCACAATCTTCGGATCATTTCTCCAATGTCTGAAGAAATGTCCCAACCCACCATCCCCTTCCACATATCTCCCCACTCCTTTCCCCCCGACTCTCAGTCTGAAGAAGGGTCTCGACCCGAAATGTCATCCATTCCTTCTCTCCAGACATGCTGTCTGTCCCGTTGAGTTACTCCAGCATTTCGTGTCTATTTGCCGAAAGATCGTCTGTCCGTTTCCCTCCACAGATGCTGACTGGACCGCTGAATTCCAACAGCAATTTTTTTTTTTTTCCATCAACCTTATACCTTGTGGCGATTATTTTTTTTGGCAAATCATAAGCAACCTACTGAAAACTTGCTTAAGTGGCGATTCTTAATAAAGAAAACGAAATTCACAAATCATGACCAAAACTGATGAAAAGAATGATCAGTAGTTTATAGAAGCATGAGGTCAAGAACTATGCCATAGAAAATACAACCCGTCTCCAATCTGGAGTAACTCAGCGGATCGGGCAGAATATCTGGAGGACATGGAGAGGCGTCGTTTCGGTTCGGGACCCTTCATCAGACTGATTGTGGTGAGCGGAGAGAAACCTGGTAGAGGAGAGGGGGTGAGAGACATCTTAAATATGATTATCGTCTGGGCGATAAAATGATTTTAAGGGGTAACCCCTACTTCTGAAACGATGCTCATTTTTTCTATATCCTCCCATGAGAGGAAGTATTCTCTTTTTTATATATCCTGTTAAGCTCCCTCAGAACCTTATATGGTTCAACATGATTTCAGAGATTTTATTGAGCCCAAGCTGCTCATCTTCTCCTTATAAAATAATCCCGTCATTCCACAAATCATTCTAATGAACATTCTCTAAAATGCAGCAAAATATATCCTTTTATAAATATGGAAATCAAATATCCTTTTATAAATATGGAAATCACTGAGGGTGATGGAATTCAGTCCCTTGTGAGGGAAGACATAGGGACTGAGGAGGTAGAGTCACTGTGGATTGAGTTGAGGAATTGCAGAGGCAAGAAGATACTAATTGGTGTTATCGACAGACCCCCAAATAGTAGCCCGGATGTAGGGTGTAAGTTGCAGCAGGAGTTAAAACTGGCATGTAACAAAGGTAATGCCACTGTGGTAATGGGGGATTTCAATATGCAGGTAGACTGGGAAAATCAGGTTGGTTCAGGACCCCAAGAAAGAGAGTTTGTAGAGTGCCTCCAAGCAGGCACGGAAATCGCTATAAAAATATGGAGGGACCTGGGGGATAGATAGGACACAATTTTTTGACAGCCGCGCGCGCATGCGCACACTCAAACACAGGCGCGATGCTTCGGAGGCTCAATCCAGCGCTAAATGCAGCTCAACTCTGCCTGTCTCGCCGGGTTAACCTACAGCCCTGCCTGGACACCAGCGCTGCTTCCCCGCGCTGGCTGTAAACCTGGGCCATATTTCCCGCAAGCCCAGGCAGGGCTCTAGGTTAACCTGGCGGGACAGGCAGAGTTGAGCTGGGTTTAGCGCTGCTTCTCTGCGCTGGCTGTGGGCCGGGTGGTACAGCTCCCGTCTTACTCCCGACGTCTCTGACCACCCCCGGTCGTGGGGGGGCACTCGGGTGGGGACGGGACAGTGCCTGAGAGCCGGGATCGATCCTGGCTGCGGATGAGGCGCAGGTCTGTGCCGGGAGTGTTTTGGCACGTCTCCATCCTCCAATCACCGCACTCTATCCTCAGTCCCACCCGCCCCCTACTCCTCCCTCCTCCAATGATCGCGCTGAATCATCATGTCCCGCCCCCATTGCCTGCTGACCGACGTCTCTCTCGTCCAATCGGCGCCCTCGATCAGCAGTCCCACCCCCACTGTCTCGCGGAAAGCGGAGATTTCACCGGGTTTTAAATCCGGATTACAAAAACTTGGGGGGGATGTCCCCCACCTCTCAAAACAGAGGGGGGATGTGTCCCCCCTGCCCCCCCCCCCCTCCCCGGGATTTCCGCCCCTGCCTCCGAGATGGATTCTTAGAGCAGCTTGTAATGGAGCCGACCAGAGAAAAGGCAATTCCGGATTTAGTGTTGCCCAATGAACCAGATTTGATAAGAGAACTCGAGGTAAAGGAACCACTTGGAGGTAGTGACCATAATATGATTAGTTTTAATCTGCAATTTGAGAAGGAGAAGGTTAAATCGGAAGTGTCAGTGATGCAATTGAACAAAGGGGACTATGGAGGCATGAGAGAGGAGCTGGCCAAGGTGGACTGAAAAAGGATCCTAGCTGGAATGACGGTGGAACACCAATGGCAGAATTTTCTGGGCATAATCCGGAAGACGCAGGATCGTTTCATTCCAAAAAGGAAGAAAGATTCTAAGGGGATTAGGTGGCAACCGTGGCTGACAAGAGAAGTTATGGATAGAATAAAATTAAAAGAAAAGATGTATAACACAGTAAAGAGTAGCCGGAAGCCAGAGGATTGGGAAACTTTCATAGGACAACAGAAGGAAACAAAACCGTCAATACGGGTTGAAAACATGAAGTACGAGTGGAAGCTGGCCAGGAATATAAAGAAGGACAGTAAAAGCTTCTTCAGATATGTTAAGGGAAAAAGTGTAGCAAAATCAGATGTGGGTCCCTTGAAGGCAGACACGGGTGAAATTATTATGGGGAACAAGGAAATGGCAGAAGAGTTGAACAGGTACTTTGGATCTGTCTTCACTAAGGAAGACACAAACAATCTCCCAGAAGTACTGGAGAAAACAGGATCAAAGGGGGTAGAGGAACTGAAAGAAATTATCATTAGGCGAGAGGTATTGGGTAGGCTAATGCGACTGAAGGATGATAAATCCCCTGGGCCTGATGGTCTGCATCCCAGGGTCCTCGGGGAGGTGGCTCTAGAAATAGTGGACGCACTGGTGATCATTTTCCAATGTTCAGTAGATTCAGGATCAGTTCCTGTGGATTGGAGGATAGCTAATGTTATCGCACTTTTCAAGAAAGGAGCGAGAGAGAAAACGGGGAATTACAGACCAGTTAGCCTGACTGGTGGTGGGAAAGATGCTGGATTCAATCATTAAAGAGGTAATAATGGGGCATTTGGATAGCAGTAAAAGGATTAGTCCAAGTCAACATGGATTTATGAAAGGAAAATCAAGCTTGACTAATCTGGAATTTTTTGAGGATGTGACAAGTAAAATGGATGAAGGGGAGCCAGTGGATGTAGTGTATCAAGACTTTCAGAAAGCCTTTGATAAGGTCCCGCACGGGAGACTGGCGACTAAAATTAGAGCACATGGTATTGGGGGTAGGGTGTTGACGTGGATGGAAAATTGGTTGGCAGACCGGAAGCAAAGAGTAGGAGTGAACGGGTCCTTTTCAGAATGGAAGGCAGTGGCGAGTGGAGTGCAGCAAGGCTCGGTGTTGGGGCCGCAACTGTTTACCATATAATTTAATAATTTGGAAGAGGGAATTAGGAGCAACACTAGCAAGTTTGCGGATGACACAAAGCTGGGTGGCAGTGTGAATTGTGAAGAGGATGTTAAGAGGTTGCAGGGTGACCTGGACAGGTTGAGTGTGTGGGCAGATGCGTGGCAGATGCAGTATAATATAGATAAATGTGAGGTTATCCACTTTGGTGGCAAAAACAAGGGGGCAGATTATTATCTCAATGGGGTTAGGTAAGGTAAGGGGGAGGTACAGCGAGACCTGGGTGTCCTTGTACACTGGTCACTGAAAGTTGGCGTGCAGGTACAGCAGGCAGTGAAGAAAGCTAATGGGATGTTGGCCTTCATAACAAGAGGATTTCAGTATAGGAGTAGAGGGCTCTGGTAAGACCACATCTGGTGTATTGTGTACAGTTTTGGCCTCCTAATTTGAGGAAGGACATCCTTGTGATTGAGGCAGTGCAGCATAGGTTCACGAGATTGATCCCTGGGATGGCGGGACTGTCATATGAGTTAAGATTGAAAAGACTAGGCTTGTATTCACTGGAGTTTAGAAGGACGAGGGGGAATCCTATAGAAACATATAAAATTATAAAAGGATTGGACAAGCTAGGTGCAGGAAAAATGTTCTCAATGTTCGATGAGTCCAGAACCAGGGGCCACAGTCTTAGAATAAAGGGGAGGCCATTTAAGACTGAGGTGAGAAAAAACTTTTTCACCCAGAGAATTGTGAATTTGTCGAATTCCCTGCCACAGAGGGCAGTGGAGGCCAAATCACTGGATGGATTTAAGAGAGAGTTAGATAGAACTCTAGGGGCTGGTGGAATCAAGGGATATGGGGAGAAGGCAGGCACGGGTTATTGATTGGGGATGATCAGCCATGATCACAATGAATGGCGGTGCTGACTCGAAGTGCCGAATGGCCTCTTCCTCCACCTATTTTCTATGTTTCTATGTAAAATTGTGCGAACCACCGGCTGTGGTGTCATCTATCTATGAGTCATCAAGTACCTAGATATGGCTGTAATATACTGCAATACACACAAACTCTCTCCTTTACAGCTGAAATATACATACATTCAATTTCCACCCAGCAGAAAATCACAATGTAAACATATTGGACATTATAGCATGTTAAGCTAGTAGAATGATAGGCATTAAATTCACTTGGAACTGTGGCAAAAAGTTTAAATCTTTCTAACATCCTCAAGTCACACACCAATACAGGTCTCAACACATACTGATACAGTTTCGCCATGGCATATATCCTGCAGCTAAAGGTGTCAAGATAGCATTGAAGTTGATCATGGTCTGAAATTTTTATTACATAGATTCCTTGCCACTTATCAGTCATTGCCTTAACATTATCCAGATCGAGCTGCATACAATTGCTCATTTCCTGTGGCGTTACAAATGAAAATGAAAGTAGATCATTCTGCAAATGACCCTCTTAAGGACCTTGTAAGGTAAATAAGATGGTGAAGCAGCTGTAGCTGGTTATGCTTAAGATTTGTCCTGAGAATTCCTGCAGCAGAGAATTCTTATGGCTGAGATGGTTGTGACCCCCCTCCCATCTCCCATTTTGTAAGGTATAACTCCAGCTAACCAGGTTTTTGTCTTGATTTCCATAACTTTAAGTTGCACTAGACCAAGTGGGACCCGTTGGGTCCCGTCCCCTCAGCGCGCGGTTGCGGGGGGAGGGGGGCGGCCTGCAGTGTCACACACACACTAACCAACCCCTCACACACACACTAACCACCACCCACACACACACTAAACACGCCCATTGATATTATATTAATATTATTAATTTACTCCTTCTAACCCCATCCCCCGCCCTATCCACTCACGTTTAGCAGGTGCAGCTAGAGAGTGAGGGGGGTAGAGAGAGGGACACAGAGGCACAGAGAGGGACACAGAGACGAACACAGAGGCACAGAGAGGGACACAGAGGCACAGAGGGGGAGAGAAAGAGGGGGGATGAGAGAGGGGGGTAAGAGAGGGGGGGGGGGGAGAGAGGGGAAGAGGAGAGAGGGGAGGGGGAGAGAGTGGAGGGGGAGAGAGGGGATGGGGGTGAGACTCGAGCCGAGGTGCAAGCCGAAACACAAGCGAGGGTCGACCAAAGGAGCGTGGGTTGGGCCGACGCAGTCTTCAGCTATGATCTTTGGTCTTCAGGGCGACTTTTGAACAACAGGGGGAGGAAGTAGGGGTGAGAGGTGATGTCAGTCGCAGCGCGAGCAGACGGCAGGCAGGCAGATCCATTGTCACGTCATCTGCGAAAAACAGGCGTTTTGATTTCAAAGTTTGATCGGATTTGTGAATATGTTTATTAATAATTCAAGAAATAAAGCACAACATTTTCAGGTAAGCCGATTTCGGACTCCGGGGGGTAAATTTCTACCAGAATATGTAAAAAATGTTCCCACTCGAGCGTCGTTTTTTCGAGAAGACGTGAAAACACACAAACTCACATCCAAGATAAGAGTTTTATAGTTATAAGGATGAAGAACCCTAAGGCCATGCTCAATCAAATGTTGCCGTTTTTTAAGGGATTTAGCTCTTTAACCCATGTTTTGTCCAAGGTAGTGATGAGGTGTGAAAATAAATAGTCCTGACAAACACTATCTAAACATTAGTAAAAATGGCATTGGCGAGCAAATGTTACTTGATAGCAGAATTTACCATAGCTGTCATCACCTTGCTGATAATAACGTGAACTCATGAGAAAAGTAGACCAGATTACCTTTGTCCTCCATTCTCTAGACAGAATATGATTGGACAGTTTTCCACGTTGTCAAACATTTGCCACTGTTGTAAATGTTTTAGAACGGATTAGCTGGAAACATGGCAAATTATAAAGTACGTCTTCAAACGTATTCAATACCAAGTCAGTCTGAAGAAGGGACCTGACCTGAAACATCACCTATCCATGTTTTCCAGGGATGCTGCCTGACCTACCGAGTTATTCCAGCACTTTGTGTCCATCTTCAAAACCACAGTTGGCAGGTTGTTAGATTCCACTGCCTTTGTAGTATCCCATCCATTCACCCATTTCCTGAATAGTCTGAGGTCAAAATCTGGTTTTAGTTAAGGTACAGACTTCAGGAGATCAGGGTGGATTATCAACTCAACACTTATATCTGAAGAGGATACCTAACAGTTCAGCCTTTTAGTTCACACTCACATCCTGAGTTAGAAATGTTCATGTTACACCACCCTTTATACACCCTATTATTAGTGGATGCGACAGGACAGTTCAGTTTTCATTGTTTGTGTGAACATTTACCTCTATCTTTGAAAACTACAACATGTAGTCCCTGTATTGTAGCACATTTTTTCAATGTTCCCTCGATGATCTTCTGCAATCCTCTGTCAACCAGAGTTGGTCTTTAGAGATAGACTTTAAACTTTGAAGATGCAGTGTGGAAACTGGCCCTTTGACCCACTGTGTCCACAACTTATCAGCGATCACCCCATACACTAGCACTACCCTACACAAAGAGGACAATTTGCGATTTTTACTAAAGCCAATTAACCTACTAATATGTATGTCTTTGGAGTGTGGGAGGAAACCAGAGCACCCAGAGAAGACCCACACGGTCACAGGGAGAACATTCAAACTCCAAACAGACAGCACCTGTAGTCAGGATTGTACCAGAATCATTGGCGCTGTAAGGCAGCAACTCTACTGCAGTGCCACTGTGCCACCCTGGGTGCTCTGCCTAGATGGTGATGGTAGACTGTGGGATATAATGGGCAAAGAGATGTTAGATTGTTGCAAAGAAAAAACATGTTTAGGTCTATGACATGTCATGAATGGCCAGTTTTGAGCTTATAGATCTGTTCTGGATCTGCCCATTTGGCATAAAACAATACCACACAATGTCATGTTGAGAGAAAAAACAGCATTCACAAGGTTGTTGCCGGGGTCATCCTTCCATAATTATTATGGAAATGCATTTATGATCGGTACGGATGAGGTCTAGGTTTTCCATTGGGTTTCCTCTTTTACTATCTTTTAGCAGATACGTGTTGTGAATTCAGTCAGCTTAGTCAGTAGCTATTTAGTTAGTTGAATCATTCTTCATGATGATGATCAAATCTTACTCACCTACAGTCTACATCAGCTTTCTTTACCCTCAGTATTTTACCCAACCAATATTTAACATGGTGGATTGATGGATCTTGCCCATGATTAACTTGATGCCACATTTCATGAGGTCTAGAAAGAATGTTGAGGACATCTTAGAGTCATAGAGTCGTACAGAATGGAATCAGGCCCTTCGGCCCAACTTGCCCTCACGGGCCAACATGTCTCAGCTTTTTGTGTATATCTCTGGTTTAAACCAGCATCTGCAGTTCCTTCTTACACAATACTCTAAATGCGACCGCACCAACGTCTTATACAACTGCAATATGACCTCCCAACTTCTATACTCAATACTCTGACAGATGAAGGACAATGTGTCAAAAGCCTTTTTAACCACCTTATCTACCGGCGACTCGACCTACAAGTCAAATTATAGAGTCTGAAAGACAGTATCACTTTCAGGTATGTCGTTATCTGATCTCTGTTTAGGCAAGAGTTGAATTTAAGCAGTTGATCTCTTGCAGAGTATAGTGAATCTCTGGAATTCTCTGTACTGTGGAATTGTGCAAGCAAGATAGTTGTAAGAATTTGTTGGATAAATGTTTGAAAGATCAGAAAATTGATGGCTATGGGGAATTAGCAGTGAGAAGTTCAGGTCTGGGGTGGATCAGCCATGATTAGATTGAATGGTGGGGCATGCTTGGGGAGTTAAGTGGCCTACACTTGCTCCTATTGTGTTCATGGTTTAAAAGCCCTCAAGGACAACTGGTTTCCCCTGAAATCGCACAAATTCTATTTGCTTTGACTTATCTGCGTGCTTGTAAGTTTCATGAAAAAGTCACCTTTCTGAGTAATGATGTTTCTCCTGAATTCCTTCCTGACAATAATATAAGTGAATCTAGAATTGAGGAATAAAGGGAAATATAATATAATACTGGTATAAAATGTAATGTTAACAGCACAGATGTGATGTACAGAGAACTAGGGAGAATTGAGTAGCAGTGTGGTAGGATCCAAAAAGGTAAGGGTCCTGGTCAGCACCAGGATATTACACAATGTTACAGGGGCTAGCCCACTAAATGGCTATTTCAAAAAAAGATCTAACCCCAGTTTTGCCAGCTCTCAAAATTGCCAAAGACTTAGAATGTCCCAATACAGAAATGTAAAATAACTGAAAATTCAATGATATAATTTTAAAAAAAAGCATATTACAATGAGGGAAATTTAAATGGAAAAACTATTAAGTAATAAAACTATTAAAATCAAACATTATTTAAAACATATAAATCATCATGTACTGTTGTAGCCATTCCTCTCCAATGAAATTAATGGGCTCCACTTCTTATGCCATGAATTAAGAATGTTGAAGAGTTCTCCTGTGGATTCCATACTATTGGGGACGTCAGAATGTGGTCATCAGCTTAAGCACTTCTGTACTCCTGGCTCATTCAGAGATAAAACCAGCCAATTCAATATAGAACATTCAGTGTTTTTCAGCAAGTTCTAGCCCATTATTGCAACTTCACCTACTTTAATTCTGAGTAAAAGAACTGAACTGGCCATAATTAAATTTTCCAATCACTTAATAGAACACCCTATTAGACAACTGTAAACACCATCATAGACTAATGACTTTTTTTTTTGCGATAACCAGGTCGATAGTGGTGAAACTTCATGCAATGTGCATTTCCAAGAAGGCATGTATCATCATCATCATCGGCGGTCACTCAAAACGAGTATGTCTGTCCTCTCCTCTCCATAGGATCGTCTACTTGTGGGTCTGCAGATGTCTGTAGAGGCCGATCTGCGATCCACACACCTTGGTGCAACGTGGGCAGTGGAGACTGGCGGTGGTTGGTACTTGTCGAGCCCCCTTCTCTCTCCCCTTACGGTGCTGTCGCTTTGTCTCTGCGACACAGCGTAGTTCCATTTCGTGAAAAGTTGGCGGCGCGACTCACGTTGCAGCGGCCCCTACAGCCTGTCTGTCTTTTTTTAATTTTTTGTCTAGTTAAATGTAGTTGTTTGTTTTTTTGTTGTTGTTTTATTATTTAATTTTTATTAGAAGTACAATAAGTTGCAGTAATACACACCACATATATCTCATTACATTTGTTGTACCTCTTCATTTTTTTAACTTTAAAAAAGATAGAAATAAAGGAAGTAAGGAAAGTGAGAAAGAGTCGTGAAGGTGCAGGAAAGGGTTGTGAAAAGAAAGCCCATTAGAAAAGGAGTTAGAGAAGAAGGTTAAGAAATAGACCCTAGAAAAGAAAGAAAGAGTAACAATCGCTCTATTATTTAAAAAAACTCTGCAAAAAGGGATATACCAACCGTATTTTTCACCCCCGTTACCAGATCCTGGCACCATTTCTTTTTTAAAATTACTATTGCACCTTATGCTTGTAATAAGTCCATAAATGCAGACCACGTATTTTGGAAGTGGTCTGCTTTGCCTGCTAGGAGGAGTCTCATCTCTTCCAGATGTAATGTTTCGAACATGTTTGAAATCCACATTTTTATTGTTGGTATAGGAGCATTTTTCCAGAATTTGAGTATAAGCTTTTTTCCCATTATTAGCCCGTAATTAAGTAAATTATTTTGAAACACGTTTAGTTCAGGGCTACCTTCCGTTATTCCAAAAATAATCCATTCTGCTTTTAGTATGAGTTTTATTTTAAATAGTTTTGTGAAGATTTCAAATATTTTGTTCAGAATTTTTGGATTTTTATACAAAAAACAAAGGAGTGCGCTATGATAGCTTCATGAGACTTACATTTATCACAAATGGGTGAGACGTTAGGGAAAAGTTTATTTATTTTTGTTTTTGAATAGTATAGTCTGTAATGTTTTGAAATGAATTAGAGTATGTCGTACGTTGATCAAGCATTTATGCACATATAGTAAGTGTTTATCCCAGCTCTCTTTTGAAATTTTTATAGCTAGTTCTTGTTCCCAGTCTCTTCTAATACCATCAGTTGTAGGTGTTTCTATATTTAAAATAGTGTTGTATAAGTATGATATTAGGTTTGCTGATTCGGCCTTTGTCCTCATTGCTTCGTCCAGTAAGTCTGGAGGCATGTTATGACAGTCTTTT
This sequence comes from Amblyraja radiata, assembly GCF_010909765.2. Taxonomy (NCBI): domain Eukaryota; kingdom Metazoa; phylum Chordata; class Chondrichthyes; order Rajiformes; family Rajidae; genus Amblyraja; species Amblyraja radiata. Next base: position 9,501,531 of record NC_045979.1, on the reverse strand, counting down.
GTGTATTTTTTCAGATAGTCACACAATTGAAGATATTTAAAATATTGATTATTTCTCAAATTATATTTCAGTTGTAATTGTTGAAATGATAATAATTTTCCGAATTTCGTTTTTTAAAATACTGTTTTTAACTGTGTATATGTGGGGGGCGGGGGGGGGAACTTAAAAAAATATCTTCCCTGCACGGGAGACCCGACCTTTTCCCTGTCGGGTCTCCGTTGTCATTGGGGCCTAGCACCGTGGAGCGGCCTCCAACCGGAATGGCCTGGGGGCTCCAGTTGCGGAGCCTGCGGACTTACCATCGGAGCGTGGAGAGCTGTGGTGGAGAGCTGTTGCGGCCCGACTCCGGAGCTCGGAGGCTCCAGCTGCAGACCTGTGGACTGTGATATCGGGAGCTCGCGGGTCTGCTTTTCGGAGCTCCCGCAACGCAACTTCTCCCGCCCGTGTCGCGGGGTTGGAACGACCCGGAGCGGGGCCGTACATCGCTCGGCGCGGCTTTAATGGCCGCGGGACATTCCTTTTTTTTTTCACTTAAATTTTAATTGATTTTTAAGAGATATTTTCAAAACAGTGCAACACCATCACCATAAATAAAGCAAAGTAAGAAAAACAGCAATCAAAATAAAAAAATAGGTAGATAGGGGGGGGGAAAAAAAAGAAGTAAATACATTTTTAAAAATTGGAATAAGACCGTGTGGTTCACTTACCAAATTAAAAAATGAAAAACCATTACATTGATTAGTTATCTGGAGATAATTCAACATTCATACAAACATATGCCGCGGGACATTCCAACGCTCGCCGGGGGCTCCAACTTTGTGACATTTGGGCCTGGAGCGGGGCCGTACATCACCCGGCGCGGCCTTAACGGCCGTGGGACTTACCATCGCTCGCCTGGGGTTTCGACATCGGGAGAGAAATGGTGCAGGGGAGAGAAAAGACTTTGCCTTCCATCACAGTGAGGAGGAGATGTTTGTGTAAATTGAATTGTTTGTGTGTCATGTAGGAATTGTTATGTTTGTATGGCTGTGGAAACGGAGTTTCGTACGAGCCTCACTGAGATTCAAATGACATGGAATAAATATTGTATTGTATTGTATTGTATTGAAGTGCAGCTCCTTCCTGCATGGATTTCCTCCAGGAGTGCCTGTCCAGTTCAATGTGCTCCCAGTTGCTTGATGTGATGTGGAATTTCTGCAGACTGTTCTTGATGTTGTCCTAGAAGCGTTTCTTTGGCCTGCCGGGACTCGCCGACCTTCCTTCAATTGACAGTACAGTATTTGTTTAGGGAGACGTGTGTTGGACATGCGGATGACGTGGCCAGACCATCGAAGTTGGTGCTACATTATTGTGGTGGTGATGCTGGTCATCTTGTCATCCTCCAAAATGCTGTTTGCCCTCCCAGCTGATCCTCAGAATCTTTCGTAAGGATCTTTGATGGTATTGTTCCAGGGCTCTCAGGTGCCTGCTGTAGGTGGTCCATGATTCGGCTCCGTACAACAGGGTAGAGAGGACAATGGCTCTGTAGACCGGCAGTTTTGTTTGTGCCTCTAGGTCTCGGTCTTCAAATACTTTTTTCCTGAGTCTGGCATAGGCTCCGCTGGCACAACTCAGGCGATGGTTGACCTCAGAATCGATGTCAGCCTTTGAGGAAAGAATGCTGCCTAGGTAGGGAAAATGGTCAACGTTTTCAAGAGTGGTGTCGTCCACTTTTATAGTGGGCTGGGTAGACTGCTGGTTGGGTATAGGTTGATGTAGGTAGGACTTGGGTCTTCTTGATATTTAAGGCTAGGCCCATGGCTCTGTGTGCCTTGGCAAAGGCATTCAGGGTGCCCTGATGGTCTACTGCAGAATGTGCTGTAATGACGCAGTTGTCCGCGTACTGAAGCTCCATGATAGTGGTGTTACTGACTTTGCTCCTGACCTTCAACCTATTAAGGTTGAAGAGCCCAAAGTAATTTCTGTAGAGGATTGGGATCCCGTGTTGCAGCTCTTCACCAATGAGGTGAAGTATGGAAGCAATGAAGACGACAAACAGGGTGGGTGCGATGATGCATCCCTGTTTGATCCCCGTTTCCACAGTGAAGGGCTCGGACTCAGAGCCGCAGTTGCTGAGCACTGTGACCGACATGCCATCATGTAGAAGCCTCAATATTCCGATGTATTTATCGTGACAACCGTACCTTGATAGTATGCTCCAAAGAGCCTGGCGGTCTACCGAGTCAAAAGTCTTTGTCAGGTCTATGAAGGCGGTACAAAGGCTGCCTTTGTTCACGGCATTTATCCTGGAGTTGGCGTGCTGTGAATATCATGTCTGCTGTACATCTGGATAGGCGGAAGCCACACTGTGATTCTGGGAGTACCTCTGCAGGCAGTGGTAGACGTCGGTTTGCAAGGATGCGAGCTAGAACTTTGCCTGTTGTTGACAGGAGCGAGATGCCCCTGTAGTTTCCACATTCAGCCTTGTCCCACTTCTTGAAAATGCTCACTATAAGAGCATCCCTGAGTTCTGAGGGAAGTTCTTCTTTCTCCCAGACGTTGAGCAGTAGGGCGTCGGTGTGGTACAGGAGCTCCGGTCCACCTTCCTTTAAGATCTCAGCTGGGATCCAATCTGGAGTGGTGGCCTTGTTGTTCTTAAGGCTCTTGATGGCATCTTGAACCTCTGTCATAGTGGGAGGTTCTTCCATGTCTTCTCTGATGGGACTCTGGGGGATGTGGTTTGTAATGTCTGGTTCAGTTGTGCTGTTGCAGTTGAGGAGTTCCTGGAAGTGCTCTTTCCATCGGGTGTTAATAGACTCATTGTCCTTCAGCAGTTCTTGTCCGTCTTTTGAGCGCAGAGGGGTAAGCCGCGGTAGCTTGGACCATAGATGGCCTTAGTAACGTTTCTAACACAAATTATTCCTAATTAAGCCCAATCATGTTGGGGTTTCATGCAAAACAAGTAAGGATAAGAAAATAATGACCACTTATTGGAAGGGTGATGTATGAATGCTGAAGTGGGAGGAGGAGTGAGTTGTTGGAGTGACACAAGATGTAAATTAACAACTACTACTTTCAGTAATTTACAATAATGACATATTCATAAATTAAATACATAACCCTTGGTTCAAATTTGAGGTGAAAGAGCCAAGCTCAGGAGGAGAACAAAACTTGTTTGTGGGGCACAATGGCAGATATGTCAATAATGGGCAGATTTTTTGAATTTTTAAACATAATTATTGTTGAAACTGGAAGAGATCTAAGGGTGTTAGATGGTAAAGGATCGATCAATGCTGAGTAAGAATCATAATTGTTGAAGGTAGACAAAAATGCTGGAGAAACTCGAAGGTAGACAAAAATGCACGGGTTGAAACCCTTCTTCACTGAAGAAGGGTTTCAACCCGAAATGTTGCCTATTTCCTTCGCTCCATAGATGCTGCCTTGCCCGCTGAGTTTCTCCAGCATTTTTGTCTACCTTCGATTTTCCAGCATCTGTAGTTCCTTCTTAAACATCATAATTGTTGAACTATTTTTCAAAAAGAGACTATTACTTGTCAGAGGAAACAGTGGAACACTACTCTGGTCAAACCACACTTTAAAGACTATTTTCAATTCTGGTTAGCAAGAAACAAGGGACTCATCCGAATGGTGCAGGTAGTGCAGAAACCAACCGTTTTTAAGAGAAAGTATGTTGCTTAGATATTACATATGCATCCAAATACATTCAGACTTTTGGACATCCCAAAATGTTTTAGCACCCTATAAAAAACTTTTTGCCAACCTAGGCTCAATATACCATCTATCTAGTCTGGAGATTTGAGAACGTGAATCACTCTGTAGCTTTAGAAGGACGGAAAGATTGCCACAATGCTGATAGCCTTGCTCGTCAGCTGAACTGCTTAACCAAAGTTGTATTTGCTTCCTAAGATCCATGAGAAACTTATCCGGAAACTTTGCAAAAGAACCAGATAACTTTTATTGTGTTCCCAGTTAAAGTTTAATATTCAATCAATATCTTTGGGGGGGAAAATCCATCCTTCATTACAAAATTGCCTAATCAATACTTTATTCCTGGTTGCACAGCTTCACCATGTGAAAATTAGCTGCTCTATGTCCTATGTAGTTAGCATTGAAGTACTTTGACATGCAATTTTTCTCAGAACTTACATATTTTGGAGTATTTGTAAAACCATTTCAACAATTTGTTTCCTTCCTGTAACCCTGAGAGCATGTGACCTTATGTCCAGTGGTGAGAGAGAAGCAGAAGTCCTTGGGAAGCTGAGCTAATGGTAGCTGCAAAAATTGTTTGCTTCAGTGGTTGGGGTTAGAATTTTTAACTATGAACAAATTATTGTTACAACACACAAAGGGAGAGCAGTGGAAATGAAGAGAGAAACATAAACTGAAGATAGACTACCTTCATACAGAATAGGAGGGCAAGATGTGTTTATGCAATGAAGTCTGCTTGAGCAAATTGGCAGCAGCATTGAAAAATAATTAATGCAACTCAACAGAGAAGGAACATAAGGAGCCTGTTCATCACCCACGTTGACAAAAGGTGTTTGGATCAGATGAAGACACTGGGGACTTAATATTAGCATTCGTGTGATTAAAATATATTTCTCACTACAAATGTAATTTTTTGGAAACTGCACACTTTGCAGTTCTGAAGCTTTTTAATGAGGGGGAAATTATCAAACAACAGCTCGTATCTATCTGCAGCAAATCTCCGTAATGTTAACATTTTTTCAGGCCCACTGAAGTATTATGTTAATGGATCAATGTTCCAAAAGGCAGGAATGCTATCAGCATTCTTCAGGATTTTAGAAAGATTTTGTGTGTGCACGAGAATTGACCTATTATTTACAGCACATTAGAACATTCTAGGTTGGGGTCAGAACACTAGGAGTAAGGAAATTAATAATTAAATACAATCAGTTACTCACAGTGCCCTCCATAATGTTTGGGACAAAGACCCATCATTTATTTATTTGCCTCTGTACTCCATAATTTGAGATTTGTAATAGAAAAAAAATCACATGTGGTTAAAGTGCACATTGTCAGATTTTAATAAAGGCCATTTCTATACATTTTGGTTTCACCATGTAGAAATTACAGCAGTGTTTATACATAGTCCCCCCATTTCAGGGCACCATGATGTTTGGGACACAGCAACATCATGTAAATGAAAGTAGTAATGTTTAGTATATTTATCCTTTGCATGCAATGACTGCTTGAAGTCTGCGATTCATGGACATCACCAGTTGTTGGGTGTCTTCTCTGGTGATGCTCTGCCAGGCCTGTATTGCAGCCATCTTTAGCGTATGCTTGTTTTGAGGGCTAGTCCCCTTCAGTTTTCTCCTCAGCATATAAAAGGCATGCTCAATTGGGTTCCGATCGGGTGATTGCCTTGCCAATTGAGGGATTGACCATTTTTTAGCTTTGAAAAACTCCTTTGTTGCTTTAGCAGTATGTTTGGGATCATTGTCTTGCTGTTGAATGAACTGCCGGCCAATGAGTTTTGAGGCATTTGTTTGAACTTGAGCAGATAGGATGTGTCTATACACTTCAAAATTCATTATGTTGCTACCATCTGCAGTTGTATCATCAATGAAGATAAGTGAGCCAGTACCTTCAGCAGCCATACATGCCCAGGCCATAACACCCCCCACCACCGTGTTTCACAGATGAGGTGGTATGCTTTGGATCTTGGGCAGTTCCTTCTCTCCTCCATACTTTGCTCTTGCCATCACTCTGATCTTCTCTCCCACCTAATTATATGTGCCAGGATTGTTAGCCTCTAGAAAAAGCGGAGCACTGCTAATCTAAGTGGTTTTCTTTCTCTGGAATATGAACATTTATCCAGCACAGGATCAGTGTCATAGTCATACCAAATCTTCAACATAGGTATAAAAGTTAGATTTTGTGAATCTTTGGTTTCATATAAAAAGTATGGAGACATGTTTATTAAGACCTGTTGCACTGGACCAGTCATTGGAAGAATACCTCCCCAAACAAGTTCACTATTCCCCTTTCAGTCAAGATCAAATAAGTTACAGGGATCTACAGGGACACCTCAAAGTTTCTCTGTAAAAATTTGGGATTGATATTGACAGTCAGGAAATCCAAGCAAAGAACCCGTACGCACAAGTGATCTTCCTACTTCTGAGCACTTTGGCTTTTTCAGTCAGTTAAAAATAGAAAGCAACAAGGAATGAAACAACAGTAAGCAGACCTTAGTTCTCCCTTGACCAACCTGTGTGACATTGTCCATGTACTTGCACCTTGAATATTGGACTCAAAACCTTTACAGGGCACATGCTATGATAATTCTAGATGGGAACAATGTGGACAATTGTTACTCTTTGCAGGCTCTTCCAAGGAAGCAGGAGAATTTGCAGGAATTCAACACAAAGAAATAATGATTTGGATCCGTGATTTACAATAAAAATGAACACAATTGGCAATGCCGGGAGATGTGCATTACAGTTGATTGCAGGAGTGTGGAGCAGAAGGTGAGAATGATATAAGTCACAATACGTTGCACGATGGGCTCCGAGGCGGAAGCCTGGAATGCAGAGTAATTCTGGTTCTCCAAGTGCCCCGCTAATTTTGACAGCAGTTTACGCAATTACTCAGGTCACTATTTCCCACAGTCATATATCAGCCCAGGTCCAACTGCAGCTTAGAGGGATTTGAACACCACTTGGTCCAAAATAAATATTCTGCTACAGTTGTAGCATGATTAGGGAAGTAGGGTGATTGATGGTGGACAAATGGGTAATAACATAAACATTGATAATACTTGTAATTCATAGACAATACCTTGGAGGAGTCTGCGTCTTTTGGCAATTGAACAGATGGCACTGGACCACGTATAATGTGATAATAATTCATGATGTTTCTTTGTGCTAGCCTTTATCATTTATTTATAAGAATTGTTGCGATTCTATGAAATATTTTAACCATTTTGCATTATCCCACTCCCTGTAATTATATATAGTGCAGATTCTAAAACATCATTTAATTAATATAAACGGATCAATTATCACTGTGTGTACAGAAAAAAATTACAGAAAAATCAATACAAAAGTACTGAGAGAGACTACATAATAAAAGGGAATTCAGACATCAGGAATTGAGAAGACAGTTCTTGAGAGTGCGATAGTGTGTCTGGTGTCATTGGTCTATGTAAGGACTAGTCACCTGACCACCCCATCGCTAATGACACCAATGGAGCATGGAAATAATTAGTGCAAGGTACTAGCAAATTCTACAAAGAGTGTGGAAAGATTTGCTGAACAGTCCTATGGATGTTGGTGCGAACGTACTCTATGCTGTAAGGGAAGTTAGCTTTGTTCATTGTTTACTGTTTTATGAAAAGTAAAACCACAGTAAACTGTTTTAGGTGTAGATGCTTTAAATTCAAAGGATCAGAACAACATGGAAAGATGTCCAAGCCAGGGAAATTAATATTAACAAAGGGGCGGCAATAGTACGAGAAAATTGCCATATAAGAATCTGGGAGATAAAGCCACAGGTGGTGTGTTCGGACTACATAAGTATACCTATTAAATACAATTGATTGGTGATGAAATCACAATAATATCGTCTAATCTGGAGGAGGTCCAACAGCACATTGAAACCTTCCCTCCCCTCTGCATAATCATTCAAAATAGGATAGGTGAATAGAGAGGCGTTCAGAAATTTAAATTTGACTAGCTGCACATTCACGTCGCACATATAAAATCATGAACCTGTGCTCAGTGATCACTGGGATTCTATTTCCTGTATACTTCCATGTCAGAGGAAAAAAACGTTTTTTGCCTAATTCCAGAGAACAAAACATTCTAATGTGGTTTCAACAACAGGTCGATTAAATGCATCAATCAATGATCCCTCCACAGGAAAACCATTATAGAGTATATCTAATTAGGTGAAGACGACCTTTTCTGGAGTCATCACAACTCAAAAGGCTAAATTGTTGAAATGCAACTGATTTTCTGCCCTTTTTCTAAAACTAATCTATAATTAGAGGCTTCCTGTTCCTCAGGCACCCTGGTATACAATCAACATTACCTCATTTCCAGGCTATTTGACAGTCTTGAAGCTAACAAGGATGAACAAAAAATAGTTCAAAAAAACAAAAAATGCAAAAGATAGCAGACAAGTAACACATTTAAAAAACAGTAAATAATTTATATGTGCGAAGAGAGAGCAGAAAAAGTAAACATGGATTCCTTGGATGCAGAACATGAGAAATTGTGTTGTTGAGGAATAAGAAAATGGCTATTTGTTTACCGAAAACCCATCTTAACAACAAAGGATATAATATATTCAGGAAAGAGGGGGAACCATGAGTCTAACAAGATTCATGTTAGACTGTGATAATAGTGGATGCAGAGTAAGTTATGTAAGTGGGGCTTGAATGCCATCACCACCTACAAGGCAAAATCAGGAGGCAGCTCAAATGACAGCGAAGCATCACTCCCTGACGAGCTCAATACGTTCTGTGACACTTTGATAGGGAGAACACAGATGTGCCTTCCCGAGCCCCCATTCGCCGTGATGGTATTTCAGTCACAGTCAGAGGCCGACGTCAGAAGATCCTTCAGAAGGGTGAACCCTCGGAAGGCGCCTGGACATGACAGTATACCCGGTCGTGTTCTCAAAAACTGTGCAGACCAACTGGGTGGAGTTTTTGCGGACATTTTCAACCTCTCACTTCTGAGGTCTGAGGTTCCCACCTGCTTTAAAAGGGCATCAATAATACCGGTGCCCAAGAAGAGTAAAGTGACGTGCCTCAAGGACCAGTGGCACTAACATTGTGGTGATGAAGTGCTTTGAGAGGTTGATTATGATGCATATCAACTCCTACCTCGACAAGAACCTCGACCGACTGCGGTTTGCTTACCGCCACAACAGATCAACGGTGGATGCGATCTCACTGTCTCTCCACGCCGCTCTGGACCACTTGGACAACAAAAACTCATATCTCAGGCTGTTGTTCATAGAATACAGCTTGGCGTTTAATACCATCATCCCCTCCAAGCTGGTTAGCAAGCTCACGGATCTGGGTCTCTGCGCATCCCTCTGCAATTGGATCCTCGACTTCCTCATCCACAGGTCTGTCCATATTGGTGGAAATGTGTCATCCTCGATAACAATCAGCATGGAAGCACCTCAAGGCTGTACTCACCCTATACTCATGACTGCGTAGCCAGACATAGCAGGGTTCTCACTTAACTTTTTTTCTCTGTTGTCAGCCGGGCAACCTAGGCAGCTTTTTAGGTTGCCAAATGACAGCTTAGGTGGTCATTTAAGACGGCTTGCATGACGCGTGCGATAATGTGCTCGGACGAGGTGCTTAGTTACCAGTCGGAATTATGCTCAATGAAGCATTCACATATTATTTCTGCTTCAAATAAAGTCACAAACTAAACATATTCACCAATCAGGACATGATATATACCACAATGACATGCAGCAAAATTATAATACAGTATATACAGTATCTCAACTCTTTTTACATGTTGCAATAAATGCAAACTCTATTAATTCTTTCCACTTCCAAACAAAAATGTGGTTGGATTATTCAGCATATGATCAACCTCGGTGAGACCAAGCGCAGGCTTGTCGATCGCTTCGCACAACACCTCCACTCAGTTCGCAATAACCAACCTGATCTCCCAGTGGCTCAGTACTTCTGCTCCCTCTCCCATTCCGAATCCGACATTTCTGTCCTGGGCCTCCTCCATGGCCAGAGTGAGGCCCACTGCAAATTGGAGGAATAGCACCTCATATTTCGCTTTGGTAGTTTACACCCCAGCGGTATGAACATTGGCTTCTCCAATTTCAGGTAGTCCTTGCTTTCTCCCTCCTTCCCCTCCCATTTCCAGCTCTCCCACAGCCTACTGTCTCCGCCTCTTCCTTCCTTTTTCCCGTACTCCCCCCCCCCCCCTACCGACATCAGTCTCATGAAGGGTCTAGACCCGAAACTTCACCTATTCCTTCACTCCAGAGATGCTGCCACACCTGCTGATTTTCACCAGCTTTTTTGTCTACCAACGGGTTCCCACCACTGGCCACATCTTCCCATCTCCAAAAGACATTCCCAAAGACATTCTTGCCATAGAGGGAGTACAGAGAAGGTTCACCAGACTGATTCCTGGGATGTCAGGACTTTCATATGAAGAAAGACTGGATAGACTCGGTTTGTACTCGCTAGAATTTAGACGATTGAGGGGGGATCTTACAAAATTCTTAAGGGGTTGGACAGGCTAGATGCAGGAAGATTGTTCCCGATGTTGGGGAAGTCCAGAACAAGGGGTCACAGTTTAAGGATAAAGGGGAAATCTTTTAGGACCGAGATGAGGAAAACTTTTTTCACACAGAGAGTGGTGAATCTGTGGAATTCTCTCCCGCAGAAGGTAGTTGAGGCCAGTTCATTGGCTATATTTAAGAGGGAGTTAGATGTGGCCCTTGTGGCTAAAGGGATCAGGGGGTATGGAGAGAAGGCAGGTACAGGATACTGAGTTGGATGATCAGCCATGATCATATTGAATGGCGGTGCAGGCTCGAAGGGCCGAATGGCCTACTCCTGCACCTATTTTCTATGTTTCTATGTTTCTATCTCCTCCACTGTCGGCTTTCTGCAGAGACCGTTCCCTCCGTAACTTCCTGGTCAATTCGTCCCTTCCCACCCAAACCACCCCCTCTCCTGGCACTTTCCCTTGCAACCGCAGGAAATGCTACACTTGTCGCTTTACCTGCCCCTTTGATTCCATTCAAGGACCCAAGCAATCTTTCCAGGTGCGGCAGAGGTTCACCTGCACCTCCTCCAACCTCATCTATTGCATCCGCTGCTCTAGGTGTCAGCTGCTCTACATCGGTGAGACCAAGCGTAGGCTTGCCGATCGCTTCGCTCAACACCTCCACTCGGTTCGCAATAACCAAACTGATCTCCCGGTGGCTCAGCATTTCAACTCCCCCTCCCATTCCGAATCCGACCTTTCTGTCCTGGTCCTCCTCCATGGCCAGAGTGAGGACCACCGTAAATTGGAGGAGCAGCAATTTACATCCCAGCGGTATGAACATTGACCTCCAATTTCAGGTAGTCCCTGCTTTTCCCTCCCCTTCCTAGCTCTCCCTTTTAGTGGCAGTTGGTCTTCAGTCTCCCAATGAGGCAGAGAGTAGTGTGCTGTACTAATTAAAGCCTTTACCGAATTCACCTGGCTCCTCGCCTTCATTCCGGGCTTTCCACGCACCCGCTACACTATCTTGTTTTAATTGAGTAGGGTTTTGATACAATCCCACTTGGAGTAATTTTTGCAGTTTTTATATCTGTACCCAATATTTGATGTACTTTACTTAGAGATAATATAATCAAGGCTCATTCAGCTAATCACTGGGTTGAAGAATGTTGTCCAATGAGGGGAGTTTGAATATGCCGATACTTTCTGTAATTTAGATTGAGAGAAATCTACGGCAACATATAAAAGCAGTGGTGGTTTCCAAATGTATGTAGTTAACAACAATTCTACATCATCACTACCAACTTCGATTTCTTACCAAATTGCCAGAGTTTTGTCCAACATCCAGTAGATGAAGAGAAACTTCCTCTGACAAAATATAGTTCAGCCTCATGCCGTCATACTTGGATCCTTCGAGAAGCCCCATTCCCCAGCAACCAACTTCATCCTTTTAAATTGAACTAGACTGTTAGCATCATTTAGATCTCATTTATACACTGTCACTAGCACTGTCACGGCCTATCTGCTGTGAAGCCCTTATCTAGACATCGCTATTTCAACACACTCTGACCAAGCCTTGTAAGTTCTACATTCCAGAAATATAATGTTATCAAAAAGCTCTGTTCCCTATATCCTAACATGTGTCAGTCACGTTCATGTCACTGTTTGCTGGTGTTTTACGATCTACGGTGATTCCATTTGAGCAACACTTTGATTTCAAAATTCTCAACATGATTATGAAATAAAGGTTATGCCATTATGAAACAAAGTTTAAAAACAGAGGGTCTGATGTCTCAATATAATCCCCTTCCTATCCAAACAAAATCACAGGTAGAATAGAAATAGGAAAGGAGACCACTTGCTCCATTTTCTGTTGTTTGATAATGTTCTTATGAGACTTTTTGTGGAAATTTTACTGTGATTAAAAGTTGACTATATGAATCAACGTTGCACAACATGAGGCCTTTGGGACATATTAACTCATGAGATCTTTCTTTTCAACTCACACAGGAAACTTTGAGGTGGCAATTGAAGCTAAGTAGATAGGAGATTTTGCTGGTCAATCAGCTTCATTCCATGTAGGTTTTCTTATTCTTCTTGGACCACCTCTCTAGATCGTGGATAATGTTTCGATTTCTGGCCTTGCAGGTTCTGAATGGACCCTATGAGACATGTGCAGGACGCCCTCCCTCTATTGTTTACATTGGACTTCTCTGTGCTCCCAATACATTCAGTCAAGGTTTTAAGTACCATCTTGATTGTTCCTTATCCACATTTAGTGGTCCTGAGTCAAAGTTTACAGTCAGTGCGACTATAACATTTTTCAAGGTTAGTGCACATTCTTATCCATCTAATAATCTCTAATGGTGATATAATAGGATGTCTTTTTGAAGATCTGGCGTTAGGTACATGAATAAACTGGCTTGCCAACCAGATCAGACTCAAAGCTAGGGTTGATGGCCTGAGAGAGCATGCTAATGATGATGGCTCACTTTATCTTGCATTGAGTTTGGACAATTTTGCAGAGGCAACTTGGTGATACTTTTTGCAGTGCCTTGATTTGCCAACTGTAGGAGACGGAAGAATAAAGGCGGGCAAGAATCGCTGCTGCCTGGTAGACCATGTACTGACGGTGAGGTCTCAGTCTTCAAAATTTTCTCAATCAACTAAAACCTGGCACATCAGTGTCTGCCTTTGCTTCGAGGTGCCTCCAAAGAAACGAGAAATTGTCCAAATTTTCTAGAGTCTTGTCATGAACCTTAATTCACAGAGGGCAGTGTTGTGCAATGGAGGTAGGTTAGTAGAGACCTCAATTTTCTTTATTTGAACATAATTTTTTTATAACAAGAAGCTCCTTTGGATTCAAAGCAAATTCTCTATCCTGTTCTTTGGATCAATGTTTACCCGTTTTCTGTTCGGGGAACGTGTATGATTTTTCAAACTATTGCAGCACCTGTCTGCATATTCTTCTCTCAAACACTTATGCCCATGTATAGAAAATATTATTTGCAAGTTCACAAGGCTAATGTTTTGGCAGTAGGGGGCTGGTGGTCGTTAAGGTATAAGGGAATAACGAGTAGGTGAGAAAATAGAGATGCCTAATATAATGAAAACAAATTCTGCAAATTCCGAATTGGCTAATTTTACCTAGTTTTTAATGTATGAAGCAGATCCTACATTCCTTAGTACTCATAGGCAATCATTTTGGATACTAAAGGAAATAAAGCACCAGTCACACTAGTGCCAGAGATTGCGGCTTCATTTTTCCTATTTACACAAGAGACTGCAGATGCTGGAATCTTGAGAAATAAACAAAGTGCTGGAAGAACTCAGCATGTCAGGTAGCACTGTGGAGCGAACAGATAGACAACATTTCGTGTCGGGATCCTTCACCAGTCTGAAGATGTGTCTGGACGAGAAGCATCGTCTGTCCAATCTCTCCACAGATGCTACCTGAATTTCCGAGTTCCTCAAGCACTTTTATGCTCACATTTGCTGTGACTGATTCCCACCTACACACTGGGACCAGTTCAAACTGATTGCAAATGTCCTCAATCTATGGACTAACTATTAGAACAAAAGACAACATTGTATGCATATAGGGAGGCTTTGACTTTAGTTTCTTTTGTGCTCGTCCCTTCCCAATGGATTTGGCAAAAGTTTGATAAAACACATAAACAAGAAAGAGAGAGGCCATCCTTGTCTACAGATTTGGTCAGGAAGCTTTCTGTTTCCTACCTGTTAATCTGGATTGCTCTCCTGATGTATGTGCAGAATACTCATATCTAATTATGAATTCCTTGTCCAAAGAGTGTGGCCATTCCGTATGTGAGCAATATTCTGTCAAAAGCCTTCTCCCGGTCAATAAATGTGTCCCAACTCCTCTCCCGCATATGCATTATTATATCCCCAAGAGATGCATAGCTGTAAAGAGGTATTTCTACACAGCATGGTGGAGCTCTGGACTGGCGAAACCACCTGGTTCAGGACATGCTGGACTCGATTGGCGATGGCCTTGGATTTTATAATCAACATTTAATAGTAAAATGGATTGCCAATTTCTTATTTCTTCCCTCTTCCCCGTGCTTTGGTCATATTTATTACTCACTGAGTGAGCATCCTAGAACTTATTCCAGAGGATATTTTGAAGGCGGAGATTGACAGATTCTTGATTAGTACGGGTGTCAGGGGTTATAGGGAGAAGGCAGGAGAATAGGGTTGAGAGGGAAAGATAGATCACGGAGTAGATGTGATGGGCCGAATGGCCTAATTCTGCTCGATAACTTACGAACAGATGATCTGACTTTCATGAGACTATTCTGTGTGGGCTCTTGCTGTGGGCATGCTGGCCACCTTAAGGCGATGTGTAGGAGAGAACTGCAGATGCTGGTTTACACCGTGAATAGACGCCAAAGGCTGGAGTAACGGCGGGACAGGCAGCATCTCTGAAGAGGAGGAATGGGAACGTTTCGGGTCTAGACCTTTCTTCAGACTTCAAGGCAGAGTGTAATTTTGAGTTTGCGATCTCTCCGCCAGGTTTGTCCTTTCCTCCCACCCATCGGCCGGGCCCTGACGAAGCGTCTCCATGGAGCTGGACAAGGAGCCGAAGTTTAAACCGGCTGCGCTGTCCCCGGCGGGACCCGCCGAGCCGCCGATGGCCGGGGAAGTGGCGGGGACTCCGGCCGCCGCCTCGGGAAAAGCCGAGGCCTCGGTGGAAGAGGCGGGCCCGGCGGCGGGCGGCGGGAGCCAGGCCGATGGGGAGAGCGCGGACAAAGCGGCCGAGCCGCGGGACGGTGGCGGCGGCGAGGAAGAGGATGACGAGGAGCAGCAGGCCAAGAAACTGCAGGTCGAGCCGCCCCGGGACAAGAAGGACAAGAAGCAGAGAGTGGACGAAGATGAAATCCAGAAGATGCAGTGAGTGTGCGCGGCGCGGAGCGGCCTTAGCAACAAGTGTCCTAGCAACCGGCCTCTGGGCTGTGGAGATAGGATGTCAATGTGGACCTCTGCCTCACCTGGAAGGGCCGCTGGGCTGAGGCTGAGGCTGAGGAGGTCCATTCAGTCTCACCTGGGGTCCCACGGTGGATGTGTAGGAGGAGGTGTAAGGACAGAGTCAGGAGTGTTTTATTAGTATCTGCACCGGGACCCGAGCATTGAAATTCTTAAGATAGACACAAAATGGTACTGGAGTTACTGGTGGTAGGTGTATGGAACGAGCTGCTGGAGGAGGTAGTTGAGGCAGGTACTATTGCAATGTTTAAGAAACATTTAGACAGTTTCATGGTTAGGACAGGTTTAGAGGGATATGGGTCAAATGCAGGCAGATGGGACATGCAGATGGGACATGTTGGCCGGTGTGGGCTAGTTGGGCTGTAGGGCCTGTTTTCACACTGTAAGACTCTATGACTATAACTCAGTAGGGTCAGGCAGCATCCCTGGAGAATAGTGGATGTTTTGGGTCGAAACCTTTCTTCAGACCCGTCGAAATACCTGGGAATGATTCAATGAGGGCTTTGAAGAAGGGTCTCGACCCGAAATGTCAACTCCATCCAAAACGTCACCTATTCCTTTTCTCCAGAGATGCTGCCTGACCCATTGAGCTACTCCAACATTTTGTGTATCTTCAGTGTAAACCAGCATCTGCAGTTTCTTCCTGCACAATAAAATTCTTACTTGCTGTAGCTTTACAGGTACATTAATACACTAACGCAGCAAACAAACACACTAAAGAATAATACAATAAATTATCACTAATAGTGCAAGCCCAGAACATAGTCCAACCAAAACAAAAGCCATGTTAGTTTAGTGCTAATGTAGAGATGTGCAGAGTAGAGAGTTACAGTGCCCTCTATAACGTTTGGGACAAAGACCCATCATTTATTTATTTACCTCTGTACTCCACAATTTGAGATTTGTAATGGAACAAAATCACATGTTGATAAAGTGCACATCGTCAGATTTTATTAAAGGGCATTTTTATACATTTTGGTTTCACCATGTAGAAATTACAGCAGTGTTTATACATAGTCCCCCCATTTCAGGGCACCACCTACAATACCACAGACCTTTTCGTCATTTGCAAACTTTTGTGTCATCTGAGGGTAGTTCGAGATCCTGATGGTTGACAGGGCAGAAGCTGTTCTTGGAGCTGGAGGTAATGCTGCTCTGGCTGGAGACACACCAAGGCAGCATGACAGCAGTGGATGGACACAGGTATTTCAGCCGAAATACTGTCTAATCTGGAATTTTAGCAAACTAACCCGAGACTTGAATTCTGTCTTTCTCTTCACGACCTGTTGAATGTTTTCAGTATTTTCTGTTTACATTTTAATTGGGAACCTTGTCCAATCAAAGTTCAAGTCCAACTTGAACTTTGCCAGTAATTTACACCAGATGGGTTCTGTGCCCAAGGCAAGCCTACAAAAATATTTATTAGCATTATCCTGCCTTATGCTTGTATGTGGGGCACTATTTCAACATATTGCAAATGTCCTTCTGTCGGTAGTGCAGTCAAAGTAGCTCCATATTAAATACTTGTCAATGGTTCATTGTTTCCTGCAAATTACAAACCCACTGACTCCAACAACTATCTTGACTGCACTTCTTCCCACCCTGCTTCCTGCAAAGACTCTGTCCTCTACTCCCAATTCCTTCATCTACGTCTCATCTGTGCCCAAGATAAGATGTTCCATACCAGGACATCTGAGATGACCTCATTCTTTAGGGAACGGGGGTTCTCCTCTCCCATCATAGATGAGACCCTTACTTGTGTCTCCTCCGTAGCTCTGCCCTTGCTGCCCTTGCTCCCCCTCCTCATAGTCGCAAGAGCCAGTCCTTACCTTCCACCCCATCAGCCATCGCATACAACACATAATCCTGCTAAATTTCCGCCACCTCCAACGGGATCCCACCACATTTTCTCATCTCCACCCATGTCCGCCTTCCGCAGAGACCTTCCCCTCCCTGGTTAACTCACCCCTTCCGACCCAAATCACCCCCTCCCCAGGTATCTTCCCCTGCAACCGCAGAAGATGCAACACCTGTCCCTATACCTCCTCCCTCTACTCTGTCCAGGGACCCCGACAGTCCTTTTAGGTCAGGCAGAGGTTCACTTGCACCTCCTCCAACCTCATCTACTGTATCCGTTGTTCAAGATGTGGACTCTTATACATTGGTGAGACCAAAGGTAGACTGGGCGATCATTTCGTGGAACACCTTCGCTCAGCCCACCACCCAACTCTCCCGGTTGCTGGACACTTTAATTCTCCATCCCATTGCTCCACAGACCTTGTGTGTAGGAAGGAACTGCAGATGCTGGTTTAAACCGAAGATAGACACAAAATGCTGGAGTAAATCAACGGGACACGCAGCATCTCTGGAGAGAAGGTCTGAAGAAGGGTCTCAAAACGTCACCCATTCCTTCTCTCCAGAGATGCTGCCTGTCACGCTGAGTTACTCCAGCATTTTGTGTCTACCTACACAAATCTTTCTGTCCTAGGTCTCCTCTATTGCCAGAGTGAGGCGAAACGCAAATTGGAGGAACAGCATATCATATTTTGCTTGGGCAGCTTACAGCCCAATGATATGAATTTTGATTTCTCACTTCAGGTAGCCCCGGCCTTCCCTCTCTCTCTATCCCTCCCCCAACCGTCGCACTACAAACAGCTAACAAGGGCCTGTCTCCTTTATCTTTGTTACTTTTTTGAATATCTTTTATTGTTCTTTATCTCTCTACATCATCGTCTATATCTCTCGTTTCCCTTATCCCTAACCAGTCTGAAGAAGGATCTTGACCTGAAATGTCACCCATTCCTTCTCTTCAGAGATGCTGCCTGTCCCAGAGTTATTCCAGCTTTTTGTGACTATCAATGGTTCAATGATTCACTGTTTCAATGGTGATTTATTTATCACATGTGCAACTGCACAGTGAAATTCTTTTTGCATATTTACACATGTGGGCGTCAACATATTTTGGTGGCATTTCTAAAGTCTAAAGTCCAGTCTGCCTATTGCTGTAATTCCTTTGTTATTTGCTTTCATCATACTGTCAGATATGTCTATAGTGCCCTAACAAACAGCTCTAATGATCAACAAAGAAGAAATTGTCTAAGCTCAAAGTTTCTGGTTTAAGTTGGAATTAATTTCCAGAAATCAATTGTGGTAAAATCACAAGTTGAATTGATTTTGAGCTGAAGGTTCCAAAAATTAAAATAAATGTTCTGTCAAACGAAATCATTGGTAGGAATTCTCCATGAGGAGCTAAATTAGAATTGTAATATTGGGTGTGGAGTGATTCAGGAAATTAGCAGTGTGTGTAACATGTGAGAACATAGTGGATTAGAAATAATGTGGAAAAACCTGAGAGCATCGACTTACGTTCACACAACAGAAGGGCAGAGTATTTGTCAAATGGTGAGAGATTTGTGTCATGTTGGTGTGCAAGGCATTTCAATATGCTTGTAAATATCACTAAAGCCCTATGTGCAGAAGCAGCAAACAGTTAGGAAGCAAATGGTATGTTAACTTTTGTTATGAGAGGATTTGAATACTAAAGTAAGGACATTTATTTCAATTGTACAGGGCCTTGATGGGACAGCACATGGAATATTGGAGTATTGTGTAATAGTTGTGTATCCTTATGTAAATAAGAATGTACTTGCCAAAGAGGATGGTGGATTTAAGAGAAGAAACTGAGCAGAGTGGGTCTCTAAGAATGAAGAGAGCTTTCATCAAAATTTACAAAATTCTTAAGCTGAGAAGTACAGGATGAAGGACTTTATTTCAGAATAAAGGGGTAGGCTGTTTAAGATAATGAAAACATTCTTCAGAGGGTGGCCCCCTCCCCCCTTTGGAATTCTCTCTCGTCAGCTGTTGAGGCTCAGTTATGTTACTTCAAAACTAAAGTCATAGACTATGGAGCTGCAGGAAATCAAGGTATGTTAGGATAGTGCTTGCAAATTGTGCGCACATGGAAGCTCAGCCATGATCATGATGAATGATAGAACAGGCTTGAAAGGCAAGATGGCCTATCCCTGCTAATTTTTATGTTAGCTGTTGTTTCGTCTGGCTGAAGAGGAAATTGATATTCAGGAAATCTGGCTTCATTTATGGAGGCAAATTATGTGCTTCAAGTCAGTGTTTAGGATGTCAAATGTTTGTACATTTCTTAAACTGCTCTGAATTCTTTTAAGTGAAATAAGCAGTTTGAGAGAGATGATTGGCCAGTACTGGGGGGGGGGGGGGGGGGCTAATCAGGGGTGTGCGTTAGTTAACATTGCAATACGTAGTGATTACACAGCGGAAACGGCGCATTTGGCCAAATGTTTGTGTTCCATGTAGAGAAGTTGAATCCATATGCTTTCTCTGTTTTCGGGCACTATTGACTGCTTTTCTCCCATCTGCATTATATGAATCTAACCTATTCAATAACATTAACAACATTAATCTGCTTCAATTACTACCTGATGCAGGTTATTTCAAAGGGACTGCAGAATTGTTTAATTTCTTGATGACATTACCAGAATTACCATAAACAGAATATAAATACATATGTAAATTGGTTTATCCACAAGGCAGATAATAAGTTATTTTAATAAGAAGTAGGGCAGCTCAGTTTTGTAACTAAAAATAATGGTCCTCATTTTCTTGCTCATCTTTTCGAGCTGTCATGCTGTTAAGATAAGGTTTATATTGATCCACCTTGGAAAGCTGTTGCCTTATCTGCACCAAGATGCTGCACTGTCAGATTTCACGCTTGATTTTCAGCATAGAAAAAGTGCCCACATCTTACCAGTTTTGGTGCAACTCACATTCTGCCCAACCAATTGCATTGATAGGTAGCATGGACTTAGTCCAGGAAATTACCATAGAACACTTGTCTTTTTGTTTAGGTATCCAGTTAATTTATGATGGGCACAAAAAAGACACACATTTCTGGAGTAACTCAGACAGTCAGACAGCATCCCAGGACAACAGGGATAGGTGACATTCCAGGTTGGGACACTTCTTCAGACTGATTGTAGTTTGGGGGGCGGGGAACAAAAGGAAGCTGAAAGAGAGGAGGGGCAAGACAAAGCCTGGCTGGTAATAGTTGGATACACATGGGGAGGGGTTTATCGGCAATTGGTTGGACATGGGTCAGAGATGAAAAGACAGGTGTGAGACAAAATGATCGAAGAGATGTGAATTGTGAAGCCAGAGGAAAGAAAGGAACAGCACCTCATATTCCACTTAGGTAGTTTACAATCCAGCAGCATGTACATTGAATTCTCCAATTTTATGTAACCTCCACCCCCTCCTCTCCCCCTCACATCCTTCCCATGTGCCATACCTGGACACACACATTTCTCCCTTCCCCCTTCTACATTCCAGCCTTCAGCTTCACAATTCTCAGCTCTTCAATCCTTTTGTTTCACACTTTGTCTTTTCACCTCTGGCCTTTGTCCAACCATTTGTCTACATTTGACAAAAATCCCCTCACCGATATCTGCCCATTACCTACCAGGCACCAGGCTTTGTCTTGCCACACCTCTCTTCCAGCTTTCTCCTCCCACTTCACAATTTGTCTGAAGAAGAGTCTAGACCTGAAACATCATCTAACCATGTTCTCCAGAGATGTGGCATGATCTGCGGAATTACTCCAGCACCGTGTGCTTCTTTTGTAAACCAACATCTGCAATTCCTTATTTCCACAATTTTTAAGGGCTGTTAGTTAAACCAAAAGTTCTATGCAGCAGCGTCCTCACTTTTCATGTTTGTCACACTAAAGTTTGTTTTTTAGTCCTATCTCCAAACGTGCTCCATGATTCCAATATAGAGCATTATTAAACTGTACCTACAGTCATACTGAAATTGCTGGTTAGTAGTGCAGTGTGTAGTCAGTGTGCAGTCCAATGAGTGTTCAGCAATAGAAACGGGAACTTGATTTCTTGCAAACCATGATGTTTATCAGGCCACAGCATCAAACTCTGCCAGAGCTAAGGTCAATGACATTTCAAAATGCTGATACAGTGCATGAATTGCAATAAAATACTCCATAAAACATCAACATTCATTTATTCAGCTTCTAATTCTAGTCTTGGTTTTGACTAAGGAAATGGGGAAATTAGGGCAAGAATTGCCCAATTAAGTGTGCACAATCTGCATAAAGATAACATACAAATTGTATTCATAATACAATTTTGGGTTATTTTGGGGAAAAGTTACTCATTGATCTGCACCTAATTTTGTCTTGGGGAGGAACCCGATTCAACGCTGCTGCCTCTGAACTCAAGTATTTACATTCATATTGGTTTCCTTCCGTCCATGTGGTGCTTTCAGATATCTTTAAAGCCCTGTCCCCTACGAGTCCATTCCAAGAGCTCTCCCGAGTTTAAAAAAAATCAAACTCGTGGTAAGCACGGAGAATGAACGTATCGGGTACGTCGGAGCTCGGGGGCATCTCTTAGCGGCTCGTTACGCTGACGGCAGGTAAGCATGGGAAGACTCGTGAAGATTTTTCAACATGTGGAAAAATGTCCACGAGAGCCCCGGGTACCGACGAGGGGCCATTACCATAAATCTCCGAGTTCGAATCAGGGCAAACTCGGGAGAGCTCTTGGAATGAACTCGTACCGTGGGACAGGGCTTTTACTTCAGTCAGTGGTTCTTCCAATTTTTTTCTTGGATCATACAATGTGTAGAAAAGTACTTTTTGAATGTCACTTGACCCCACCCACCCACTCCCCAATGCTCTATCAGTCCAGAATCATAGTACGTTTATAGTGTTTAACTGATTAACGTCGTACTTTTTAAATTAGCATGCAGTTTCATGCTTCCTACTTGGAGTTATTTATGATTTAATGGGAGGGAATAAATTGTGTGTGGGGGTAACAATCAAGTGGTTGCTTTGTTGTGAACAGCGTTGAGTTTTGTGAATGTTGAAGATTTTGTCTCCAGAGAATTGGAGCTGACAAATATATATACATATTTAAAGTAACTATTTCATTTTAACAGGATCCTGGTTTCGTCATTTTCAGAG
This sequence comes from Amblyraja radiata, assembly GCF_010909765.2. NCBI lineage: Eukaryota > Metazoa > Chordata > Chondrichthyes > Rajiformes > Rajidae > Amblyraja > Amblyraja radiata. The sequence goes on along the minus strand of NC_045979.1, from coordinate 9,479,283 downwards.
GAGCAGTTAAATCGCTATGAGATGTATCGCCGCTCTGCTTTTCCCAAAGCTGCGATTAAAAGGGTTAGTTATTCTGTAATTATTCTAATGTCTGGAGTTTGTGGTAAATGACTATAATTTGTTCATTGTATTTAAATTTAAATTAAATTTATCTGCAACAATGATTTTTTTAATTAACTGGAAAAATTAGTCATTGAAACCACTCATTTAGTATTAAACTAAGTAGACAAAGTTTCAGCCAATCAATGCTGCAACGTCTCAGTTTTCTGAGATATTTTTTTGGTCAATTAATTTAAAAAATACTTCAAAAAATACTACATTGGGGTTGAGGATGGGGAGGTGGGTTCATTAAATGAGTACTTTGTATCTCACATAACCCTGACTCTAAGCACAAATTCCACCTTCTTCCTTGTAACACTCTTTTTTAATGTACATATAAAAAGTTTTGAGGTTTTCTTTAATTCAATTAGCCAATGCTATTTCATGACCCCTTTTGGCCCACTAGAGTTCTTTCCTCTATACTTTATATTTTGAATGCCCTGTCTGCTGAGCAAGCACTTCTATTGATACTTGTGCAATGATACTCCATTAAACAATGTAATATACAGCCTTCAGTATTTTGAGTGACAAAAATAAACTTGCTGTTAAAATAATCTTTAAATTTGAACATCAGAGGGGAAAATAATTTTGTTATTGCTAGTCTGAAACTTTCGAGTCCCTAAATGCCCTTTCCCTCATTGCCACATTTGTCTTAATAACATGATTCTTTAACATTGTCTTTATAACATGAGGTTTCTTAGGAACAGAACGATCATATTATAGCAGAATGACCTGTACTGTGTTATTTGTGATTTTCTCCTCTGCTCTCTTTCAGCTGATTCAGTCAATCACTGGCTGCTCAGTGTCGCAGAACGTAGTGATTGCCATGTCGGGTATATCAAAAGTCTTTGTGGGTGAAGTGATGGAAGAAGGTAAGTGTTCAGTGATAATCAAAGTAGAGGTGGGAACATCAAATTCACAAATCAGAGTACAGTAAACCCTCGTTATAATGGCCCATAGGGGGAGGGGTGGTGTCCGTTATTGCTGATTGTCTGCTATAATTGTGTGTAGTTGAAACAAAAGAACTACAGACGATGGTTAATACGCAAAAGGACACAGTGCTGGAGTAACTCAGCGGGTGGGAGAGCATCTCTGGAGATCATTGCTTGGTGACGTCAGGAGCAGTCTTCAGACTGATTCAGTCTGCTGAGTTACCTCAGCACCCAGTGTCATTTCAGCTGAAAACTAACCGTTGATGGTGCTGGTCTGCACCAGGGAGCTCCACCCCATCAGTTACATTAGAGTGTGGCGACATGCCCGCCGCAGAGGCCCCCGGCCATCAGTTCTCCCCTCAGTCCACCGCCAATGACCAGCTGCAGCCGGCCATTGCGGGCCCCTTCCCCCCAGCCCCCGGCCCATCCCCCACAGCCGCGTCCTGTTGTTGACGGCGAATTGAGGGAGGTGCTGACTGTCCTCCAATGTGCAGGACGTCGGCAACTCTGGGGGAAAAGAAGGCAGCGGTGGATGGGGGAGAAAGAGGCCAGGTAAACAGAGCGATGGGAGACAGAGGAGGCAGCAGCAGTGAAGAAGAAGGGGGAGGGCGAGTGGACAAAGTGACGGGGGTAGGAGGAGGCAGCAGGGGAGCGGCTGGTGAGAAGGGAGGGAGCCGTACGGTGACCAAGCAGATCCCCACCGTGGCAGTGGCCCGAAGAAAGCGCTGTCTGGGGATACGACATGAGCCGCAACAGCCAAACTAAATGGTTCAAGCGATGGGTGAAGAAGGGCTCGCTGGTGCACCTTGCGAGCCGGGGTTGGTACCAGAAGCGGGGGCGGCACCGGCATGTTCATCCGCTATAACCGTAATCTGTTATGAAAGGGTCCATTAAGTCGAAGGTCCACTGTACTTCAGAAAACTGTAGACGTTAAGCTACATTTAATATGAATTGAACTCTGCCATGAATCTAGTAATGAACATTCCCTTATTTGGTCATAGATAATTATTGAAATAAGAAATATTTCCATGCTATCAAAATCTAGAACAGAATTTACTTTTAAAAAGGTGCGTCAGATATGATGTTATTGTTAGTTATTTGAAGTGATATGGGTTGCAATAGCCACAGTTTTGCTGTGTTATCTTCTATTACTCTTCATTGCTTATCTGGTGGTTTTCACAGAAGAGCAATAACTGAACAGAAAATGTGGAAGATATTTATATGTTAGCCAAAGTAGTGATTTAGTTACCAAGTATTTAAGATGATTTTTCAGTCGAAGTGAAACACACATTTATGAATGTCCCTAATTTGGTCATGTAAACTTTGCGATGTTGCCCTACGAATAAGTGGGGAAAAAGTTCACAATTGTTCCCGGTTAAAGGTAGCAATTAAGATCTGCTTGTGTTACAGGGAAAACACTAGAGGTTTTGTGTTCGTTTTCTAATCATTTTAAAGTGGGTATGAAGAATAGGTCAGGTCCACCAGTTAAGGAACAAGGCCGGTTTTGAAGGCATCAGACAGGAACTTAGGTTTATTTTTGTTACTGCAGAAGGAGAGTGTTTGCAGGTGAGGGGATGGCTGGCAAGTTGGTGCCTTTCAAAAGTGAGGTTGGTAGAGGACAGGGGCAGCATGTTCCTGTTGGGGTGAAGAGCAAGACTGGCAAGTTCGGAGAATCCTGGTTGATGAGAGATGTTGAAGCTGGGCAGAAAAAAAGGCATCCATCTGTTTTAGGCATTTGGGATCAAGCAAATCCCTCCACAAGTCCAAGAAGTGTAGGGGACACAAGGCAATCAGAAATGCAGAAAGAGACAATGAAATGGTGCAAGGAGGCAAGAAAAATGAAAACCTGAAGAGATTCCAGAGTAAATGAGAAGCTAGAGAGAATAGATCCCCTTAATGGCTACAGAGAAGCGGGAGACATTAAATGAATACTTCTCATCTAATTTTACTGAGATCAAGGAAGCTAAAGAATTGAGGCAAAGGAGTTGTGACGTCTTCGATCAGATACGATATTACCAAAGAGGTATTAGTGGTTTTAAAGCAAATTAAGATGAATATATCCCCAGGACCTGACCAAGTACATCCTTGGACCATGTGGCAAGCTAGGGAGGAAATAGTAGGGGTCTTTGAAGAGATATTTGCATCATCTTGAGCCACAAGTGATGTTCTGGAGAATGGCTAATACTGTACCATTATTTAAAGAGGACAAGGCAGAGAACTGAAGGCCAGTGAGCCTGATGTTACAGGTGGGAAAACTGTTGGAAGGGACTCTTAGGAACAAGATCTAACAGCAATTTGAGAGGTACAAATTGATTTAGGGATAGTCAGCATGGTTTTATGCGTGGAAAATGATGTCTCATAAATCTGTTGGAATTTTTGAAGAGGTTATCAAAAGGATTGATGAGGGCAAGGCAGTGAACATTGTGAAAAACCTTACTAATGTCCAATAAGACAAAGTTCATAGGAGCAGAATTAGGCCATTTGGCCCATCAAGTCTAGTCCGCCATTCAATCAAGGCTAATCTATCTTTCTCTCTCAACCCCTTTCTTCTGCCTTGTCCATTTCTTCCCACATCCCAACAACGTGCAGGCTGAGGTTGATTTACCTCTGTAGATTGCCCCTAATGTGTAAGGAGCAAATGAGAAATTGGAATAATATAGACTTGATGTGAATGGATGATCACTGGTCAGCATGGACTCGGTGGGCCAAGGACTCATTTCATACTGTATCTCAAACTAAAACTAACCACCCATTCCCATTTCTACACACATCTCATCCCCTCTTTCGCATCGTCCATATTATTAGTTCTGTATAACCTATTATCATCTGATTTTACTACTTCAAGAGCCTCAATTACTGTGACAGTCAAAATTGGACTGCAACTGTAAATGCATGTGTTCCTAATTAAATGCAGTGAGGCCGTTCTCAGAAAATCAAAAATTGAGGATCTTTGATTTGCTAATGGCATTGTCTCAATACATTTCTAGAAAACAAAAACAAAGATTATTTTTTAAAGATATCAATTATGAAGTGGTGTTTCTAATTTATGCAGTATTGAATTTATAAATAATGAATCTATGTTAGCATATTTTCTATGCTGCTTCAAGCATTTGTTTTTAATACTTCTGTTCTTGTTGAGAAGCTGTGGATCATATCTTTGTCCTTAATTCAGTTGTGCTGTTTGTTTTTTTCCAAATGCAAGCTCTCGATGTCTGTGATAAATGGGGAGAAACACCACCATTGCTGCCAAAACACATGCGAGAAGCAGTACGACGGCTGAAATTGCGCGGACAAATCCCAAATACAAAGTACAAGAAGGTGTCATTCCATTAACAAGAAACCAGCACAAGTGACTGTTTAGACTCTGAACCAAAACTGAACTCTGAACTAAGTGCATCAGTGAGTTCAATGTTGTCCTTTGTGAATTGTGTTGAGTCTCCAACCAGGTTTGTATTTTTTACAAATTGAAGATGTTCAGATTCTGGGAGAATATAGATCCTCTGAAGGAGATTGAAGTTTTGCAAATCTGTTTAATTTGGTAAACCACATAACATCCACATTTTTTGGTTTTACTGAATGAGCAAAAACCCTTATGAAATGTTTTTGTCCAATCATGGGCGCTTTGCTCTACTTTGACAAGGCAGCTTGGTGGAGAGATATTATTATGAGACTACTTGACATTCTGCTCCAGAATTGCACAGCTAAAAATTGTGAATACTATATTCTGCAGATACGACTATAAATAAAGCTTGGACAGTTCAGATTAAAGTTTATATTATGCATTTGAATATACTTTGCAAATTATTTATGTTCTTCAGCAATGAATTATTGAAAGTAACAATAACAAGCCAAATCGGATTGTTCTGAATGTAGCAAAAATGATACACTCTATAATACGGAAAGAACCATAAAGATCTTAATGCAGATTTTTCTGATTTATTGACCAAAGTGTAAGATGTTAACCTGGACCAGACTGCCCCACTTCTGAATGTGCATTGTTGGGGCTGGATGCAGAGGGCTCCTTTCAATCATCCACCACATACCGAGTCCAGTAATTTGGTCCAACCAGCAAAGCTGAGGACAGGGCTGTGCACCTGTAGATTAGTTTACGTCAAGTATCTTTCAACATTAAAAAAGTTATTTTAGCTTCAGTAGAATTAACCTTTATTGTGTTTCACACGGGGAGAACGTACAAACTGTCCAGACAGCATCCGTAGTCAATCGAACCCAGGTCTCCGGCACTGCAAGTGTTGTAAGACAGCAACTCTACCGTTGCACCATGGTGCTGTCCAGTCTTTAGATACGGTACCCACCAAATGCAGAGAAGTCTAAAAGATGCCACCGTTAGAATAGGAAAACATTAATTGTTTCAATAGACAATAATAGACAATAGCTGCAGCAGTGGGCCCTTCGAGCCAGCACCGCCATTCAATGTGATCATGGCTGATCATCCCCAATCAGTACCCCGTTACTGCCTTTTCCCCATATCCCCTGACTCTGCTATCTTTAAGAGCCCTATCCAGCTCTCTCTTGAAAGCATCCAGAGAACCTGCCTCCACCGTGCTCTGAGGCAGAGAATTCCACACACTCACAACACAGAGAATTCCACACACTCAGTTACAACTACTGACAAAATATTAATTGTCTGGCTGATTTTTTCCACTGATGGACAGCCAGCTTTATAAATGGAGAGTTAAATGGGGGAACATCAGTATTTGGTAGGGACAGGTTATTGTTCTTTGTAAACAATGTTATGGATCTAACTGAAAGTTTGTTATTGACACTAATATTCAAGAAGTTATCTTAAAAATAATTTCCTCTCACCCTCCCTTCCCCCCCAAATACAGTCAAAGATATGAATCTCCACTAATTAACTGGTCTAATAAACTGCTGTTGTCATGCTAACACGGACTTCAAAGCTGTAGTGCAAGAGTACGTCTGAGTAGATGTTTAACCATGTGTTTAAATTAGTAATATGGCAAGTGCATGTTACCTTCAGAGTAGGTTCCCAAATACTACTTCCAGATAGTTTAATGGATTATACACGACTCTTTATTGCAAAATATACCTTCAACATACTGAATGGGCTGGGGCGGCATATAAAAGGCATGGAATTTAGTCACCTTAAATCGTCATCAGCACACTACTCGACTTTGACTAATGTATCATCAGCTTTAAGCAACTATAAATAAAATACAACAGCTGGATCATTTGACTGCATTGTTAGAATGTTTATCAAAACGCCAAGCAACACAGCAGACTTCATACCAATTAAGTTTGAATTTGTTTTATCAGCAACATACCAGAGGCACTTTAGATGACAAATTTATTTCAAAAATATTTAACATAACTGGTTCACAGAACCAGTTGTCAACATGTACAGGAGTGGTGCTAAGCACAACTGGAACTGAAAATAACACACACCAGAATGTCAACACTAATGCTTTAAACACACATTGTAAACTACGTAACTTGCAGTTTATGTTATTCTGCTCATGCATTAACTATACAGTACTAAAATAACTGCAGAGTATTTTTACTTAAATATAACCAGTTTAGTAGGTTCTGTTATACAACTGTTTCTGCGGTTGTGACACCAAACGTCGACAATAATTTAACAATTGCACCAGTATAAACTGGAATGGATTACTTTAATCACTTTCTTATTTTTGTAGTTGGATTAAGAATTAAATTCAGTTTTCAGTAATTAGAGAGAAGCTGGCTTGACCATGACTAAATGGTGGTTTGAATACAATTTCAACAGCTGAACATCCTTTCCATAACTGTTTAAAAAAGGTATAAAGCCAAGATGGGAAAGCTGCAAGAATGAATATACAAGCGAGATCTGTAGTTGCAAAAAAAAGATGTTAACCCTTAAAGCTGCCAAGCTCTGTTCAAAAGTAGAAACTATTTGGGTAATTCAGGTTTTGAACGAAACAGAATTTCCTTTCTTCTGGTTAAAGTTGGTATTTTTCATTTGTCTTTTTATCGCGGCTTATTTCTTATAAACTATAGATTTATTAAAAACCACCCAATTTATAAGATACTTGTTCAAAATTAATTTTGATTGGAAATTTGAAAGTTGGTCCCCATTATACAATTTAAAATCTATGTGAAGATTATATCAGATGATATGTTAAACTTTAACACCAGTATATCCAGAGGGATACTCTGCGTGGTTTGTGAGCACTCGAGAATATTCTGAAAGTGTTAACCTAAATCCCGCAGTTCAAGTTCACTGCACTCAAGTATGAAAAAGTATTACAATATATGCACTTCAAAAATAATTAACCAGAGCAAGAGTGACGTGTAGTGCAGGAGACAAGGAAATTACAATAGATTTCCTGAAAAGATTGTGCTTTTGTAAACAGCGTAATTCAACATTTTATTACAAAAGACAATGGTAGATTTTAGTATATGTATGTGCCTACCAAAAGTGTTTAGTTAAAACAGGGACAGGTTCAGACCCAGTGATGATAATTGTAGAAATTAACAGGCATTCACCAATCTAGTCATGTACCTTTTAAGAATTTAAAATAGTGCATTGTATTAGAACATTAATGCATGGTGGTGGATTTTGATTCAGCCAGTATGTTTATTGGAAAAGCTTAGCTGCACATCGGAAATAAATAAAGAGTCAGTCTTGCTGTCAATAAATGGTCTAATGATCAAAGATGGGGAATTGGGCAAAGCGTTCAGGAAGACAATAACAATTATATTTAAAAGACTCATGGATGTTTTGATTCTACTTAATACTCCACAGACGGTGTAGAGGCTGAATGAATCTGGAGACATTCTGTTACACCAGGTGCAAATAACTAGTAATAATTATTGAAGTAAAATATGAACAGTGATATTTCAACGAGGATTGCATTGGTGTTGACCAAAGAATCTTGCTTTACACCAAGCTTTCAGTTCTTGAAATATTTTTCTCAAGTATAAGGTGCAAAATTAGGCACTTTACACATAATCAGTTTAACATAAGTATTTTAACCTTTACTTCCAAACATAGTAACTTCTGTCATTTTTTTCTTTAAATATTATGTTGACAAAATGGAAACAGACATCAAATTAAGTTGGCAGTCAGCATTTTAGAGCATTGTTGCTCGTTTATAGAGTTATTAAAGCAATATTGAAGTGGATAAAGCAGGCAATTGGTTAACCTATTTAACAAAATTAGTCAGATAAGAGATTTCTGTAATTCGTCTCTTAAACATTAAAGTGACAACAGTTGTATTCCACTTCAAGATTTGGATGTTTAAATACATACATGACTAAAGTCAACAAGATTATCCTTTTATCTATCCTCCAAGGTTTAAAAAAAAGACATTCAATTCATATGTACACCACTCCCTTGACTACCAGGTAAGCCATTTGGCACTATATAAACAATTCAATACTATGAAAAGTTATTCAGTCATCAAATACAAAACCATTTCAATTTTACTAGTACAAACCTGGGAAATACCCAGTTATTGAATTCCACTACTTTGTTAGTGTAAGCAATACTGCAATAAGTCATTGAGACACACAATACCGCACCTAAAATTCCTGAAGTTTGCTGTTCCTCATCAATCAGTGCTGACCCTGATTATTTAACTCAACAGTATCTGCATTTTCAGTGTTTTTATTCGAAAACTTCCACAAAGGTAAGAACGAGGAAAACTAAGTTACAAGGGCTTCCAACATCCTCCTCACAGATTCACTCTGCTGCCTATGGTTGACAATTGCTATTTGCATTTTCATTCACCACCAACAAGGTGCATAAGTGAATTGTGGCTTTTCAGCTGAATATTCAGATAAGAAAAGGCAATTAAGAAATTCAGATCAGTAATTTAGGTGAAAAAATGGCTGAATTCACATCAATGAAGCTTGCAATTCTTACATTTACAAAACATTTTCATTGTACACACTTCAAGGGCAACTCAGCACTGAATATTTATGATAGAAAGTAATCTGTTTAAGTTCATAAATTGCTGACCGTTGGATTTCTCCCATCTCAGCTATTATTCCAATCTCATACAATCAATACATCCCATTCAAAATATCCCATCAGTGGTCAGTGCACTGAGACTGAACAGTTAAAAAAACATCAGGTGTTAACTTCCATTAGCTGGTAGTGACGTGGAAAATGTCAAGCAGTGTATATTTAAGCAACATCTACTAAGCACAATATGGTCAGGCCTGTGGGAAGATCCATCTTAAGTTTACTAAGGACTACCTTCAGAAATTAAAAGTGTGGGTGCTATTTTCACAACAGTAAAATATGGGAATTGGTGTTTGTTCTTCTGTGCAGAAACAGTTTATGTATTAACTTCATTCTTGTAGAACCTGCCCAGATACTCCACTCCCTTCAGGATCTACCAAGTGGGCAAGTAAGATAGCAACTGAGAATGCACATCTCTCTACAAAGTTCGCAGTGAGCCTGATCCCAACAACATTCATATAAACTATATTTCAGCAGTCTATTGATAAAGAGCAAGAACATTTTGCACTGACAAGTATGAAGCTGATCAAAAACCCTTCCTTTTAACTTCAAATTTATATTGGGTGGATGGCAAGTTCACCACCAAATACAAACTTGTAATTATTTAGAAAATACATTGTCAGAATAATGTCGCTGCCTAATTTTTGATTTTATAGATCTTTGAACAATGGTCAAAATGATCAGTCATTTTCCTGGTGCTTTAGCCGAAAATGGAACACCATTTTCAATACTTACGTTTGATGAAATGCACCATCATTTAGTGTATATTATCGTATTATGACCAACTTCCACATAACTGAATATTCAAACGCACGGATTGGCAGTGGCTACAGAAGCGTCAATCCACTGGAAATACGAAAACATGATACAGCCAAGAATCTAACAAGTCAACAGCTAATTATAGTGGTGCAAGTAGGGACATAAATGGGCAATATCTAGCATGCCAGAAATCAAGCTGTAAGTCACTGTTAAAATGGAGTCATGTGTATAAAAAATGGGAACATTTCTATTGGCAACACCCAATACATTTTAACCCGTTTTGAAACGAGTACAGCACCTGGATGTGTTTCACAAGTCCAGTTTACTTTGCACTCACTACAGTCAGTATACCTTTATGGTTCAGTTGTCTGCTGAAGTGTGATCCTGATATTCTCATTTATTACACAGTATACTCATGCAATTGTGTTAAGTCTGCACTCAACGAGTTGCTGTATGGTTTATCCTATATTTTAACTACTATTGTGCTTTCCAACCAATTCTAAATCCTCATCTATATTAACAGAACATGTTGCTTCTCAAGTCTGAAATCTCAGCTCTTAAAATAAAAATACACATTTTCATCTGAACAAACTCCTTCACAAGGGAGAGCAGAAAGAGAAAGAGCACAATGAGAGCTATTGTCTGCTCTGGAACTCTGTAACCTGCATTGAATACTGCTGTGCAGAGAGGTTCATGTAGCAAATTTCTGCTTCTTTCCCATCCTTAGTGAGGTTTCTTATTATTATCATCATCATCATATACTAAATGTTAGATATGATGAAATCCTGGCCAAAAGCAGTAAAGACTTGCTATCAAAAACAGATTGCTGGGGAAGTCACCTACAGCTCTGGAAGGAAGTACTTCACAGGGAACTCTCAGTAACCAAGGTGTTTGCCAGGATTAGAGCTCAGAACAGGGAAGACCGCGGGATACTTATAGCAACATTTAATTTGTGTCATGGGTGTTTGTAATGGTTGGTGTTTTATTTCCATTTATGTATGTTGGCCAATTACTATTCTGCTGAAACAACAGATCCAAGTGCACTGCAAACTACTTCAAGATCTCCAATAGCCACTCACTAAATAGCTTGCCTAGAAATTTTACACTCGTACTTTTACCTGCAAAACTTGAGGTACAATACATATATTCTGATGCACAGTATCATCAAGAAACACTCAATTTGCTTGCAGTTGATGCTAATCCACTCTATTAGCAACACGTTGTTAAACAATCTTGCCACTTGTTCATTGTAAACATAGTACACATTTAACACCCTTGACATTCTGAACCCAAATTCACAAATGTAATTCTATGATAATGCTTTCACAATACAAACTCCAGTTTTTTTAAACCAACTTAAGCATTTGCATTTATAATTGTTTTCTCTAAAAAAAAAAATCACTCCTTAAATCTTGCCGCTTGCAAAATAGCAAGGTATTATCTTCTTGACGTGAATGAAAACAAAGCAGCATTGCTTGAAAGGTTCTTCTGTGCATATTCAAAGACCACATGATGTTGGTGGCGCTCTGAGTGACAGGCTTATAATGCTGATCTCGTTCCAGAACCAATCACCGAGTAAAATTAGCTTTAACTGGATGTTGTGTTGGTTGTCAGTATTGACAACAATATTCCGAGCTGTGATAATCAAAGATTAAATTCAGGATTGAGCTTCTTTATTTCTTGCAGCAATTTCTCTCTATCATGGTTTGCTTTCTTCAAGGCCTCCTTTGTGTAGGCAAGTTCCTGCCTAAGGAGCTCATTCTGCATGAAAATAGAAGGATTGTTATTTATATAATCTATAAACATAACAAAAATATTGTAATATGTCATGCAAGATTTGCTACATTGAAGGACCAATGCCAGATCAGTGGATCTGATTAGATTTCACAGCAGTTAAAAACTCCATTACATTTTTGGAACGTTGATTTATGCAGTTGATTAATCACTGCAGCAAGTTTTTACGATTTCAAAACAATTTCTTCCTAGATGGATATTTTCAGTTTGAATTCGTCTTTATTTAATCCATGTTAATAACTGAAAATTGGAGAATTCAATATGCATTACATTAGGTTGTAAGATACCCCAGTGGAATATGAGGTGCTAATCCTTCAGTTTGTGCCTGTGTGCTCACTCTGACACTGAAGGAGTCCACAGACAGAAAGGTCAGTATGGGAAGGGCAAGGGGAAGAGAAGTTAAAATGGTAGCAACTATTGTTATGCCTGTATGCATCTCATGTTATGCTTGAAGGAAAATAATACTGGTACAATATCCGATAAAGGTCCATCTTTTCTCATTTGACAGCCATTAAATATTTAATATTTAAATATGGCCACTTTATTGAAACAAAATTGATAGAATTTTTATGATCCAAATCCACTGCCAGGAATAGTAATGCAAGCAGAATCAGTAAATATTTTCAAGGAAATTGCATTAGTACTTGAATGGGAAAAAGGTCAATTAGAAAGCAGTAGAATGATAATAAATTGATACTTTGCTAAAAGCGTAATGATAAGATATCGAATGCTTTGTCACAGGAGTTGGTTTGGGCACAATTTCTCTAACAGATGGGAACGTTTACAAATCAGTAGGTTGAGCTTTGATAAAGAGCGCTTTTACGGGAGTGCATGTAAAAACAACCTTTTTATACAATAAGCCAGATGATATCAGTAACTATAAGACCATAAAACATAGGTGCAGAATTAGGCCATCCATGTTTCACTGTGATGCACAATGTAGGAACTCAACAGCAAATAATTCATCTTTTTAGTTGTTCAAAACACAAAATAGGGATGAAATAAGATGGTCACAAATAAAGTCTCTTATGGGGAGAGGAAAACTGGAAGTTATAAAAGGCAAGAAGTTCAACTAAAAAAACCCATTAAGGAATAGAAGAGAAGCATCTTAACCTAGAGTGGTTAGCAGGGATCACTACTTGATACAATTGTTGACACAACTAACCCCATGCTCTCAAGGAGTAATGAGATAAGTTCTGAGGGAAAAAGTAGTCATATAAAATATTGATAGGGTTAAATGAAATGTGATCTGGCAAGAGCTTCTGTTGAGCAAGAACATCTAGTTTGACAAGTTGGGATGATGTCCATCTCCATACTTGAAATTCAATAACCATGCATATGTGGGATCTTTGCCAAAATGAAAATCAATGTCAAGTTTTTTACTAAACTGAACAAGTAAGGTTCAAGATTTCAGATTAGATTAATAAATAATATCATCTAATTTTAACACATACCATGTCCTTTGCAAGACTTAGATCTGATGGACTTTGATCCACTGACTGTGGCTGCATTCCTGTACTTTTCATCATTCCAAATTTGACCTGATGTGATCCACTCACGACCAAATGAGTGTCCTCCACAACGGCTTCATTTTGGCTTGTCTGCAAGGCTGATAAAAGAGACAAATCAGTAAGCTCACTGACCGTCACAGTTTAAGCTTAACAAAAGCCGATTTCATTGCTTATTTATGTCCAGAAATTGTAGTTCTTAAAAGGCTATCCAAAAAGCTCTAGCAATCATTGTAGCAATAACTTCCACACTTTAAGCATAGGCGTCAGTTCAAGGATATCCCTGGAATCTAGCAGCTACAAGCCTCAACACATTTCATCAAGCTGCTTGAGCAAGCAATACATTGAAGTCACTAAACCAGGAACTAAAAAGTATACGTTGTTACTAATATTTAAAGTATTTTACAGAACTCAAGATAAAATTTGGCATGTATACCAAATTAAAAGTTGAAAAATCTATTTAAAAAAGCGAATTATATCTATTTAAAAACTCCTGTTTCTCTTGTGCAGCAAAGCCTAATTTTTTCAGTGTATTTCTTGATCGGTCTACTTTGCAATTCCAAGAAATGTTCATCATTGCAGAGTTAGAGAGAAACAGCACAGAAGCAGGCCCTTACCTCCAACGAGCTTGCACAGACATCAGCTGTTTAATTCCACATTCCAATCAACTTCCCCCAGATTCTACCATTCACCCAACATTAAGCGGCCAAGTAAGCTACTGATCTGCTCGTCATTGGGATGTGGGAGGAAACTCGAGCACATGGAGGAAACCCACATGGCCACAGAGAGAACGTGTAAACACCAGATCTCTGGTTTTAAAGCAGCATCTCTACAGGTTGCACCAATCTCCAAATTGCAGTGTGGAAGGTTACAAAACAAAAAAGTCAATAGAGCAGTACCAACTCATTGACAACAATTTAGGATTTTCCAATATGGTGCAGTTGCATTGATAATAAAAGTATGATGCTCAGAGTGCAGTGACTGGATATAAATAGTTTCACTGTCAATGCAACTGCAACATCCTGGATTACATGCCCACTTCCATGCAACACAGTAAACAGAAGGCCCTGTGGTGTGTTGTAGAATAGAGAGGCCAAGGGGTGCAAGTACAGAGTTCCTTGAAAGTGTTGAGACAGGTTGACGGGATGGTGTTTGGCACGCTTGCCTTCATTGGTCAGGGTATTGACAAGAAGAGTTGGGACATCTTGTTGAAGCTGTATAAGAAGTTGGTAATGGCACATTTGGAATGCTGCCTAGAGCTCTGGTTGCCCTACTACAGGAAGGAGGTCATTAAACTGGAAAGGGTGCAATAGAGATTTACTATGACCTTAATGCCCCTGTCCCACTTAGGAAACCTGAACGGAAACCTCTGGAGACTTTGCGCCCCACCCAAGGTTTCCGTGCGGTTCCCGGAGGTTTTTGTCAGTCTCCCTACCTGCTTCCACTACCTGAACCTCCGGCAACCACCTGCAACCTCCGGGAACCGCACGGAAACCTTGGGTGGGGCGCAAAGTCTCCAGAGGTTTCCGTTCCGGTTTCCTAAATGGGACAGGGGGGCATAACCAGTCTGCAGGGCATGGGTTGTCAGGAGGTACTGAATAGGCTAGGACATTTTAATCCTGGAGCATAGGAGGATAAGGAGTGATCTAACTAGGTGTATAAGATCATGAGAGGCAGAATGAATATGCATCTTTACCCAGGGCAGGTGAGTCTAATACTAGAGAGCATACGTCCAAGGTGAGAAGAGGAAAATATTCAAGGGAACCGAGGAGCAACCTTATCCACAGAGGGCGGAATGTACATGGAACGAGCTGCCAAAGGAAATGGTAGAGGTGGGTACACTTACAACATTGAAAATGAACTTGGACAGATATGTAGATATTAAAAGTTTGTAGATGGATGGGACTGGTGCAGGCAAGTGAGACCAGCTCAGTGAGGCAACTCAGTGGGCATGGAGTTGGGCTGAAGGGCCTGTTTCCATGCTGTATAGCTCTACGACTGCGTCTTTGGTTGATGAAAGAAGAGCAATAGGATATTAAAAAGCTAATTTTAAAAGACAAATGCAAAATTGCAAGGCAAGGAATAAATAATAGTACAGGGTATTCATAATTTTGGAAATATTTACTCATCACCAACGGAGGGAGGAAGTTTGAGCATAATTGGTGCAGCCTCCAAAATAAATATGTGACTGAGTTTTTAAGCTGCTTTATGTGCAATCATACAATACAATTTACTGGCAGCCTAATTTTTGTTCTCTGGGAACTGAAATTCTGTCAGATTTCCTCTCCTGAAATAAAGACTTGAATCTTAATAAGATAAGACACTAAGTGCTGGAGCATTGCTGCAGAATATGGAGAGGTGACATTTCGATTCGGGATAACCCAAAATGTCGCCGTGTTCGCCAGAGATGCGGCCTGTCCCGCTGAGTGCTACATTTAAAAAAAACCAGCATCTGCAGCTCCTTGTGGCTACAATTTACTGAATATTAACAAGGCTCATTTATGTGGGGCTTGAAGGATTTAGGTCATTAAGATCTGCAAGTGGAAATGTGAAGTTTTATATACATATTATGTGTTATCTGTAATTTATGGGTCCTCCACCTGGAAGTCTATGTAAAACATCAAAGCACTTTTACTGGGTGCTTCCACGGTGGAAATGCTAATGGGGATGAAGACAGATTCCACTGTTAGTAGAGATTTTTCACAATACTCACCCATTATGCAAAATGTCCCATCATCAATCCGCTGTACCATCAGATGATCAACATGAAGAATTATGGGTAGAGGCCCTGGAGATGTAGGATACAGTCTTGGGCCATCATCCTGTGTCAAAGAACAAAGTAATTATTTAATAGATTTATTCAAAGCTTACATTGGCTTATATATTATACAATGGAAATATTATCGCCACATACGTCTTAACAAACCTATCATTCTGTAGACCTATATCATGTCACCTTGCATCTTAGCTGTGAGATGATTTACAACATAACTAAGGTTCTGCAGAAGTTTAAGATGCCTTTATTTTACAATTCTCTCCTCACTATGAATGGAGACTAAAACTAAAAACGTCATTTTCTCGTGGTCTGTTCATCCGCATCTTGAAGTACAGTGCCACCTTATTTGGGAAGCCAAATCTATTACAATATTATTTTCATGTTTCTATATTGGAATTCATCACCAATTCTAGATCCATTCTGCAAGTTTAATGTCAGAGTATATTTTAGTCCTCCCCATCCTGAAATATAATCCCATTTCATGCCAATGATAAATACTTCCAAGTCTCGTCAAAAGACAGTGAAAAATGCCAAAGGGAGGTCTAAACACTGATACTGGAAGACCACCACTTACGATCTATTGTCAATTTACGTACTGACTCATAAACCTACCAAATGTTTGATTTTTATCACATGTCCACGATGATGCATTCTATTGGAGTTATGAAAATCCAGGGATATCATGCCATGCAGAGACATACGTCCAAAAACATAACCTTTTATTTGGCAATCAGTGCTGCCTATTCTGTTAACTTTTTTTTTAGATATTCTATGTCTCTTTAAGCGTTCCATTTCTTTCCCTTCAATTGCATCAAAAACACTATAATTCTCTGGATACTGCACCTCCAGTCCTAAAATAGGTGTCACTGTTGTAATAAATCTTTAATACCTGAAGAGTAATTTTACAGTCAAAAAGTTCAATCTTCATTGGAATTATTTCTGGAATTATCTCATCCTCCAGGAAAGGGCCCAGGTTTGTGAATGAAGAAATTGGCAGCTCCGCACTGTAATTATTGATGTGGAAATGCAAAAATCCATTCTTAACAGCAAGTGGAGAGTGAATGGCTGAGCTTGGCCCAGATTCAAATCTCAAGCCGACAGCAGGCCGACTTCTGTCTGACTCCATTGGACTAACCTTTCGAAAGCCTATTGACAAAAAAATAAAAATCATCAGCTAAACAATAAAATCATACATTAAAAAATATATATAAAATATAGTATTTTCAGGTTAACACTATTTACTATAAATAATATTTTTTTCATTGAAATTGTGACTGAAGAAGATTATGAACAGAAAATGAAGTACTGACCACAAATCTAACACCCAGCCTAATATGTACTTGACCAAGCTTCCTCAATCCTGAAGTAGTTTTCCCTGGCCGACCACCAAACTAAAAATATCTCCCAGCGTTAGGCTTTCCTGTCTCCGAGCAATTTCACAGTCAACCCCTCGAAGAATCTTATGGTGTAGTAGGTGCTGGGCTCGGCTACTACCCAGAATCACAAACCCAGTCTCCACACTATGTCATTCAGGAACCATCTTGGGGAACGGCTGCTAACCAGCAGCCGTCCGTTTAATTCACTTTTTTTTTGTAGTTCTAGTGAGTCCTGTGTTTTGTTTGTGGGAGAAATAGACTTTTTAATGTGGGGGGAAGGGAGTAACTATATTTCTAGGTCCCTACCTGGTCGGTGAGGCAGCTTTTTCTCCGGGCTGCCCCGTCGACCCGTCCTCGTGGCCTACCAGCGGGCGTGGAGCGCCGTTTCCTGGCGGGGACCGCCCAGCACCTCGGCTTCGGTGGCGGCACAGCGCTGGAGCGCTATCGTGGAGCGGAGCGGGCGATGCCTTGCCTGGGTCGCCGCGCTGGATCGACGCGCTGGAGCTCCGGTGAGCTATGACCGCTGAGTTCAACACCTCCGGGCTGCGGGTCTGCGGAGCGGAGCCGACTTCAACATCGGGACCCTGGGAGCTCCAAACCGGCGCGGCCTTGTCGGCTTCGGAAGCCGCGGTCTCCGGTAAGGAAGCGGCCGTTCCAGGTGGCCCAGCCGCTGAGAGGTCTCTCCCGATGCCGGGGCAACAGCACCCGGCGAGAACGGCCAGGAACATCGGGCCTCCGTAGAGGCAATAGCGGAGGCCTCAATAGGCCTGACTTTGGGAGAACTGGGGATGGGGACTGGACTTTGTGCCTTCCCCCACAGTGGTAACCATTGTGGGGGGATGATTTTTGTGTGTAAGTGATTATTTTAGTTTGTGTCCAAGATGGCTGTCGGAAGGGAGAGTGTACGCTGGCGCGGTTTAGCTGCCGCTGCTCTGTCTTCACATTGTGTTTTTGATTTTTTTGTCTTTGGATCGAATTCTGTCTTTAATTTGTGTATTGGTGATGTCTTTACTATTTATTTTACTCCGATTATATGTTTTTTCTCTTGTTAAATTCTGTAAGGTGTCCTTGAGACTTTTGAAAGGCGCCCACAAATAAAATGTATTATTATTATTATTATTATTATTATGTCCTTAAATATTAACATCCAGATCTCTCAAAGGCAATTTTTAACTCTTGCATTATTTAATATTTGGCCTTATTCTCCTTGAATCTAATTCCCAGTTCTGTAACTCCATCTGCCATATTTTGTTAATTGTCTATTTATTTGGGGACAATGAAATGTTAGCAAATTTAGATGAAAAGGCTATCAAGTCATCAACATACATGGCAAACAGCTGAGAACTTGATAGTAATCCCCAAGCACAGGAATCTAAAATGACCCTTGCTTTATCCCTTAGTTTTCTCTGGTAGCAAATCCTGTTTGCACTTGTAAATTACACTCAGTCTGCAATAGTAATTTCCCAGTATGACACCTTCGTGTCTTTTGGAAATAGTCACATACGGAAATTACTTGGTCCCATTCTTTCATTGTACACGTTTCATTCTCAAAAAAACTTCAGTAACTTTGCCAAACATGTCTGAAGAAGGGTTTCGGCCCGAAGCGTTGCATATTTCCTTCGCTCCATACATGCTGCTGCACCCGCTGAGTTTCTCCAGCACTTTTGTCTACCTTGCCAAACATGATTTCCCTTTCACTGTTTCCGCATGCTTCTTTAAATGTTCTGTTATTACTCCTTCAAAAATAGGCTGCAGCATTTTCCAGTCAAGTCAACTTACTTCCTGGGTTCTTTTCTTGAGTAAAGCTTTATATTTGCACTTTTTCCCATCTATAGGACTGCGAGATGATTTTCGGAGATTATCATTTAAAGCAATCACTGAAAGTAAGCATGCAGGTATAGCAGGCAGTGAAGAAAGCTAATGGCATGTTGGCCTTAATTGCGAGAGGATGTGAGTTTAGGAGCACGGACGTCCTACTGCAGTTGTACAGGGCCCTGGTGAGACTTTACCTGGGGTATTGTGTGCAATTTTGGTCTCCTAATTTGAGGAAGGACATTATGGCTATTGAGGGAGTGCAGCATAGGTTCACCATGTTAATTCCCGGGATGGCGGGACTGACATATGATGAAAGAATAGGTCGACGGGCTTGTATTCACTGGAATTTAGAAGGATGAGAGTGGTTCTTATAGAAACATATAAAATTCTTAAAGGATTGGACAGGCTTGATGCAGGAAAGATGTTGCCGATGTTGGGGGAGTCCAGAACCAGAGGTCACAGTTTAAGAATAAGGGGTAGACCATTTCGGACTGAGATGAGGAAATACTCTCACCCAGATAGTTGTGAATTTGTGAATTATCTGCCACAGAAGGCAATGGTGGCCAATTCACTGGATTTTTTCAAGAGGGAGTTAGATTTAGCTCTCAGGGCTAAAGGAATCGAGGGATTTGGGGGAAAAAGCAGGAATGGGATACTGATTTTAGATGATCAGCCATGATCGTATTGAATGGTGGTGCTGGCTCAAAGGGCCAAATGGCCTACTCCTGCTATTTTTCTATGCTTCCACAATCTCTTGTACAACTGTTGGATATTGACAAATCCCCCCTGGACTAAAGAGTTATTCAGTCTTCAATCTTTTTGGATTTTCTCATACAAGTACATTTTAATTGAGTATCATAGTTTTAAGTTCCTTACTTTATTTTACCCCTTGATTATCTACTATTTTCGCATTATTTTAGGAACTTCTACTATAAACGCAATATTTGTTTAGTTGGAGGACGGACACACACACACGGACACACACACACACGGACACACACGGGCACGCTCGCACACACGGACACGCTCGCACACACGGACATGCACACCTTCCTTCATCAGCCCGTTATGCAGATGGGGGACAGGGCAAGCGCTGTCTAAAAAATTCACACGGTGCAAAGCCAAGGTGAAACAGACACACACAGGAAGGTTGGCGCTGTAAAAAGACGGTTAAAGCACAGTGTACGGTAAGTCCTTTAAAAGAGGGGTGGGGGGGAGAAGGAGTGGAGACAACTTTTAAGAAGCCAGAGACACACAGCTGTGAAGCTCAGTGGACATTTAACATTACCAGTCGGTTATCTTTGGTTCTGAAAACTACTGTTTACCTTTGTTTGCACGAGCCAATGAAATTCACCGGTCAGCACCGGCTACAACCTACGTGAACCTTCGACCTCCTGGCAACCCATTAGGACCTCCTGGCGACCCACCTACGGCACGGAAATTCTCACTACTCCCCATGGTAGCTTCATTCTAGTCGCCGCTAATTTTTCAACATGTTCAAAAATTCACGCCGACCATAATGAGGCCGCGTACTAGTTCCCAGAATGTGGGAACTCCTCACGACCATGAAGTGGACTCCCCGGCAACCACCGGCGACCATGTGGCAACTGCATAGTCTCCTGCAGTAGCCTAAAAAGTCGCCTAAGTGGGACAGGCCCATAAGTCAGCTGGCCAGCCAGTATCTGTGGAAGGAAATGGACAGAGGATGTTTTGGGTTGGACCCTTCTTCAGACTGGTGGATAGAGGGCAGAAGACTAGTAAAAAGAGATGAGGAAAAGAGGCGGGGCAAAATCTGGCAAGTGATAGGATAATTCCGCTGAGGAGTGGTGATTGGCAGATGGATGGAGACAGCCACAAACACTGGAGGTGAAATGGAAATAGAAGGGTCCAAATGTGGAATAAGATAAGGAAGAAAAAATGTGTAAAGGGATGAGGGAGGGATAGTGAGTGGAAAGAAGGGGAGAGGGGTAAGGAGGAAATAAGGAAAATTGAAAATGGGGGATTTGGAGTAGAGAAGGGTGTGAGCTGAGCGGATGGAAGGCAAATAAACTGTGTGACAGGCGAGACGAGAAGGGAGGCTGGGAGCTGTGTTCAGTTGAAATTTGAGCATTTAATGTTCATGCCATTGGGTTGTAAGCTATCCAAACTGAATATGAAATGCTGTTCATCCAGATTGCATGTAGCTTCACACTGGCAGTGAACACTAAGGTGATAACGTTGGGTATGGCAAGGTGATTTAAAATGGCACTTTTATGTCATTATGTCAAGGCCTCCAGGACCTCCCAGTTGCTGACCATGTTAACTCCTCATCCCATACTGATCTTTCTGCCCTGGGCCACCTCCATTACCAGAGTGAGGCCACACTATAAATTGGAGGAACAGCAACTCATATTTTGCTTGAGTAGCTTACAGGCTTGTGGTATGAACAGTGAATTCTCTAATTTTAGGTAACTTCTAGATACATTCCCCTCCCCTTTCCCCTCCATCCTCCACTAAAAAATAATAAAGGGATACTGTATCCTTGTCTTCATCAGTCAGGGCATTGAGCATAAGAGTCAGGAAGTCATGTTCCTATTTCATAAAACTTTGGTTAGGCTGGATTTGGTGTATTGTGTGCAGTTCGGGTTGCCACATAACAGGAAGGATGTGGAGGTTTTGCAGAGGCTGCATAAAAGGTTTACCGTGATACTGCCTGGATTAGAGGGTATTATACACAAGGAGAAATTGGACAAATTTGGATTTTGTTTTCCCTGGAACAATGGCGGCTGGGGAAAGACCTCAAAAAATGAAAAGCATATTATAGAGCAGATAGATGGGACGGCACAGTGGCGCAGTGGTAAAGTTGCTGCCTTACAGGGCCAGTTAACCGAGTTTAATCCTCATTACAGGTGCTGTCTTTACGGAGTTTGCACATTCGCCCAGTGACCGTGTGGGTTTTCTCAGAGTGCTCCGGTTTTCCCGCTCATTCCAAATCCGTGCAGGTTTGTAGGTTAATTGGCTTCTGTAAAATTGTCCTTAGTGTGTAGGATAGAACTATTGTATCTATAGTTGGGTGATTGTTGGTCAGCGCGGATTTGTGGGCCAGAGGACCCGTTTCCATGCTCTAGCTCTGAAACTAAAGCTAAAACTAAAGTTTGAATCTTTGGAGTTTAAAACTGTTTCTCTTTGGAGAGCTGTTTCTTTCAATGTGTTATACATTTTGGTTCAGTTGCGATTGGCATTAAAATCTCAAAAGGCTAATATTTTTTTCTAAAAGCATTTTAGACTTGAGCACTCCCATTTTGAATCACATGAAAAGCTGAAATGAGATTTCATGGGTCAACGGATCACAACTTAAGTGGAAATATGGGGTATTAAAATGAATAATCTACTTTAACTGGAAACGAGCAATGGTCCTCTGACACTAATTACAATGTTCAATGGCCCTGTGGTTTAATAGGGGAACAAGGAACCTCCACAAAACCATTTTTTGGTTTAGCTCACAAATGTTACTGTAAATTAGAGAAATGAGGTTTAACCAAATCATAAGAATAAGTTACAACAAAACCACTAGTTGTATTATAAATAAGGATCTTGCAGCTTCTCTCACCGGTCGCATGGCTACTCAGAAATTTGTGCACGTCCAAGTTACCCAACTGATCAGGAATCACTTCCTTTGCCTGGACACAGACGGCTACATCTTCACCTCTTATGCCGATTCCACAATTCACTTCAAGTATTTTCAGTAACAGCACCGAAGCCTGGGAAACCAAGCAGAAGCTTAAATTTCAACACTAAAATAAACATTTTTAATAATGCATCAATACTTCATTCTGCAGGATAAGAAATATGCACCTTATTTCTTTGACAACAGGTGCCAGACATTTGTTTTCCTCAGAGTTTATAATATAAAACATCCTAACTTTGGTTAATTTTAATTTTAATACAGTCCAACCTCTCTGTCTCTTCTTGCAAATGTTTCCACATCATGAAGGACTACTAACTAGAAAAAAATACACTATTTAAATATTATCCAACATTAATACAACCACCATTAATGCTAGCAATCTTCGTCAGTTTACCAACATTACTGCGGATTAATTGTTCTGAATCATACAAAACATTGCGTTCATAGATTGCTCATAGAAGACTCAAAAAAAATATCAGATTAACCTTGATTTTACCATTTTTCTACTTGCCTCCAAAACACTAATCAATAACAGCAAGTTTAAAAACAACAGGGTGGCACAGTGTCACAGCTGGTTGAGCTGCTGCCCCACAGCGTTAAACACTCAATCATGGCCTCAGCTGTTGTTGGAGTTTGCACGGTTTCCCTGACCACGTGGGTTTCCTCCCACATCCCAAAGACATGGGGGGGGGGGGGGGGGCTTGTTGGTTAATTATCCTCTGTAAAATTGCCCATTATGTGATGGGAGTAGAACTTGTGCGATCGGGTGATTGATGGACCCAGGGGGCCAAGGGACCCGTTTTCATGCAGCATCTCTAAACTAAGTCCCAAAATAAACAAACTGAAAGAGAAAAAAATCAAGCAGAAAGGTTGGAATACAAGAGCCTTACCTGTTCTCCATTGGAATCATCCTCACTTGGTGTCAAGGAGTTGGTGATTGTAGAGTGTTTGTGAAATCCTTCTCCTCCACGCTCCCCATCCACACTTTCCGGAAGACTCTGATTGCTGCCCATTGCCGCCAACAGATCTGTGTTTCTGTTTGGAAGAAGTGATTCTTGCCCTGATTCTAAGAATGACATATTCAAGAGTCAACATAAAATATAATTAATATGTCAACTAATTTTTTTGGTAGCTGTTAGACTGCAAATAAATAGCACAATTTATTATTGTGCCATCCTTAAAAAATAAGATTCAAGAGCTGCATGTTTCTTCCTCAACAAATGAATGGGAAGAAGGAGTGTCAATCTAAAGACATTAACTTATATTTTATGTTGACTAGTATTCTCCATAATAGGCGCAACATTTTCGATTTTGATAAAATTTATAAAGCTACAAGATTTAAAAAAAGGTAAAACTGCTCCCAAAGAAATTAGCTGCTACTGCTCATCTTGGCACCCAAACTGGCAGAAGATTATGCAGTTACAGAACCAAAACAATATCATTTTATTGTCCGACAGACAAGATCCCTGGAACATAGTTTTGACATTGTCAACAATTAACTACATAATTAAGGGGTATTTGAAAGGGGCGAAACACTTAGCAATGATTAATTTGACAGGATAACTTGAAGATTTTGATATTCTCTCTTTGGAATGATAAAAAGAAAGCCATGACAATGTTAATTATATCTATAAAGTTTCTGAGACAGGCTTTATCTTTATGATAGAAGATTGGCATAGGAGATGTCTGCTGGTCACAGGAGGTCCCAGCCTAGTCCGTGATGTTTACCAAAGTGAGGCCAGGATGTGAAAGGCACAGGGTCAAAGTACCAGAAAAGTAAAAGGGTTCATCTCAACAGACAATCTTTCAGTATGCTCTCACGTTATGGGTCAACAGCTTTGAATTTATGTATCCACATTCCTTATTCTACAATTTTTTTTTCCACTTTATTCTTTATTGCTTTTATGCATACACAAATAATACACACATATAACAACGAAACATATAACAATGCAGTGAAACGTACACCAATGTAGTGGGAGGGTTCAGTTTACAATTAATGATGCAGTGTACAGAACTATTTTCTTATTAAAACATTTTCCAATCGCTTACATTATTAAAATTATATAGTTGATGTCTTTATTTCTATACCTAATCCATTTTCCTCATTTTCTGTTAAACTCGTCTTCTTTCATTCTTAGAGAATATGTCATCTTCTCCATCACAAATATTTCCTGTACTATGTCTAACCATTGTCTAAGTCTGGGTGTGTCCGCTGCAAGCCAGTTTCTTGTAATGGCCTTTCTGCCAGCTGTGAGTAGGATTTTAACCAAGTAATAATCTTCCATCAGCACTACTGTAGTTACATTACCCAGGTATAAAATGGAACACTTCTTGGAGACTATATATCCTAATACCTCCTTTAATACTGAATTCACTCTGTCCCAAAATGTTTTTATTTTTGGGCAACTCCAGAAGATATGTGCATGATTTGCGTCTGCTTGGCCACATTGCCTCCAGCATGTTTGCTGCCTTAGAATTTGCTTGCTTTTTATGTTAGGCGTACTAAAGAAACAAATCAAAAATTTCCAATTAAATTCTCTCAATTTTTGTGAATTAGTGGATGTCTGTAGTGTTACACACATATGATGCCATTCTTCTTCTGAGATTGTGATGTTCAATTCATTTTCCCACTTAAATTTTACATAAAATGTAGTTTTTGCTTGACATTCCATTAAACTATGATAAAGTTTAGAAATAATCCTTGATGTTTTTTGATGATACACATTAACTATTACTTCTACCACTGGATTATTTTCTTCTAGTGCCTCCCGTTTTACTTTTTTATTGTAATAATCTTTCAGTTGGAGATATCTAAACAAGTCTCGGTTCCGAAGTGCAAATCTATCCTTCAAATCTTGAAAGATTCTTACGTCTCCATTTTCAGTAACAGTACAAAATGCAGTCATTCATTTTTTCATCCACTCTTTAAATGTTGCGTCAGACATCCTTGGTTTAAATTCACTATCCAAAGCTATCCATCTTAAGGTATACAAAAATGCTGGAGAAACTCAGCGGGTGCAGCAGCATCTATGGAGCGAAGGAGATAGGCAATGTTTTGGGCCGAAACCCTTCTTCAGACTATCCATCTTAATAATTTTTGTCCTTTATTCAGTTTAAGTTGTCTGGTAAGAGTGAACCAGGTTTCTAAAGTAAATATCGTTATTGGATCGATTATACTCCTGATATGTCCAGGAAGCGCTTTTTCTCCCAAGAGTGTTTGGATGTGGAAGTCAGGGATATATGTCTCAATCGCTTTCCACCTCGCTATATAGCTATCCCAACACCAATTAAGTAGTGGTCGAAGTTGGGCAGCATAGAAATATATCCTAAAATTTCTTTTGGCAACTGGAGTGTAGTGTATCTGGCCTTCTTTCCTCCCCAAATAAATCTAGATATTGATTTATCCCATTCCGTGAATTGTTTTAATGGTACCTCTATTGACAGATATTGAAACAAGTACAATAGCCTTGGCAAAATATTCATTTACACCACATTTATCTCACTACTAAAATCCATTGGGTAAGTGGACCATCTTTCTATATCCTTTCTTATGTTTTGGTTGATGTGATTATAATTGGCCCCATACACCATTGATATATTTTTTGTTATATGTACCCCAAGGTATTTGATTGATTTTGAATCTCATTTAATATTATACTTTTGCTTGATTTCTTCTGGAGGAGCACAATTAAATAGGAGGGTTTGAGTTTTTGAAATACTCACTTTATATCCTGCATAAAAATTAAATTTCTCTATGAACCCCATCATCCTTGGAATGGAGGTGTTTACTTCCGTGAGATACATCATTATGTCATCTGCAAAAAGGCCAATTTTATGTTCTCTGTTTCTTATAGTTACTCCCCTCAGTTCCCTATCTTGACGAATCGCTTGAGCCAATGGTTCAATATATATAGCAAACAGGGTAGGGTTAAGACAACATCCCTGTCTCATTCCACTTCCTAATACAAATCTCTCAGATAAGGACCTATTCACTTTTACTCTTGCAGTAGGTTGCTGGTAAATTGCTTTAATACCTTGAATTGAATCTTCGGTAAAGCCAAATCTTTGATATAAGAATTCCCAATTAACCCTATTGAAAGCCTTTTCCGCATCTAGGCTTATCAGGACAGCGCGAGTACTTTCCTTTTGAATCTTGTGTATTATATGTAGGGTTCTTCTAATACTGTCCTGTGTTTGTCTGCCTATTATAAAACCAGTCTGGTCTTCATCAATTAAATCGGGCATGAACTTTTCAAATCGTTTGGAGATAATTGAAGAATATAATTTATGGTCCACATTTAGAATTGATATCGGTCTATAGTTGGTACAATTTTCCTTGTCTTTGTTCTCTTTGGGGATTAATATTAAAATTGCCTCTTTCCATGACGAGGGTGTCTTGCCTTCTTTGATAATCCAGTTAAAGGCTCTCAGAAGAAGTGGGTTCAGCTCATTCTGAAATATTTTATACCATTCTATAGGGAAACCGTCGCTGCCTGGGGCCTTGTTTGTTTTCATCCTACCAATTATCTTCTCTATCTCCTCCAGTGATATTTCTGCTGTGATCATTTTATTTTGTCTCTCTCCAATACAGGGCAGATTTATTGTTCTTAAAAAAGTCCTCATTGATTCCCCATCTACTGTAGAGGTTTATGTATATAATTCTTTATAATATTCCTGGAAGATATATTCTATTTCTTTTGGATCACTCTTCAATTTCTGTGTACAGGGATCCTTAATTTTGTTTATGGTGTTGTCAGCCTGTTGTTTGCATAGCCGGGCAAGTACTTTAGTGGATTTAGGGCCTAGCTCATAATGTGCCTGTTTTACAAATCTTGCTTTTTTTCTCCACCTCTTGACCCAATATTCCATCCATTTGTCCCCTCAAATCTTCTATTTGTTATAAGTTCTCTGGTCCTTATTATTTTTGTACTTCTGTTCTAAATCCTTCAGGTCTAATATCAACTTATTATATGTTTTCATTCTAGCCTTTTTAATATGTGATGCCCTAGCTATTAATCTACCCCGTATTACAGCCTTCAATGAGTCCCATAGTAAGGATGGGTCCACCTCCCCATTGTCATTCTCCTCTAGATAACTTTTGATTTCCAATTTAATGTCATTAACAGTTGTTTTATCATTCAGTTTTCCAACATTTAATCGCCACACTGTGTCTTCCTTCTACTGTCCATTTGAATTGTTGCGTATATGGCATTATGGTCTGATACATCTGCCACACCAATTCTGCAATCCGTTACCCTATAACAGTCTTCTTTCTGCATTAAGAAATAGTCTATTCTGGAGTAAACTGAGTGTGATAATGTTTATAGTCACTTTCTACAATTTAAATATAGAATAAGGAAATTATACAATAAACCAATATCATGATGATGAATTTAAACAATATATTTTTCAATTATTGGAAAAATTATCTGGACAAATAGTATCTGCACCCAAGATACTGCAGCAATCATTGACAAGACTCGGCATTTAAATAGACCTATTAACTTCAGAGCAACAAACGTCATACTTTTTGCTGCATATTTTAAACTGATGTAGAGTACAACTCATGCAAACAAAATAAACTGCAGATGCTGAAATCTAAAGTACAAAATAAGTACAAACCGAAGATAGACACAGAAGATGGAGCAAAGAGGTCCTTCTGCAGTTGTACAGGGCCCTAGTGAGACCACACCTGGAGTATTGTGTGCAGTTTTGGTCCCCTAATTTGAGGAAGGACATTCTTGCTATTTAGGGAGTGCAGCGTAGGTTTACAAGGTTAATTCCCGGGATGGCGGGACTGTCATATGCTGAGAGAATGGAGCAGCTGTGCTTGTACACTCTGGAGTTTAGAAGGATGAGAGGCAATCTCATTGAAAAATATAAGATTGGACACGCTAGAGGCAGGAAACATGTTCCCGATGTTGGGGGAGTCCAGAACCAGGGGCCACAGTTTAAGAATAAGAAGCAAGCCATTTAGAACAGAGACGAGGAAACACTTTTTCTCACAGAGAGTGGCGAGTCTGTGGAATTCTCTGCCTCAGAGGGCGGTGGAGGCAGGTTCTCTGGATGCTTTCAAGAGAGCTAGATAGGGCTCTTAACAATAACAGAGTCAGGGGATATGGGGAGAAGGCAGGAACGGGGTACTGATTGGGGATGATCAGCCATGATCACATTGAATGGCGGTTCTGGCTCGAAGGGCCAAATAGCCTACTATAATAGCACCTATTGTCTAATGTCTAAAAAGCTGGAGTAACTCAGCAGGACAGGCAGCATCTCTGGAGAAAAGAAATGGGTAACGTTTCGGGTCGAGACCTTGGGTCAGGCAGCTGCTGTAGACAGAATGGACTGGCAACATAGTAGGGAGGGGAGAAAGTTGGAAAAGAGAGATGGGAGCAGGACAAAGCCTGGCAAGAGAAAGGTGGATATGGGTGAGGGTCTGATTGGCAGATGGGTGGAGTAAGTGACAAAGGCTAAAGATGAAAGGAGACAAAAGGTTGTCAGATAAGGAGGGATGTGAAAAAGTAAAACCAGAGAGGGGGGGGGATATAGGTGGAAAGGGATGGGTGTGGTGGGGAGGGGCAGTGAGGGAAGAATGATGGAACGGTGGGAGAAATGGGTGGAAGAGGCAAAGGGGTTGGGGTGGGTGAGAAACTATTGCTTAAAAATTGGAGAATTCAATATTCATACTGTTGGTTTGTGAATGACCTAAGAAGAATTTTAGGTGCTGTTCCTGCACTTAAAATTGGAGAAAGTGTTCATGCCGCAGACTGAAAGTTGGAGAATTCATGCATTCAGAGGTACACGCCCATTTGAAGCAGCACGTTTACCTGTATATTTAATCTCAAAGAAATAGAACCTTCTTTTAACTAATAAGAAATGTAATTTGATAAAAAGTGCTGAAATATGACAAATATTTGGCTGAAACGCATCACTTCATAACCTATTTGGTTAAATAAATACCAAATGATACAATTAAAAAGCAAAACAACTTATTCTTTCACTATGTCCAAAATGATGAATGCATTCAAAAGCAATTTTAAAATCTGTGAATTTCTCCTCTGTGGGACCAGGATAGGAAGAGGAATACAAATCAGGAAATGGACATAATAAAGTATACTAAAATTATAGCATATAATAATAATAATAATTTTATTTATAGAGCACTTTAAAAACAATCATAGTTGCAACAAAGTGCTGTACATCACTAATCATTGACAAAAAAGTTAATACACACCAATAATAACAATTAAAAGATGGAGTAAGTAAAGATATTCAAAATAAAGAAATATTAAAAACACTAAAAACAGGAGCAAAGTCTCATGCATGGTCAAAAGCCAGGGAGTATAAATGTGTTTTAACACTGGCATTGAAGATGGACAGTGAGGGGGCCTGTCTGACGTGCAACGGCAGAGCGTTCCAGAGTGCCGGAGCAGCAACAGAGAAGGCTCTATCCCCTCTGAGCTTCCGCTTAGACCTCGGTACCTCCAGGAGCAGCTGATCAGCTGACCTGAGGGACCGGGCAGGAGCGTATGGGTGGAGCAGCTCAGAGAGGTAAGGCGGGGCGAGCCCATTCAGAGATTTAAAAACAAATAACAGAATTTTAAAATGAACTCGAGAGTGCAGCCAGTGGAGGGAGGCCAGAATTGGTGTTATGTGCTCCCTCTTTCGAGTTCCAGTTAAAAGGCGAGCAGCAGCATTCTGAACCAACTGGAGACGAGCCAGTGAAGAACGAGCAACTCCAAAATAGAGTGCGTTACAGTAATCCAGCCTAGATGTAATAAAGGCATGGATTACTGTCTCAAAATGCTGCCGCTCGAGAATGGGCTTCACCTTTGCCAGCTTCCTTAAGTGAAAGAAGCTGGACTTAACCACCGCGCCTATTTGGTGATCTAACTTAAAGTCACTGTCCATCCTAAAACCCAGGTTCAAAACTGTCGGCTTCACATACCGTGACAATGGACCTAAATCAACAAATGGAGGTTCACGGCAGCCATTAGGATCAAATCAAATCACCTCTGTCTATGGACATGTAAATATAGAGTAACGGTCACAAGATCAACCTTGATCATAGTCACAAAGACCCTTCGGTCTACCTTGTGCATGTAGAACATCAACCACCCATTTACATGAATCCCTTTTTATTTTCCCTCCATTCTCATCAACTTTCCCCAGATTCTATCTTTCATTGACATACGGGGCAATTTTGTGATCTATTAACCCATCAATCCATTAAGTCGTTGTGATGTGGGAGAGAGTGCATGTAATTACTGGGAACATGCAAACTTCAAACAGAAAGGAGCCAATACGTGAGTCACTGGCGGCGAGATAGAGTGGTTCCACAAGCGGTGTGACCTTGAACACTACATATCATATCAAAAGGCTAATAGCGTCCCATGTGTGGAAATCAACAGGTGCATCTTTGGCGATGGAGTTAAGCAAAATATTCATCACATTTCTCCACCTTGATTAAATTCTGATTGTCTGATGAGATTTCGGGGGTGGGGGAATTCTGATTGTCTGATGAGATTTCGGGGGGGGGGGGGGGGGGGGGAAGGAACGACACCAAAATTAAGAGTTGGAGTCAGTGGTCCATGGTGTGAAAAAGTGGATAATGCAGGACAGAACCCACATGGAGCACAGATGAATGCTATCAAAGCTTGAAGATCAGCACGACATGTACATGACATTTTATTGTCAGAATAGAGTTGCAGTGCTCACAGGTCAAGATATTGCCACACCGTTCAAGATCCTGCCCAAGACCATGGGATATAGAACTGGAAGCGAAATGGATTGGTGCCCAGATTCAGGAAATGAGTCCAGAATCTGGCTGTAGCAGCTAAACCAGTTTGTCAAACACAAACACAGCAGCAGCAGGAGCAGTTGCAAACTAATTCAAATTCACCACAAATTTTTCAGCAACTCAGCAGGAAATAGACACATGGCAGCTAAGACTTTATGTCGTTCAAAAAGCTTAGTCTTGATGCCAATTCCAGGCATTTGGAATCCAAAATTAAAAGGTCCAGTCCTCATTATTTTCCTAGCAGAGCGAAGTCACAGCAGCCAATTCTTAAAATAGCTATTACTCATAGTCCGCAGTGCACTTTATCTGTTTATTTATGTTTATATATATGGTCTATGGTATATAGACACACTGATCTGTTCTGTATTTATGCCTACAATATTCTGTTGTGCTGCAGCAAGCAACAATTTCATTGTCCTATTTGGGACAATAAACTCCCTTGACTTGACTTGTATGGAGTTCTGAGGGATTTTGATTTTAAATAATAGCCATTTCTCTTTGGATTGATACTGCTTGATTTACTGAATGCTGCCAGCATTTGCTGTTTTTTTTGCAGATTTTAAGCATCTGCAGTTTTTTCATTTTTACTTTGAGCTATTTGAAATTATTCCAGTGAATAAAAAAAGTTTACATTTATTCATCTTATTTTTACAATGGATAAAGAACTTGTGTTACGGGGAAGGGGAAGTAAAAAATTAAGCAATTACAAAAAAAAACAATTCAAGGAATTGTAGCCAAGAGCATTATTCAAAGAACACAAGAAAATAGGAACAGGCAGAGACTACCCTGTCATTCAACCCATTCCAGACCTCCTCTGTGCCGTCCCATAATTCTCAATTTCCTAATCTTACAAAAATATCTACTCCCACCTAAAGATAGTTCTCAGTGAGATAGCTCTGCCTGGGATATAGAATTCTGGAGATTCATTGCCCTCTGCAAGAAGAATACATACCTCAGTTTTAAAAGACAATCCTTTCATCCTAGAAATTAGCCTGGTGTATCATCTTTGCCTCCACTGCTACTTCATCCTTTCTCAACTAAGGGTACCAATATCATGACAGACAATGGCTTTGATGGTTGGGTGAGGACAATACATCACCCACCCAGATGCTAAGCCCTGTTACATGCATGATAATGCACCAGGAGACATTCCAGGACCACCTTCTCCCTCGATCTCTTTGGCAATACAATCTCACATTTGACTGTAGGTCAACTTTTGAACTTCAGGTTTATGATATTTTGCCTATTTCCAACTCTGCAACATCACTTCACTCTGCCCTACCTTACATGATTATGGTTACTTCTGACAGCCCCATCCTTACTTTGATCATTCTTAGATTTGATTATTCAAATGCATCCCAAGCCATCTTCCTACTTTCAAATGTATTATGCTTTACTGCCCTTTTTGCCATAGATCGTGGTTAAGGAAATCTTAATCTTAAAATTATCATTCTCGTGTATAAACCCTTCCAAGTTCAGGTATTGCCACAATTCCTCCATCCCAATAGTCCTTTCAGATACCTTTTCACTTTTAATTCTACTCTTGGTATTCCCCAAATGTAGTCACTTCATCAAAAGCAGGCAATAAAACAACCTCTTGGTTTTATTATTGGTTGACAAACCTTGTGCCCTTTTACCCAGTAACCTTTAGTGAGTTGGTGAAAAGCTTTCAAGCTAATACCATAATGTACTTTGGAACATTGTTACCATGATAAAGGTGTTATTATAGGCAATTGATGTTGACATTATAGTTGACCTGGATACTGGAGGAAAAGATTTTTATAAATTTATATAAACAGCAACAATGTAGCCCAAGATGACTGGTCATCTTTTCCCGATTCTATGTTGCACCTTGAACTATTTTCAAAACAAACTGTCTTCCACCAGATGACCAAACACCAACTCATCAGTTGGGTCAAGGCTGTGCAGGGATTCTTCCAGTTTGGGCCAAATGCGGCTAGGTGGGAATAGTTCAGCTGGGACTTGTTAGCCGGTGTGGGCAAGTTGGGCCGAAGGGCCTGTTTCCACGCTGTATGTCTCTAAGTGCCCAGCATTGAAGGCCATTGAGGCTCTACCACACCCTCACTGACTCATCAGCTTGTGAATGACAAATAACATTCACAAATATTTAACAAGTGTGAAATTGTTATCAGTTGGAATACCACAATTCAAAACAGGTTTGAGTGCAGAAGGTTGCCTGTGCTGATACAATCCCCACACTGCACTCTCTCACAACAATGTGGTGGGAGCCCACTGCACACTTGAAGCAGCAACATGACACAAGAGCAAGTGGATGGACGAGGGGCTTGGGACAACTATTTTTACACATAATAGCTATCCTGTTCAATCTCATAAATTTTAAAGGCCTCTCATCTTGCTTTGACATTTGCTTTTCCAAAGAAAAATATACCTAATATGTTCACTCTTTCAAAAGCCGTATAATCAGTTCTGGCACACTAAAGCTTTTTTATATACAATTCCAAACCACCACCACCACTGAACTCCCCACTGTCAATACCACAGACCAGAAACTGAACTGGACTACCAGAATAACAATGTGGCACTAAGCAAGTCAGAGGCAAGGAATCCAACGAGATCTAAATGTTCTTGTGAATGACTCACAATATATTAGGAGGCAGGAGTATAGAAGTTGGGATGTAATGTTAAAATTGTACAAGGCATTGGTGAGGCCAATTCTGGAGTATGGTGTACAATTTTGGTCGCCTAATTATAGGAAGGATGTCAACAAAATAGAGAGAGTACAGAGGAGATTTACTAGAATGTTGCCTGGGTTTCAGCAACTAAGTTACAGAGAAAGGTTGAACAAGTTAGGGCTTTATTCTTTGGAGCGCAGAAGGTTAAGGGGGGACTTGATAGAGGTTTTTAAAATGATGAGAGGGATAGACAGAGTTGACGTTGAAAAGCTTTTCCCACTGAGAGTAGGGAAGATTCAAACAAGGGGACATGACTTGAGAATTAAGGGACTGAAGTTTAGGGGTAACATGAGGGGGAACTTCTTTACTCAGAGAGTGGTAGCTGTGTGGAATGAGCTTCCAGTGAAGGTGGTGGAGGCAGGTTCGTTTTTATCATTTAAAAATAAATTGGATAGTTATATGGATGGGAAAGGAATGGAGGGTTATGGTCTGAGCGCAGGTATATGGGACTAGGGGAGATTATGTGTTCGGCACGGACTAGAGGGGTCGAGATGGCCTGTTTCCGTGCTGTAATTGTTATATGGTTAAGGTGCAGTAGTGATTAGGAAGACAAATGGCACAATGGGTTTCATTGCTTCAGGGTTGGAGATTAGAAGTAGTTATGTATTGTTACAAATGTATAGGGGAAGGCCTCTCCTTGAATACTGTGCAGCTTTGTTTCTCTAATTTAAGAAAGGATAAACAGGTATTGGAGGCAGTTGAAAAAAGCTTCTCAAGACTGATTTCTGGGATGAGGAGGTTATCTTATCATTCCAATAAACGGGATATATATTTTTTGGAGTTTAGAAGAATTAATATCTTTTAATGAAACATACAAGATAGGAATTTATGTCATAGTGTCAGAAGAATAACCTAGCCTTTGACATCAGTAAGATGAAACACTATTGTTGTCCCAAGGTAGTGAGGGGGTGAACATAACCATGTCCTCATCAACGGGGCTGCTGTAGAGATGGTCAACAGCTTCAAGTTCCTTGGCATCGATATCACCAGCAACCTAATCTGTTCCCTGCACACCAATGCAATGATCACATCTGCGTATTTACTTTCTTAGTTATCCGAGAAGATTTGATATGTCTAGAAGGATTCTCTCAAAAGTCTTCAGATGTGCTTAGGAAAGTATTCTGACTGCATGCATCTCAGCCTTGTATGGCAACTGCTCTGCTCTTGATCACTTGCACCTGCAAAGAGTGGAGAAGACAGCCTGGTGCATGACACGCTCAGGACTTCCTTCTATCCAGTCTATCTGCATGTGTATTGCATCACGAAGGATGGAGATATCATCAAAGATGCCTTTCACCCTTCCCATTCGCTTTTCTATTATCTACCATTTGGGAGAAAATAGCTGAACTTGAAAGCTCCAGCATCCAGACTTAAGAACACCTTTGCCCCTACTGCCACCACACTCTGAACCAATCAGCTCTTTCACATCCCCTTCCCAGAGGCGCTGCCATATACTTTTAATTCATTCCATTTCGGCTATTGGTATATTTAATATTTTTTGATCACCTTCAGTTTGCACTACAACCTTGCACCGTTCTGCTCATTTGCATTCCTCATTTTATGTCTGCATTTATCATTATTGTATGCATATGCTGTTATGTTGAACTTCATCTGAACAAGAGATTTCTATGCACCCTGGTGCATATGACAATAAACTAAACCAACCAGATCCCTCAGGGCATGATAGGGCGAATTATTCCACGAGTGGGAGAATCTTAAACAAGGGGACATCATGACAAAATTAGCAGGCAGTCATTTGAAATTGAGGTTGAAGGGAATGTCTTGCAGTGGACGGCGAATCTCTGGAATTCTCCATCTCAATGGTATTTTTTTTAATTGTCAGATGTACTGAGGTATCGTGAAATTCATCTCAGAGATTTGAAGCAAATAGATCACTGTGTTAGAAAACACTGGGGAGTGCTCAAAGCTTAGCATAACTGAAAGATGGGAAATTGGCGATGATGGGAAGGTGACAGATTCCTGGTCAGATCAACCATGACTATATTAAAACTTGAGGGGTGACGTGACCTCCTACGTTTATTTTCTGTTTTTAATGCTCTCTTTTAGTGTTAGATAGGGCCAAATAGTTTTCAAGCAGAACTACTTCCCCGTTAACAGCGCTGAACCACGTGAAAGCAGGGGGTTAGTTTCATTTAGGCTTTCTCTTGCATGTTGAACATGAAATCAAATGCATTGTAAATGCATTTTTTTTAACCAACAATAATGGTAAAGCTTGACTTTAAATTCACCAAATTCCTGTTCAATTTGTTGTACAACGAATCTTTGTAAACAAATTACGTACCTGCTTCAAGGAGAATAACGTATTTCTCACTGCTATCACTGTCGACCGATATCCGATCTTCTGGCAGGCTGCCATCAAGTGATGTAGTGTCCAAGGAATGCTGCGACGATGTGCGTTTCATGCTTAAGATACGCAGCTTAGTGCTGGACAAGGAAGAGGATAGATTGTCTTCACCTTTGGAGATCTGCTCTCTTTAACAAGAAAGGAAACTTTGATTTAGTCAAGGGAGAGAAAAGGTATGCTGCATTTTAAAGCATTAAGTTGTCTTTCACAGACTCAAGAGCAACTTTGAGGAGGGGAAAACATTCCACCAGAGTTCAAAAGGGAACATTGTCTATAAATTAAAACTTGTTATACATCAGCAGATCACAGTGAGGATGAAAGGCCATGTAGAAATTAAATAAATTTTAGTTCATATACATATTACTATTATTACTTGCCTGCTCCAGCAACAAGATCACACCTCCAATACAGGCAGGAATCCCATTTTACTTTCAATTACTTATTAACTGCATGGATGAGTTGAGGGATGTGCTCAAACCAGAAAACAATTTGAAGTTCCCCACTCCTAACATTAAATCATAAAAGCAGGCAGCACAGTGCTGAATCTTTAACACAGCAATTATGCTGCATCTCTTTCCATTATAAATATTTAATTCCTTAGGAAGACAGACCAGACAGGTAGACAATATTACAGACGCAGACTAAACCAAGGCATTATACCATTGGATGTGTGTATTCTTGTACTGAAGTCCACTTGCAATAAAGGGTAACATACTGCTTGCTTCCCAACTACCCACTGGACTTGCATATTAACATGTAGCAATTGCCTAGTTTACCAAGAGCATGACCACTGCATTGTGAGCAATGTTCCTTAATCCTAAATTCCCCATACAGTGGAGAAAAAATGGCTCCATCTTCACTGTCAGTCTCCTCATTACTTGAATCTTGTCCACTCCAGTTAATATAACCATGGGATGCAAGCAGAAGCCTCCACATGGCGCATTCCGGGCAATGCTGACGACAGAAACTGTACCACAGTGACTGACTGAAGTAGCCAATTCTGCAACCACCGACCGTCAACCGTCACTGACCGACCGGAAAGACATGATAAAGCAGATGGCCAGACACAAGGAAGAAGAAGAATATAACCATTGTTTGTGTAATCTCTCCAAATAGGTTTTGGTACCATTCTGTAAATTAACATTCCTATACCTCCGTCCAAGACCAATGTTTTCTTCTTAAGGTGTAGTACCGCAAATTCTGCCTACCTAAAGTCACGATAGAAGGTGGCAAGAACAGGAAGGTAGATTATTATCCAAATGGCGTCAGATTTGGAAAAATGCAGCTGCAATGAAACCTGGGTGTGCTTGTACATCAGCCACTGAAAGTAAGCATGCAGGTACAGGAGGCAACGAAGAAAGCTAATGGCATGTTCGCCTTAATTGCGAGAGGATTTGAATTTAGGAGCAAGGTGGTCCTACTGCATTTGTACAGGGGCCTGGTGAGACCGCACCTGGAGTATTGTGTGTAATTTTGGTCTCCTAATTTGAGGAAGGACATTATTGTTATTGAGGGAGTGCAGCGTAGGTTCATCAGGTTAATTCTCGAGATGGCGGGACTGACATATGATGAACGAATGGGTCGACTGGACTTGAATTCACTGGAATTTAGAAGGATGAGAGAGGATCTTATGGAAACATAAAATTCTTAAAGGATTGGACAGGCTAGATGCAGGAAAAATGTTCCCGATGTTGGGGCAGTCCAGAACCAGGGGTCACAGTTTAAGAATAAAGGGTAGGCCAGAGAGTTATGAATCTGTGGAATTCTCTGCCACAGAAGACAGTAGAGGCCAATTCGCTGGATGTTTTCGGGCTAAAGGAATCTAGGGATGTGGGGAAAAAGCAGGAATGGGATACTGATTTTAAATGATCAGTCATGATCATATTGAATGGCGGTGCTGGCTCAAAGGGCCGAATGGCCTACGCCTGCACCTATTTCTCTATGTTTCTAATTCCTCTTTCCAGAAATTGAGACTGAATCAGACTATTCTTAAACCTACTCACATCTATCCTCAAATTGAGTACCATAATCCATAACACTGCTAAAACTACATGTCTGTTTGCATCACACTTTTCAGCCAACCCATCTGTCCCAGACTCTGCAACTATGCCTTTTCCAGCTCAAAGTTTGATCATTTCATGTACTCCTGAATGCTCACCAACATTTTATCCTCACACTTAGTCATTCAAAATTCTCCTGCATTGTTCTGTTTAAGAATCTTCTTTCTTTCACTCATTATCTCATTACTTGGTGAGTTTAAATTTAAAATTCAAATTCATCTTTTCAATCATTCCACATGCTTGCTCCTTCCACTTAGCATTATTTTCTCGATGGTGACAACTTCCATATCTGCGCTATGTGTGGGACTTGGGCAGAGTTTAATTGATGCTGAGGTTCTAAGCTCTGAAATTTCCTCCTCAAACCTTTAAAATCTCTTTAAAATCAACTTTGTTGTCAGGGTTGACATCATGTGCGGTGAGGTGCCAAATTTTGTTTTGGAAACACTCTTATGAAGTGTTTGCAACATTTGACTAGATTTAGTGCACAAGTACAAGCTTGTGTTTGAGCATATTACAATTCCGTATAACCACACAGGGGTGCTATCATTCTGACATAAAAAAAACCTGACTAGTACAAATAGCTATTCTTCACAATCACTAACTGATACACTGGAATTTAGAAGGATGAGAGAGGATCTTATGGAAACATAAAATTCTTAAAGGATTGGACAGGCTAGATGCAGGAAAAATGTTCTTATACTTATTATACTTATACGGGATACTTAGTATTGTTGAACTGCTCTAAAAACTATCAATTATTCAGTCAAATTAAATGGTGATGAATGATTCTGTCATTCCACTGAGTTAAGGCACTAGATAGATTTAGTGGCTGCAGAGTGATGCAGAACAGTCACCAAGATCATTCTTAAAGAGAAGACAAATCAGCCAAAGTTTCTCAAGCTGTTCAAGTGGTGACACTCCAAAGTGTTTTTGTAAATGTCTGTCTGCTCGTTTAGCTTCCCTGGATTCATGGAGAACTTTGCTGTCCGCATTCTGTGCAGATAAACTTGCATTTGGGTTGGGTTAACCTAAGGAGCTGGAGGAACCAGATTAAAGTAACATATGCAGACAGTCCTGTTTACCAGACTCATTAAAACTCTCCCTCAGGGGCGGCACAATGGCGCAGCAATAGAGTTGCTGCCTTAGTGCCAGAGACCCTGTTTCCATCCTGACTATGGGTGCTGTCCGTATGCAGTTTGTACGTTCGCCCCCTGACCACGTGTGTTTTTCCTCGGGTGCTCCGGTTTTTCTCCCACACTCCAAAGACATACAGGTTTGTAGGTTAATTGGCTTCAGTAAAAATTATGTATTGTCCCCAGTGTATAGTATGTGCTCGTGTAATGGGCATCGTTGGTTGGCATGGACTCGGTGGGCCGAGGGGCCTGTTTCTGTGTTCATATAATCTCTAAACTAAGCTCTCTAAAAAAAAAATCTATTTTTACAGGGAACAATGTACCTCTGAGTGTCACAGTTGCCTTTTACTCTCAACGGTTAAATGGGTTACTCATGATAGGTCGTGGAAAATCTACTTTCCATTGTACTAACATGGGTTCAAAGGAAAAAAAGAATCATAACCGGGTGGACATCGTTGCTGCCTGAATCAATAGACACATCTTTGACTGCTGAATGATGGTTCAAAAATCACCAAAAGTAAAATAATGTGATAAAGTAATAGGTAAATCAAGAACTATGCTACAGTTCTTATTCTGCGACTGACCACTTTTTGCATGGTTTCACTGTCTCTTCAATTCATAGCTTTCAGGCCAAATTTCTACTACTTGAACTGAGCACAGATGTTATTCAGTACCGCTTTTAGTGTAAAAACCAAATAGTGCATCAGTATTTTGCCCCAGGCACTTCATACAAAATTATCTTTAAATTGTAAGCAATGAAGTTAAGCCAAAGTAGTAGAATTTTAATTCCGTGTCAAAGTGGAAGTGTTCAAATAATTAAATGACACCACATCCATTTGCTTGAGAGTTCCCCTAATTAGTTCTCAAAACTGCTGAAGTCACTCCACATCTGGTTAAAGAGGGTCAAAAGCACAAAACGACTCACATCATCATAAACACAATTGTGTGCAGCGAGTGATTTTCCTGATGATTTGACTTTATCACAAAAGTGGAAGTGTTCAAATAATTAAATGACACCACATCCATTTGCTTGAGAGTTCCCCTAATTAGTTCTCAAAACTGCTGAAGTCACTCCACATCTGGTTAAAGAGGGTCAAAAGCACAAAACGACGCACATCATCATAAACACAATTGTGTGCAGCGAGTGATTTTCCTGATGATTTGACTTTATCACAAAAATCATGGCTAAAAATGTATTAAAGTAAACAGCATTATAGTGTTCTGTAAGATTATTGTATAGTTGGAAGTGCTATCATTCAGATGAGAGATAATACTGATACAGCTCATGCAGCTTATCAAGCAGAAAGGAATCATGTGCCTTTCAATCCAAATGTACTCCCTTACGTCACTGAGTTCATATTTACACCTTAAAATGATTTTAATTTATAACATTATAATTTTTGGTTGCAATGATAGTTTTGCACGTAAATTTTCACATTACAAGGAAGCATATACTGTAAAGCACGCTATGACATGCTGAGGTCACAACATACATTATTTCCTTTGTCATTTAAATGTGTAAAATCAGATCAAGCAAATTGGTAAACCACACCTGCAAATGATTCAGCTGTGTTTAGATAATTCCTGGCATTCTGTGGGTATGAATCATTCAGTGTACTTTATCTCCGATATTCACATGATCCATTTTCCGCAGATTCATAGAGCAAACTATTGAACATTACAATTAGCTATTACTATTTCATCAAGTATCTAAGGGTGGCTGTATTTAAAATACTCACTATCATAAAGCAGCAGGTCAGCATCCAATAGCCAGTGGGAGATAGAGGACCTGATATGCAGACAGAACCACAGGGTTGTTGTAGTGGGTGACTTGAACTTTCCCAATGTTGATTGGGACTTACTCAGGGCAAGAGGATCAGGTGGGGCAGAATTTGTCATGTGCATCCAAGAGGGAGTCTGACTCGAGGGGGGACCATACTGGACCTTGTTCTGGGAAACGAGCCTGGCCAGGTGGCTGGTGTTGATGTGGAAGAAGAATTTGGGGATAGTGATCACAATTCCACAAGCTGAGGTTCATAAGAGGTTTGAGGGGAGACTTGATATGATAGAAGTGTATAAAATTATGAGACGCATAGATAGGATGGTCAGAATTTTTTTACCACGGGGTGGAAATGTCCAACTCGAGGGCACAACTAGAAGGTGAGAGGGGGAATATAATGGAGATGTGTGGGGCAAGTTTTTTTTGATGGGGACCTGGAACAAATTACCATGGAGAAAGATACGATAGTGCTGTTTAAACAGCTTTTAGATAGGCACATGGATTTGCAGGGAATGAAGGGATATGAATCACTTGAAGGCACATGAGATCAGTTCAGCTCGGCATCATATTCGACACAACCATTGTGGGACGAAGGGCTCATTCCTGGGCTGTTCTGTTCTATGTTCCACGTTAATAAATTCTCTGGTTGAACTAAGGATACAATAATTTTGAATGAAAGAAAAATAGTTTCCTATTCGTTTTTAAAGCTTTGGTGTTGTAATTATTCTCAGGTCAGACAGTGTAAAGATCCATAGTTACCATAGCTGGTCACAAAACATAATTTGTTTTGATGTGCTGCGGTGATGCAATAGCAGAAAATAAATCAGACTAATTAATGTTCAAACATGAATCTCATACAATAAACCTGTCTGGATTTTGACTGGGGATGAACAGAGAAGTGCATGTAGACCCCATTAAGTTTCTAGACTGCGGCAGAGCGCCATCTTGTGGTTGGCCTAATATGACTTTAAGTGGAATAAATCAAAACGTCAGGACAGTTCACTGTACAACATTAAATATTTTCACTGACTGTGAAAGCCATGCTCTGCACTAAGCTTTAAATTAATTCTTAGACATTTATTAGAAGGGGGTTGAGACACTTGTATGTTTCCCTAAAGGATAATTCAGGTATCAAGTTAAAAATGATTTGAACCATGATGGCACTGACAGAGGTTCTTGGAGCAAATTAACAAATTGTTAAAATAAATTACTTTGGGTGCTCCTATAAACCATTTCCTGCAGATCACTACTCTTTCAACAGAAATGGTGGGGGAACAAAAATAAGCTTTCACCAAAGCTTTACAACTAATCCTATCACTTCTAGAGTTAAAAGAACATCATGATTTTTAAGGCAGATAAAGATATTTTGATTAGTACAAGTGTCAGAGGTTATGGGAGAAGGCAGTGGAATGGGGTTAGGAGGGAGAGATAGAACTGCCATGATTGAATGGTGAAGTAGACTTGATGGACCGAATGGCCTAATTCGAATCCTATCACTTATGACCTTAAAAACTTTGCAGAAACAGGAAATCAGTTTTTAATTTACCCTTTATGTGGTCTCAGTTGATAATATTTCAAGAAACTAAAGTCATTATTTACTGCCTACAGATGTTTTCCATACCTAGAGGTTGACAGAGAAAGCATCTTTTGCATAGTGTTAGCCATCTTCTCCTTGCTGAGACTGAAAGCATCTTTTGTGAGAGAAACAGCTTCTTTAGTTAAATCCACAGTCATAAGCAGAGCTTCTTTTGCAACATCCTTTGAAACACTCAATGGAGTTGAATCCACATTAACATCACCAAAAGGAGCAAGATCCACCTGTGCAATGTTGTCTGATGCTCTTCTGCTTTGTGGCTCCAAGTTCAAAGACTCACTTTTTTCCAAGTTTAGAATATAGTGATCATTGGCATCTTCAGGTATCTCCGCCGCCAGTGACTCTACTGCTTCAGATGCTTCTTCCACAGCTCCTTTTTCAGATGATTGATTTGGCACTATGTCAGTATTAGTAAAAGGAGCACTGCACACAACTGTCCCATCTTGTGTTGAAACTCCATAATCCAAAAGGGTAACCATACTCAAATCCCCATTGTGAATTCCACTGTCATCCATAGAACTGATGGTACTGTCCAGATGATCACTTATTGTTCTGTCCAAAGGCTTGTCCTCCATAGCTAATCGCTCTCTACTTCCAGAAGGTGAGAGCTCTGACTCAGCAAGACTTGTGCTTTCAGAGTTTTGGGATTGTGCTTCACAACACGTGGTTGGAACAGGATGTAGCAGCAAAGCAACTTCAGCACCATTAATTAACAACCCGATACAAGTACTGCCAGATTTAACAATACTTTTCATCAATCTTTCCCTATCCTGAGTCAAGTCATCTTGTAGTTGAGAAAAGAATTCCTTTAGCCGCAGTAATACAAGATAATGGTAGTGGTTCATGCGTATTTTTACATGGGCAGTGCTGTACACAAGAACATGTACATCTGCCTCAGAGTCAGCCCTCCTGTTGGATTCTTTCACTCTTGCCTGTTGAGTATTCGGATGTGCATCAACTCGTTCGGAAGATCGGAGTGTTTGAGTCTCCATGAAATCCTGCTTTGCATTCGCCTGCAACCCATTTCCAAAAAGCTCTGGGCAGGTGAACAAACTCAACTTATGACACACAGTACATTTGGAATCTTCTAAATCAGTAGCGTGTGTAGACGTTGAGTAACTTGATTGTGCCTTGGATGGCTGAGACACCCATATGGAAAGAGGAAATGAATCTATAAAGCTAAAAGGTTTGCCTTTCAAGCTTTCTGTACCTTCAAAGTCCAGCCAGATTTGCGAACA
The DNA here is from genome assembly GCF_010909765.2 of Amblyraja radiata. Lineage (NCBI taxonomy): Eukaryota > Metazoa > Chordata > Chondrichthyes > Rajiformes > Rajidae > Amblyraja > Amblyraja radiata. Next base: position 9,434,883 of record NC_045979.1, on the reverse strand, counting down.
ATGAAGAGACCAAATGTCTGCAGCAGACAAAGCTTTCAATGCATTATGAGAACAGTTCTTCTGTGTGCAAATTCTGTCCAAATTGATTCGTTGTTCATAAGCATGATGGAAAAATACGCTTTGTAGCACATCAAAACTATCCGCAGATTTAGGGAACTCATTATAAGAAGCATGAAAGAATTCAAAGTTTTTAAAGGCTTTTAGTATCATTTGGAGATCAGAGTGCCTGCAATTTGGGGAGTGTCGCGTGTTGGTCACCACAACATCTGATGTCTGAATGGTAAGGTATTGTGGCTTGTCTGGATGAGCCATTGTCTTCTGGTCCATTGGAATTACTAGCTACAAGATAAAGAGACATAAAAAAAATAGATCTATAATGTTTTACAGGTCAAATTATGGGCTTAAACAAATTCTGAAAATCAGTAGAACGTACAAAGGCATTTTGAAAGTTCATCGCCTCAAAGGGGGCAACACAAGTGCATAGGATGGTAAATAATATGCAATGCTTCCCATCATTGCTCAAGACATGGAGTATAAAAGTTAGCAAATCACGCCGCAGCCATATAAAAGTTTTGGAGTACATTTTGGAGTACTGTGTAGTCCTGGTCGCTATGTGTAGGGAGGATGAAGCAACTTTGGAGAGGGTGCAGAAAAGGCTCACCGAATGTGGCTAACTTGGAGCAAATTAGTTATAAGGAGGGCTGGACAAACTGGTTTTTGCTATATCAGAGGCAAAGGGGTGACCTTTTAGAAGTATACTAAATTATGAGTGGCAGAGTAGTTTTTTCCCCCAGGGTGGAAATATCAAATATTAGGGGGCATAGGTTTAAAATGAAAGGAGAAAAGTTTAAAAGGAGTTGAGTGGGGCACGTATCTCTCCCCCCCCCCCCCGGAGATTCCATGCCTGGAAATCGCTGACAGGGAAGTGGGAAAAGCAGACATCTTAACAACAAGGTTTAAGACAGATCCAACATTTAGACAGGGGGCAGAGGGATACGGACATTCTGTAGGTAGATGGGATTAGTTAGATTGGCATGGACAGGGTGGACTAAAGGAACTGTTCCAGTGATGTCTTGTCCTATATTATGATCTAGGTTGTACAATGGAAAATGGGCTCCTGGCTCCATCCGCACCTAACCGTTACAAAATGCAACCAGCTTACTGTGCATCTTGCAAACCTTTTCTGAGTGCAAGATGAGAAATATTTCTTAAAGTTTCCATGAAAAAAAATCTGACTACCAGATCAACATTAGGAAAGAGAACAGAGTGGATTAGAAACCATACTTGCAGAACATAACCTGCGCATTCTTTAAAACAAAATAGCCACAAAGCAACGATCAAAGTGATATCAAGCTTTGATAGTAAATTCACTATTTCACGATGTAAAAAGGTTAATAACCACATAGATCAGTAACCCAAAGTACTTTAAGTTAGAAGTTTGATGCAAATAATCACCAGCAATGGCTGCCTCGCCAACAGTCTGTCTGTCCCTTCCTTCTTTGTGTTTAAATAGTATGTTCTTAAATAGTATGTGTATGTTTAAATGTATGTTTTTAGTATTCTTTAGCTTGTTTTATATGGGGGGGGGGGGGGGGGAGTTGGGGGAAACATTTTCTAATCTATTACTTCGAAGGAGATGCGATTTTTTCCCGTATCGTATCTCCATCCGCACTACGACCTAACATCGAGTTGGCGGCCTTTGTTGGAGATCGACCAGGAGCTCCATCACGGGGAGCCTGCGGACTTACCATCACGGAGTTCGCGATCCCTTTGGCAGGGATCAACCACAGAGCTCCAACCGTGGGTGCCTGCGGACCTTAACATAGCGGAGCTCGCAGTCTTTGGTTAGATACTGATTTCAGGGAACTCCAAGACGCAGGAGCTTCGACCGCCCCGATCGTGGGAGCTTTGATCGCCCCGACTGCAGAAGGTTCGACTGCCCTGACCGCGGGAGAATAAAGAGGAAGATTGGACTTTTTTTACCTTCCATCACAGTGAGGAATGTGGGGAATCCGCTGTGGTGGATGTTTATGTTAACGTATGTAGTTATGTCGCTTGTTGCTTTTTTCCCCCGTATGGCTGTGTGGTAATTCGCATAACACTATACCTTAATTGGTACATGTGACAATAAAATAAACTTTTGAAATGGAGATCAGATATGAATTAAATTGTTTAAAACATCTCATTGTGAACAATTTATGCTAAAGTAGCAATCATCACTAATTGACTGGGTGACTTACAAAGCAAGTATGAAGCAGGGATGCAATGGGTATACCAATGTCCTTTTTATGCTGTATCATTCTTCAGATATTCAAATTAAATAATGTTGCATTTGAACAGTTAAAAGTAACGTGATAAAAGCATAATAATTGTTCAAAAATGTTGATGCAACATCAATACATCACACAGGATTGTAACCTAGATTCAGGGATAGTTTCTTCCCAGCTGTTATCAGGCAATTAAACCATCCTACCACCAACGAGAGAGCTGTCCTGACCTACCATCTGCCTCATTTGGAGATTCTCGGACTATCTTTAAGTGGACTTTATCTTGCATTAAAGATTTGTCCTTTTATCCTGTATCTGTATACTGTGGATGGCTCGATTGTCTAATAATCTGTTGACTGGATAGCATGCAACAAAAAGCTTTTCACTGTACACATGACAATAAACTAAACCAAAACTAAACTAGGATAAGATCTGTCAGATATTACATTAAAGAAATATCAAGTGCGCAGTTCCATTTTTAATCATCTTTCACAATTTGGAAATATATTTTTCCATACTCCGTCAATATCCACTTCTATCTTGTGGATCTTTATAGTGCCATGCTTACTTTCTGATCATTTATATGACGTGTGATTTATGTATGTAAAACATTGTAAGAACAAGTACTTCAAGTGTAATAATAACAGAATGTGGTATAAAGTTGCCTTTTGTAAGTTTTGAAATCCATCACTTGAACTGTAAAAATACGGAAACAGGGGTGAAAGCTCAGCATAACTGAATTGCACCAACTTTCTTTTGAAGGTGGTTTTGTGCATCCTACTCAATAAATTTATTCCACATCCTCAATAAACCTTGAATACATCCTTCCATTATTAAATACAACTTTAGGCAACGACTAACCTTCAACATGAGTCCATTCATACAGAAGTCAACATGTTCCTCTACTTTCACAGAATTGTTCAATTTATAGATGGCTTTGAACTGCTGAAGGGTCTGATACAGGTCCAAGGAGAAGGAGTTTACCCACAGCATACTCACTGGGTCCAATGTAAATTGCAAGGCATTCAGCTTCACATAAAGATTAGGACAAGGCACTGGAAGCCGAGAGAAAGTGAAATAGAAGCAAAGAATGAAACATTTTACTTCAAACAGTCACAATTAACAACATGGAGGATCATTTTTATTGTCAATTAACTGGTTGCACAAAATTCTCAGATGGTCACTTTCAAATAAATGAAATTTACATACCAGTGTCGAGCTAAATTGTGCAAAATACTCAAAGGGTGAAATAAAGAAGCATGTAAATATGATCCTGGAGCCTCAACGACCATAGAGCAAGTTTAAAATTAAATCCCTAATTTAGTCAAAACAAAAGTTGCTGGTTTTAAAACCCAATTCAGTGTTTGATTTTGGACTTAACATCTCATTCTTCTGCACTGGGTGGTTATTTGTAATCCCGCCTACCAGAGTAGATTACAATTTTATTAGTATTGATCAAGATAGATGATGCTGATGGGAGTCTTGGCAGAGACAATGACAGATATTAAACTGAACTACATTATAAAGATAGTTTACATGGATTTTTGTGTTTGTTTCAATTGCTTTATGAACCAATGTTTCTTTGTATCACAATTTGCTGTTAAGCATCAGCTTCAATGCTACGAGAGTAAAAAAAAATACAACTTTACCCATACAATTTGTAACATTTAGTAACTATTAAATAATTGATATAGGCAGTGGGTAAAATACATTTTAATCATCATTGCCTTGAAATATGGTACAATGCATTTTGTAAAATTATTTTTCAAAATCTTACCAGGAAATTCTTTACTGTCAGGGAAATAATATTCGGTAAATTCAATGTGAATTGCTGACATGCCAGGTGGTAGGTGGTAGGACACTCTGTTGCAGGAAAGCAAGGTTGTGGGTTTCTTACCATGCTGACCTGCTGCCGAGACCTTAAATAAAACAAATTATCGATATTGTGTGAACCAAGCAGTGCTACAAAGAATTTTTGATAAACATAAGATAGATCAGCTGTGAAATTAATGTGAGACAAATGAAGTACAATTTTAATCTGCAATATTGAATGACAGTGTGACTCATTGTCAATTGTTAAGATATTGGTGAATGAAAGATCTGGGAAGCTTCCAAAATGCCCTTCATGAAACCCCAGGTAGAGAAATATGCTGGAGAAACTCAGCGGGTGAGGCAGCATCTATGGAGTGAAGGAATAGGTGAGATTTGGGGTCGAGACCCTTCTTCAGACTCCCATACATAAATCCTCTTGCAATGACTTCATGAAACCCCAAGTCATTTTGGGTTGCCAAAAATGTTCATGCAGCCAATTTTCTCATTTTCAAGTCCAAAAAAGGGGATAAATACTTCTATGTCAGTTTCAGTGTAAAGGCAGGATTCATCTCCACAAGTACTGTGCAATGTTCTATATCATCACATTCATAGAAACATAGAAAAATAGGGGCAGGAGTAGGCCATTTGGCCCTTCGAGCCAGCCATTCAATATGGCTGATCATCCAAAATCAGTACCCCGTTCCTGCTTTTTCCCCATATCCCTTGATTTCTTTAGCCCAAAGAGTTGAATCTAACTCTCTCTTGAAAACATCCAGTGAATTGGCCTCCACTGCCTTCTGTGGCTGAGAATTCCAGAGATTCACAACTCTCTGGGTGAAGAATCTTTTCCTCATCCTCATCTTATTCTTATACTGTGGCCATTGGTTCTGGACTCCCCCAACATCGGGAACATTTTTCCTGCATCTAGCCTGCCCAATCCTTTAAGAATTTTATATGTTTCTACAAGATTCCCTCTCATCCTTCCAAATTCCAGTGAATACAAGCCCAGTCGACCCATTCTTTTATCATACGCCAGTCCCGCAATCCCGGGAATTAACCTGGTGAACCTATGCTGCACTCCCTCAATAGCAATAATGTCCTTCCTCAAATTAGGAGACCAAAATTGCACACAATACTCCAGGTGCAGTCTCACCAGGGCCCTGTACAACTGCAGTAGGACCTCCTTGCCCCTAAACATAAATCCTCTTGCCATTCGCTTTCTTCACTGCCTGCTGTACCTGCATGCTTACTTTCAGTGACTGATGTACACGCACACCAAGGTCTCATTGCACCTCCCCTTTTCCTAATCTGACACAATTCAGATAATCTGCCTTCCTGTTCTTGCCACCAAAGTGGATAACCTCACATTATCCACATTATACTGCATTATACTGCATCTGCTCATTCAAGCGACCTATCCAAGTCACCCTGCAGCCTCATAGCATCCTCATCACAGCTCACACTGCCACGCAGCTTTGTGTCATCCGCAAACTTGAAGATGTCGCATGTAAATAACTGGGGTCCCAGCACCCCACCAGTCACTGCCTGACATTCTGAAAAGGACCCGTTAATTCCTACTCTTTGCTTCCTGTCTGCCAACCAGTTCTCTATCAATGTCAATACCCAATACCATGTTCTCTAATTTTGCACACTAATCTCTTGTGTGGGACCTTGTCAAAGGCTTTTTGAAAGTCCAAATACACTATATCCACTGGCTCTCCCTTATCCATTCTACCTGTTACATCCTCAAAAAATTCCAGATTAGTCAAGCATGATTTCCCCTTCATAAATCCATGCTGATTTTGACCGATCCTGTCACTGCTTTCCAAATGCGTTGCTATAACATCTTTAATCATGGCCAAACTAATTTTTGACAGATAGATTAAAACAAATTTTCAACCCTCCCCTGAAAACTAATACAGGGCCTGCCTGGCAGGTATGTACTTCAGTGGGTCAGATAGCATCTATGGAAAAAAATGGCCGGGCGATGTTTTGGGCTGGGAGCCTTTTTCAGACCAATACAGCTGGGAAGAGAAAGCAAATAGAAGTTGGGGTGGGGCAAAGCCTGGTAAGTGATAGGAATGCAGGCGAGAGGAGTGATTGGCAAATGGTTAGAGATAGTAACAAAGGTTGGAATGGAAATGAAGACAAAAGGGTGTCAGATAACAAGGATGAGGAGTGAAATGTAATGCCAAATGGGGACAGAAAGAGATGGAGTAGGGAGAGGTGGGAGATGAATGTAAAGAGGGGGCAACGACAGGGTGATGGGGGAAAAGGTATGTGCATCGAGGAGGGGCTTGGGAGGTGCCTGTTCGGTCGAGTTGCTTTGTTGAATTTAAATTCATGAAACTTCAAAGAACCTGGCTAATATTGGGAATGCCCAAGAGAGCTGCCAAGTTTTGTCAGAGCATTTCAGTATTCTAGTACCTGAAAATCAGTATTCTGCTGAGGAAATCAGGATTTTTACGCGGTGCTATTTTGTTGAAATTTTTTTTTTCTTTATGTGCGGTCACTCCCTCTCTCTTCCTCCCTCTCCTTCCTTTTTTTCTCCCTCCTGTCCCGCTGAGTTACTCCAGCTTTTTGTGTCTATCTTCAATTTCAGAGTTAAATAAAAAACCCAGTGCTGGAGGAACTCAGTGGGCTAGGCGACATCTGTGGAGGGAATGGATTAGGAGTCGTTTCATGTCAGGCTCTTCTTCTATAGGAAGGAACTGCAGATGCAGTTGGCTTTGCAAAACGCCAAATGATCCCGGGAATGCCGAGGTGTGAGGGTGAGAGAGGGAGAGCGAGAGAGCGAAAGACAGAGAGATACAGGGGGAGAGGGGGGAGAGGGTGAGAAAGAACGAGAGATAGAGAGATTCCAGCCTCTTAACCCCAAACACCGTGCTAGTTCAACGCTTACAAAAATAATCATCCAGATTTTGAAATTTAAATACTAATAGATTTAATCTGCCATAATTTTTAGAGGTACAGTATGACTTTTTATATCCTTGCATTTTTGAAGCAGCAAGATCTTAAGTCAATTTCACCGGGTTATTACATTTCCATTGGCGAGTGGTATGTTAATGAAACAGGAAGTGGGGCCGATCTCGGTTGTTCCCATCTGCCTGTTGCACCTCGGCCGGTACAGTGGTGACTTGTTGTTACGATTATCTATGGTCGGATTTAAAAAAAATCCGTACTTAAAAACGCAAAGTCGTACATCAGTATTCTTATCGCATTTCCGCACAAAATACGGAAAATCCGTACTACTTGGCAGCTCTGCCAAGGCCCGCATACTTCCAGAAATCACCCGACATATTGGTCCTGTTGTGATTGCTCACGCTCGAGCATCAGTGTCGGAGAGTCTGGGACACAATCCATGAACTATGAATCTATGAGAATGATATCAGATTGTGGCTTGGCCGATCTATATTCAACTGAAGTAAACGACTGAGAGAATTGCAGATGTTTCATGGCAGCAATATAATATAATAAAGTGGCTGACAGCCATTTCAGAGGATTAACATTTAACCACATTACTGCAAGTCTATAGTCTCTCAAAGGTTAGCCAAGCCAATATCAGAAGATCTTCTTCTCTGAAAGACAATAATTAACTAGATTATTTTTGGACCACATGTATTTTCATTATCACCAATACTGATATTTATTTTCAATTAAATGGTGGTGCTCTACACTGATGTGAATTGAAAGTGTATGACAAGTAATTCAGATTAATGGCTCAAGAATTGATAATTCATTACAACTGTTAACATACTGAAATATTTTCTACCAAGTTGAAAAAAAAATCTCAATAAAAAAGTCAAGAGCTTTCACCAATACTGATATCATTCCTCATCTCTACAGTTGATAGAACAATGGACATACTTCATAAGAGGAAAGCGTCATTATCTAGATTAAGAAGCACCAAACACAGAATCAACGTCAATAGTCCTTCCCTACCTGGTAAACATCCAAATCATCAACTCGGACGACCACACAGCTGGAGAGCAGCCTGCTCCACGGTATCTTCGGAGAATCAGGAGATGTAGCTCCTGTCGATTGATCACTTGCTCTTCTTTTGCCAGCAGCACCTGCCTTCCAAGTTGGTGATCCTACTGTAAACAAGAGGACATTTTAACAGCCAAGACATTATGCCAATGATATGAAGCAATTCCTATAAAAGGTGTAGGAAGGAAATACAGATGCTGGTTTACACCGAAGATAGACACAAAATGCTGGAATAACTCAGCGGGCCAGGCAGCATCTCTGGAGAGAAGGAATGGATGATGTTTCGGTAATCCCGTTAAGAGCCTGTCCCACTTACACGACTTTTCAGCAACGGTCTTCAAGCTCGAGGGCACTCGTGCTGGGTCGACCGTCAGCGACGAAACAGTGGGGGCCAGGGAAAGCGGGGCAGCGCTGTCTGAAATTCACACCCGCGATGAACAGGAAAGTAAAAGACAGCTGGCACAGTGTACAGTAAGTCCTTTAGAGAGTGGGGGGGGGGGGGGGGGGAGACACTTTTAAGAAGCCAAACAACTTTTAATAAAGTTTAGCAGGCATTTAACATTACCGGTCGGTTTTCCTTGGTTCTGAAAACTCCAATGAGCCAATTAAAATGCCCGGTCAGCAAAGGAGATTGCCTACGGCTACCTCGACTACCTATAACTACATGGTGACCCCACTACCACTGTACCACGAGTTCAAAAGAACTATGCCGACCAATTTTTACTCGCGGAAAATTATTACTCGCGGAAATGTCTTCAGCATGCTCGACCAAACTGAGGCCGCGAGTATGCGGGAACTTCTCCCGAGCATGAGGGAGAGTTCCAGTGACCTCCCAGGACCACGTGTCAATCATGCTGCGAGTTTGTGGCGAGCTCAAACTTTTCTAAACTCGCAAATTAGGTCGCCATAGTGGAACAGGCCCTGTCAGGAAATTAATTTCTTTATTACAGGGGTAATCCCACTTTTTAGTTTTACTTGAATGGTACTTTGCACACAATACTCTACTTGACAGATTTAAAACTTAATGTATAATTTACAGCATTGTTGTCGATGTGGAAAAACAGGTTCATCTAGCTGACCAGCCAAGAACCCATGGGTGTAATTTTCAGTCGATGGCCATTTAGGACCAATTGAACACAAAATAGTTGTATCCAAAGTCAAGATCAGCAGCTATTTGTGGGAAACTAACGTTCAAGGGAAAATTCTGCAGTCTCAAGAGCTACACAACCTACTCTTTCTCTCGTTATTCTTGTTGGTTCAAGGATTGCAAACAAGCTGAAACAAAGAGAATAAGGGTTTTCTCACTTAACATTCACTGATGTATTTTCACAAGGGGGCGCTGAATATCTGTAAAGATCCCAGAACATTGGATTAATGCCAGAGGTCTAACAGAATAACCTCTCGATTATTCCAATTTGTTTGATTTAGCTATAGTAATGCAAGACATTACACCTCCGCTCCTCATGCTGCCATGCTGAGTCATCTTTGCTTTTGACATGCAGATCCAAACACTTCTTAATGCACTGCCTAATAATTCCATTCACACCAGTTTGTTTTCTTCAGATTACATCTCAGAGCTGGAGGCTCAAGAACCCCTGTTAATCAATACAAATTAAAACAATAAAGACAGCTCTATTCTCTACAACAGATATCTGGAATTTTTCTTTGTATTATGGTTTTAATATGATCAATAAAATAACACATCTACAAAGTTCAACTTAAAACTTGTAAACGTACAGCTTCTTGTACTTGGAGTTCTTCTAAATCATTCATTAGGTGGTCTTAATTCTGTGTTTAACAAACAAAGTACTGCAATCTGCAATGGTCCATCAGGGACTACCCATTATTTAACTGTAACCATCAAATATTTGCCTAAACCAAGAAATTGGAAGGATACACAATCCACACCATCTTTCTGCATACAGTTATACAGAACAATAACTGCTACAACTTCCGGGTCCATTTGAGATTTTACAACAGAAAATGGCTTTTGTTCTTTTGTGCTAAATAGGAGTGTGAAGTATCTGCTACTTATTGTCTCCCACCAATTGGCTCCACTGGAACCAAATACAGCAGGTGGACAAGTTCAAGTTCACTTGAACTTGACTTGGCTTGAACTTGAACATACGCCATTGTCTTCATATTCGATTTCTTTGAAAATGGACTGAGAAATATAGCAAGGCAAGACTACTAACTAAGCCAGTTTATTTCTAGAGAGCAAATCAGCTTGCGAATATCTCACAGCTTACTTCAGTGTTCATTAACAATTCATGTTATAAAGAGGTTAAACAAAATATAGCATTCAGTAGTATTTCAGTTTAGAAAAATTATGCACATATCATCGGCGTTGGTCTTTAGTTGCCAAGTGACCTTTTTTTGCATTTAACCCCGTTCCATAATATACCACCAAGATCATCCAGTGTGATTCGTCAGTAACCTGCAAACCATAATTTGCCATCTATCTTTCTATTTTGGGATAGGAATATCAAAAATAAAATATATTTGTACCATTATCACAAAATGGAAACACTTTTACTTTGAAAGTTATCGTAAACAAAATACTGTTGCAATGCAAATGTTAGGAAAACTGATTTAATTACCAATTTTATTTGGGAAATCCATGGCAATTTAATTTTCATGGTCGATTTTCCTCTGTGATAATAAACCAAAAACACACAATTCTACACTGTTAGCAAATTGCCTCTTCTCCTGCCCAAGATTCTGGCCTCTTGCAATCTACACAACAACATGATTTTCACTTAAAAGGCCAACACAACAAAACAAAGAAAAGATGTTTGTATCGTAGCAGAGCAATTAAAATCACCAGAGTAAGGATGAAAAAGAAATACGTTCAAGAATAATGGTCCACCAGAGATGAATATGTTTTTTCTCTATTAACAATACTGGAGAGGAAATCTACAAGCGTGTCAGAGGACTGGAACCAACCCAATTGTCAGTTCGCACATCTCATGAAGTTTGATGGTAATCTCAGAAAATTACTGAGGCAGACATCAAGTCTGACAATAAAAGGAGCAGTACATTGTTGAAGATACAAATTCCCATGAAGCATTAAAGCACGGATAATAAAAATCTTACACCAATATCTGAACAAAGCTCTTCCCCCACAGCCAAATATCAAGTCATGTGTGTAATTTACTGTTTACACAATAATGCTGCACATTCATATGACAACAAACCAGTCAGTCATTGGATAGTGTGTTGGTTGATTCTGTGAAGAAGAGGCATGATGGGTATATTCCAGATAATATGAAGGGTTTCTTTGTGCTTAAGCAAAAAAAATATTGGTGCACATTCATCTGAATAACCAAAAATAATTCATTTATGCAAGCTTCAAAGTGTCTTTGAATTAGAAATTGCTTTTCTAAATGATTTTTTCAGAACTTTGAGCATACAGAAATATTCAGCTCTTGCCCCTGAACTCCCAGCCTCAGAATACTGTAGACTGGTTGACAGAATGACAGGGCAGAATCAATATTCTGCAGCCTTTGTTTCCATTGCCTGTCCATAACATCAGGACCAAACAGCACTGTACAGGTCTGAAGAAGGGTTTCGGCCCAAAACGTTGCCTACTTCCTTCGCTCCATAGATGCTGCTGCACCTGCTGAGTTTCTCCAGCATTTATTTGTGTACTTTTGAGCACTGTACAAGATTCATTATACATTTTAAAGCTGATACTGTAAATCAGCATCTGCAGTACCTTGTGTCTCCTCTAATCCTACTGAACAGTTCCAAGGCTTTAAGAATGTTCAAGATACTGCAAAAATTCTAAGCAATAATTATTTGTCTGAAGAAGGGTCTCGATCCGAAACGTCACCTATTCCTTTTTTCCAGAGATGCTCTCTGACCCACTGAGTGACTCCAGTCTTTATTTAACATTATTAGCCCAATGCTTCTTCATCTGATAAAGCTGAAAACAAATTAGTGATTGAAAAGACTAGGCTTGTATTCACTGGAGTTTAGAAGGATGAGGGGGTATCTTATTGAAACATATAAAATTATAAAAGGAGACTGGACAAGCTAGATGCAAGAAAAATGTTCCCAATGTTGGGCGAGTCCAGAACCAGGGGCCACAGCATTAGAATAAAGGGGAGCCCATTTAAGACAAAGCTAGATATGGAAATTAACCGCAATTGTGGAGTCCTTTTACAATTATGATAAGCAAAAATAAATGTAATTTAAATATGGAATTCAGAAGCGGTCAAGTCCATTGATGTGGTAATTTACATCCTCGAAAAAGACAGCATTAGATTCATACTCACTCAAATAATAATTGGCTTACAAGAGCAGCATGGATTACAGCCAATCAACTGACCACAGTTAATATTACGCAAAAGACTGTTTTACAACCAAAAACAATTCAAAAGATACAGAAATATTCTGCAACAGATTATTATCAAGTACTAACATGTTCCATGTTAATGCTCGATAACATGGCATAGAGAACAGGGAAAACTGATTCATGGCAGTGGGAGAATGAAGGGAGGATAAAACATATGAAAGGATACAATATTAAAGAGGGTTCAAAAACAAATGCTGCAGGGCTGGGGAAGGGGAAGAATGTTGCACTTTCTTTTTTAAGAATGCAAGGTGTTAACAAAACATTTTGCTATGTGTGCTTTCTAAACATAGGGATTAAGATGGAGCCGTGCAATTTACGTTGAAACAACACTTGTTCAGTCCAACACTAAATATATTGACCAATTCGCTGACCATGATGCTTGAAGAACTGAACTTTTGGAGAAGATTTAGTTGAATGGTTGAATCAGACACAATTGAGAAAGCTTGGCTTCTTATCTTTAGAGCAGCGAAGGTTTAGAAGGGATTTGATCAGCATTTTTTTTTTTTTTTTTAAAGCATTATGGGGTCAGACAGATAAATCAGAATGCTTGCGTTGTGGCTTTCCCTTCCACATTCTACGAATATGCCTAAAAAAACTGACCACTTCCTGGTAACAGCAATTTGACAGCTACTAGGTTTAGGGTTATTATAGTCATGTGTAACATGTGAGACAAGAGGCTCAAAAACATGATCAGCATGGATTCAAGGTGTAAAATTGAGCTTACAACACAAACCAAATCTTCATTTATTTTCATTCTTTCCCAAAGGACAGATTTACAAAATGTTAGTTATCTTTCAAAACTTAAATACGAGGGTACACTTGTGAATAGAGAATCTTGGACATACAATTTTTAGGAACAAAGTTGAGCTGGCCACACCTCAGGTCTGCTCTGCCGCTCAGAAAGATCAGGGCTGATCCTGTACCTTAAGTCCATTTCCCCATAAGACTCCTATACCATTTAAGCCTCAAAATGACCAACATTCTGTAGATCTTGGACTTGAATACACATTAAGCATCCATAAAAAAAAATTAGTTCAGCCAATTTTCAGCATTCCATTTAGAATGAGAATCCAGCTGTAAAACATATACCTTTCCATTTACTTGAAGTTTCCTTTGTTGGAGATTTTACAACTGTTGTGTCTTCATGGTGATCTATTATAGTTTGTACTTTGGACTGAAACTCTTGCAGCAGATCTTTGGCCCATTGTGCTCTGGATTCCATGGCTTCCGAGTGTCTAACCCAGTGTTTACAATTATCATCTGCAAGCGGAGACACATGAACCAATCATTAAAAAATACGTAAGATATGAAGTCTGAAATACCTTTGGTAAACTTTAAACATCTCTGTTAGACACCATCTTGGAACAATGTGAAGGTTTTAACCATCTATAAATCAGCACTTTAAGTCCACATTTATAGTGAAGGCCCTTGAACGGCAATCTTGCGTTTGATCTCAGTGTTTTGTTGCATAAAACCTAATAGTTCCTGTTCTTTGTTCAATTAGTTTTAATTTTGTTGGTCCGAGAGTCGTGGAAGACTAATCTTGGCAGAGTTGGCAGCAAAATTCTATATCACAAGGAAGAATGCTGGAATAGATGCAATTTGATAAGAAATACATTTATACTCGAAACATGTCCTTGCCAACTCAAAGTAATATATATTACATATCAAAGAAAAGCTTGACCGCATTCAGGCCGCAACTGAAACAAAGCAAATACTTCAACACAAATTAAACTTCCTTATAACTTTCACTCCATTAAAGTTTCATGTTATTATGTTGCAACCGGGCATAAAACATAAGGCCAATTGAAAGCATCTATAAGTTGATTTACTAGCTTAGTTCTTTACGCTAAAAAAGCAAATTGAAAGCATTAATCATTTGATGTATTAGTTTAGATCTTGTGGCTATAAAAAGTACTCACTTGCCCAATGGAAAGGGTAGTAATCCAGACTTAAATTTTTAAATGTTAACTGTATAGCCCCTCCAGCTATTCGATGTTTGGATGTTCCTACACACAAGGAAAAAAACAACAATTTACAGGCAAGATAAGGAATAAAAGTGAATGCTGGAAATCCTCAACAAGTCAGATAACATCTGGTGGCAAGAGAATCAGAATTAATGTTCATAAATTCTAGGAGCAGAATTAGGCCATTCGGCACATCAAGTCTACTCCGCCATTCAATCAGGGCTGGTCTATCTTTGCTTCTCAACCCCATTCTCCCATCTCCGTTCCATAGCCCTCAACATCCTTACTAATAAAGAAGTTGTTGATCTCCGCCTTAAAAAAATCAATTCATGGCTTCCACAGCCACGTGTGGCAATGACTTCCACTGATTCACCACCTTCTGACTAAATAAATTCTCTCCCATCTGCTAAAGGAATGCCCTTTTATTCTGAGGCTACGGCCTTTGGCCAGAGACTCTCCCATTAGTGGAAACATCCTCTCGACATTCACTCTATCCAGGCCTTTCACTATTTGCCAAGTTTCAATGAGGTCCCAGTGCCTGCAAATGCTCATCATATGTTAACCCAATTATACCAGGGATCATTCTCGTAAACCTCCACTCGACCCTCTCCAATGGGAGAACATCCTTCCTCAGATATGGGGCACAAAATTGTTCACAATATTCCAAATGCGGTCTGACCAGAGTCTTACAAAGCCTCAGCATTACATCCCTGTTTTTGTATTAAACCGGATTTGATAAGGGAACTCAAGGTAAAGGAACCAATAGGAGGTAATGACCATAATATGATATGTTTTAATCTGTAATTTGAGAACGAGAAGGTAAAATCAGAAGTGTCAGTATTGCTGTTGAACAAAGAGGACTTGAGGCATGAGGGAGGAACTGGCCAAAGTTGACTGGAAAGGGACCCCAGCAGGGATGACAGTGGAACAGCAATGGCAGGAATTTCTGGGAATAATCCAGAAGATGCAGGATCATTTCATTCCAAAGAGGAGGAAAGATTCTAAGGGGAGTAAGAGGCAACCGTGGCTGACAAGGGAAGTCAAGGACAGTATAAAACGAAAAGAGAAGACGTATAACATAACAAAGATGTCGGGAACCCAGAGGATTGGGAAACTTTAAAAGAACAACAAAAGGTAACTAAAAAGGTAATACGGGGAGAAAAGATGAAGTACGAAAGTAAGCTCGCCAAGAATATAAAGGATGATAGCAAAAGCTTCTTTAGGTTTGTGAAAAGACAATGTGGGTCCCTTGAAGACAGAAACAGGTGAATTTATTATGGGGAACAAGGAAATGTCACTAAGGAAGACACAAACAATCTCCCAGATGTACTAGGGAACAAAGGATCTAGGGAGGAACTGAAGGAAATTCACGTTAGTCAGGAAATGGTGCTGGGTACTGATGGGACTGAAGGCTCATATATCCAAGATGGTCTGCATGCCAGGGTACTCAAGGAGGTGGCTCTAGACATTGTGGATGCATTAGTGATCATTTTCCAATGTTCTATAGATGCTGGATCAGTTCCTGTGGATTAGAGGGTAGAAAATGTTATCCCACTTTTTAAGAAAGGATGGAGAGAGAAAGCAGGGAATTATAGACCAGTTAGCCTGACAGCTGAGGTGGGGAAGATGCTGGAGTCAATTATTAAAGATGTAATAGCGGTGCATTTGGATATGAGTAACAGGATCGGTCCAAGTTAGCATGGATTTACGAAGGGGAAATCTTGCTTGACTAATCTTCTGGAAGTTTTGAAGATGTAATAAGTAAAATGGATAAGGGAGAGCCAATGGATGTAGTGTATCTGGACTTCCAGAAAGCCTTTGTTAAGGTCGCAGGAGATTAGTGGGCAAAACTAGAGGGTACTGGGGGTAGGGTATTGACATGGATAGAAAATTGGTTGGCAGACAGGAAACAAAGGATGGCCAGGTTTCAGTTTGCCAAGAAGTACTTAAATGAGCAACCACAGTTCTGGAAAAAAGTTTTGTGGAAAGATGAGACGAAGATTAACTTTTATCAGAATGATGGCAAGAGCAAAGTATGGAGGAGAGATGGAACTGCCGAAGATCCAAGCATACCACCTCATCTGTGAAAATACTGGCTTACTTATCTTCATTGATGATACAACAGCTGATGGTAGTAGTATAATGAATTCTGAAGTGCATAGACACATCCCATCTGCTCAAGTTCAAACAAATGCCTCAAAACTCATTGGCCGACGGTTCTTTCTACAGGAAGACAATGATCCCAAACATACTGCTAAAGCAACAAAGGAGTTTTTCAAAGCAAAAAAATTGTAAATTATTGAGTGGCCAAGTCAATCACCCGATCTGAACCCAATTGAGCATGCCTTTTATATGCTGGAGAGAAAACTGAAGGGGACTTGCCCCAAAAACAAGCACAAGCTAAAGGTGGCTGTAATACAGGCCTGGCTGAGCATCACCAGCGAAGACACCCAGCAACTGGTGATGTCCATGAATCGCAGACTTCAAGCAGTCATTGCATGCAAAGGATATGCAACAAAATACTAAACATGACTACTTTCATTTACATGACATTGCTGTGTCCCAAACATAATGGTGCCCTGAAATGTGGGGACTATGTATAAACACTGCTGTAATTTCTACATGGTGAAACCAAATGTATAAAAATGGCCTTTATTAAAATCTGACAATGTACACTTTGACCACAAGTGATTTTTTTTTGTTACAAATCTCAAATTGTGCAGTTCAGAGGCAAATAAATAAATGATGGGTCTTTGTCCCAAACATTATGGAGGCCACTGTATTCCAATCTGAAAATACAACTCAGTTTCATTTAACTATTGCTTTCTGTTTGATGGCCATTTCCAACATTGTGTTTTTTTCCCACAAATGTGAGAGTATCCGCAATAGAGAGGTTAGTGAATGAACAATACAGGAAGCATTGTGTAACACAAAATTCTTTAGCGGGGCAGAAATTTGAAAGAAAAGCAGGAAACATTGAAAATACTGGTCAGCAGCATATAAAAAGAAAAATATTAACATTTTAGGATCAACAGTATAGAAGTTGGAGGTCCAGTTGTAGTAGACATCGGTATTGAGAATATTGTGTTCAGTTTTGGTGTCCCTGTTATAGGAAAGATTTTGTTAAGCTAATAAGGGTGCAGAGAAGATTTACAAGGATATTGCCAGGACTCACGGGTCTGAACTATAGGGAGAGGTTGAGCAGGCTAGGACTTCATTCCTTGAGTGCAGGAGGATGTGTGATCTTATTGAGGTGTATAAGATCATGAGAGGAATAGATAGGACAAATGCAGAGTCTTTTACCCAGAGTTGGGGAAAATCGAGAACCAAAGGACATAGGTGACGGGTGAAAAATTTGAGGAATCCGAGCGGCAACTTTTTTTTTACAGGGAGGGTGGTAGGTAAATGGAATGAGTGGCCAGAGGAGGTAGTTGAGGCAGGTACTAATGTAATGTTTAAGAAACATTTGGACAGGTACGTGGATAAGATAGATTTAGAGAGATATGTGCCAAACCCAGGCAAGTGGGACTAGTGAAGGTGGGGCACATTGGTCAGCCTGGACGAGTTGGGCAGAAGAGCCTATTTCCACGCTGTAAGACTCCATAACTTCCCTTATCAGAACTAATGTTGTATTTTCAGTTTAATGTGTCAACCTGTTTTTAATGGTGCTGACAGACATACAAAAATATTTCTCTGATGACCTCTTCTCCTCCCACAGACTCACCTGGACAGCCATCTATCCTTTCTGGACCTTTTTATCTTTAACTACTGGCAAGAAATCAAGCTACTCCCATTACCAACTCATCTCATCCCCCCCCCAATGGCCAAGCCCTCCGCTCACTTCACAACAATCCCGATATTATCATCAAACTCACCGTCAAGGGAGGTGCAGTGTAGTCTGATGGCTACAACTAAAGCTCCCGTTGCGGGCTGACCTCTACAGTGCTGCGGCCAACGCTGAAACACCTCTTACTTACCCCTTGACCATGACCCTGCAGATGCGCACCAGGCCATTATCTCCAGGACTATCTCTGATTTCATCACCTCTGGTGATCTGCCCTTCGCAGTCTCCAACCTCATCGTTTCCCAGCCCCGCATGGCCCGCATCTACCTCCTAACAAAAATTCACTCGCAGAACTGCCATGGCCGAACCATTATTGCTGCCTGCTCTTGCCCCACTGAGCTCATCTCCACATACCTTGATTCTATCCTATCCCCCCCCTCCTTATCCAATCCCTTCCCACCTACATCCAAGACACATCACACACCTTCAGCACAACAACTTTCAGTAACCAGCCCCCGTTCACTCACCTTTACCATTGACATTCAAAAAAGCTGAAGAAGAGTCCAGTCCAGAAACATCACCAAGAGATCTCCAGAGATGCTGCCTGACCCAGAGTTATTCCATCATTCTGTGCCTATCTTTGGTATAAACCAGCATCTGCAGTTCTTTGTTACTACCAAATATTTCTAAATTGATTCATTTTGGTTCCATTTCTTTTA
The DNA here is from genome assembly GCF_010909765.2 of Amblyraja radiata. Taxonomy (NCBI): domain Eukaryota; kingdom Metazoa; phylum Chordata; class Chondrichthyes; order Rajiformes; family Rajidae; genus Amblyraja; species Amblyraja radiata. The sequence continues at coordinate 9,415,984 of NC_045979.1, read as the reverse complement.
TTTTCTCAGCTGTTAATGCTATGTGTTGTTTTTGGTGCGCCCAAAATCCCACGTGGTTATCTATTTAACGTGACATTTACAAGAGAACTCAAACGATAATGCAACATTTTTTTGAAAAGGGGAATCATTTTATATTTTATGATCAACACTTCAATTTGGGTCTTAAAACCATAAACTAGTAATCCAAGTGAAGGTTAACATTATTGGAGGCTGTAAAGAATAGCTGCAAACTATTTGAACCGAGAACACTGAGAATATTCTTTTAATTAAAAATTACCCACCACCAAATCACTTTAATCTCACATTTCATTACATCTAACAAGATGAAGTACAATAGATTTATGAGCCTTTTATGACATGATCCTCCTCTCTTAACAAACTATGTTACAGAATAACCATTGGTCTGCATAAAATCGCTATTTGCAAATATCTGGCATCATTAGAAAGAAAAAATGCTTGAGTAATTCTGAGAAGCAGCATCGAGGGAGAAGATGGAGAGGTGATGTTTCAGTTCTGGGCCATTACTCAGTTTGATTGCAGTGGAGGCAGGAAAGAAAGCTGGAAAAGAGGAGAGGCAGAGCAGGCAACAGGTGAACACATGCAAGGGGGGTTATTTCAAAGGCAGATTATTGGACAAAGGCCAGAGATGAAAAGGCAGGTGTGAGACCAAAAAAGGAAAAAACGCTGCTAATTGTGAAACTTGAGGGTAGAAAAGTTGTGAATTGTGTAACCAGTAGAAAGGATGCAGGTGCAGGAGGAAAATGAGAAACCAGTGCAAGGTCAGCCAGGGTTCAAGGGAAGGGAAAGAAAGTGGGTGGGGGGGGTCCGAGGAAAGGGGCTGTTTGCGTGCAAGTTAATAATAATAATTAGAGAATTCAATGTCCATACCGTTGCGTTGTAAGCTATCCACGTGGAATACGAGGTACTGTTCCTCCAGTTTACGTGTAGCCTCACTCTGGCAATGGAGGTGGGCCAGGATAGAAAGTCAGTATGAGAATGTGAAGAGGAGCTAAAATGGTTAGCAAACAGCAGATCCAATAAGCCTTGGTGAACCGAGCGCAAATGTTTGGCAAAGCATTCGCCAAGTCAACGCTAGGTCTCGCCAATGTGCAGGAAGCCATATAGGGAACACCAGATGCAATGGATGAGGATAGAGGTGGTACATGTGTACCTTTGTCTCACCTGGAAGGACTTCTGGGGTCCCTGGATGGAGGAATAGAGGCAGGTGTCACATCTGGCGCTGTTAGGCAGCAACTCTACCGCTGCGCCACGATGCTGCACCTATTCTATTCTGTCCATACACAGCAGTGGACTTTATGGTCAGTTTCATAATAGAAACTACAACACACCTTTGTTCCAGAAACTGGATGAACTTGCCGCAGGAGCTATGTTCTCTTGCCAAAGAATTTGCTTTGGATTTACATGGAACTTGCTGCAAGGTTCACAGAATTTGTGCAAACTCCACACAGACAGCACCCGAGGCCAGGATCGAACCTCTGGCACTGTGAGGCAGCAGCTCTACCAGCTGCACCATTGTGCCATCCCAAGTCAAATTTCACCTGGGAGTGAAATAAGGCCCTGTTGCTGGTGGATAGTTATCACACGTTAGTTGCTTTATTATCACCTTGCAGCTCGGTCAATGACCAGTTCAACATGGTTGTTGCAATGTAATGGTGGCATTTTCATCCATAAACTGCTGAGTTGCAGATTAGGAACCTGTAAAGCAAATGCTTGGGGAAGTAACAACTGGTCCATTGTTGAACATTGTGTGACACCACTGCAATCTTCAGGTTGTGCATCACCATTTTCAATCACCCAAGCACATATTTAGAGCAATCATCATATGTACCGGCAACAGAACAATGACATTCTTGCTCGCTTAACAGGCCTGTAGATGCGATAAGGGGGGACCTCATTGAAACATACTGAATAGTGAAAGGCTTAGATAGAGTGGATGTGGAGAGGATGTTTCCACTAGTGGGAGAGTCTAGGACTAGGGGTCATAGCCTCAGACTTTAGGAAGATGAGGTGAAATTTCTTTAGTCAAAGGGTGGCGAATCTGTGGAATTCTTTGCCACAGAAGGCTGCAGATGCCAAGTCAGTGGATATATTTAAGGCAGAGATAGATACATTTTTAATTAGTACAGGTGCAGAGGTTATGGGTAGAAGGCAGGAGAATAGGGTTGGGAGGGAAAGATAGGTCAGTCATGATTGAATGGCTGAGTAGCCTTGATGGGCCGAATGGCCTAATTCAACTCGTTTCACTTATGATCTCCTGCAGTTGCAGGGGAAAGTACCTGGAGAGGGGGTGGTTCGGGTGGGATGGGATGAGGGATTGTAGATGGAGCAATCACTGCGAAAGCTGGAAAAGGATAGAGATGGAATGATATGACTGATGGTGGGATCACATTGGAGGTGACAGATGATGTGTTGAATGTGGAGGCTGGTGGGGTGAAAAGCAAAACAGTGGGACTCTACCCTTGTTCCATGTGGCGGGAGGGAGAGTGAGAGCAGACTGAGACAAAGAGCAGATGACAATACTCTATCCCGACCCTCTTCTTTTCCAACTTTCCTTCTCCCCCCAACCCCCCCCCCCCCAAATCACTTTGAAGAAGGGCCGGACAGGAAACGTTATCTATCCATGTTCCCCAGAGATTTTGCCTAATCCACTGAGTTATTCCAGCATTTTGTGTCTTTCTTCGATTTAACCACCAGCTGCAAAACCTTGTTGTTATATCATTAAGTACCTTCTTCCGTTGATAAACCATCATCACAAATATGCAAATCCAGGCGTGAAATATGACTGTGATAAGATGATTCTTTCACATCATACATTTCAAAGTATTGGCTAATGCTGTTTGAGCTGTTACTTGTATGTGCTGGCTGCGATCGTTGTTGATGAGCACTAGGTGCTAAGCCACTAGTCTGTAAAAGATGACATTCATAACTTTAACCAATGTATGTTATTGTTAAGCTTTAATCAATTTAAAATGCAAATATAGTCAAGCTATACCACTGCCAAACTACTGAAAGACAAGCAGCTCTGAAAGAGGTATGCAATCAGTTTTTTAAAAGTTTTTTTTAAATTAATAAATAAATAAATAGGTAGCACCGAAATTGTCAGACATTGTTGTTCACGTTTAGGAACACAAGTTGCCAGATGCACCCAACAGAAGCAAAGGATTTATGGGGAAAGGTTTCTTTACTTTCTACCACATGCCTTAAAATTAAAATGCCTGTATTTTGTACAACTGAAATCATACAAATAAGTATTTAGTGATTTGAAATAATGTTTTCTGAAATCCCATCATTGTTCTAGAAATTGTATGCAAAGCCTCAAGTATGCAACAATGTGCAAAATAAAACTGCATTTGTTCTATTTTCTTCTAGAGCACAACAACCAAATGAGATGTTGGATCACAAATGAATGTTTTCTGCTTCTACCCCATCTGTATTTAAATATTTTCAGACTTACTAATTGTTTTATTCCACATATTTAAAAAAAAAAGTACTGACAAGTAAAATATCCAAAAATGCCACTGCAATTATGGATTAGGAAAAATGTCAAAGCAAAGTAACTAAAAACATACTACTGGAAGTTGTATCATCGTAAACGGTAAACTCAATTTCAAGTTCCCCATTCACATCTATTGACTGGTTACGTTCCTATCACTGCATGACGGATATGAAGTATATGCAACAACAAAAGTCAGAATTTAAAGTACTCCAGTTCCCCAAAAGCATCTTTACCACTAAAGAGTTAAAATGTTTAGTCTCATGCTTCTAGTTTTAATTGGAGACCTTTAAAATGTATAATTATCGCTGTACAATCTCTTTGACACTTACTGAATATAATTTGATATTCAATTCACTTTTCAAAATTATATTGCTTTGCAGTCCTTGTAAAATTTTCCCTCCATGTCTGCCTGATTGGTTACTGTGGTACAGAATTGCATGACTGTTCCACTTAGGAAGTTGCAAAATATTACCAGCAGCAAGACTTTGGTTTTCGTTGCTTTGAGGGTATTTCCAGCAACAAATAAAATTTCTTTTTCAGGGTAATGTACAAAAACCCCTCGGGACAATAAAAAATTCAAAATTTTCAACCTTTCCCAGCATAACCACAATAGGTTAAATGGCCATTTATCAGATTTGTGAGGACACGTCATGTGAAAATCTCTTTCTAAGCTCACTCATATGCATTGATTAGAATCTTGGTTGTTGGATGTATTTTGAATAATTATAGATCCAGATCTATAATGATTCAACTTCTACACACTCCTTTTAGAACTCGCTTAGATCTTATGAAATCCAGTTAAATATCAGACCATCAATGTACTAATCTATTTTATCTTTGTCATTAGGTTCATTATAACTAAGATCATCTTCAATCAAAGAAAATCAACTCATCGGTGATAAAAACACATACCTTAAAACATACAAGTATCTTATACATGGAAAAAAACATTTTCAATGAAGTATGACAGCTAAATCAAATATATACTTCAATGAAAGTTTGAACCATGTTGAAAGTTTGTTGAAAGACCATGTTGAAAGTTTGAACCACACATTGTCATGTCATCTCACAAACATTTCCCATCACTGTAAACTCCATTTTATAAACTCTACACCAACAAATGTGGCCATTGAGATAAGGGTCAAAGGGTGAACCTTTAGTGAAAGCATGGACCAAGTTGGAGAGTCACAACACTGACCTTGCAGGCAGTGCCCATATTTGTGATGCTGGAGGAAAAATAATCTAATCATTGGTATTTCCGCTAACAGGAGGGTGAAAAAGGTTTCAATGGCCAATTTCAAAAATTACACAATTGTAAGAAAAGAGACATAAGTAATTAAAACTTTCAGAACTTGATTGCCAGGTAAAGATAACTGTAAAAAAAAAACACGCCCACGTTGACACCTCGATAATTAAACTCAGCATACAACATGGCATGAGAGCAAATATTTCTACCATTTGACTACGGACAAAGAGTTGATGCTGGAGTGGTCAAACAAGAAAATATAGGAAAATGCAAGACGTCCTTTGTTGCTTCCTTTAGTTTGAGTGATAATATTTTCTAATTGTAGAACTCTGGGGATCTTTCAATATTTTGTTCCCTTAAATGGTTAAGCAAAGTTCTGTGGAATTTGCAAATGTTGACAACGTAGTAGCACTTCATCAGAAATGTAAAGGGGAACATAACTATTTCCAAAGATAGAATGAATGAATAAGTTTATTGGCCAAGTATTCACATACAAGGAATTTGCCGTGGTGCTCCGCCCGCAAGTGACATGACATAGTGACAGTTAGGAATGACACACAAAACATTAAACATTAATAATAAAACATTATTGATTAAACATGTGAATTAAATAAAATACCAGAGCAAAAGAAGGCTACAGATTTTTGGTTATTGAGTAGAGCTACTCGTGGATAAAAACAGTTTTTATGTCTGGCTGTGGCAGCTTTGACAGTCCAGAGTCACCTTCCAGAGGGAAGTGAAACAAAGAGTTTGTGGCCAGGGTGAGAGGGGTCAGAGATGATCTTACCCACTCGCTTCCTGGCCCTTGCAGTGTACAGTTCGTCAATGGAGGGAAGGTTGCAGCCAATAACCTTCTAAGCTGATCGGACGATTCGCTGCAGCCACCGGGTGCCATGCTTGGTGGTTGAGCCAAACCAGACCATGATGAAGTAGGTGAGGACAGACTCTACGATGGCCGTATAGAATTGCACCATCATTGTCTGTGGCAGATTGTGCTTCCTCAGCTGCCGCAGGAAGTACATCCTCGGTTGTGCTTTTTTTACTGTGGAGACGATGGTAGCTCCCCATTTAAGGTCCTTGGAGATAATGGTTCCCAGGAACTTAAAAGACTCCACATATGTGACTGTGGTGTTTTGATGGTGAGTGGGGTGAGCTCTCCTAAAGTCTACTTTCAATTTCACTGTCTTAAGAACATTGAGTTCCAAGTTGTTGCGACGGCACCAGGACGCCAGCTGCATCACTTCCTGTCTGTAGGCAGATTCTTCCCCATCCTGGATCAGTCTGAGTAACTCAGCGGGTCAGGCAGCATCTCTGGAGAAAAGGAGTGGTTGACGTTTCAGGTCGAGACCCTTCTTCAGACTGAGTCAGGGGAAGGGAAATGAGAGATATAGACGGTGATATAGAACAAATAAATTAAAGATATGCATAAAAGTAATGATGATCAAGGATCATCTGTCCATTGTCGGCTTGGGCTAGGTATAGACGAAATATACAGACAATGAAAATCACCAGGACAGTGAAACTAGTACAACGACTAGAGTGGTGGGGGGATGGAGAGAGAGGGAATGAAAGGGTTACTTGAAGTTAGAGAAATCAATATTCATACTGCAGGGTTGGAAGCTGCCCAAGTTAAATACGAGGTGCTGTTCCTCTAATTTGCATTTGGCCTCACTCTGACAATGGAGGAAGCCCAGGAAAGAAAGGTGAGTATGAGAATGGGAAGGGGAGTTTAAGTATTTGGCAACCAGAAGATCATGTAGGCTTAGGCGGACTGAGTGAAGGTGTTCAGTGAAACGATCAGTCTACGTTTGGTCTCGGCGATGAATAAGAGTCCAGACCTGGACTCACGCGCTGTACTTTCCAAGTGCTATTTCACACTTTTGATTCTGGGGACTTTCAAAGTCCACTTGCAATCGGACCCAGAAACACAAGGCCGAGATTGCAGATGAGCACCATGGTTCCATTCCCAGGTCACACTGTGCAATGGACATATGACAGTGCTGCTGAGGTATTCAGACAGTCCAACAACGTAACCATCGCAAACTAAGATTGACACCAATAGCAAAAGTAGTTACTAAAAGTACAGCACTGAACATCAGAGCAAAGCGTTTAAAATTATAAATCACATTAACTTTGCATTTTTACTGCAGTTCAAAACAAAACAGACAGGCGATCCAAGTGATATTTAAATGCTTGGAGCCATTTTAATTTCATCTGGGGAGAAAATATGTAAATTGATACTTAATTTTAAATCTACGAGTGAAAGAAGCCAAGTTGAGGAAAGTTGTAAATTAATATATTTCTCAATTCAAATTACTTGGAAACAAACTGTTGAATCTTATTTACACTAACCGCAGCCGTGTCCGGAGCCATTTGTTTCCGCTGCTGGGCAGAATTCTCCATGGCCTCGCTGAGGGACTGTGCATATTCAATCATTGCTTTCAATTGCGAGTCAGTCAGAACCCAGAGCAAATCATCCAACAGGAACATGAGCTTCGAGCCCACAACATTACAATCCTTCATCTGATTTAAAAAAAAACGCAAATATTATTTTATCACACTTGTTTGATGAGTGATCTTTGTAAAGAGTCTTCTGTGATTAAAATCCAGAATTGTAAGATTTTTACTGATAACATTCTTTCTTTCCTCTTCAGTCAGGATTATCTTAGATAGTTATCTGGTCAAATATTAATATGGCAGATGAGTAATCTTGTACACATTTGCAGATACACAATAATCGATCAACTTTGTTCTCATTGATCAACACTGGTCTTTATTCAGTAACATTCAGACTTGGAAAATTGTTAACTTCATTTTCCAAATCACCCCATGGCCTTGCCTCATGTTACCTCTGTTTCCCAGTTTTAATCAGTACACGACTACTACACTGTTCTTCTATCGCCTCTCAGCACATTTCAGCAATCCCATCTCACAAAACTTTCCTTCTATTTCTTTCTTCTTATAAACTACCCTGAAATCTCTTCCATTTGAACATTTGATGTCAGGTTGTTTGATAATGCTCCTGAGAAACACCTCAGGCTGCATTGCAGTTTTAAACAGTGTTAAATTACATTTTGTTGCAGATTAGTACTAAACAGTGAAAACACACAGCTGTCATTCTCAAGATTGGAATATAGCTCTTTACTCAAATATTAATATCCAATAACCAACGTATTCAATGTCCTGGTAAACCACTACATGATCAAATTAACATTTTCATAGAAAATCTTTCGTTTCATTTTGTCCCAAAATCCAAGCCGCCTAAAGAGTCCTAACGTTTTTCTGGTCGCCGCTGGATTTTGAAATGTTCTAAACTTTTCGGCGACTGTGGGCTTGGTGCAGCTTCCCGGATGGACGTAGGTTGACTTTGGTTGTTGCCTGTGTGGATGTCCTAATGGGGTGCCGATTGTCGGTAGCTTGACGTCGACTAGGTGGTAGGTTGTCGTAGACATTGTTGTGGGGGGGGGTCCAGTCGCCAGTTTTTCGGCGACCTGCTACGACAGTGACAGTTGCCGGCAGTCGCCGAGAAAAATCGCCTAAGTGGGACAAGCCCTTAACAAACAGCTTTACAAAGAGTGAAGAATAGTATTGCTGTTCCAGACACATGTAGCAATTTTTCTCAGCACATGCTGTGCCTCACTTCCAAAACACTAGTTGTGAGATAAATTACGCTAATCTTTAGAACTATTTGCACCTATTCACACTGCAGTTACGTCATTATAGAACTGATATAACGCAAAACTCAGTGGTCAAGTGAGTAGATGCTTGTGTCTACTCTTGCTCAGAGTTGTCATCTCCATCTTGTTAGTGAAGAGTGGGCCTTACATTCAATGTTCACAAAATGAAGAATCTATACTCACCCACTATATAACACTGCCCACTGACAATTGCTGTTCCAAGTCATGGAAGCCACTTGGCAGCATAGACTATCACCTGCACCAGCACATCCATTAGCTGACTGATTAAAGGAAGTGTGAAGATGAAGACCTCAAACCTAGCACACAACTTATGGTCTGTCTGCCATTGCCATCTTCTATCCTGGAGACCTGGGCTACCTGCAACATGCATTGTAAAATACTGGAAAAATAGAGGAAAAAATACCACTTTTGCTGTCTCTGCCGAGGTCCTCCAAATCCATGAAGGAAATAAAACCTACTGTCTGCCATCTCCTAGGCCAACTTCCCCAGCAATATGTTCCTAATTATGTTTAATTGGGTCTGGTGGACAGGCCATGTAATTCACAAAATTGAGCTCAGAGTGAAGTCTCTGACAAGGGAAGAAGGGTATCAGACAGACATAGGAGATGATTGAAGGATGTGCTCAAAGATTCAGTTTTGCAGTTGAAAGCTGTTAGCATCCCAACCTGACTACTCATAATAGCTGCATAGAAAGTAAGGCAGACACTCGTGGAGGACAAGTGCGAGGCCTCAGCTCGAGAAGCTTTTGCGGAGGGTGGTGGCAGTTTAAGGTATAGTCCATGTTTTCTCTTTCTTTTGTAAATCTTCCTTGGTCTAGTGCAGTAGAGATGGCAGCTAGGGCTGTGTATGGTCTATTTGCAGGATGTGTGAGGGAACTGTAGACAGGTGAGCCTAATAGTTAAGTCACTGGAGAGGATTGAGAGATAAAATTAAATATGCATAAAAGTGACAAAGAAACATTTGGATGGTGGCGAAAACTTGAGTCTAGGCATCAAAAGCACACAAAACTGCATAAATGGTGAAATGTACCACCTCAACAACAACCAACCCCTTCTCCCCAACCATACTCCTGCCCCACCCATCATCCCCTGGATATTGGGTCTCTACTTCATAAATGGCCAAGTCTGTCACTCCTTCATTGTTCTTATTGGTAACTCTTAGAAGCCACAGAACAAGTTTTCTTTGAACTACATCACTGTCATCTTGAGCTACGTAGATGTATACTTTTGTTCAATTATTTGGTAATGTTTTAATATTTAATTATCATTTCTTAATATAATAAAACTGTCCATGATATTCCTCTGCAAAATCAACCCTTTCCAAGAGTAATATGAAACACCATGCTCAATTGATTTCCTTGACACAACAGGTCTATTTGAGCAAGAGCTAGTTCGGGGAAAACACAATACAGCAGTGCAATGTGATCTTCTTTGGATACATTTATCACCAGGCACACTTCAGTGCAATACCTTTATCATTAATTAGTGATGATACGTATGAATGATATGAGCGTGAAAGCTAGCAAGTACATACCCTTCTCTTGAGAACAAGTCTGATTTTTGATTGATTGGTGATGAGTCTGAGTGGTGTGCTGATAACGCTCTGATCACCTGGAATGGCATCAGCTTCAATACGAAGTGTTTGCCAGTTTATTTCTTTAAAAGTCAAAACCTGTTAAACACATTACAAAATTTCAATTAGAATGTTCTAATTCTAAACAGGACGAGTCACTAAAATTGCTCATCTCTTGTCATTCACCGACTTGTTATCCACAGATCTGCACTTTCACAAGATGGGGCCCAGTTGCCATCTCAGATCATTTTAGAAGATTTGAGTCAATAGACAGTAGGTGCAGGAGTAGGCCATTCAGCCCTTCGAGCCAGCACCCCGTTCCTGCCTTCTCCCCATATCCCGACTCTGCAATCTTTAAGAGCCCTATCTAGCTCTCTCTTGAAAGTATCCAGAGAACCAGCCTCCACCGCCCTCTGAGGCAGAGAATTCCACAGACACACAACTCTCTGTGTGAAAAAGTGTTTCCTCGTCTCTGTTCTAAGTGGCTTACCCCTTATTCTTAAGTCGCACTAAAACATCTAAAAAAAAGCAGGAATGTGAACAGTTGTAAAACTTTGATCGCTAATTGATAATCACCAAAAAAAAGGATAATGGTTTCTTTGGTGGACAGCCAAAGTGATCAGTTTGCAGACCACACCCATCATTGGATCCCTAGCATATGCAGTTCTAAGAAGATAATACTCCCTGTACACAATTGTGGTACAATAGTTAAGATTGCTTTGGCTGCAAAAACCATTGTCCAAAAACCAAAGGTTTTGCATCAACAATTGATATTTCCAGTATCCCAAGGACTTGAACAATCCAATTTCATGGTAACATGCAACTTTTTTTACATATGTATTATGTATGTTTGGCTATAATTGTTATTGGTCCTTCCTGAATTAGGGTTAGCCCTGCTGAAGTAAAGGAGGCCACATTGAGAACACCAGATGTAATAAATGAGGTTAAAAGAGGTGCACGTGTCTCATCTGGAAGGACTGCTGGGGTGCCTGGACGGATGCGAGGGAGGAGATGTTACATCTCCTGTGGCTGCAGGGGTAAAAACTTGGGGAGGGGCTGTTTGAGTGGGAAGGGTTGAGTGAACCAAAGAGTTGTGGAGGGAGCACTCTCTGCAGAAGGCAGAAAAGGGTGAGGATGGGAAGTTGTGACTGGTGGTGGGATCTTGTTGAAGGTGGCGGAAATAATGGTGAATGATGTAATGAATGTGCGGGCTGGTAGGGTGGAAGCTCGTATCCTTGTTCAATGTGGGGTAGACGCGAGATCAGAACTACAGGATACAACGGAGATGCCAATGAAGGATCCATCTATGACAGCAAAGGGGACACCATGTTTACTAAAGAAAGAGGAAATTTCATCTGGCCTAGATTGGAAAGACAGAGAAGTTGAGTGGAGGACAGTAAGGAATAGCATCTTTGCAAGGGGGTGGATGGAAGTGTAGTCAGGTTAACTGTGGGACTTGAGGATGCTTTGATCTAAAAACTCCAATTGTTTTCAAATCAAAAGTTGCTCAATGTACAAGTACAGCAGGTTGGCTGCATTCGCTTCTTTATTATTACAAAAAGCTAAACATTCAACATGTTACAAGAATTCAATCATGGTCGCACACTACATTGGATAACTTAGTCCCTCACTGGCTTGTCTGCCTAGTGATTGTGAAGAGTGCATAAATGAAGTGATGGAGGTAAGCGCATGGCTGAGATACAAAGTTAATAGCCTCACATTGTTCCAGTGAAGTAAATTAGTTATGTTATGAAGTTTTAGATGATAAAGCAGATGATAAATGGTCAGAAATCTAGTTATTGTGCAAAACATGGTCCCACTCCTACTAAAGCAAACTTAAAACATTATTGCCAGTCCTTTAAGAAAGAAGTTTATTGGCCAAGAAAATAACATTTAAAGTCAGCTCAACCATTGCAACACAATCCTGCACAAGGGATCTCTCAGGCATTGCAAAAACACAAGTTACATTAAAAAAGGCAATGTTCCACTTTATCATTTTGAAAAGGAGTTAACCATTCTTTGGGGCTAATTATTAAGAGTGCTTCAGTGGAAGATATTGATTTAATTTTATAATGGAGACTCATTCAGCATCATGGGCGTTGAAACCATTTCTACACTTACTGTGAATGGAAGATAGCTGATGGCAAAAGTAATGAATCCATACCTCCCCTCGCTCTGGATCTGTAATCCTCGTAAATCGTAGATCACTCTGCTGCCACTTGGGATTTACACTGTAACCTTGCAGCTGCCACAGCTCAAACGAAGTATTGAATGCTTTTGCTTCAATTTTAACAACAATGGAATTCACTACGATAGACATTCCCTCCACAACCTTTTCAGCAAAGCCATATTCACTGTAGAAACATACAAAACAATATTTGGCCATCATGAAATTGAACGCTGCTGTTTAATGAACTTAAGTGTTAAACCTAAAAATAATTATAATCACAATATATGTTGCAGCATGACTTCAAGACACTTCAAGTGCAGCCAAAGATGAATTTTAAATTTGATTGCACGGTGAGGGAAACGGTATGAATAATGGGCCCGTCCCACTTAGGCGATTTTTTAGGTGATTGCAGGCGACTGCCGCAAAATTTTCAACATGTTGAAAAATTTTCGGCGACAGTGGCGACAATTTTTGCTTTCGTAGGTGGTGTCGTAGGTTGTCGCCAGGTGTCGTAGGTGAATTCCATTAAAACTAGTCCCTGGCAGTTGCCTAAAGAGTCGCCTAAGTGGGACAGGCTCATTATGGGCCTGTCCCACTTAGGCGATTTTTCAGGCGACTGTCAAGTTGCCAGCAGTTGCCTGAAAAATCCGCAACTGCAACGGCGACTGACAGAGTGGAACACACACACATCGCTTCCTTCAGCAGCCAGTTATGCAGGCAGGGGACAGGGCAAGCGCTGTCTGAGTGAAATTCACACGGTGCAAAGCCAAGGTGATACAGACACACACCGCGATGAACAGGAAGGTTGGTGCTATAATTAAGACGACTAAAGCACAGGGGGAAAGAGGGGGGGGGGGGGGAAAGAGGGAGTGGAGACAACTTTTTAAAAAGTCAGAGATACACGGCTGTGAAACTCGGCAGGCATTTAACATTACCAGTCGGTTATTCTTGGTTCTGAAAACTACTGCTTACATTTTTTTTCCCCAATGACACAATGAAATTCACCGATCAGCACCGGTACAAACTATGCGAACCTACGACCTCCTGGCGACCCACCTATGGCACGAGAATTCTCGCTATTCTCCATGGCGGCTTCATTCTGGTCGCCGCTAATATTTCAACATGTTGAAAAATTTGCGGCGACCATAATGAGACCGTGACTAGTTCCCAGAATGTCGGAACTCCTTACGACCATGAAGGGGACTCCCCAGCAACCACCCGCGAACATGTGGCGACCATGTGGCGATTGCATAGTCTTCTGCAGTCGCCTAAAAAGTTGCCTAAGTGGGGCAGGCCCATTAGGATAACATCCCTTTACAAGTGCTTTTTAGTTTTACAAAAAATAAATCACCAAGATCCTGATGCCAAGATAAGACAAGAGTTAAATTCATTAGGCATCACTGGCAAGGCCAGCATTTGTTGCCCATCATTAATTGCCCTCAAAAAGATGAGGCATCTTCTTGAATTGTTACAATCCTTGTAGCAAAAATTGTTCCACAGCCTCCAATATTTTTCAACAACAATTTGCCCATTGAAGTCTCTCTCAAATATTGGCATGCATTATCAGCGCCATAGACCTCTGGCATCAGAGTTGTGTTATTTCCTCCCTTGTTTCTTTCACGAGCTTATCTGGGCCTGCTGATGTATTCAAAGATAATAAACTTAGTTTCCAATGAATCGTGTTTTCCTCTTCTTACAACATTCCTCCTCACTCCATTCAAATTCCATAAAGACAATGTGAAATATTAATTCATAACTTTACTCTTCTTCACTAGGACCCACATTTTTCTCTTTCATTTCACAGAATGTCTTAAGAATTTTACTGCACAGTATTTTCCATGTATATTCACTGCCATTGTAATTTGCATTTTAGTTTCTCTCCAGCACTTCAGGATATAAATAACAATAGGTGTTTGCGACAAAGAATGATACATGCAACAAGTAGAAAGGATATCCAGTGGTATAAAAATCGCCGATCCAAAATTGTTGAAACCAGTACAAGCTCAAGGCTGTGACATGCCTAACGAAAGGAGTTCTCTTATGATTTTAACATTCCTTCAGTTTATATTCAGCTTCATACCTCGCGTTTCTAGGTTTTACATTAAATTTCAGTCACTGGAAAACAAATACAACACAGCTAAATACAGGGTGTGACTATATAAAACTGCTGACTTTTTTGTTGGCACTAAGTGCAATTCCAAAACTATTTTAACAAAGCAGGTGCAGGTATGTTGCATTGCAAGATTCTTTGAATTACTATAGCTGCCTGGGCCTTGGTGCAAACTTTACTTTGGCACTTTCAGTGATTTAATTTCACGTCATTTTTTCAATGATCAGCAGTCTGAAATCCACACATTTTTCTACCTAGTTCCTAATCAAGGATTGTCAATACCTGTAAATAGTCTGAGATTTTGCATGAATATTTATAAATGCTTTATTGTAAACCATATAATCACTTTGCCACTTGAATGGTTCTCTTTTTTGCATCACATGATTTCATGGTGCTCTGTTGAGGCAGGACACAGTCAAAGACCACCCTTTATCACATTGTTTATATTGTTAACTTTAATTAATCACATTAAATTTGCTAAGGCTTTAATTTTCACAAAGGGAAAAAAATCTCAGCTACTCCACACTTGCATGTTCATAAAGCACAGAAACAAGCCATTTGTCCCACAACATGTATGCCAACCATCAAGTACCTGTCTGCTCTAATCCATATACCACCACTTGTAACCTTCTGTATTTTTGTAATTAAAGTGCTCTCCCAGAGCTTCTTTAATGTTGCAAGAGAGTGCTCATCTCCAGCACCAATGTGTACCAAATTGCAAACACCCTTGGATGAAAAATTCCGTTGATCCCTTCTCAATCTCCAACTGGTAACTTTCGACTGCAGCCATGTTGCCTGCAACACCTCTGTCACGGGGAAAAGTTTCTCTCTCTCGACTGCAAGCCTCTTAATTTTTCCTTTCCCACCTCATCTCATGAACGCGAGCATCCTCCATGACTTCTTCACCACCCTGTTTAACTGTGCTGCCACTGTCAGTGATCATTGGATTTGCATACAGATTAAAATAATAAAGCCTTTAAATGCAGGAACAAAAAAAAAAAAAAAAATCAGAATAATTTATCGCTTCATTAATTTACATCAACATCTGAATAAGCTACATTTCTTTTGTAACTTAAAAATAATAATTGGGGAACATTTTTTTTCTCTACTTCACACTCAAGCAAGCTGACGTCTCACGATCACAATTAGAAATTATTTATAACAAACTCTTTAGCCAGAGACACAAGGAACTGCAGATGCGGGTTTATAACAAAAAGTAATGTGCTGTAGTAACTCAGGCAGCATCTCTGGAGAACATGGATAGGTGATGTATTGGGTTGGTACCCATTTTCAGAAACTGCACTGTTCGGGGGGGGGGGGGGGGGGGGGGGGGGGGGAGATTGGAGGAGAGAAAGCTGGAAGAGAGGTGGGAGAAGTGGGGGCAGGATAAAGTCTGGTGAGTAGAGGCTGAATACAGGTGCAGGTTTCTTTTGATTGGCAGATGGTTGGAGAAAGGCCAGAGATGAAAAGAAAAAGTGTAAGGGAGGAATAGAAGAGGTGTGGATTGTGAAGCCAAAAGGGACATAGGAGGAACCCTTTCCCTTAAGAGGAGGAGGAAGGGGAGAAATGGGTGCAAATCCAAGTGGTGCACAGGAAAAGAGAGGCATGTTACCTGAAATTGGAGAATTCAATGTCCATACCATTAAATTGTTAGCGACCCAGGTGAATACGAGGTACTGTTCCTTCAGTTTGCATATGGTCTCATTCTGGCAATAGAGGCAGCCCAGGTCAGCATGGGAATTGGAAGGGGAGTTAAAATAGTAAGCAGCCGGGAGGTACAGAAGTCCTTGATGGACCAAGCAGAAGTGTTTGACGAAACGGTCACTACATTTGGTCTTGCCGGTGTGAAGGAGGCCATATCAGAAAAATTGAATCCAGTAGATGAGGTTAGAGGAGGTGCAAGTGAACCTCTGTCTCATCTGGAAGGATTGCTGGGGTCACTGGATTAAGGGAGTCCCTGAGGAGGGGATGATTTGGGTGGGAAAGGATGAGTGAACCAAGGAGATGTGGAACAAAGGGACTCAGCATAAGGTGGAAAGGGGTGAAGATGAGAAGATGTGACTGGTGGTGGGATCACATTGAAGTTGGCGGAAATGTTAGGGAATGATATTGGATGCGTGGCAGAAGGCGAGGATCAGGGGAACTGTATCCTTTTTCCACCTGGGGGCATTTTGACAGGCTAGCAACTCATTCAGGTATGAGTGTAGGGGTACAAAGGTAAGGCCTCTGCTGAGGACTGACTGTTCTGCATAGCAAAGGGCGTGTTTGGGATGGATGGTGAAAACTCGATAGGAGTAAGGGCTGGGATCAAACCCAGGCTCTGAGGAGGGTAGTAGGGTGCGAGGTAGAAGTAGTGGCATTGTTGGCATAGTGGGAAGAGCAGCAGGGTCAATATTTATTTTTATGTTCTCAGAACTCTTTAGCGATGACTTTACTTTAGTATTAAGTCAATTCATTCAGTTCTCAGCACCAAATCCTAGCGTAAGTGCAGTGAGTCAGAACTACAGAGAAACTCTAAGCCAGCCAATTAATCTGAAAATATTTGACATAGTTCACTGCAGTTTTAAATAGAACATTAATGTGCTGACACTTCCTTTCTTTTAACAATACTGAGCTATTAAATCTTTAATCATATGCAAAGACATAACAGGTAGCCACATTTGTTCTAACAACCACACCCAATAGTTTGACTAACTCAAAGCCTAAATTTTCTGTGGAAGTGCTAACAGCTTCATACCAGCAATCCCAGAATAAATGGAAATTATCGAGTTTCCAGCGAAAAATCCAACAGATTATCTGGCGCTGAATGTGGTATCAAATTGAAACACTGCAACAATCACGACAGCCTCGTCAACCTTGCAAAGTGTTTCTCATGAACCTCTGGAGACTGGCATTTAACTTGAGAGAGTGGTACCTCAGTTAAGTCCCGCAAAAGGCTAAAGGCATAACCACAGAATCATACTTCACAAATAACTCCTTCACCACAATCAGTGAGTCTATCTCGTCCCATGGAAAGACGGATTCAGCCAAAGTTCATGGCTACACAAACAGTGGGAAGTGGACCCGATAGGGCAGAAACTGGACTCTGGATAAAATATTCCAAATGCCCATGAATACGAGTGGCTTGGTCGGTCGACCACTGATGGCGGCATGCAGAACACAATTACTAGATGAGGTCTGTAGGAGGAGGAGGAGGAGAATTAAACAAATCTACTAAACCTCATTCTCTATTTAACCTATGAGTCAGTTTAATTAAGCTGTTAAGTACCATCTATAATTAGCTCGAGAGAGAGATACTGATACTTTACAGGGTATGTGCACTTCAAGTCGTATGTGCTTACACAAGTCAGAGACATGACAGAGGCGGAAGACTGTAGACACAGGAATCTTGAGCAAAAATATAACTGCCGAAGGAACAGTGGAACAGGCATCAGGTGTGAGGGGAAATGGATAGATGACACTTTGGATCGGGTCCTTTCTTCAGATGAGCTTATGTGATATGCAGGATGACGTTATAAAATCACTTGTGTCATTTACAAACAAAAAAAGATTGTTTTACATATTATAAATAATACCATTCAATTCAATAACCAACTCAGATGCTTTGACTTTCTTAACTAGAATGCTAGAGCTCCAGTTATTGTTTGATCAGATGAGTGCTTGACATCCTAAGTCTGAGGAAGGTTCTCGACCCGAAACGTCACCCATTCCTTCTCTCCAGAAAGGCTGCTTGTCCCGCTGAGTTACTCCATCCCAAGTTCATCATCAGTTGCATGAGCAGGTAGAATAAAAAATCTTGCTTGCAAGCACATCGACTCGGTCAGACACACAAAAACAAATTATATATCAATTATGCATGAAAGTTACAAAAGAAAAACTGTGCCAAGAAACAAGGCACGTGCCAATACATAGTTAGAAAAATAAGTCCAGGGTGGTGTTAGAGCTGGGCCAAGGAGTTCGGCCGCTGATGTAGGGTCAGAATTCGTAGGTGGGTTCAAGAACCCAGTAGTTGTAGGAAATTAACTGTTCCTGAATCTGGTGGTGTGGGGCCAAATGCCTCTGTACCTCCTGCCTGATGACAGCAATGGGAAGAGGGCATGGGCCATATGTTGGGGATCCTTGATGATAGATACTGCCCTTTTGAGGCAGTGCATCATTGGAGAGGAGGGCTGTGTCTGTGATGGAGCGGGCCGAATCCACCACTCTCTGCTGCCTCTTGTGTTTCCAGGCCAACTCATTACCAATTGATAGCCTAGTTGCTAGTCATTTCTAAATCCACTTCTGGAATAAATTCATCACCATAGATTTCTTCCATATGGTCTGGTATGCATCATGCTGAAATAATTTGGTTAATATGAACTCTTCTGATATCTCCTCTCATATGAAGACAATCATCCAGTACAGCAAACTTGTACCATCTCACCATTATTCCACCTGTTCATTAAGCTTGGCACTGCCTATGTTCTTTGAACTGCTTTTCTTTGTCTCTTACAAATAAGTTGAGGTACAAATCGTGCTTGTTCTGTTGTTTCACCTGTTCCTCTCCACTCTGTTAGAAGCTATGCTCCAACTTAAGTACAGGTAGTTTTGAATTTAATTCCATGACATAAATCGGAAATAGGCAAGTGTTGAATTAGGGAACACTATTTGCACTACACAGATCAAGTTGCTTACAACCTGATTTTAATTGGGAACTAGAGAAGCATCAAAATTACTTCTGAAATTATCAAGCAGAAAAGCACTCTTGAATTTACAGTATGGAAAAACAGTTGTTTCCATGCAACCTCCCCACAATGAACTTGTCTAAAAAACACAGCTGTTATCTTTAACCTTGAAATTGACACATATTAAACCATGCAACATCCAGCCATTGTTTTTTAAAATAAATTTATTGCCACTGAAAAGACCTACAATTTTGAACATCTTGTGGGAAAAATAACTTTGTTGCAAGTCAAATTCACTGATCATAATCCTTTCCCCTATTGTTATAAGTGTTTTTATAATGCTATCTTCTATAACACGAGGTTTCTTAGGAACACAATGATCGAACTATAACAGAACAATCTTTATGTTCAAAGTCTGAAAAATATTAAACAAGAACCACCATGAAAAGCTTCTCAACACCATGTCCAGATCTTTTACCTGTACTGACAGAAAGCTGGATTACATCTCAAAGCTTTCAAACAGTTACAGTGAGCATCAAAGTCTGTCATCCAAGACCAATACTAGCATGGATACTAGCATGGATAGCAGGTTGGCTGGATGGCAGAAGACAAACGATTGGCAATTAAGGGGGCTTTTTCTGGTTGGCTGCCAGTGACTAGCAGAGTTCTGCAAGGGTTGGTGCTGGGGCCGCTGCTCCTCACATTGTATATTAATGATTTGGACAAGGGGATTGAAGGCTTTGTGGCAAAGTTTGCAGATGATAGAAAATAGGTGAAGGGGCAGGTATTGTAGCGAAAACAGGGACTCTGCAGAAGGACTTGGACAGGTTGGGAGAGTGGGCAGAGAAATGGCAGATGGAACATAATGCAGCAAAGTGTGGCGTCATGCATTTTGGTAGTAGGAACAAAGGCATAGACTATTTTCTAAATGGGATGAGAATCCAGAAATCGGAGGTGCAAAAGGACTTGGGAATGCTGGTGCAGGATTCCCAAAAGATTAATCTGCAAGTCAAATTTGTAGTAAAGAAAGCAAACTCAATGCTAGCATTTATTTCAAGAGGGCTTGTATACAAAGACAGGGGTGTAATGTTGAGGCTCTATAAGGCGCTGGTAAGGCCGCATTTGGAATATTGTGAGCAATTTTGAGCACCATATCCAAGGAAGGAAGGAGAGGATCCAGAGGAGGTTTACAAAAATGATCCCAGGAATGAGTAGGTTTACCTATGATGAGCGTTTGTCGGCACTGGGCCTGTACTCGCTGAAGTTTAGAAGAATGAGGGGGTCCTCATTGAAACACACAGAATAGTGAAAGGCTTGGATAGAGTGGATGTGGAGAGGATGTTTGCACTAGTGGGAGAGTCTAGGACTAGAGGTCGTAGCCTCAGAATTAATGGATGTTCTTTTAGGAAGGAGACGAGGAGAATTTTATCTAGTGATGAATCGGTGGGATTCTTTGCCACAAAAGGCTGTGGAGGCCGCCAGTGGATATTTTTAAGGCATAGATTCTTGATTAGTACATGTGTCAGAGGTTATGGGGATAAGGCAGGAAAATGAGGTGAGGAGGGAGATACAGTGGCTTGCAAAAGTATTCATACCTCTTGAACTTTTCCACATTTTGTCACGTTACAACCACAAACGTAAATGTATTTTATTGGGATTTTATGTGATAGACCAACACAAAGTGGTGCATAATTGTGCAGTGGAAGGAAAATGATACATGGTTTTCAAATTTTTTTACAAATAAAAAACTGAAAAGTGTGGCGTGCAAAAGTATTCAGCCCCCTTTACTCTGATACCCCTAAATAAAATCCAGTGCAACCAATTGCCTTCAGAAGTCATCTAATTAGTAAATAGAGTCCACGTGTGTAATCTAATCTCAGTATAAATACAGCTGTTCTGTGAAGGCCTCAGAGGTTTGTTAGAAAACATTAATGAACAAACAGCATCATGAAGCCCAAGGAACACACCAGACAGGTCAGGGATAAAGTTGTGGAGAAGTTTAAAGCAGGGTTAGGTTATAAAAAAATATCCAAAGCTTTGAACATCTCACGGAGCACTGTTCAATCCATTATCCGAAAATGGAAAGAGTATGGCACAACTGCAAACCTACCAAGACATGGCCGTCCACCTAAACTGACAGGTCGGGCAAGGAGAGCATTGATCAGAGAAGCAGCCAAGAGGCCCATGGTAACTCTGGAGGAGCTGCAGAGATCCACAGCTCAGGTGGGAGAATCTGTCCACAGGACAACTATTAATCGTGCACTCCACAAATCGGGCCTTTATGGAAGAGTGGCAAGAAGAAAGTCATTGTTGAAAAAAAGCCATAAGAAGTCCCGTTTGCAGTTTGCCATAAGCCATGTGGGGGACACAGCAAACATGTGGAGGAAGGTGCGTTGGTCAGATGAGACCAAAATTGAAGTTTTTGGCCTAAATGCAAAACGCTATGTGTGGCGGAAAACTAACACTGCACATCACCCTGAACACACCATCCCCACTGTGAAACATGGTGGTGGCAGCATCATGCTGTGGGGAGGCTTTTCTTCAGCAGGGACAGGGAAGCTGGTCAGAGTTGATGGGAAGATGGATGGAGCCAAATACAGGGCAATCTTGGAAGAAAACCTGTTAGAGTCTGCAAAAGACTTGAGACTGGGGCGGAGGTTCACCTTCCAGCAGGACAACAACCCTAAACATACAGCCAGAGCTACAATGGAATGGTTTAGATCAAAGCATATTCATGTGTTAGAATGGCCCAGTCAAAGTCCAGACCTAAATCCAATTGAGCATCTCTGGCAAGACTTGAAAATTGTTGTTCACAGACGCTCTCCATCCAATCTGACTGAGCTTGAGCTATTTTGCAAAGAAGAATGGGCAAAAATTTCAGTCTCTAGATGTACGGTGCGCGACTCACCCGTTGCAGCGGCCCCTACAGCCTGTCTGTCTTTTTTTTATTTTTTGTCTAGTTAAATGTAGTGTTTGGTGTTTTTTAATACTGGTTTTAAATGTGTATATGTGGGGGGCGGGGGGGGGGGGAGCAGGGGGAAACTGTTTAAATCTCTTCCCTGTCCGGGAGACCCGACCTTTTCCCTGTCGGGTCTCCGTTGTCGTTGGGGCCTAGCACCGTGGAGTGGCCTCCAGCCTGAACGACCCGGGGGCTCGGGAGACTGCGGACTACTCACCATCGTGGGGCTGGCCGGCCTCGGAACGTGGGGAGCGGTGGTGACTCGCTGCTGCGACTCGACTCCTGGGGCTCGGAGGCTCCAGCAACGCAGCCGCAGGTCCGGTGGACTGGGACATCGGGAGCTCACGGGTCCGGGGGGAGAGAGAGACCGCTTCCCGGAGCTCCCGCAACGCGACCTCCAGCCCGTGTCGCGGGGTTGGAACGACCCGGAGCGGGGTCATACATCGCCCGGCACGGCTTCATGGCCGTGGGACATTCCAGCGCCCGCCGGAGGCTCCAACTTCGAGACTTCTAGACTGGGAGCGGGGCCGTAAATTGCCCGGCACGGCCTAAAATGGCCGTGGGACTTATCATCGCCCGCCTGGGGCTTGGACATCGGGAGAGACATGGAGAACAGGGGAGAGAAAAGACTTTGCCTTCCATCACAGTGGGTTCACTGTGATGGATGTTTGTGTGAACTAAATTGTATGTATGTCTAGGAATTGTCTTTGTTTGTATGGCTGTGAAAACAGAATTTCGTTTGAGCCTCACTGAGGCTCAAATGACAATAAATTGTATTGTATTGTATTGTACAAAGCTGGTAGAGACATACCCCAAAAGACTTGCAGCTGTAATTGCAGCGAAAGGTGGTTCTACAAAGTATTGACTCAGGGGGGGGGGCTGAATACTTTTGCACGCCATACTTTTCAGTTTTTTATTTGTAAAAGAATTTGAAAACCATGTATCATTTTCCTTCCACTTCACAATTATGCACCACTTTGTGTTGGTCTATCACATAAAATCCCAATAAAATACATTTACGTTTGTGGTTCCTAGAATCAAATCTCAAAGCATCAGCTGCACACATATGGTTCTACATTCTTATCTTGCAGTTCTTTAGAATGACTGTCACAAGGACAAGAAAGTTGTTGCTGCCTTTCTGACAAACGTGATCCTTCTAAAATACCAAACTCTCTTTTAATTGACAATACCTTCACACTGAAATCATCTTGATCAATACATGACCAAGCTTCTACCCATAGCAATCATGTTTGTGATCCCAGTATATTTTAAATGTAATTTCTCTTGTGATATTTTACACCCCACTTCAGACATGTCTTGATCAGAGGACAATTTAAATCTTCCTTTGCACATCATCCAGAATTCCAATCTAATTTAATCCAACACTCAACGTTGCTCATAGATTTGCAATACACTTGCAATAATATTTTCAAGCATGATTTTGCAGTACCTACATGGACTGCGCTTCACTTACATACTTTCACTTTGTTTAATTTGCCAATGGTTGCTTAATAATGTTGCCTGCTCTGTAGTCAGCTTTAACTTCTGGCAATTCTAATCATTGGCCATTGTAACACACATTCCTACATTTTACATTTAGTGTATCTTGAGACCAACTGTACTTTTAAAAGGTAATTTGGTTGAAATTTCTGCTATTGATCCTCCTCCTCCTCCTCCTCCCCCACTCCCAATCCCCATTTCCTCCTTTTCAAAAGCTGGGCAATGCTGGCAAGGCCTGCATTTATTGCCCACCCTCAGCCCCCATCCCAAAGATGGCAACTTTCACTGTCTTTAGCTGCTGCAATGTTTCTGAAGGTATTCCCACAATTCTAGTGAGGAGGGATCCATGATTTACATTCTATGAAAGAACAGGGATATATTTTCAAGTCAGGATGCTGTGCAACATGATGGGGAAACTGGAACACCCAGTGGAAACCCACGCAGTCACAGGGAGAAGGTGAACACAAATAGCACTCAAGGAGAGGATTGAACCCGGGTCTCTGCAGCTGTGAGGCAGCAGCTCCACCAGCTGCTAATGTGCCGCCCTGATGCCAATGAGCTGCCCTTGAATTCACACTTAGTGCACTGATGGAGGTAGGCTATTTGGTCCATGCTTTGACAAAGGCTATGATGAATTGGGCATCTGTGAAGTTATTGTCGAGTAGATATCACTCGACAGCACCATCAGCAACACTTTCTATAAAGTCACTAATGCTTGAGTAGACCAAATGCATTATGCTTAACTGGATGGGATTTGTTTTGCTTTATGAATGGGCATAACTGGGCATTGTTCTACTTTGTCATGTAAATGCTGTGGTGGAGGTATACTGGAACAGGTTGGCTGGAGGTATGGCAAGTCTCTTAAATGCAGTTCTTCGGTAATATCGAGGGCATGTTGTTTGGTTCACTGACCTTTGCTGTATTTTCGCTGTTAGACATTTCTTGATATCAAGTAGAGGAAATTACATTTGTTGGACTTGTTTATGACAATAGGGATTTCAGAAGGGAGCTGAAATGTCTGCACCAATCATCATTTTAAGCTTGGTGAATGCTGCAGCCTTGTTTTTGATCTGCTCACTTAGTTGCGCAAAACAGTGATCTAACTCAGCCGTCACCCGAGATCTCCACCAGAGAAACCATTCTCTACCAGCTCATTCATTCCACTTGATATGAAGAAACAACGAGACTAAAAGAACAAGAACCCTCCTCTATTTTCCACATGATTCACAAAGTGTCATCTCATGGAAACTTATCTGATACTTCACACTGGTTCTTAGTCTTGGAATAATACCTATATCTCATGAACAAATATTTTTTTATTTTTTTTAAAGCCTATAATTCATCATGCAGAAACCTCCAGGCTGGACATATCAGTAAAAATCCAGATGTCCCAATCTTTCAAGTAGCTATTTCCCAGCGATTTCCCATTCTGACATTGCAAGCCTCACACCTTGCTTACAGAGTGCAAATTGTGGCAACTCCCAAGCCTTAATATTGAGGAAAGAACCCTCTGCATCTCTGCCAGATTAGCATCAGTATTCATTTGTGGGCCAGGGAGTAAAGTAACACATCAACAGTTCCTTTTTTTCCCTCTGATAAACTATTTGTTAATGTTTTTGAACATTTAACTGAATATTTAATCCTGGTGTTTAATAAGCAAAATGTTTTGATTTTTATATACTAAAACTTTCAAGTACTACTGCTGCTCTAATCCAGGGATTGTTGGCTCAGCTACTAATCCAGTGTTTTTTCCAACAAGTCCAGAGGCTAGTTTTGTTCTGCTCCCACCTAAAATCCCACTGCAGAGAAATGATGGTCACAAGGTATCATCGTTAAGGATTGGAGCAGAACTCTGCAGAAAGGTGATGCTGACAGACCCAATGAAGGCAACTTTATCTGTTTAAGGTGTGAGCAATGGCATCTTACTATTCGAAGGAAATGCTAATCTGTAATTTTTCATTCTCAGAACAAACATACGACAAGTTTAATTTATTATTTTCTCTTCAGTGTTACATTAATCTCAATGATGCAAATGAAGTAGATCATGCAATAATTAAAGAACATACCACGATATCAAAAACTCAAAAAGTATTATGTCTCTCCTGGTTTTAACGCCAATTCTGACTTTGACAAGTTTCTAATTCATTTCAGATTTCATCATGAATCAAAGCACATGCAGGGCATCACAGCTAACTCCAATTCAATCCAAATTCAATTCCCAACATAGGGTCAGGCATCATTGAAAAGCTTGAACTTGCTTTACTAAACTTGCTTTACAAAGCCAAATAATGAACATCCATTGCAATTTTCATTTATATCAAGTCTTGAGCATACATCAAGGATTTAATTTGATATGTAACTATTCCACTCCAAGCGGAGTCATAATTTAAATATTCAGTAAATTTTGTATTCAATTTTAAAATTAGCTGCATAACCTTCAGTTATGTTTTTCTTAGAATTCATCTATAATTTGGTATACATTGAAGCCTTCTGAACTGAGTTGACAAAAACTCAGTTACCTTAATTGTTCATTCAAGTGTCATCACTTTTCAATGTGCTTGTCAAATTTCCAGAAAAGATTGTGGTGAGCCACTGCAACAAATGAGATAAAGGTAGGATTTGGGGATTCTGGCCCAAAGTCAATAAAGCTACAGTGATGAATTTCTGAATAGTATTGCAGGAGAAGAAAATGTGCACATTGTTCCCATCTGCCTGCTCTCTTGGCCCTTCAAACAGTTGTGGTCAGAGGATCAGAAGATGCTGTTGAAGGAGCCTCAAATTCATGCACATTTTGCAGACTGCAAACTTTGCAACTGTGGTATAATGATGGTGGAGAGAGCAAGCATCTAAACTGGCAACTATTGCGTTTCCACGTAGGATGCTTTGTGGTTCAAGTGTTGAAGCCGTGGTCATCTAGGCAATAAAGTGTATTCCTTCATGCTCCTCATGATTTTTGCTTTCCGGCTGGACAAAAGCTTTGTGGAATCATTTGCTGCAAAGTTTTCCTCCGCTGGCCTATTTTACTCTCTCTATGTGGCTCATCTATAATGGTTCTGATAAAGATGAGCAATAATCTGGTTGACAAACAATAATAGTGGTTGAATACTTCATCAGTGGTACCATATTTTGGATCTAATGTCAAGCAGTTTGTTCCAGTCAATGTCCGCAGAATTCTAGCTGAAAATATGGCACTATACGGAAAAAAAACTTCAAGGACACAACTAAGTTATTTACGTCAATGCAATGTTTTTGGATTAACTCATGATTTTCTGGGCAAACTCATTATCTACAGATTGACCAAAATTGCATTCAAGTGCACAAGGTTCTGATTCCATTAACAGAAGGTATCTGTTGTGTCAAAAGATAAAGCATACATGCAAATCTGCCTTTTCCAACTTAAGAGTCAAAGGCAAAGAGTCTAAGACCAAAACTGATGGGCACAATATTTATATTGGTACAGTGCATCCGCAGTAGTCCTTGCTTTCAGGTATGTTGCCATGCTATTTATTTTGTTTTGCAGTGACCTACCACTGCAAGAAATTCAATCAGACACACTGACCTTTGACCTGCTGTAATGGCAATTGGAGAAGGTCCATTTGGAGGACGAGGTTCCTCGCAAGTCCTCATCTCCACCTCCACTTTATCAAGGAACTACAGAAAAGAGAAACGCATTAATTAAAAAATATATATATTGAACTTTCTTTTGATTGATTGTCTTAGCTATGAGCTTTGCAGTGTGTTTGAAGACCTGTTATGCTGCTGCAAGAATTTCATTGTTCCATTTTAAGTACATATGGCAATTAAATAACTTTGACTCTTAATTGCAAGTGAACTATAGTTTTATCCCAAAGTCCTGAGAAAATTAATTTCTGGAGCCATATCACAACTAATCTAGATGTCCTCTCTACATACAACATGAAATTATTCAGGGGTTACTATTTTAGAGTGCATTAGTTTTTAGTTTAGAAATACAGTGCGGAAACAGACCCTTCGGCCTACCGTCCGTGCTGACCAGCAATCCCTGCACATTAACACTATCCGATACACACCAGAGACAATTTACATTTATACCAAGCCAATTAACCTACAAACTTATACATCTTTAGAGTGTGGGAGGTAGCTGAAGTTCTCAGAGAAAACCCACGCAGGTCACGGGGAGAATGTCCAGACTTCGTACTGACACCACCTGTAGCTAGGATTCAACCCGGGTCCCTAACCCTGTAAGGCAACAAATCTACCCCTGCGCCACCATGCCAAATACAAGCATTTGATGCAGATACGTGCTCCTCATGCAAAGAGAATTACTGTACAAATATTTAATCTTAGGACGGTTCACTGAATAATACATTTCAGTTTTATTGATGTTCTGTTTTTTCTTAACTTTCTTCGTCTTTCATTTTTATTACCCGTTGCCAAAAGTAAATACTTCAGTCGGATAGGAAAAGTAAAGGTGTAGGGCATTACCAAATAACACTGATCAGATTTTAGTTTTGATATGCATTTCCATCCTTTTGCATAGATTTAAATCCTACTCATATTTGTATGGCTGTCTGGTGACACCAAATTTCACGGTACCAAATGGTGCATGTGACAATAAATGTCTCTTGAATCTAATCTTAAAATCACAGCTGCGCAAAAAACAAAAAGTTGGGGAGTGTTGGGGGGATCAGAGTGAATTATATTGGTATGTAGAAGGCATAAATATCATCCCAATGTAAAATTAAGAGCAAACTGAATAGATACATGCAAGTAATGCTGAACGTTGTCAATCATGCAGCAAAGAATAAACTAATGGCAGGCAAAATGGCTGCCATTTAAAATTAGAAAGTCCAACTTACCAGACATATGGGATGGGTCTTGAGCTTAGTCCATTGTATCTAAATTAAACACCAATGCATTTTATTAAATAAACTACCGTGAGCTGCCTTCTGCCTATTATTATAGACTTAAAAACAAACAGACATATGATTCATCTTCCTGTTCAACGCGTTGTGTTTCAGCACTTCCACACAACAAAATCATACCCAGCAGTAGTGTGCATATTTATTTTAAGTGGTACAAATAAAATCGAATGCATTATCTAATGCACTAATGGACACGCTAGAGGCAGGAAACATGTTCTCGATGTTGGGGGGAGTCCAGAACCAGGGGCCACTGCTTAAGAATATGGGGTAAGCCATTTAGAACGGAGATGTGGAAGTACTTTTTCACACTAAGAGTTGTGAGTCTGTGGAATTCTCTGCCTCAGAGGGCGGTGGAGGCCGGTTTTCTGGAAGCTTTCAAGAGAGTGTTAGATAGAGCTCTTAAAGATAGCGGAGTAAAGGGATCTGGGGAGAAGGCAGGAACGGGGTACTGATTGTGGATGATCAGCCATGATCATATCGAATGGCTGTGCTGGCTCGATGGGCCGAATGGCCTACTCCTGCACCTATTGTCTATTTCCAAATAAATAGTTCTAATCTATTCCAATCTCTAAACTACAATTATTAAATTCAAAACAGGCTACTTAATTGATGTTGCAAGTGTAACTTCTATATGCTGCATATCAACATTTATCCCCTTGATCGATGCTTATACATTCTTTAATGTTAATATTATTTAGGAAGAATGCGTCAAAAAAAAGGATAGCATTTTCCACATTAACATCATTAAGGGATAACTTGTTAAAGGACAAGCTTTTTTAGTCCACCTACACGAGCTTTCAAATCCTTAAGGTTCAATAAAATTACATTTTAATGTCATTTATACTTATTATAATGTGTCCTTTTGCTTTTATTATTGCACATTTTGCAATACAAAATTCCCCAGAAATATTTCCATTCTGAGTAGCCTGTAAATAATTGTAGCATAAGGCAAAATCCTTCCGTACCAATGAGAACCTATAATCAATTCTCCATTTAGTTGTAAAGATCATTTTACAGCAGGCAACTTGGCTGTAATTCACAATAGTGATTGGCAAACAGACTACAAAGGTCCAGCCAATTTTAAGTCTGTAGATATGAATAATTAAATGGTGTTTGATTATGTTCAAATGAGTACATTTTGTTTTTATGAAGTACAATGAAATTGATAAATATATTTAAAATAAAATAAATAATTTCCTCCACTAAAGAAAAGTCTTGTAAATGCTTCCTATGCTTCTTAACACAACTTGTTGTTTCATGACAAACACAAAGCCATACGGGTGAAGACATACCCTGATAGCTGCCTTGTTACAGTATACTCTGGTGATAGCCAGCCATGTGGGAAGATCCAGCACATTTTGCAGCACTTCCTCATCAAGCTCCAGATTTGTCAGTTGGCCTTCTCCTTTAAGTGTACTGAGATTAATTTTGTCTGGCGAGAGATTCTTTGTAAATCTGAAAAAATAATTTGGTTAATTAATAATGTACATAATTTAAATTACATAAGCAACCAACTATTTCGCTTAGGTAGTTTACACCCCCAGCAGTATGAACATTGACTTCTTTAATTTCAGATAGCCCTTGCTTTCTCCCTTCTTCCCCTCCCCCTTCCCAGCTCTCCCACGAGCCCCTTCTGTCTCCCCCCCCCCCCCCCCCCCCCCCCAGTCTGAAGAAGGGTTTTGGTCGCCTATTCCTTCTCTCCACAGATGCTGCCTCACCGTTAAGTTCCTCCAGCATTTTTGTCTACCTTCGATTTTTCCCGCATCTGCAGTTCTTTCTTAAACTATTCTGGTCTGTTACTTAAGACTTCAGTTTTCAAAGCAATTTAAACAAACCCACTACTGCAGCAAAAACAAAATCCACCACTGTGCTGCGTGTTGTTGCGTTTCTTCTTTCATGGGAAGTAGGGCACACAGTGACAAACAAGGATGGGTTAGGCAAGGAGGCTGCGAATGCATCCTTCTTTACTCCTGATGCACCCACGACTGTGCAGCAAAGTACAAATCGTCCTCTTCTCTCCGACAAGAGTTCTGCAACACCCTCTCTCTGCTCCCTCTGTGATTCCTCCTGCTCTGTTGTTTTCACACCTTACCCCTCTATATCTCTAGACTCCCTCTCTCCTGACTTTCAGTCTGAGGAAGGGTCTCGACCAGCAACATCACCCATTCCTTCTCTGCAGAGATGCTGCCTGTCCTGCTGAGTTACTTCAGCGTTTGTGTCTATCTTCGGTGTAAACCAGCATCTGTAGTTCCTTCCTATACAAATCTAATTCAATTTACAAATGTGTGACAACACTACCGTGGTGGGCCGGATGTCAAATAATAATAAGACAGAGAACAGAAAATAAATTAAGAAGTTCATGACTTGGTGTCAAGGCAACAACCTCTCTTTATGTCTGCATGACAGAGATTGATCGGCTTCAGAAATCGAAGTGGATCACTTACCCATACATTTACAGCACTGATGTAGAGATGGTTAAAAGCTTCAAATTCCTGCAAGTAAATATCACCAGCAGCTTGGCCTGGACCACCCATATTGAAGCAATGGCAAAGAAAGCACACCAACGCTTCTACTTCCTTAAAAGGCTGAGGAAGTTCGGCATGTCCCCAACAACTCGCGCTGACCACTACAGTTGTTCATAGAAAGCATTTTATTGGGTTTGGGAACAGATCCATCCATGACTGCGAGAAATTTCAGAGAATTGTGGACGCAGGCCAGATCATCACACAAACCAACCTTCCTTCCATTGACTCCATTTACACCTCACGCCGCCTCAGTAAAGCCACCAGCACAATCAAGGACCAGTCTCACCCTGGTCACTCCCTCTTCTCCCCTCACAGAAAAGTGGAAACGCATACCTCCAGATTCAGTGACAGTGGATTTGGAAGTAGGCAAATATGAAGTACCTACTTTAATGTACCAATTATTTCTTAATTACTTGAAATCCTACTGAAAGCTATTGTATATGACCTACACAGTTACATTTTCAGGTTTAACCTTGTTAGTGATCTTGAAAGAGTACTTTTGTTCTATTCAGCATATTTAAGGCGATCAGGCAGCATGTGCAGCTACTCAGAAAGCTAAACCATAATCTTCAAGACATCACCATTATTATTTTGCTTAACAGATGGACAAAAACAATCTAAATATACTAAACAAACCAAAAATGTTCAAACACATTCATGTATTTTTGATTCAGCACTTTTGTTTTTGCAACATTTCACATGGGATCCTGATAATCTAAGAGGACAGTCATGAAAAATATTAATTCATTCAGAACAATATACATCTGATGTACCTTCAACCCTACCGCAGGTTTTTACAAACAATATTATTTGGCCTTAGTGAAGATTTGCCAATCACATATTTCACTAAAGAGGCAACAAAGGCTTGTTTAGTCAAATTCAATTGCAACTTGGTGAACATGATGCAAGAATAAAAGGTTGAACCTTCAGAATGGAGTTGAGGTCTAATTTCTTAGCTAGAGGGTGGTGAATCTGTGGAGTAATTATTATACAATACCGTTTATTGTCATTTGAACCTCAAATGAAGTTCAAACGAAATTTGGTTTCTGCAGTCATTCAACAAGAAAAAACCCCCCATAAGATACAATTAATTGTGTCTTGGTTTTTTTTTCTTGTTGTATGACTGCAGAAACCAAATTCTGTTTGAACTTCATTGAGGTTCAAATGACAATAAACGGTATTGTATTATATTATGGAGTAATGTGTGGAGCAATATTAAGCATTGCCACCTTGGAGGCTAAGTCATTTGGGTATTTTTTAAGAGGATTGAAAGCAGGAGAATGGGGTTGCGAGGAAAAATAAATCTGCCATGATTGAATGGTGGAGCAGACTCGATGGCCTGAATGCACCTGTGTCCTGTGATCTTATGTCCTCAGTGAACCTGTCAATCACGACAGATGGAGAATGCAAATCCAATGTACAGTTATTTATCAATCTGTCATCAGCTGCCATAAAAACCCTCAGGATTTGCAAATTACCATTTGCCTCCAAAATGCTTTGTAATAATGATTGCAATCGCCCCTTTAAGGACTGCCATTATATGACAAGTCACAGGCTGGTGCTTCCTAGTTTGGGACCAAATTCCAAAAGATCAACTGTTTGAAATTGTAAGCATGCCTGCAGTTTCAGTAAGCATTTTCATTAATCGTTTAACATATTGATTATATACAGGATTCTAGAATTAAATGATATACAATATTATGGTGTTAGTTGTTTTTGTTGATGTTATGAATCTCATTCACTGTGTCCAAAAGGAAATACCAAAAGCGGGGTGTAATGCTTCTCGATTTAAATCATACTTGGACATACTTGCTCACCAATAATATAAAAGATGATAGGAAGAGTTTCTTTAGTTATATAAAGAGCAAGAAAGTGGCAAGAGTGGACGTTGGAACACTGGAGAATGATGCAGGAGAAGTGATAATGGGGAATAAAGAAATGGCAGAGGCGTTGAATAACATTTTTGCATCAGTCTTCACAGTGGAAGACACCAGCAACATGCCTGGAATTCAAGAGAATCAGGGGGTGGATGTTAGTAGAGTGGCTTTTACCAGGGAGAAGGTGCTTGGGAAGCTGAAAGGGCTGAAGGTGGATAAGTCACCTGGGCCGGATAGACTGCTCCTTAGGGTTCTGAAAGAGGTGACTTTAGAGATTGTGGAAGCATTGATAGAGATATTTTAGGAATCACTAGAGTCAAGAGTGGTCCCAGATGATTGCAAAATTGCCAATATTACCGAGCTGCACAAAAAGGGAGCAAAGCAGAATAATGGGAACTATAGGCCGGTTAGTCTGACTTTGGTGGTTGGTAAGATTTTAGAGTCCATTATAAAGGAGTACTTAGAAGTTCACGATAAAATAGGCCAAAGTCAGCATGGCTTTGTAAAGGGGAGGTCTTGCTCGACAAATTTGCTGGAATTCGTTGAAGAAGTAAATAGCAGGACAGACAAAGGAGAGGCAGTAGATGTTGCTTACTTACATTTTCAGAAAGCCTTTGATAAGGTGCCAGGCTGTTTAGGAAGATGAGAGCCCATGGTATCAATGGGCAGATGCTAGAATGGTTAGCAGGTTGCCTGGATGGCAGAAGACAAAGAATGGCAATAAAGGGGGCTTTTTCGGGTTGGCTGCCTACGACTAGTGGAGTTCCGCAAGGTTTAGTGCTGGAACGCTACTCTTCATGTTTGTATGTTAATGATTTGGATGAGGAGATTGAAGGCTTTGTGGCAAAGTTTGCGGATGATACGAAAATAGGTGGAGGGGCAGGTAGTGTTGAGAAAGCAGGGACTCTGCAGAAGGACTTGGTTGGGAGAGTGGGCAGAGAAGTGGTAGATGCAATATAGTGTAGCAAAGCGTGTAGTCTTGCATTTTGATAGTGGGAATAAAAATATTTTCTGAATGGGGAGAGAATCCAGATATCGGAGGAGCAAAAGAACTTGGGAGTGCTGGTGCAGGATTCCCAAAATGTTAATCTGCAAGTCGAATCAGTAGTACAGAAAGCAAACTCAATGCTAGCATTTATTTCAAGAGAGCTTGTATACAAAAACAGGGATGTAATGCTGAGGCTCTATAAAGCGATGGTGAGGCTGCATTTGGAATATTGTGAGCAATTATGGGCACCATATCTGAGGAAGGATGTGCTGGCTCTGAAGAGGGTCCAGAGGAGGTTTACAAGAATGATCCCAGGAATGAGTAGGTTAACTATGATGAGCGTTTGTCAGCACAGGGCCTGTACTCGCTGGAGTTTAGAAGAATGAAACGTACAGAATAATGAAAGGCTTGGATAGTGTGGATGTGGAGAGGATGTTTCCACTATTGGGTGAGTCTAGGACTAGAGGTCATAGCATTGGAATTAAAGGACGATCTTTTAGGAAAGAGGTGAGGGGAAATTGTTTAGTCAGAGGGTGGTAAATCTGTGACTTTACCATAGAAGGCTGTAGAGGCCGAGTCAGTGGATGTTTTTAAGGCAGAGATAGATAGATTTTTTATTAGTACAGGTGTCAGAGGTTATGGGTAGAAGGCAGGAGAATGGGGTTAGGAGCGAAATAGATCAGCCATGATTGAATGGTGGAGTAGGCTTGATGGGCCGATTGGCCTAATTTTACACCGTTATCTGAGATTTAATTGAGCTATTTCATAATGGAACAAATGATGCTACTCAAATATGAAGTCTGAAGAAGGGTCTTGATCCGAAATGTCACCCATTCCTCTCACCAGAGATGCTGTCTGTCCCGCTGGGTTACTCCAGATTGTTGTGTCTATCTAAGCTACTCAAACCATTGGATTTCCAGGGAAGTACTAGGTTTATACTGTACAATAAGTTGGTTATTGATAGTAAGTCAGAAAATATATATATTATAGTTATATCATCCAATTAAATACTCAATTAAATGTCCATAATGCAACATAAGCATGATGTAATCCATGTCGTAAGATGACAGTTGATGGTTATTATTAAGGACAATCGTCAATGCGGCTTAGATAATCAGTAGATTTTGTAGGTTTGACAGCCTTACTAGAAATTAAAGATGCATATAGGAAGAGTACAACAGAAATCATGGTCCGAAATCAATCTAAATAAGGACTGGTCAAACCAAATATTCAGCAATAATGTGGAGTAACAATTCTTCAAGCATGTACAAGTTGGCGTTTTGGATAAAAATGTCAAACAGCCGATGAGTTGACGCTATTCTACACTGGATATTTTGATGTGAGAAAGGATTAGTAATCATTTTCATGACACAAGGAGCTGCAGATGTGCTCTCCCCCTCCCCCACACCACAATCAATCCAAGGAAGAATCCTGACAGAAACATTGCTCATGCATAGTCTCTCGAGATGCTGCCTGACCTGTTGATTTACTCCATCACTTTGACTGTAAAATAAGAGTTCTTCATGATGATAAAGGTACAGTTCAAACAAAAACTAGAGGAACTAAATCAAAAGGAATAAATGCAAAATAATACGGTATGAGGAATTTAGTTTAGTTTAGAGAAACAGGCTCTTCGGCCCACTGGGTCTGCGTCGACCAGCGATCCCCACACATTAACACTATCCTACGCCCAAAAAAACAATTTTTACATTTACATCAAGCCAATTAACCTACAAACCTGTACGTCTTTGGAGTGTGGGAGGAAACCGAGGATCTCGGAGAAAACCCACTCAGGTCACGGGGAGAACGTACAAACTCCATACAGTCAGCACCCATAGTCGGGATCGAACCCGGGTCTCCTGCGCTGCATTCATTGTAAGGCAGCAACTCTACCGCTGCGCCACCATGACCACCCGGTAGAGTTAGCCATGATGGATGAGATAGCCATGAAGGGCGAGTTAGCCATGAAGTTAGCCATGAAGGAATGGGAAGCTTCATAAGGTAGGATGATGAGGCAATGGAAGAACAAAATGCACAATTATCAACAGAATTAGAAAAAGTCAACATGGATTTCTGGAAAGTAGTTCGTGTTTGACAAACCTACTGAGGATGTAACTAATAGAATAGCTAAGTGAAAACGAGTATATGGTATACTTAGATTTTTAGAAAGCCCCACATAAAAGCAGATTAATGAAAGCAGCATTGGAGGGATTGGCTCAGATTGAAAATTGCTTGACAGAACGAAAACAGCAGGAATAAGCGGTTCTTTAATGGGGGAGGGGTGGTGTCAGGCAGTAACTAAGAGAATATGTCTGGGTCAGCTATTCAGAAAAATAATAATAATGTGGATGAGGGAACCAGGTATTATTTCAAAAACTGCTGTTGCCTCCAAATTAGATGGGATTATGAAATGTGAGGAATATGTAGAGAGGCTTCAAGGTAATTTAAATATAGGTGAATAGGCAAAAATATAGCACGGAGTATAATGTGGATAAAAGTTATCCACTTTGGTTGGAAAAACAGAAAGACAACGTACTGTTTAAACAGCGTTAGACTGGGAAGTGTGAAGAGACTTGAAGCGACTTACACACTAGTCACTGCAAGCAAATGTACAGCCGAGCAAATGGTGTGGAGGTCATTTTGAAGACTATTTGAAGACAGGAGAAAGGATAGTTTGCCCGAATTATGTTGGGCCTTTGACGCACCACGCACCTCCTTTCACATACACCCTTCTTTCTATACACCACCCCCCACCCCAAAGCGCCCCGTTACCCCATTACCATTCCCCTACCCTTTCACACACCACCCATTCAGTCCACCACCCCATCCTCTGACAGTCCCATCTGCCCAGATTCCCCCCCTAACCTGGTTTCAATCATCAGCTCCCCTTCTTCTCAATATGCAGCCCTTTGTTGTCCCTTGCCCCAGCCTCCGTTGCTATCTCACCCCCTCCCTCGCCCACAGGCACCATCTGCCCACCTATCCCTCTTAACACTTGCTAACTCCTGCCTGGCCCCTTTCCCTCACCTCCCTACTAGCTATCACCATTTTATGCTCTCAGTCCTGATGCAGGGTCTCGACCCAAAATATCAACTATCTTTTGCGTCCACGAATGCTGCCTGGCATTGGGGGTTCAGTATTGATGTGGATAGAGAACTGGCTGGCAAACAGGAAGCAAAGAGTAGGAGTAAACGGGTCCTTTTCACAATGGCAGGCAGTGACTAGTGGGGTACCGCAAGGCTCAGTGCTGGGACCCCAGCTATTTACAGTATATATTAATGATCTGGATGAGGGAATTGAAGGCAATATCTCCAAGTTTGCGGATGACA
Source organism: Amblyraja radiata (assembly GCF_010909765.2). NCBI lineage: Eukaryota > Metazoa > Chordata > Chondrichthyes > Rajiformes > Rajidae > Amblyraja > Amblyraja radiata. Next base: position 9,378,925 of record NC_045979.1, on the reverse strand, counting down.
CTAAGCTGGGGGGCAGTGTTAGCTGTGAGGAGGATGCTAGGCGACTGCAAGGTGACTTGGATAGGCTGGGTGAGTGGGCAAATGTTTGGCAGATGCAGTATAATGTGGATAAATGTGAGGTTATCCATTTTGGTGGCAAAAACAGGAAAGCAGACTATTATCTAAATGGTGGCCGACTAGGAAAAGGGGAGATGCAGCGAGACCTGGGTGTCATGGTACACCAGTCATTGAAAGTAGGCATGCAGGTGCAGCAGGCAGTGAAGAAAGCGAATGGTATGTTAGCTTTCATAGCAAAAGGATTTGAGTATAGGAGCAGGGAGGTTCTACTGCAGTTGTACAGGGTCTTGGTGAGACCACACCTGGAGTATTGCATACAGTTTTGGTCTCCAAATCTGAGGAAGGACATTATTGCCATAGAGGGAGTGCAGAGAAGGTTCACCAGACTGATTCCTGGGATGTCAGGACTGTCTTATGAAGAAAGACTGGATAGACTTGGTTTATACTCTTTAGAATTTAGGAGATTGAGAGGGGATCTTATAGAAACTTATAAAATTCTTAAGGGGTTGGACAGGCTAGATGCAGGAAGATTGCTCCCGATGTTGGAGAAGTCCAGGACAAGGGGTCACAGCTTAAGGATAAGGGGGAAATCCTTTAAAACCGAGATGAGAAGAACTTTTTTCACACAGAGAGTGGTGAATCTCTGGAACTCTCTGCCACAGAGGGTAGTCGAGGCCAGTTCATTGGCTATATTTAAGAGGGAGTTAGATGTGGCCCTTGTGGCTAAGGGGATCAGAGGGTATGGAGAGAAGGCAGGTACGGGATACTGAGTTGGATGATCAGTCATGATCATATTGAATGGCGGTGCAGGCTCGAAGGGCCGAATGGCCTACTCCTGCACCTAATTTCTATGTTTCTATGCGGAGTCCCTCCAGGAGTTTGTTTTTAGTGTAGTTGAGAATTACCGTGCAGAAACAGTCCCTTCAGCCCACCGAGTCCACACTGACTCGTGATCCCCGTACACTAGCACTATCCTACACACTAGGGAAAACTTTTTTCCCCAATCTCTTACCTTGACGGAGATGCGATTTTTTTCCGTATCGTATCTCCGTCCCCACTACGGCCTAACATCGTGGAGTTGGCGGCCTTTCCTGGAGACTGACAGATACTCTAAGCCCCGAGAGTCTGAGGGATTTTAGGATCGCGAAACTTGCGATCGCTTTGCCGAGGATTGAAGCTCCAACAGCAGGGCCTGCGAATAACATTGTGAAGCCCGCGCTCCCTGGTAAGAAGAGGCTGACTCGGGATCTCCATGCCGCGGCGAGTGTTTCAACCTCCCCGACGCGGGAGTTTCGATCACCACGATCATTGGTTGGGGGGCTTTGATCGCCCCGACTGCGGATGGTTTGACTGCCCTGACCCAGGAGAACAAAGAGGATGTTGATTGACCTTTATAGCCTTCCATCACAGTGAGGAATGTGGAATCCACTGTGATGGATGTTTATGTTAACTTTTATGTGGTTGTGTGTTTTGTTGCTTTTCACTTAGTATGGCTGTATGGCAACTCAAATTTCACTATACCTAATTGGTACATGTGACAATAAACTGACCTTACCCTTGAAACCTACAAATCTGTACGTCTTTGGTGTGGGAAGAAACCGGAGCACCCGGGGGAAACCCACACGGTCTCGGGGAGAACATACAAACTCCATTCAGACAGCACCCGTAGTCATGATTGAACCCGGGTCTCCGGCGTAATAAGGCAGTAAATCTATCCTCTGTGCCAAAGTATTGCCAGAGGATTGTGTGCAGTTGTAGTCTCTTAACCCTTGCCGTAGAAGCAGGCTCATCACATTGATTCCTAGATAGTTGGGTTACAATACAAGGACAGACGAGGCTGACAAAGTCTTAGATTTGGAGATCGCATTAATAGTAGACATTACAACTCCTGAGCTAGAAAGGGAAAATGAGAAATCTGATCTTATTACTTTGTTCTCCACTGACAAGAACCAGCCATCTAGGTGTATACCACTTACATATTAGAATGCAGACATTAAGCAGACAGATGATATGGGTCATTCAGATATGACTTTTTACTTTTCTCAATGAACAAGCAGCCAACCATTTGTTTGATCATAAGATAGCGCTGCAAAAACCAAGACAGATTTGGCAACTCATCTGAAATTGGAGACAAAAATTCAGAACTCGCTTTTTTCCGATTAAACTGGTAATTCTCAGTTAAACTTCCATTCCTGCATGGTTGCTCCACTTTTATTACATGTGGCAAGGATCTTGTATAGATTTTTTTTTAATTTGTCCAACTAATGCAATTTGTATTACGGGGTTTGAACATTGTTTAATACTTACAAGAAAATATTCAACTTGACATCATTTCGCTTTTTAAAATACGGAACAAATCCAAACATTTAACAATTACTCTGGAGAAAAAAACTATCAATAAAATTGCCCAAATATACAATAAGCATCAACCTTTCCCAGGTAAATTAAAATATTCCCAATGCAAGTAACATTCTTAAGTGACTGCAATTCAAAGCAAACCAGTTTCTCCAGCAGTGGCAATAATTTTACAATTGAATACAGAAACTAGCACTGTATTGTCAAAGCCATAATATAAAATTCTTATCCCCCATTTAGAGTTAAAGTCATTGTTAAGCGACTCAATTTGCAGTTGGGGCACGCACCGACTGAAATCAAGAGCAAGACTTAAAATTTAACTTCAACAATACACAAAAGTGATTATAAAAGACCAGCGCTTTGGCAGGAGTAAAATAACACATTAGATTCATTGTTCGGTGGTGTCGTCTGCAAATTTGTAAATTGAGTTGGTATTTGGCTGCACAGTTATGGTTATATAAGGAGTAAAGAAGGGGGTTGAGAACGCATCTTTGCAGGGCATTATTGTTCTGGATCATTGTAAAGGATGATTTGCCACCTGTCCTCACAGATTATGGTCTGTTGGTCAGAAAATCAAGGATCCAGTAGAAGATCTTACTGCTGACTCCAAGTTCCATGAGTGGAGATAAGCTTGGATGGGATAATGGTGTTGAAAGCAAAGCTGTAGTCTATGAATAAACGCCTGACGTTGGTGCCTATGTCATAGGCAGAGTATTGAGTAAAGACTTGGGATATTATGTTGCAACTGTACAAAGCATTGGTTAGGACACACTTGGAATATTATGCTCAGTTCTGGTCACTTCTGATATTCTAACAGTGCTGAAGAAAGTGCAGAATAGATTCACCAGTATGTTATCTGGAATGAAGGGTTTTAATTGCAAGGAGAGATTGAATTGGCTGTGATTATTCTCAGTGGAGCACAATACGCTGAAAGGCGACGTTAAGAGTTTCATTGAGGGGCATTGTTGAGGTAGTTTTTTTCCAAGTGTTGGAGAGTCTAAAACTAAAGGACTAAGATTTAAGGTAAGTAGTGGCGGATAGATGAAACAAGCTGCCAGAGGAAGTGGTGGAGTAAAGTACAATCACAGGGTTTTAAAAGCATTTGGACGGGTATGTGGAAAGAAAAGGAATAAACAGATATTGGTCAGATGCACGAAAACAGGTTAGGGTTGATAGTCATCTCAGTCGGCATAGATAAGTCAGAGCGAAGGACCCATTTGCATGCTGTATGACTCCAGGTCTCGAGCAATTATTTGACAAACAAATAATAGCCTGCGTTACAAACTACATTGCCAAGTGCCTTTGCTACAATTACAAGTGTCACTTCTTTACAACAGAGCCTGCATTTAAACCGTCAGAATCCATCACTGCATGATACTATTGCAATTACAAACAACAAATTATCACATGATAGGGCCTAAACTTGTCAACGTTTAAACAAAGAGGGTTAAACTTCAACACAGATCTCTATGTAATAAAAATCAATTACTTTCATGTGGCGTAATTTAAAACACAGGCTTCAAAATTAAAACAGGTTCATTCAATATCGGCACATTTTATTCTGCTGCTCCTTTTGCAATTTCCAGTGTGATTTTCCTTTAACACCTCCCCCATAAATAACTGGAATGTCGATTGCCATTAAACACGATGCAACATAAATCTGTTTTATGTAATCCAAATCTTACAGGCTGTTACAAACAGTTCTGATCCTAACCACAAATTTTCAGTCACAGATTACTGTAAATTCAGACTTGCATGTGGGGTACTTTTAAATACAGAAGTTCAGAATCTGAAAATACAGAGATCAAATTTATCAGTCGTTCCCATGCCAGACTCCATATCTTGCTATTTTTGCAGCATTGTGTATGAAGGGGATGGGCCGGGGGAAGAGAGAGGGAAAAAAATTCACTCCTGAATTGTATATCAGATTAGCAATAGTGCAGGGTGCAAGACTCCATTCACTTAAAAAAGGATTGAAGTATGAAGTGTTAAGGGGCAAAATGGAAGGAGAGTTATTTTTGAAGAAGTATTTTAATATGTTCCACCTTCAGCATTTGTCAATGTCTAGGGCATAATTCCTGCCAGAAAAACCCATTCACAACTCCAAATGCTCCACAACAAAAATGTCCAATGTCTTCACAAAAAGGACAGTTCGTAGTCTGTTTTCCCTCAAAAATAAGAACAAAACTAAAAGCAACCAAAACTACTAAGATAAAGTTAGTGAAATATAAATAAAAGCTGTTACTCATATCTGAACACAAAAGGAAATGTTGGACAAAGAGATGGCATAACATTACAGATTAATAACCTCATGGCAGAACTACCCAACTTTGAAACAAATATAGCAAGGTGCATCAAAAAATATTAAATTCATGATTGGATAACATAGGGTGTAGAAACATAGAAAAATTGTTGCAGGAGTTGGCCATTCAACATGATCATGGTTGATCATCTAAAATTAGTACCCCGTTCCTGCTTTTTCCCATATCCCTTGATTCCTTTAACCCTAAGAGCTAGATCTAACTCTCTCTTGAAAGAGATAACATGCCCAGATGGAGGGCTATTCTTCCAGCTTACCTTTGGTCTTGTTTTAATAATGAAGTGCAAAGACAAATCAGAAAGGGAATACGATGGACGTGAGACAACCAGGCAGCTGCAAAGTGGTCACCTGTTTCTCCCACGTTGGGGACACCAGGTTGCAAGTACTGAATACTCTAGATGGGAAGAAATACGAGTGAATTGTTGTTATCCGAAGAACTGTTTGGATTCCTAGGCAGTGGGAAGAAATGAGATGAAAGTACAGGTATTGCACCACCTGCAGTTGGAAGGGAGAGTGCTGTGCAGCATTTGATGAAGGAGGAAGTGTGGACGAGAACAGTTCCTTCAGAATGCTGAAAGTGAGAGGAGAGAAAACTACAGTAGTGGAGTCTCTTTAAAAGTGGTGGAAATTGCTAAGGATGATTCATTGAATGCAGAGGTGGTGGGGTGGAAGCTGAAGTCAAGGGGAATTCTATTCCTGCTCTGGCTGGGAGAAGAGTGTATTCATTAGTTCATAAGTTATAGGAGCAGGATTAGGCCATTCGACCTTAAAAATATCCACTGACTTGGCCTCCACAGCCTTCTGTGGCAATCAATTGCACTGATTCACCACCCTCTGTCTAAATAAATTCCTCCTCATCTCCTTCCCAAAGGTATGTCCTTTTATTCTGAGGATGTGGAACTCTGGGCCTAGACTCTCCCACTAGGGGAAACATCCTCTCCACATCCACTCTATATTGGCCTTTCACTATTCGGTAAGTTTCAATGAGGTACCCCTTCATCCTTCTCAACCAGCAAGTACAGGTCCAGTGCAGTCAAACACTCATCATATGTTAACCCAATCATTCCTGTGATCACTCTCGTAAACCTCCTCTGGCCCCTCTCCAATGCCAGCACATCCTTCCTCAGATATGGAGCCCAAAACTGCTCTAAATAGCTTTGATTGTCCCAGCAGACCAAGAATGCTTCCTAGAAACAATTCTACTAAACTACAGGTTTATAATGAGAGCAGCTCAAGAAAAAAAGAAAAAAAAAACATGATGGAGAAATTAAACAAGTTTGAAAGATGAAATTCCCAGGATCTTATTACCTGCATCCTACAGTTTTGATGCAGGTGACAATGGTGATAGGTGTGTACCATTGGTCATCTGCTACAATTCTATAGATTCTACAATGCATGGTGCACAATATACCATAGATAGCCTCACCATTTGAGAAAGGAAGTTTAGACTGGTTAGCCTAACAATAGTGAATAAAAATGCTGCAATTGATGATTAATGAATGAATTGATAATTATAATCAAGATACTCTCTTAAAAATATTAGAATTAGAGTGGACATTGATTCATTAAATAGAAATAGTGTTTGACAAATGTTATTTTATTCTCCACAACCCCCAAGTTGAAACAAGCAGAGCATAAGAGGATGATTTGATGTGGTACATTTGAACTTTCAGATTCCTCTCAATTTGGTGCCAATGGAATATTAAACAAATTATATGTCATGGCAATGGGAAAAACGTTGTAATTAAAGGGCAGTAAACAGTCGTCGATGTTTGTTTGAAAGGCCGTGCTAAAAAGGGTGCGACAGAAATTGGTGCTGGGGTACAAACATTTGACAATGATTTGTCAAATTTTACAACCTAGATTAATGATTTGGTTCTGATATATCCAATTGGTCTCCTTCAGCAAATTTATTGATATAAAACTTCCTGGGAGGGTGGGCTGCAGAGGAGAAAATAGAGGCTTATGGAGAAAGCAAACGGTTTGCGTGAATAGGCGTGGACATAAAATATAGAAGATAATGTGGAAAACTTGAGATGACCAACTGGTGGGCTGCTGAGAAGAGAAAGTAGACTGGGCTCAAGTTTAGAAAGAAAGGCAATTTTATCAGTGGTAGTAAAGTTACTGGAAAAAGTTCTGAGGGACAGGATTAATTTAGACGTAGAATGTCAGGAGGTCAGTGTGGCTTTGGTAGGGAGAGATCCTATCTGACATCAACAGTTAAAATCTAGGGAGAAAATAAAATGGGATCAGTGTAAATGGATGATCATAAGTGATAGGAGCAGAATTAGGCCATTTGGCCCATCAAGTCTACTCTGACATTCAATCATGGCTGATCTATCTCTCCCTTCTAACCCCATTCTCCTGCCTTCTCCCCATAACCTCAGACACCCATACTAGTCAAGAATCTATCTATCTCTGCCTTAAATATATCCATTGATTTGGCCTCCACAGCCTTCTGTGGCAAAGAATTCCACTTTGGATGCTTGATGGTTGGCATGGATGATTGGCTAAAAGGCCTGCTTCCATGCTGCCTGACTACGAGAATGTTTGAGAGGAACAAGTGGACAACCTCAACCCTGCTATTTCTTACATCAGTTCAAAACTGAATATTAACAGCATGGGCATTTACTCGGTGCTGTGTAACACAAAGCATTTTTTATGAACAAAACAAAACGTTAGTTACTCATATGGTTACGTAGCACCTGTGGAAAGAATGGATAGGAGATGTCTCGTGTCGGTTCCCTTCTTCAGGCTGATTGGAGTAGGAGGGAGAAGACTGGAAAGGAGAGGTGGGAAAGTTGTTTATTCAGGCTGGAGGCCTGTGACTTGCAGTGTATCTCATGGATCAGTGCAAGGCCTATTGCTGTTTGTCATCTATAAACAATGATTTGGATGAGAAGGTGCAGACACGATTCTTAAGTAGGCCGATGACACCATTAATGGTGGCATTGTAGACAGTGAAGGCGGTTATCAAGAATTACAGTGGACTTTTGATGAGCTGGGCAGGTGGGCTGAGGAATGGCTAAGGAGGTTAATTCAGATAAGTGTGAGGTATTGCATTTTGGCACATCAAACCAGGGCAGGACCTTCGCAGTGAATGGGAAGACCTTGTGGAGTGTTCTAGAGCAGAGGAATCTCAGAGTAGATGCACATTGTTCCCTGCATCACCCTATCTACCTATCAAATCCCAAAAGAAGAGGTTGTCAGCACAGGGTAGGGAAGAAATTATTTCACCCAAACTGAACTGCATCTTTGGACTTCTCTATTCAGGCATCCTGCAGACATTCAGTTGTCGAGTATATTCAAAATGAGGATTCGCAGATATTAAGTGAATCACGGAAACTGGTAAGCGGTGCAGGAGGTAAAAGATCATGGACAAATTTAATCAAAGGCAGAGCAGGCATGTCGGGCTGATTGGCCTGTTCTTACTTTTGTTTTACTATTCTTTTCAGATATAAATACATAGGCACATCCTTTGCAGCTGAACCACAACAGCATATCTGCTACGTGGCCAAGTGCTAGCTGTTTACTTCAAAGTGGGTTTACTTTCGAGTTCCTTCACTTCAGAGAAACAACAGTTAGTTTTAGTTCCTCTAGTATAACTTTTGTTGGAAAGTATGCTGACCACCAGACATACAAATTAAAATTGGAAAAAATATATATTTCCGGTTGTATAAGCTACACCTCATGCAAACATTAATCTGGTATATCATTCAACAGATCCACCTCATCACAACAGATCCAACCTCACACTTCATATTGACTCCAATACTATTTGCTTACACACAAGGCTAAATCACCAGAGCAATTTCCCACAACATTATGAAGTTAATGACACTAATAATAGTTTCAATATATTCCCTTTGCAGTTTAACATACAAATGATGTTACATGCTTTCTTCATCAACGTTTCTCACTAACAAGCAGTATTTCAAATCCCAAAATTAGACAGTTTAAAAATGAGGGGTCACCCATTCATGACAGGCAAGGCAATTTTTTTTTAATTTTAAGGGCTTCTGTGGAAGCAAAGTGTAATATTTTTAACGAAAGAATTGGAGAGATAATTGAAAAGAATGGGTGCAAAAAGTTACGAAGGAAACGCTAGTTGAGGTTACAAAACCAAATGCTATTGAATATTGGAGCATGCCTCGGGGCCCATGAGATCGACTGCTGCTTCTAATTTCTATTCCTGTACGTCACTGACATGCATCGTTTCTGGAAGTTATCTCTCAACTGAGAGCTCTGGCTTGTGCAATGGATTGAGAGCAATGACGTATAGTATACACAGATCTTAAAGATGTACTCACATTCATACTGCTGCACATTAAAGTCATAATTTATGCAAATGACCTATCCAGATTTACATTCATTATACATTTGATTGAATTTACATACTAATATTGTTACCAATTCAACCAACTACAGGTTATTATCAACCAACTTGAATAGATCTGCAAGATATCTTAACCTCAACTGAAGAGAAGGTACATTTCATCCTTCGTGTCCGCTCAAGTTGCCCTCAATGTTGGCGGATTGACTTCACCTGTTATATCATCAATTTAGTTTGGGATCTACATTACCTTCATATTATGCCCAGATATGTCTGCATTGTAGAATCTGCCCTGCACCTCAAATCCAGAACTGGCCTACACATGATACCTAAAAAGGTATGGAAGCATATGCTTATATAACAATTAAGCGCCTTGAGTATTAGAAAGGCGCTATATAAATCCCATACATTATTATTATTATTAATTAATATAAACATCTTGCCTCCTCACACTCTGCACCATGTGGCTCCTGATGCCCAGTACTTCCACAGTTCTCCGTAATCGCGTTTTGGCAATTATCTATAGCTTGGTGGTCAAAGGATTTAGCTGTCTCCAACTCCCAGCAATCCTTCCCAACCTTATGATTTATGCTCCTTTTTTTAAAATCTGTATTTGCTAAATAGGCTGTTTCATGCTCGGCAACATCTAAAAATGATAATCAATCAACAATTCAACCAGGAATTTACAGGCAGAAATATGGAAAAAATGGATCCAATAATTGCCACTGCTTCCTTCCTTCTCCATGTCAGCAAATCATTCAGCCTCCTCATCACATGCAGGATGGTCTGGCGACATTATGTGTATTATCTGGTCTAAAGGAGGGTCCCAATCTGAAACGCCAGCGATTCATGTTCTCCAGAGATGCTGCCTGATGTGTTGAGAGTGCATCATTTTGCTTCTTTCCTCAATCTAATAATGTTAGTTGTCATGTGGGAGTTACACTGCTAACACTGATTTTTTTAAATTTAAGTGTAGCTAGTATTTCTAGCACTTGCAATCTAAATCCCACACATGTCAACAGTGAACCTGCACCACTGGAATGGTGGCAGACACCATTGCATCTTCTGTTGACCTGAAGTTCACTACTTGCAATATGTACTTCCAGGACTTTGTAATAGGGTAAGCATCAGCAAACTGCTTTTGAAAATATTGTCCCCCATGTGGGATAACTTGTTAGAAATTGCATTAATTAGTTTCTGCTTAATGTTGCTCTACAGTACTCTATATTTCCAGTTGTGATTACCACCCCCAGATGCTGCTGGATCCTGCCGAATTCGTGCAATGGAATGTTTGTTGCATGACTAATGCATATATCTAGTTCCTAGTTTTCCTCTTTTACTTCTGAACAAGATGATATTAACAAGGAACATACAGCAGATTCCAGATGACAACTCCTGAAGAGCAACATTGCAAAGGTGATGGCACTAGTCTCAGTCTTGAGATTATTCCACCCTCCACTATATACAATGCTGTATAATAGCATAGGAGGACTGGTCTTAAATATGGCACACATGGCTTTAGTCAATGCGATGGAAAATAAATAGGAAAAAAAATCAAACTTAGTCTGTATTCAATATTAGCTAGTTGCAACATTTTCAAAATTATCTTTTTTATGCAATCTAATTATTACCAAGTTAATGAAGCTCAATTTGAAATGTAATTGCACTGCAAATTAAAACCCCATTAGATTAAGCATTCTGCCAAAAAGCATAGAAAATGAATGGTGTGAATTTGTCAGTGTTGATCGACCATTAAGAAAAAACCCTGAAGCCACAGCTAGAAAAATAGTTCTTTCTCCATAAAAAAAAATGTAATTCTTGCCGTTGGAGTCAATGATGGTATTTTATGTTTTCAATCATTTTTGCTTCATTCAAAAGGCACATGTCATTTGAGAAATTTGAGGACTACAAAAAGTAGTAAACACTGCCCAGTCCATCATCGGCTCTGACCTTCCTTCCATCGAGGGGATCTATCGCAGTCGCTGCCTCAAAAAGGCTGGCAGTATCATGAAAGACCCACACCATCCGGGCCACACACTCATCTCCCTGCTACCTTCAGGTAGAAGGTACAGGAGCCTGAAGACTGCAACAACCAGGTTCAGGAATAGTTACTTCCCCTCAGCCATCAGGCTATTAAACCTGGCTCGGACAAAACTCTGATTATTACCAACCACTTTCTGTTATTTGCACTATCAGTTTATTTATTCATGTGTGTATATATTTATATCATGGTATATGGACACATTTATCTGTTTTGTAGTAAATGCCTACTATTTTCTGTGTGCTTAAGCAAAGCAAGAATTTCATTGTCCTATACAGGGACACATGACAATAAACTAACTTGAACTTGAACTTGAATCCTTTAGTCTGTGGCATGTACTATGGTGGGGAGAAGGGTAAAATGGGGAGGGAGGGGGTTACAACAACAAAGTGTTCACAATTACAAGAAAAACTATTTTGTCAAGGAAATTATTAAAATAACATTTAAACTAATCTACGTCTCCTCTGCAAGGAAATGTTCTGTTGTGCTGAAGCTACAAGTCTCCCCTGCAAGGAAATATTCTGTTGTGCTGAAGCAAAGCAAGAATTTCATTATCCTGTCTGGGACACATGACAATAAACTATCTTGAGATTCCACTATCTCCACAGCACACTTCATTAATGACATAATTTTGTGAAAGTCTTGAGAACCAGTCTGTCATTCTTAAATAAGGAATAGGTGTAAATGTCTAAATAATATTGCGTAGATTGGTTGCCATCCATGTCACCGGTGTTCTTTCAACCTTTCAGTCTAAAATACTTCAAGTAATTTCCAAAGTATGAAGCTAATCCTGTTGCCCAACTACATATATGTCCTCAAGCTTAATTCAGAAAATTCCAGGTCACAACTTCCAAGTCTCAAACTTCAAATCCACTACTATGAGCAATGGTTAAAAAAAGAGGCTTATACACAAAATAATGCTTCCTCCAACGTCAAAGAACAAGCCACTTAATTTAATTGGTTCCAGCATTGTACACACCATTTGAACTCATGTTGAAATACAATTAATGAATTAAAACATATGATGCCCTGTGCTGTAATTTCAACACATCACTCACTTCTATTAAGATAGCAGTAGAACAACAAAAACGCAAAAAACAAGGCACATTTTGCGTTTATGACACTTTCAAACATCTTGTATCATTTCAAACCTTACACACTCTGCCAAAATCTTGCTCCCGTAACCCAAGACAGGCAAGTTCCCAGTACCCTTGTCCTTGCCAACCGATGGAGACTCTTGGTCATCCCAATTTTGAAACTCCTCCATAGAATCCTCTTTCTATTTCTTTAACCTCTTCCAGGGATCAAGGAAAGAGCGTTCACGTCGCGGCCCTGTTTTCACCAATCTTTCCACCATCACGCACAAGAAGCACAAAACAAACACCATTGTATGCAGATGCGGAGAAGTGTGTTCAGCTCTGGCTGAACAACTTCTAATCTTGTGTGTGGACTCGATAAGAAGAAGACCTCTTCCAGACCTACCAAACACCAAATCCCATGTATCATGATCAACATTTGAAAGAACATTTTATCAAGTTGTATCAAATTATATTCTCTAGTGCTGTAAGGAAGCAATCTACCGCTACACCACTGTGCCCTCCTGCTCAGTGCCAGCACATAATCCATATTTCTGAATGCCCTGCATATCCATATGCCTATACAACGTCTCTTAAATGCCACTATCATATCTGCCTTAACCACCACTCCCAGGTGCACGTTCCAGGCATTCACCACTGTATAAAAAATACTTGCCTCTCCTTACCTTAAAGCTATGACCTCTTGTATTTGATTTTTCATCCTGATCCAGATGCTCTAGAATGCTGACAGGTATAAGTAGTATGAGAGGTAGTGATAAGTGATTTGGTGAGGGTCCATTGCTAGGGGTTGGAAGCACCTACTCCCACAATGTTACAACAGTGACTACAATTCAACATAGTTTCATTGACTGCAAAGTACTTGGAGATATCCTCAGGTTATGAAAAGCTTGACACAAGTTAGTTTTTTTTTAATTTTAAACCTTTATGTTGATTTTCTCAAAGATTTAACCATGGGCCACAGCACATTTTATTGCAAACGTTGACAGATGTAAATTAAAGTGTATTTGGATGATTTCAAACAAGTAAATGAAACATAAAAACACACTGAGGGGCTTCAAAGGTAAATCATGTTTACAAATAAAAAGTTTTTTTGGGCAATTTGCGGGTCATGATTCACTGGAACAGAATAGAACAAAGCAAGGTGAAGGGCCGGTCCCACTGCGGGGACCTCATTTCCGAGTTTAGAAGAGTTTTAAAAAGTGTCATGGTCATGTTGTCTCGACGAAGTAGAACACCTCCTACGACCTCCTTCGACTATGCAGAGAACCTCCTACGAATATGTAGATAACCTTCTTTGATCTCCTTCGACCATGTTGAAAACTAGCTTCAACAAGCTTCGGGAAAATTGGACACCGAATAGTAGAGAGTGAAGACGACCACCTTTGACTATACCAACACTATCTATGACTACCTTTGAATACCTTCCATTACCTTTGATTGCTTTCGATTCCCTACGAATAACATGCCGACCTACTTCGACTAAACTTACGAGTAAAAAGAATATCGATTTTTTCCATGCCGACCAATTTTTACTTGCAGACAATTTTCAGCATGCTAAAAAATACTCATCGACTAAACAGGCCTCGAGTATGCAGGAACTTCTCTCAAGCATGAAGGAGAGTTACATAGACCTTCTAGGATGACGTGTCGACCATGCTGCGAGTTTGAGTCGAGCGCAAACTCTTCTAAACTCGCAAATTAGGTCCCTGCAGTGGGACAGGCCCTTTAGCTGCACTTCTCTGGATAATGGAGGTGAGGTAAATGGTGAATGAAGCATGAAGGAACAAGAGGAATAGTTTATCACTGTCATAGCCTCATAATATAATTTGTGACCATAATACAGTAAAAATGCAGGGCCAAAAAATCTAGTTGGAATTACAAGAACGACAAGCATGACTTTGGGAGATAATAATATATTTTCTGCTTTAAAGGGGAGGCTGATGATGGGACGACAAAGGCTACAGCAGATTCTTTAAAAAGAGGGAGATGACAATAGATTCAGAATCAAGGAGCTGCTGGAGAGTCATTGAACTCTTCGCAATATTAGTTCATTCACAAGCTCTCAAACATCCTCAATCTCCTAAAATAGAAATTGTTACTTACTTTAGATATTCCCCTTACCCACGAAGCAAAAATAGCTTACATTTTCAGTCTCTCAAGAACAAGGGTTTGAATATTTGTTGGCAGACTCACAAACATCCAGCAACTGATCTGCTTGGGTTATTTACAGTGCCCTCCATAATATTTGGGACAAAGACCCATCATTTATGTATTTGCCTCAGTACACAATTTGAGATTTATAATAGAAAAAAAAATCACATGTGGATAAAGTGCACATTGTCAGATTTTATTAAAGGCCATTTTTATACATTTTGGTTTCACCATGTAGAAATTACAGCAGTGTTTATACATAGCCCCCCACCCCACATTTCAGGGCACCATAATGTTTAGGACACATGGCTTCACAGATGTCTGTAATTGCTCAGGTGTGTTTAATTGCCCCCTTAATGCAGGTATAAGAGGGCTCTCAGCACCTAGTGTTTCCTCCAGTCTTTCCATCACCTTTGGAAACTTTTATTGCTGTTTATCAACATGAGGACCAAAGTTGGACAATGAAAGTCAAAGAATCCATCGTGTGACAGAGAAACAAGAATAAAACTGTTAGAGACATCAGCCAAACCTTAGGCTTACCAAAATCAACTGTTTGGAACATCATTAAGAAGAAAGAGAGCACTGGTGAGCTTATTAATCGCAAAAGGACTGGCAGGCCAAGGAAGACCTCCACCACTGATAACCATATAACCATATAACAATTACAGCACGGAAACAGGCCATCTCGGCCCTACAAGTCCGTGCCGAACAACTTTTTTCCCTTAGTCCCACCTGCCTGCACTCATACCATAACCCTCCATTCCCTTCTCATCCATATGCCTATCCAATTTATTTTTAAATGATACCAACGAACCTGCCTCCACCACTTCCACTGGAAGCTCATTCCACACCCCTACCACTCTCGGAGTAAAGAAGTTCCCCCTCATGTTACCCCTAAACTTCTGTCCCTTAATTCTGAAGTCATGTCCTCTTGTTTGAATCTTCCCTATTCTCAAAGGGAAAAGCTGATCCACATCAACTCTGTCTATCTCTCTCATCATTTTAAAGACCTCTATCAAGTCCCCCCTTAACCTTCTGCGCTCCAGAGAATAAAGACCTAACTTATTCAACCTTTCTCTGTAACTTAGTTGTTGAAACCCAGGCAACATTCTAGTAAATCTCCTCTGTACTCTCTCTATTTTGTTGACATCCTTCCTATAATTGGGCGACCAAAATTGTACACCATACTCCAGATTTGGTCTCACCAATGCCTTGTACAATTTTAACATTACATCCCAGCTTCTATACTCAATGCTCTGATTTATAAAGGCTAGCATACCAAAAGCTTTCTTTACCACCCTATCTATATGAGATTCCACCTTCAAGGAACTATGCACGGTTATTCCCAGATCCCTCTGTTCAACTGTATTCTTCAATTCCCTACCATTTACCATGTACGTCACTGATGACAGAAGAATTCTCTATATAATGAAGGACAATCTCCAAACACCTGTCCGACAGATCAGAAACACTCTTCACAAGTCAGGTGTGGATTTGTCAATGACCACTGTCCGCATAAGACTTCATGAACAGAAATACAGAGGCTACACTGCAAGATGCAAGCCACTGGTTAGCCGCAAAAATAGGATGGTCAGGTTATAGTTCGCCAAGAAGTACTTAAGAGAGCAACTACAGTTCTATAAAAAGGTCTTGTGGACATATGAGACAACTTATATCAGAGTGATGGCAAGAGAGAAGGAAGTGCCCAAGATCCAAAGCATAGCACCTCATCTGTGAAACATGGTGGAGGGGGTGTTATGGCCTGGGCATGTATGGCTGCTGAACGTACATCTCTTATCTTCATTGATGATACAACTGCTGATGGTAATAGCATAATGAATTCTGAAGTGTATGGACACATTCTATCTGCTCAATAACAAATGCCGCAAAACTCATTGGCCGGTGGTTCATTTTATAGCAAGACAATGATCCCAAATATACTGCTAAAGCTACAAAGGAGTTTTTCAAAGCTAAAAAATGGTAAATTCTTGAGTGGTCAGGTTAATTACCCAATCTGAACCCAATTGAGCATGCCTTTCATGTGCTGAAGAGAAAACTGAAGGGGACTAGCCCCCAAAACAAGCATAAGCTAAAGATGGCTGCAATACAGGCCTGGCAGAGCATCACCAGAGAAGACACCCAGCAACTGGTGATGTCCATGAATCGCAGGCTTCAAGCAGTCATTGCATGCAAAGGATATGCAACAAAATACTAAACATGACTACTTTCATTTAAATGACATTGCTGTGTCCCAAACATATGGTGCCCTGAAATGGGGGAACTATGTATAAACACTGCTGTAATTTCTACATTGTGTAACCAAAATGTATAAAAATGGCCTTTATTCAAATCTGACAATGTGCACTTTAACCACATGTGAATTTTTTTCCTATTACAAATCTCAAATTGTGGAGTACAGAGGCAAATAAATAAATGATGGGTTCCAAACAATATGATGGGCGCTGTATTTGGATTCTGCTCAAAGTGCTGACTATTCAAAGGACAGTAAAAGAGTAAAAATAACTTATGAAGAAGACCTAAACAATTTGCACTGTTGCCTCTGCTGATTCTTCTCCCACCCACCGGGTCTTAAACCCATTGATTTTCCCACTTCTTGAACACTAAATTCACGATCAGCTCTGGCTGTCAGACCCTCTGAGCTAATCCTCTCCATATGATGCACATCCTGCTTCTTCAATCCTATTCAAACCAATAAGCAGATTACTTACTTAAACACACATAATTGCACATGAAAATGACAACAGCAACAACCTACCTAATATTAAATAGTCACGATTTAAAATCAGTTTTGCATTGCAGACTTTGGCTTCATTGTAAAAAAATGTAGCAAGCCGAGAATTCCAACATGATGCAATGACAGTAACAGTGAATTAGACTCCTGCTCAGAATGTCCTTGGAAAACTGATAATGCCAAAACAAACCAGAAACAGCAACCATTATCACTCCTCCCCCTTCAATTATTTTATCTTCTCCCAATTTACAAAATGCTCTCAATGGTTTTATTGACCAATTACCCATCAGTTTCAGTCAAGCCAATATTTGCCCTCGCCCAGTGGTTATGCACAAAGGATCAAAGAATGGAAAGCAAGTAACATTCCTCTCCGTGGACCAACCCCCATTCTCTGGCAAAAATTAATGAGTAAAAACAATTTGCCCTTTCACCAACTGAAATATAAGGAAAATTCTTTGTTGATACCTAGATGTCAGATTGATAAACTCCTATTGTGGGAAGGAACTGCCGTTGCTGGTTTAAACCAAAGATAGACACAAAATGCTGGTTACTCCAGGCAGCATATCTGGATAGAAGAAATGGGTGACATTTCGGGTCGATACCCTTCTTCAGACTGGCATGTATGCCTGTTCTGAATGAGATTGATGATTCAACTTGGCAAAGACTAAGCAAAAGCTCTACAATCAAAACCCGCAGATGTTTAAAATCATCAAGTCTAGATACTGTTATGATACAGGCAGGTGAGAATATAAACACCCAAGAATTTTAATTGTGGTGGCCACGTCAAAGTATTACCTAAATAGTATCAATGTCAGTTTAGGAGCTAGAAAGTAGGCTGCCTTTGGATGATCATAACATTTTATGCTCTGGAGCAGAGATGCATCCCCTCTCCTACTTGCGTCAAAGAGAAGCCTATCTGCCAATGCGGTTGGGTCTACAGTAATTCCAATATCTGCTGCTTGTTAGGAAATTCTGACATTCTGATATCTGCCACGTTTCGACCCCAGAAGACTGCAACGTTACAAACTGGGGGGAGGTGCCGTTCCTTAAGTTTGTGTTGCATCTTATTGCTGCAGTACAGGAAGCCACAGACTGATAGTGGGAATGGAGTGGAGAATTAAAGTGGCAAGCAATGGGAAATGCACAGTCCTCTGTAAAGTGGTCCGCAAGTCATTTCGGATTCTCTGTTGTAGAGGTGGTGAATCTGTGGCATTCATCGCCACAGACGGCGCTGGAGGCCAAGCCTTTGGGTATTTTTAAAGCAGAGATTGATAGGTTATTGATTAGTGAGGGTGTCAAAGGTTAGGTAAGGTAAGAGAATGGGGTGGAGAGGAAAAGATGGATAAGTCATGATTGAATGGTGGAGCAGACTTGATAAGTCAAATGGTCTAATTCTGCCCCTATGTCTTATTATGAACTTACATGATCACATTGTAAACACTAAATTAATATTAGTTTGGATAAAGTGCAAGTAAATTACTGCTTCACATGGAAAGACTCTGAACTGCTGGATGGTGAGAAGATACGGTTGCAAGGAAAAGCGTAGTAAGTGGGCTGGTTGGTGGAATGGGAAGAATGGACCACGGAGTCACAATGCAAATAGTCACTGTAATGCACTAAAATGGGATGAGGAGGGACGATGTGTCTGGCAGTGGAATATTTGATGATGAACACAGAGTACTGGGAGAATGGAACAGTGTCCTTAAAGGAGGCAGAAAGGGATGAAGAGCAGTGAAGATGGCATTGGAAGTTGGTAGGCTTGTAATGGATGGGAGTAACTATCCTATCCCCAGAGTCGAGAGATCCAGAAAAGCAAGGGAAAATTCAGCGATTAATCACGATCAGACGAGAACAGGGTAGAAAATGGCAGCAAATGCAACTCAATCATTCAGTTCTGGATCTGCTAAAGTACAGTAAGCAGCACAAAAGCAATCATCTAAATAGCAGAAGAGTGAGGAAATGGGCCAGGAAACAAAGCTCGTTCCACATTCTTGAAAAGGCCAGACATAGCTTGTGCCCAAGTACATCATTGATCTGGAACCTAATCCTTTTGTCTGACGAAGGGTTTACAACAGAAATCATTAAAGTTGTTTTTCTTCCCACTGATGCAACATGACCCAGTGAGTATTCCCAGCATTTTCTGTTTTACTTTATGCAGTTTTTGATTTTTGGGATGGAGGAATTACCAAAGGTGAAGAGATTAAGCAGACTGGGTTAATGCTTTCCACAGTTTAGGAGAATGGAAATTGCTTCAAACAAGATTCTTACTTAATACAAACTGCTGAAGTAACTCAGAGGGACAGGCGGGAGAGAAGGAATGGGTGACGTTTCGGGTCGAGACCCTTCTTCAGACTGATGCCAGGGGAATGGGCGGTACATTGATAAGTGTATAGATAGGGAAGTGTTAGGTGTGAAAACAGGACAAAGGGAGTGGATTCCTTTCTACCGCTCACTGTGTTTATCTTAGATTTAAACCAGCATCTGCAGTTCCTTCCTACACATTCTTACTTGATAGATAGACACAAGATGCTACAGTAATTCAGCGGGCCAGGCAGCATCTCCTGGGAAAAGGAAAAGGTGATGTTTCTGGAACATCACCCATTCCTTTTCTCCAGAAATGCTGAGTTATTCCTGCATTTTGTCTCAATCTTTGATATAAACCAGCATCTGCAGTTCCTTTCCACACAAGATTCTTACTTGGCCTGACAGAATAGGAGGATAATTATCCCAAGGCTCTGGTGTCTACAACACGCAATCTCAAAATGTCAGCTGTTCATACTGAGACTGGCAGTTAGTTTATGTTGGAATTCATTGCCGAAGAGGGTTTTAAAGGTTCAGCCACAGGTATACTCAAGAAATAGATCAATATGCTTTTGGATATTAGAGGTATCAAAGAACATAGGGTTAATGAGCAAGGGCGGCCACGGTTGCGCAGTGATAGAGTTGCTGTCTTGCAGCACTGAAGACCCGGGTTCAATCTGTACGGAGTTTGTATGTTCTCCACGTGACCGCGCGGGTTTTCTCTGAGATATTCGGCTTCCTCCCACACTCCAAAGACTTGCAGGCTTGTAGGTTAATTGGCTTGGTGTATGTGTAAATTGTCCCTAGTGTGTGTAGGATAGTGTTACTGTGCGGTCGGTGCGGACTCGGTGGGCCGAAGGGCCTGTTTCCGCGCTGTATCTCTAACAAAAACTAATGCAGGAAAGTGGCACAAAGGCAACTATCTGTTGTAACCAGATTGAATGGCAGAACAGGTGCAGGAGGCCGAACAACTTCTTCCTGTTTCTATTTCCAATGTTCTTATGCACAACCGACACCACACTTCAATGTATGGAGAAGCAGATTTGTTTCTTACTGTTTCAATTTTGCAATTATATATAAACACGGCTGTAATTTCTACATGGTGAAACAAAAATGTATAAAAATGGCCTTTATTAAAATCTGACAATATGCACTTTAACCACAAGTGATTTTTTTCTATTACAAATCTCAAATTATGGAGTACAGAGGCAAATAAATAAATGATGGGTCTTTGTCCCAAACATTATGGAGGGCACTGTGTGTAGTTGCCTTTTGCAATCAGTAATCCATCATGCTCCTCCCATTTGTATATTTGGCAACTTGGCCTCCACAGCTTTCAATGGGAGAGAATGCCACAGGTTCACTGCTCTAAGTGCAGAAATTTCTTGCCGTCTTCGTGTTTTTTGTCTTTCTGTGTCCCCTTGTTCCAGGTTGACCCATCAGCGGAAACACTCTCCTCACATCCAACCTGCCAAGCACCATTGGAATTTTACATGTTTCAATGTGATCTTCCCTCATATTTCTAAACTCAAGTGAAAACATACCATCTTGACCCAAACACTTATCATTCCACTCTTCCCCTCATCTCAGAAATCTGTCTGCTGAACCTTCACTATGCTCCCTCGATTGCAAGTATATCAATTCTTAGTTAAGTGCACACAACACATCAGGTACTGTCACCAAAAATCTGTGCAACTGAAGCAAGATATTCTTGTTCCTGTACTTTTACAACAAAGGCCAACATACCATGTGTCTTTTTAACTGCTTGCTGCAACTACATTTACTTTCAATGACTGATGTATAAAGACACACTGATCCCCTTTGTATGTTAATATTTCCCAGTCTGTTACTCTCTTTATCTTCCTGTAATGTAGAACCTCACATCTATCCAAGTTGTCACGCATTCAGTTTGTCCAATCACCTTGAAACTTTATTGCATTCTTCTCATAAATTGTGTCATTGACAAATTAAAAATGATTACATTTGATTCCCACTTCCAAATCATTAATGAATAGTGTAAACAGCAGGGTCCCAAGCACTGCAATATCTCCTTGGGTGCTTTTGGTGCTGTCAATTAATCTTCAATCCATTCGCATGCATGACCGAGTCCATGTGTTTTAAATTTGCACATGGTATTTTCAAATGCCTTCTGAAAAACCTAATACACCATGTCCATTGGTTCGTAGGTACACAAAATTGCTGGGGAAACTCAGCAGGTGCAGCAGCATCTATGGAGCGAAGGAAATAGGCGACGTTTCGGGCCGAAACCCTTCTTCAGACCATTGGTTCTCCTTCCATCTATTCTACCCATTACATAGAACAGTACAGCACAGGAACAGGCTCTATAGACAACGACATCCAAGTCAAGCATGCCAAATTATCTAACCCCTTCTGCTTGTGCGTGATCAATATCCTTACATTCCCTGCATATTCATGTGCATACCTAACTGCCTCTTAAATATCTGCTTCCACCACCACTCCGTCAGCCCTTTCCAGACACTTTCTACTCCATGTAAACAAACTTGCCCTGCATATCTTTTTACTTTCCTCCTCTCATCTTACATCCTCTGGAAATGTCAACCCTGCTCTCATCTTCACATGGTCAGTCTGATTTTTCCCTTACTTTACTGGGTCTATCTTCCTCCCAGAGATTGGCTAGCTAGCTTGCCAGCTTACCCACTCCCACAACTACCTCTACTGCTCCTCATCCCACCCTGTCTCCTGGATACGTAAAAAACAAGAACCCTTTCATAAATCTGTGTCCAATCTCATTGCTATTTCCAAGTGGCTTGCCACTTATGCTTGATTACAGATACTTAGCAGTTCCAGTCCCATTGATGTCTGCCTAAGTGCA